>NC_089219.1:114447160-115080773 GCF_963924675.1 Phocoena phocoena | reverse complement strand
GACCTTGGGTGAACAGAATAGGATTGATTAATCCTTTCTTCCTGACATACATACTCATTGTTGGTCTAGCATGGCCTGCTTATTTTATCTTACTATTTAAGTAATGTAGTCACTCATGAACACACCACCAGCAACAAGAGGTAGGACCCTGACCACACCTGCATGGTCTTCTCCCAGTTCATCACCCTGCCTCTTCCCAGCTGAGCTGCCTATCATCCTGAATTAGTATTTATCACTACCTTGCTTTTCTTTGTATGTTTTCCTTGCCTTTATATACGTATGTGTGTGTTTTATATATATACATATACACACATTGTGATGGTTAACTTTATGTATCAATTTGGCTGGGCCACAGCCAAATTTGGCGACTAGCTATTTGTTCAAACATTATTCTGGGTGTTTCTTTGAGGATGTTTTGGGATGAGATTAACATTTACATTGATGGACTTTGAGTGAAGCAGATTGCCCTCCACAATGTGAGTGGGCCTCGTCCAATTCAGCAGAAGGTCTGGATAGAGCAAAAAAGACCGGCCTCCCCAAGCAAGGGGGAGTTCTTCAGCAGACCGCCTTCAGACTCAGACTGGAATATCCACTCTCCTCGGTCTCCAACCTGCAGCCCAGCATGCAGATTCTGGACTTACCAGACTTCGTAACCACAGGACCCAATTCCTTATAAGAAATCGCCTCCTGTATATATATAAACATCCTACTGGTCCTGGTTCTCTGGAGAACCCTAATACACATATATATTTCCTAATGTTTTTAAGGTTGTTAAATGTAAAAAAGGGATTCATGCTAAACACAATCCTTTTTAACTTATTTTTCATTTAATACAATATAACTAAAATTTAGCCATATTGTTACAGGTCACTATAGTAGTTCATTTTGGCTACCTTATGAGAGTCTGTTCTGTGGCTATTCTACAGTTTATTCATTCATTCTCCTGTTGATGGGCACCAGGGTTGATTTCAGTGTTTTGCTATGGAAATAATTTTTTAAAATGAAAAGAATATTAAAGTATATTTCCTCCCACTAAAAAAAAAGAAAGAAAGAAAATAAGGGACAAAGTGATATGGATACAGAAATTTGTAGAATGTTTGTGAAAGGGAATACTGAGAAGAGTGGTGAATCTCAGGATTCTCTAAGATTGGATTAAATATAGTTGGGTAAATGGATTTTGTTGGGAGTGGGCTATTTGGATTTGGTTTGGATTTGGTTTCTCTGTTAAGAGAACAAAGTTTTCTTGGAATACTGCTTTTGATAAGAAATTGTGTGAGTTTCTTTGCCTTTAAGTGATCTGTGTTTGCTTTTGAAATCTTTTCGCTTTGGTTAAGTGAATAAGCATTGTCTGCCAGATTCTAAAATTTGACCTCCAGCTACCTTTGAGATGCTTCAAAGTAACCCTGAGGCGTCTCAGACAAATATTAAATTAACTACGATTACCTAGTATGTTAAATTACAGGGAAAGCATTGTCGAATGATAAGCCTTCTCAGGTTATACTGTATGGATAAATGTTATTAATACAGATATTCTAAAAATTACATGAAATTCCTAAAAATCTGGTATGTCCTGATAAAATGTTACCAGTCATAATTCTGGTTATTGTAACCAAGTTTCTTTACTGATTACATCATAATCAGGTGTTTAACCATGACTTTTATATCTTTCTGTCATTTAAAGACAGTTATTGTTGTATTCTGATGTTTTTGCCAAAGTGCTTTATCTTCAAGAAGACTCATAGGAAGGAAATTTTGACAAGTACAAGTCTCTGATAAATTTCAGATTATACCACTGAACTGGGTAAGAAATTAAAGAATCCTGATAGAAAACCTGGTGGCTTCATAAAAAGTTAACAAAAGGATTAGTTACTGAGTGAACTGGTGAATATAGTTATAATGTTTATGGGGTTTTGTCTGGAATATTACTGGTTTTGATCTATGTTTTCCAGATATAGGGAAGCCCTTCCCCTCAAGGTACTATGACTTAAGAGCAATTGGGTAAATTACACCTCTATGTTTAGAATCGAAATGCTATTCTTTTCTCTCTGCCTGGTCTCTCCAGAAATAGGAGAGTCTCAGGTCTGAGGAGGCTTATCAAGTGAATGGGAAAAACTATCTCCTGGCATGTGCAAGAATTTTGATATTTTGGAGACCTCTAGAAAAGAGAAGTCCACTGAGGCAGAATCTGATGGCAGGCCTTTGTCATGGATTTCCTGGCCTTGAGAGGCCTTTGTGGGCATTCAGTCTGAGACTCCTGAGGAGTTCCACCAAAGCCAGTGTGGAGGAGCCTATGTGGTCAATAGACTGGACTTATTTTGGAAACAAATTAGTCTTGATTCGGCTGTGTTTGATGGAGATGAGGGTAATTAGGGAGAAAAATATGATGTTTCAATAGATATTAAATTCTAGTTCTGTTAAAGCTATTGTGTTAAGCATACTTTTGCCTTAATATTCAGGAGGACAAGAAAATTACCTAGTGGAGTTATCACAGAGTATAACTACTCATGATATATGACACTGCTTGCTTTAAGTCTATTGCTAAAAGCACATGTACAAATGCTTGTGTGACAAATGGGTGTAATAGATTATATATATATATATATATATCCTCTAAAATGATTCCCTATTAACATACCTCTGAGCTTGTTCACAATATCTGATCAGTTTTTCCCCAATGTGAAAAACTAGGCAAATATAAAGGAGGCCTAGCACCCCAGCTGCTTGCTGGTGCAAGCAGCTGACTCACCCCAGCATTGAGGAATGGACATTTTGATCATCAAAGTTTTCTACTGAAAGATTTACAATCAAAGTTAAAATGATGGAAGAATCTGCACACATTGAAGTATGGGGAAGTCATTCTGACTTATACATGGTGTAACTTAAACTTTACAGACCAAAGTGGCCTGTTTTGTGAACTTCCAGACATGCATTGTACACCTACTTTGGCCATTGAGGATAAAAGTACATTTGAAAGTCAAAATAGAGTAACCATGGTTCAGACATCCAAGGTAATACTAGGTGGCCACTGTGGATGTGACCTCAGATATGTTCCTGAGTTGCTGAATTTTCTGAGCTGTGTCAGACTAGGGGACACCACTAGCCATTCTCAAAGCAATGTCTGCTGGCAGCTAGAAGCTGCAGCCTTACATTTTCAAGGTTTCCTCTTGTAACAATTAAATTTTTAGACAATAAGATTCTGTAGATCAGATGTTGGCAGAAAAAAAGGAGACTGTGTAGTGGCCAATAGCTCCTATTGTGTATATGTTGATACAACACCAGAAGTTAAACCCTACTTAAATAAAAGACTGGCTATCTGGCTACAAGTCTCCCCAAGGTGCTGGGTCCAGACTAGGTTTCAGGTTTATTCTCCTGATTTCCTCAGAGAATGAGATCTGTTTTCTCTCTTAAAGTTAGTTTGAATTGGATCTGTTGCACCAAACTGGCAGACCAATGGATTGAGGTCTTAATCATAGCAGACTCAGAACCAGGACTTGGAACATAGGGATATTTATAATTTGGTGTACCTTCCCAAAACTGAGGCAGGACTATGCCCCATTTCAGCAGGAAGTACCCAGAGTGGTTGTCCTCATGTTCTCTGAAAGATTTGGGGAAGGTTGAAAGACAAGGTGGGATTGAAACCAAGTCCCCCTACACCTGAGTTTCTCTGCTGAGTTTATGATTAACCTCTATACCCAATATGTTATTCCCTTTCTTATCCAACACATGTTCTCCTCAAGATTGAGAAGTATCAAAGAAAAGGGGGGATTGAAACTGAGCAGGACCCTGGGTCTCCTGGGCATGAAAGCCTTTCTGGCCCCCAATTCTTGTTTGTAGAAATTATGTTTCATTCAGCTCCTTGACCCTCAATGAATTCCAGAAAGCAGATTCAAACAATTGTTGATCAGGGAAAGGACAGAATGCAGAAACAAAGGAGGAGCAAGCAAGAAACAATAGGGCAGCCTTGGGAAAGGGTTCTGGTTCCTCCTCAAGAAATCTACATAAAAATATCTTTAAGTTCTTCTGCAAGACCCCCTCCATGTGGAGGATCGCAACTTCAGACTGAGCACAGATTTCTGGAACACTGCCCTGTTACCTCACCACTGAACAGAAGAAAGTCACACACCCTGCACCCCAAATTTTGCCTGTAAAAACTTTCCGCAAAAAACCATCAGGTAGTTCGGGATTTTTGAGCATGAGCCGCCCATTCTCCTTGCTTGGCCCTACATAAATCTTTCTCTGCTCCAAACTCTGACGTTTCAGTTTGTTTGGCCTCACTGTGCATCAGGCACACAAACTTGTGTTCTGTAACACTACTGGTATATGACCTTCTTTTCAGTAGTTCTGGACCTTTGGAGCTGCCACTACTGGCAGAGAGTTCCTAAAACATTTGGAATTTCCTAACTTTTGAAAGCAATCAAGATATCTTTTGTTAGTTAATGAAGTGACTTTGGAACCCCCCTATATAACCTAAGGATGGGTGCTGGTTGTCAGTGGAGACAATCATGTGATTGGAGGGTTGGAACTTCCAGTCCCACCCTCTGACATCCAGGGAGGTAAGAGGGACTAGCAGTTGAATTGAACCCTATAGCCAATGATTTGATCAATTTACCTATGTAATGAAGTCTCCAAAAATAACCCAAAAGAATGGTGCTTGAAGAGTTTTCAGTTTGGTGAACACATTGAGGTCAGGAGAACAGCAGGATTAGAGTGGCATGGAAGTGCCACCAACTTACCCCATTTCTTGCCCTTTGCATCTCATCCATCTGGCTCTTAACTATCCTTTTATAATAGGTGATCTAATAAGTAAATGTTTCTCTAAATTCTGTAAGCCACTCTAGAAAATTAATCAAATCTAAGAAGGAGGTCAAGGGAACCTCCAATCTATTTGTGACTGGCAAGTCAGATTGCCCCCTACAGTCTTGTAGGTCTGAACCCTTAAACTGTGGAATCTGATGCTATATCCAGGTAGATAGCATCAGAATTGAATTGAATTATAGGACACCCAAGCTGGTCCAAAGTGTTGATTCTTGGTTGTGTGAGGAAACCCCCTCCCTCACACATTGGAACTGGGTGATCAGAGTCCTTATATCACAACAGAATAAATGCAAAGAGAGTAGAAGGAAGGAGATAATAAAGAAAATGATACAATCATAGAAATAACCAACAACTCAAAACATAGTTTTTGAAAAAATTTATAAAATTGATAATCTCCTGTCAAGATCAGAGAGAGAAAACAAAGAAAAGGGAGAGAACCGATTTCTAAGATCTGGTTAAAAAAGGTGGGGTACATAATTATGAACCCTATAGACATTAACATGATAAAAAGAAGATATTATGCACAAGCCAACAGTAAATTAGAACTCTGAACAACTTGGACAAATCCTTTAAAAACACAACTTACCAAAGAGGACACAAAGAAATAGACAATTTGAAAAGAGTTATATTTATTTTTTTTTTATAAATTTATTTATTTTATTTTATTTACTTTTATTTTTTTGGCTGCATTGGGTCTTCATTGCTGCATGTGGGCTTTTCTCTGGTTGCCACGAGCGGGGGCTACTCTTCATTGTGATGCACAGGCTTTTCATTGTGGTGGCTTCTTCTTGGGAGCATGGGCTCTAGGCATGTGGGCTTCAGTAGTTGTGGCACACGGGCTCAGTAGTTGTGGCTCGTGGGCTCTAGAGAACAGGCTCAGTAGTTGTGGCGTACGAGATTAGTTGCTCCGCAGCATGTGGGATCTTCCTGGACCAGGGCTCGTACCTGTATCTCCTGCATTGGCAGACAGATTCATAACCACTGCACCACCAGGGAAGCCCCATTATTTTTATTTTTAAAAATTATCTGTGAAATTTAAAACTCCCTCCCGTGCAAAAACTTCCCAACACATGTCTTCACTACTGAATTTTACCAAATTTTTATTTTAAAAATAAACATATAACAGAAACTCTCCCAGAGAACAAAAACAGAGGAAAGATTTCTTGACTTGTTTTAGGAGGTTAAAAACCCTCAAAATACCAAAGAAATTATAAGAACTAAAAAACATTATAAACAAAATATTAGCAACTGAATTCACATAATACTTTATGAACAAGACAGATAAGTTGCAGAAACACAATTTTGTTTTACCATTTGAGATTCAATAAGTGTGACTCACAACATTAAAAGGAAAAAAAATATGTAAAAGATTTTGTCATTTCATGATAAGCCCTAATGAAATTCAGTAGCCATCCATAATAATAATAATAAAAAACATTTAGCAACTTTGAAAGTGTTCTTAATCTAATAAAAAGTGTACATGAAACACTTGCAGCAATTATCATAGCTAATATTCTCTTGAATAATTCTTATCCAATACAAGTAAAAAGATGAGAATGTCAGATGTCAATTCTATTCAACAGTGTACTGCTGTTCACAACAAGTGCCACTGAGCAAGAAAATGCAATAAAAGAGATCATGAGGATTGAAAAGAAACAACTGGAATTTTCATACTTAGAGCTGTCATGAGAGTATGCATAGAAAATCCAAAAGGACCTACAGATAAAATATTAAACTTAATAAGTTAATTTAACACGGATACTGGAAACAAGGACAAAATATCTTTTAACATATTTCTATAGATTAGCAAAAACTACACAAACACATACACATGCACACAAACTCTCATATAAAAAGAGTTGAAAAGCCCTTATATTCTGAGACTGAAGATCTGTTTTTGAAAGTCAGTCATCCAGAGGTCATAGTTAAAGTCACGGGTAAATTAAGGTTTTCCAAGGTAAGGACACAGAGGAAAATCACAAGTCCAAGAAACCACCTTTGAGGGATGATGACTTGGGGGAAGGAGGAGAATAAGAAGAGTAAAGAAAACAAGGAAAGGCATAGTAAGAATGTGGAAAAACTGTTACAAGACATCAGAAAGCATAGTAATATCAGAATTTTTAAGCAAGTAAATATTCTAACTCAGTTCTTTTAAAAGGAAAAATGAGGGCTCCCCTGGTGGCACAGTGGTTGAGGGTCCGCCTGCCGATGCAGGGGACACGGGTTCGTGTCCCGGTCCGGGAAGATCCCACATGCCGCGGAGCGGCTGGGCCCGTGAGCCGTGGCCGCTGAGCCTGTGCGTCCGGAGCCTGTGCTCCGCAACAGAAGAGGCCACGACAGTGAGAGGCCCACGTACTGCAAAAATGAAATCTGTTGTGCTCATATAACTAAAATATCCAGAGGTAGGTCAGTCTCCACATGTGGTCTTTGGCTCTGTCATCATTCTGTTCTATTTGTGAACTTCATTCCTGGGCCAGCTTTACCTATGGAACAAAATTCTATAGCAACTTGGAGTTTTGAAGGCATCATACCCCCAAGACAGAGTCCCTCCTTCCTCAACCACCAAATATAAACTATTGCTTTATTTAAGTGGGATCACCAATTATTCCAACTAAGTGCTGAGGGAGGAGGTGAAATTCTGTTCATTATCTTAGACCTTGGTTCTCATCTGGGGTCAATTTTGCCCCCGAGGGACATTTGGAAATGTCTGAAGATATATTTGGTTATTGTAACTGGGGAGGTACTACTGGCACCCAGTGAGTAGTGGCCAGGGATGCTGCTAAAAATCCTGCAGTGCATTGAACAACCCTCCATAACAAAGAATTATGCAGCCCAAAGTGTCAACAGTCCAAAGCCTGAGAAGTCTTTAGACAAGAGTTTCTTAAAATTAAATGTTCATCTGAATAACCTAAAAGGCTAATTAAAACACAGCATTCTAGTCCCCATTCCAGGATTTTCTGACTCAGTAAGTCTAGAGTGGGGCCTGAAAATGTCTTCATCTAACAAGCTCACAGGTACTACTCCTGCTGGTGGTCCATAGTCAACACTCCATGAAACACTCTAATCAGGGCCCTGGCCTGTAGCTGAGGGTGCAGTGAAGCATAGGACAGCATGTTGGCTCTATAAAATGAGTTGGAGTTTAATGCATCCTGGAGAAATAAACAGCTGTGCTAATGCAGAGAGAAAAAACTATGTCTTCAGTCATTTCCTACCCTGCCCAAATCCTAAAGTCCATGTTGTTCTAAAATGTCCAGGTGGGAGAACTGCTTCCAGTACCCCTGGCTTCCGAAAAATTCCGCTTGCTCTGATCTCCCTTCCTAAGTCCTTCAAAAAATATACCCAGACCTTGCCTGCGTCCGCCCGGAGCCAACAGTCCTCCACGCACCCCGCATCCAGTGAGATGCACTGCACACCGGCGGAGCAGGCA
Organism: Phocoena phocoena; assembly: GCF_963924675.1. Classification (NCBI taxonomy): domain Eukaryota; kingdom Metazoa; phylum Chordata; class Mammalia; order Artiodactyla; family Phocoenidae; genus Phocoena; species Phocoena phocoena. The sequence goes on along the minus strand of NC_089219.1, from coordinate 115,072,531 downwards.
TGGGCAGAGCAGTGGTGGCCAGGCTCGGACTGGGGCTGCTGCTTCTGACACTGCTCTTACCTACGCAGATTTATTCAAATCAAACAACTGTTGTAACACCTTCAAGAAACTCCTCCCAGCATACCTCAGCTGCCCCCAATCCAGCGAATGCCACCACCAAGGCAAGTGACTGTGCTCTGCAGTCAACAGCCAGTCTCTTGGTGATCTCGCTCTCCCTTCTACATCTCTACTGTTAAGAGACTCAGGCCAAGAAACATCTATACTTCCCCATCCTCTAAACCCAATTCACATGGCATCCAGACATCCCGTGTGACAAAGGAAAAAAAGAAACAGGTCTTCATTGAATTAATCTGCTAGTTCCACACCTTATTTTATTGACAGAAACTGCTGAGGATCCCAAATTTGATTGGTTTGAAGAGCATGTGAAGGGTTTGACTAGATGATGAATGCTAATATTAAATCTGCTGGAGTTTCCTGTACAAGATGAAGAGAGACAACATCCAAAATTAGTTAAGAGACGATTTCCTTAAATGTGGCTTAAGAAGTATGGACACATAAAACTCTACCTTGAAAGAATAGATTTTATCTTACTTAGAGATAAAGAATGAGATGTAGAACAGAGATTCAGTTTTCATTTGGCTCATTAAATTTATAAGGCCATAAAACAATGAGGTAAAACAGAAAGCGTCTGTGATTCTATTTATATGTACATTAGAAGGAACTTCCAGGTGCTACTGTAAATCCTCAATGGGTTGTTTCAGCAGTACTAATTTAATGCTGATGTACCCTAGAGAAAGTTTTATGTTAAGCTATCACTGTTCTCTTGGGAACTGAAATCTTTCCCTTGGGGATTGGGTTTGACATTGCATTTGAATTTTTATATAGTCATTGATATGTACCAGGGCAATGATGGATTGGAATCTACCCCAAATCCAAGCATAACGAGTACATTTTGCTTCTATACTTATCAACTATTCTTATTCAAAAAGAGCACTAGATTCATTTAGCTAAACAGATAACAAAGAGTAGAATTATATTGATCTCAACTAATTTCAAAATGCTTTTTATTTCTGCATAATGTCGAATACTTTTTACAGTTTAAAAAATGATCTGTTTTGAAGGTAAGATTGACAAATCTTGAAATTAAAAAAGCAAATATGTGAAGGAGCTAAACTATAAATCAAATATATTTGGCAAGGGAAGACTGGAAGCTTGCTTACGTTAAATTCAGAAAAACTTTTATACTCTTTTCTGTAAATACTTTTTTTAAAACTGAATCAGAATAGCCACATTCAGAACACTTTCTGTTATCAATCAATATTTTTAAATAGTTAGAACCTGGTCCTAAGCCTAAAGTGGGCTTGATTTTGGAAAGTAAATCTTTTCACAACTGCCTTGATGCACGGAAACCTTTTTAAAAATAGACACTCCCTAAGTCTTTTGTTCGCATGATCATACACTGATGCTTAGATGTTCCAAAATCTAATATGGCCACAATAGTCTTGATAACCAAAGTCATTTTTTTCCATCTTTAGAAATCTACACTGGAACAACCATACCCAACAGATCTCAAGCTACTATGTGTGTGAACGAACCTTCTCTTTTGTTTCATACCTGAATGCTGTACATCTATTTTGGATTGTATATTGTGTTTGTGTATTTATGCTTTGGTTCAGAGTAACTTCTCATGTTATGGGATTGATTTGCATTAAACACAAACAGTAAAATAAAATTTATATATATATATATATATATGTGTGTGTATAAATATATATATATATATATATATATATATATACCCAAATTCTCCCCTCTTCCCCCTTCCTATTCTTTTAATTAAATGAATTTGGATTTTTTTAATGAGGTTTCTAGAAAACTGTGGAATAAGCAAAAGAATCAATAAACATAAAGTCAACAATGTAACTGACTTGATAAACCACAGATATCAAAGTCCCTGAGAGCAAGAAAAGCCCTCTTGACTCTTTGCTTGAATATTTAACAACCCATCTGCACTATTACTCCTCACCCATCCTGCCTCTCATGCATTCGCACTGGGAAATGAGAAACAGGATCCTTTTCTGATTAATCTTTATATGTAAACTGTAGTTATAATATGGGCAGAAGTGGTTTTCTCCAGAGGAGCTCAGGGCAGAAACAAGGAGAGTGTGATATTTTTTGCTATGTAAGAATATCTCAATAAGAGGAAACTCTAGAATGTCAACTAAAGAGGAAAAAAAGGAAGGAGATAATATTGAAAAAAAAAGACCATTAACGTGGCAGTTATAGCAACTTAGATTATTTTATTAAACAAACACATATGCAAGTGAGAGATCTTGCCTGGGATCCATCTAGAGCAAACCTTTCTCTCCAGGAACTTATAAGTAGAAAGAAAAGAAAAACAAAAAGAACTGCAACGTTGTGGGTACAGAGTAATGTGGATCTCTGCATGACAGCACACAAGGGAGGGTTACTTTCACTGTAGCATTAAAGAAGGCTTCCTGGAGAAAGAAGCTGCTCAGCTGGCCCTCATGGTTAGAAAATCGTCCAAGCAGAGACAGAGATACTATGTTAAAATAGTTCAGCATCTCTGCAAATACAATTATCTCAGCATAATTATAGTTAGCTCACTTTAACAAATGATATTTCAGCAGAATCACAACAAAAGAGTTCAAATAAGAAGCCAAGGGGATGTCACTGTTAAGTCATGGACATCATTTCACTTATTCCGAGGTATATTCTTTCTCACCTCACATCTATGAAATCTGAGTGGACCCTACTATTGATATTGTCTCATAATAACAATTTTTAATTATTTTTCTGCTAGTGTATAAATTGTGATTTATCTTACAAACTATGGGCACTCTGATTTGTCCAAATCTGATGATTATTTGATAAAATACGATGAGGTTGACTCCTGGGCTGACAGAGTTTCTGGACTCCTGGTTACTGATCCCAAATGGAAATGGAGACATGGTGAGGGCTCATGAGATATTCTGAAAGGACCTGTTAAGACCACAAGCAAAAAATTGTTCTACATAAGAGATATTTGTACACCATGTTCATAACAGCATTATTCACAATAGCCAAAAGGTAGAATCAACCCAAATGTCCATCGACAGCTGAACGGATAAACAAAACAGCCTTAAAAAGGAAAGAAATTCTAATACATAACACCACATGAATGAATTATAAGGACATTATGCTAAGTGGAATAACCAGTCACAAAAAGACAAATAGTGATGATTCCATTTATATGAGGTACCTAGAGTAATCAGATTCATATAGACAGAAAGTAGCATGGTGGTTGCCAGGGACTAGGGGAGCAAGGAATGGGGAATGTGGTTTAATGGGCAGAGTTTTAGTTTACAAGATAAAAAAAGTTCTAGAGATGGGTTGCACAAAATGTGAATGTACTTAATATTACTAAACTGTATGTTTAAAAATGACTAATGCAGTAAGTTTTTAAGTCATGTATATTTTACCACAATTTTTAAAAAATAGATTTATCAGGACTTCCCTGGTGGCACAGTGGATAAGACTCTGTGCTCCCAATGCAGCAGGCCTGGGTCAATCCCTGGTCAGGGAACTGGATCCCACACGCATGCCGCAACTAAGAGTTTGTATGTCACAACTAAGGAGCCCATGAGCCATAACTGGGGAGCCCACCTGCCTCAATTAAGGAATCCACGTGCTGCAACTAAGGGGTCCGCCTGCTGCAACTAAGACCCAGCACAACCAAATAAATAAATAAATATTTTTTTAAAAAATAGATTTACCTAAAGATGGGAGTGGGGAAGAAATGGGAAAGGGTCTGCTGGAAATACTGAGGCTAAACTATGTAATAGATAAAATGGAGGGAAAGAGTGAGAGGATGGACAAAAAAGAAAGATTAAAAAGGAAAACTCACCAGCGCCTCAAAAACCATAATGCAAGACATATCAAAAGGACCAAGGAGGGCACTAATATTGCCAAAAGTATCAATCTGACGGAGGTGGGGTGACCTGGCAATTGGGAGAGGACACAGGGATATCACTTCAAACCCATTCTCTAGTTCTCCTGGCTTTGTTACCCACCTGAGTGTCAGCACCACCACTATCAGCTTCTGACGCATAGGCATCTGTGATTCTCTCCCTCATATTCCTGGATATCATATATCCACAGCCACCCTTTGTCTCTCCCTCTTACCCCATCCCACCCAGTCTATAAGTCCTTCATTCTTATCTCTTCTATACCTTAGATCATCTATTTTCATTCCTCTTGGAACTGTAGTCCCAGGAATAAATCTCAACCTCTATCTCTCTGTCTCTTTTTCTCTCTCTGACTCTCTGCCTCTCTCTCTCTCTCCTTCCCTCACTCCATTCCTTTCTCCACCCCCGTCCCTCCCTATCTCATCCATCAAATCCCTCCATTTTCCCAGTCCCTTCCTCTGTGCTTGAGGACCATCTCCTCCCATTCCCAGCTGGGCCCCAGTCCTTACTCACCCCAGTAGATGATGATGTCCTGGTCTCCTAGACTGCTGTGCTTCACTCGGCAACTCAGGCCAGTCTCCTCCCCAGCTGTCACATGCAGGGTTACTCGGAGATACCATGTCCCATCAGCATTGGGCACGGTATCACCTCGCTGAGTGCCAGACTGCTTCTGCTCGCCCCTCATCCACATCACCCACACAGGTTTCGGGTAGAATCCTGAGACATGGCATACCAGCAACAGACGGCCAGGCCCAGGACTGGGGTCACTGGACAGCCAGGCCTCGGGCTTCACTGGGGCAGGAAGAGGCAGGGAGACTGTCAGATTATGATTCTAATCTAGAGCATAGGCATTCAGAAACCCACAAGTTTGGACAGTGACCTCTTCTACTCTTATGGGAATCAAATCATTTATTGATTAAGCCCCTCCCTCCTTAGGTACCTCCTACTCTTGAATTCAAAAGTGGCAGGACCTGAAATAGAAAAGTCTTATGAAGAGAAAAGAACTAACCTTGCCTCTGTAGTTCGGCCTTCCCTGCATCGAGGACACCAAGGAGAAACCGAGGGCAGGTTTCTGAGAGGAGCGTCTCTATGATATCCCAGATGTCTTTGTACTGAGGGACGAGTGCACAGAAGTGCTGCGCCCTGCTGCCGCCCTCTGGGGCAGGTGCACATGAATGATTCTTAATGCTCGCGAAATCCAGTCCTCCTAAAGCTGCCCTCAAAAAGCTTCCTATGGACTTCCCAGAATGCAACTTACAGCCTGCTATGCACTGGATCACAAAGGGGTCTGGATACAAGGAAAACAGGGACAAAGTTATTAAAAAGCAAACAAGAAAGAAAGTTATGGGGAAAGGACGTGGGGCTTTGGATTTGGGGGGTGGGAGAAAGGTCTGAGATGTGGGATGACTCAAAAACTAATTGCAGTATTCAGAGCCTTTTCAGAAAGAAGAGCATTGGGGAAAGGTATGCATGTCATAAATGGTGGGGATGGTCTGCTGTAAGGCTGTAGGGTGGGCATGAGGGGAGAAGGGGAGCAGCTTGTGATGGACTCAGGAGTACAGCATTCCAGGGTGAAGGGGAGAGTTACACTGAGAGAAGGGATCAGCAGGAGATGCTTGAGGAGATGGATTGGAGGAGGAGGAAGTCACACTTCAGTTCACTCAGGCACAGAGTGGAGAAGTGAGGGCTTTGTCCTTGGGGTTAGAGAGAAGCCAGTTATGCACAAACAAACCAGGAGATGGTTACAAAGGGGGACCTTCATTTATCACACAGGGGTGCAAGAAACAGGAAGAATCTGGGATACTTGTTGGAGGTGTGGAGTCAGAGTTGGAGACTACTCTGGAGAAGTGTGTGCATGCAGTTGGGTAAAGTGGGAGGATGGGACCAAGATCCAAGAGAGTAATAGCCTTAACCAGGAGAGAGAAAAACCATTGGGAATCTCCCCGGAGCAGAGGACTGTACTCACATTCAACCTGGACTTTACTGACATATTCCTGTACTTCCTTGGTGAATCCAATGAAGTAGGCTTGGAATAGGCCCTCCAGCTCAATAATCTCCTCATCACTGAAGTTGCCCTTGGACCAGGGCTTCAGGAAAGTGGCAGTGCCCGAGTCACTGTCCCAGCCATGAATCTGAAAATCATCCAGCCAGCCTGAGGATTGACCTTGTGCCCAGGTGCTGTTGGCAAAGGTCAAAATCTGGATAACATGGTAAGAGGTTGGCCCCTGGAAGGCTGTGGGTGGTGGAAGGATAAGAAGAGTGAGGAGAAAGAAAGAATCAGGATGAAATGATAAAGAACCCAGAGTCTGAACAACAACACAGAGCCTAACATTGTCCTGCCCCAAGGCTTCTAGCTCCATCCCCAACCTCCAGAATGGGCGTAGAGGGCTGGAGCAGCATGCTTTCATCCAGACCCCCTGCACCTGTTCTGGGAGCTTCCAGAGTTCCTCTTACCATCCTTACTGTCACCACCTGGGACAATAACTGCTAGCAATAGAAGTGGCAGAAGCAGCATTGCGTTGGGAACTTCTGACCCTCAGAGCTGCTGTTTGATCTCTAATTTCAGCAAACCTTTTTCTCAGTACTCTATTGTGACTTCCTCTCTCTTCCAACTGACAAATCTCTTCCTCACCCACACTGCACGTCACAGAAATACTGTGTCTTCTACAGCTCTGTCCTCACACTCTGCCTCTCATTTCCGCTCCAGCCCTTGACTTGCAGATTTTTTTTTAAAGTCTCTGGCTTCCAGCTGTTCTCCTTGACCTCAGCTTTCTTCATATTTATTACTTCAGAAAAGCTCCGGTGTGATGTTAAAAGGTTATCTCACCCCCCCAATCCTTTATTTCCACATCTGTTAAATAAGAGGGTAATATTAAACAATTGCTCTGCTTCCAGTCTCTTTTTTTTTTGTTTTGTTTTGTTTTGTTTTTTGCGGTACATGGGCCTCTCACTGTTGCGGCCCCTCCTGTCGCGGAGCACAGGCCCCGGACGCGCAGGCGCAGTGGCCATGGCCCACGGGCCCAGCTGCTCCGCTCCAGTCTCTTTTAATCTAGAAGAATTCCTTTGGTTTATACACCCAACTGGACCTCCCTCCTCACTGCCCCTTTCCTCTGGCACTTTGCCATTACCTCTTCCCAACGTTCTCAATGGCCCCTCTTTCTTATCTCATCCCTCTTACCTAGTCTCTCTAACCCACATTATGGTTTCTGAGTGTGGGTGTGTGTTGACAATCATTTACATGCATGCAAAGCATTTAAATCACTGCTTTATCGTATTTGATTCTGGGACCCAAATGCCAAATGCTTTCATCCTATGTGACCCAGGTCACTGCCACAAGCCCTTATTCGTGCAACACAATCCAAACCCTCTCCCTATCTGTTCAGCACTCTGGTTCAGAATTGCTATAAAAATGTACACCTGATCATGTCAAGCTGATGCTTAAAATATTTCAATTACTTTCATGAAAAATAATCCAAACTCCTACTATGTATGTCAATTTTATATAAAAAGGCTCATATAGATATATCATTCCACGAGAAAAAGGGTGGGGGAGGTGAAAGGAGTGGGATCTGTGAAAAGGGAAACTGACAAGGCAATTTGTACCAGTGAACACTTATGAACATAAATGCAAGAGTCTGAAATCTGTATGAAATGCAATAGAGAGAGAAGGAGTTGGTTATATAGGCCCTCTAGACACACAGGACCCCCAAAGAATAATCTGAGATGGGTGGGACATCCTCTGATTATAATCCAGCCTGGCTGAGGGTCCTGGCTGTTCTGGGGGAGCCCAGTGCTCTTCCTCTGTCACCAGCCTTCCCCAAGCTCCCTCTTCTCACCCCATTGGTGCTCAGGCCACAGGCATCCTCATGCTTGCCTTTCCCTGGGCTCTTACCTGGCCCTCCCCCAAGCTCACCTCAGTGGGTGGTTTTCCTGCTAGAGAGCACTGTCCTCAGCACTCCAGTGTCCTGTCCCTGCCCCAGTGTCACACTCTACCCCCTCACCCCCTCTCTGCCAGCAGAAATCTCACCCTCTGCACACTTCCCTATTCCAGAAACCCCACTGCCTTCCACAACACGCCTTTTACTTGGCCTTTCATTTCCCCATTAGCTCGTCTTCAAGCTAGTCTCTCCACTTTCTGGCTCCCAGCAGCAGTCCCTGCCTCTGTCCTGTGTCCTCCCCCATCTCACACCTACAGCAGTAGGAAGGGTCCCACCCTGAGATCTAGGGTAAATCACTTACTAGAATGCATTGATCACTGCCCTGGGTCTCAATTTCTCCCACTGTAAAATGATTGGACTAAAAGAACTTGACATTCTCCAATTCTGCTTCAACTTTAACATTCTTTGACTCCGTCTGTGTTCACATTCGTTTTTATTTACATAGTCTTTTCTTTCTGTGCCTCCTGGGCCTCATTTCTTACTTTTCTATGGCTCCATAATACTCTCTATTTACCCTTAATCTGAGTCCCCAAGGTCTCATCTCTATTTTGTCACCACTCCTCCCTAATTTATCCATTCATTCTAAGTGCTGCTCACCACCTTGGCTAAATTTTGAAACATAAAGCATTGCCTTATCATTAGACCGTTAGATTTCTTTGTGTAAATATATGAACAACAGGCAAGATGCTTTTTTTTTTTTTTTTTTTGCAAAATAGAAGCCAAGAAATGAACAAGAAAAAACTACCACAAAACAGAGATATACCAGGTAAGTTTTATAGTTTGGATTTGGGGGGTGGGAGAAAGGTCTGAGATGTGAGACGACTCAAAAACTAATTGCAGTATTCAGAGCCTTTTCAGAAAGAAGAGCATGGGGGAAAGGTATGCATTTCTTACCTTTTTTATAGTTTTATAGTTTTATAAATTATTTTTAAGTTTTAAAACTATAGTTTTATAGTTTTATAAATTTTTTTAGTTTTAATTTATAGTTTTATAAATTATTTATACATGTTTATGCTGTCATGCATATGCTGACCTTACAAGATGATAAGAAAGTCTTCAAGAAGCAAATCAAATAAGACATTGAAAACAAGAGTGGGAAATAGAAGCTTCCCAGGGCATTGTCGAGGGTTGGTTCCCAAGGCTTTTGTCTACAGTAGCCACATGGGTGAAGAGGTAATGTCTTGAGATCACTCCCCCCACCAAAAAAAAAAAAAATGCAGGTTGTTATGAGACTTTCTACTACACCCTCAGTGAAACTGGACCAGAAAAAAAAATCCATCCAACTGAACAGGGAAATAACAAGGAACGTTATGGTTGCCTTATGCTCTGCCTAGGAATTTTTTAAATTATTCTTATGAAATTTCTTAATCACAGGTTTGCCTCACATGAGTTTGGCATTGAAAATATTCTAATTAATTTGGAATGCCCAATCCAAGAAATTAATATCAAAAAAAAGTGGTTCCAGGAGAGGAGGCATGAAGAGGTAGGGCACAGAGGATTTTTAGGATGGTGAAAATACTCTATATGATATTATAATGATGGATATATGCCACTCTATATTTGCCCAAACCCATAGAATACGTAAAGTTTTTTTCTCAGCAATCAGTAAAAAAGAAAAACAATTCTGATCAACTTATGCTGGACAACAGACTGGATTATCTTTCCATGTTCTCTAAATAAAATGATCGTTTTTAAATTATTTCTCTGGATAATGTATTATTTCTAGAATTTTGTCAGCTTTTTAAAAATTGAAGTATAGTTGATGTGCAATTTTATACAAATTACAGGCATACAGCACAGTGATTCACAATTTTTATAGGTTACACTCCATTTATAGTTATTATAAAATATTGGCTATATTCTCTGTGTTGTACAATATATCCTTGTTTGTCAGCTTTTTAAAAATTGAGGGAGAAGGGAAGATGGCGGAAGAGTAAGACGTGGAGATCGCCTTCCTCCTCACGGATACACCAGAAATACATCTACACGTGGAACAACTCCTACAGAACACCTACTGAAGGCTGGCAGAAGACCTCAGAGCTCCCAAAAGGCAAGAAACTCCCCACGTACCTGGGTAGGGCAAAAGAAAAAAAGAAAAAACAGAGACAAAAGAATAAGGACGGCACCTGCACCAGTGGGAGGGAGCTGTGAAGGAGGAAAAGTTTCCACACACTAGGAAGCCCCTCCGCGGGCGGAGACTGCGGGAGGCGGAGGGGGGAGCTTCGGGACCGCGGAGTAGCGCACAGCACCGGGTGCGGAGGGCAAAGCGGGCAGATTCCTGCACAGACGATCGGTGCCGACCGGCACTTACCAACCCGAGAGGCTTGTCTGCTCACCCGCCGGGGCCGGCGGGGCTGCGAGCTGAGGCTCGGGTTTCGGTTTTGGACGGAGCGCAGGGAGAGGACTGGGGTTGGCGGCTTGAACATAGCCTGAAGGGGTTGGTGCGCCACGACTAGCCGGGAGGGAGTTCGGGGAAAAGCCTGCACCGGCCGAAGAGGCAAGAGACTTTTTCTTCCCTCTTTGTTTCCTGATGCGCGAGGAGAGGGGTTTAAGAGCACTGCTTAAAGGAACTCCAGAGACGGGCGCGAACCGCGGCTAGAACCGCGGACCCCAGAGACGGGCAGGAGACGCTAGGGCTGCTGCTGCCGCCACCAGGGGGGCTGTGTGCGAGCACAGGTCACTCTCCACGCCCCTCTTCCGCGGAGCCTGTGCAGCCCGCCACTGCCAGGTTCCCGGGATCCAGGGACAACTTCCCCGGGAGTACGCACAGCGGGCCTCAGGCTGGTGCAACGTCACGCCAGCCTCTGCCGCAACGTCACGCTGCCTCTGCCGCCGCAGGCCCGCCCCGCATGCAGTGCCCCTCCTTCCCCCATCCCCCAACCCCCGGCCTGAGTGAGCCGGAGCCCCCGAATCAGCGGCTCCTTTAACCCCGTCCTGTCTGAGCAAAAAACAGACGCCCTCCAGTGACCTGCGCGCAGGGGCAGGGCCGGGTACAAAGCTGAGCTCCTGTGAGCTGTGAGAGCAGGGAGGAGAGGGGGAGGTCTCTCCCGGCAGCCGCGGAGGCAGCAGATTGAAGCTCCACAATCAACTTGATGTGCCCTGCATCTGTGGAATACCTGAATAGACAGGGAGTGATCCCAAATTGAAGAGGTGGAATTTAGGAGCGAGATCTGTGATTTTTTTCCCTTTTCCTCTTTTTGTGAATGTGTGCGTGTATGCTTCTGTGTGAGATCTTGTCTGTATACTCTTGCTTCCACCATTTGTCCTAGGGCTCTATCCGTCCATGGTTTTTTAAAAAAATTTTTTTTTCTTAATAATTAATTTTAATTGTAATAACTTTATTGTACTTTACCTTCATTCTTTCTTTCTTTCTTTCCTTCCTTCCTTCCCTCCTTTAGACAGCGAATCACCCCAGGTTGAGGAGGTGGTCTCTGGGAGCAGGATTTATGATTTTTCCCCCTTTGCCTCTTTTTGTGAACGTGTATGTGTATGCTTCTGTGTAAGATTTTCTCTGTATAGCTTTGCTTCCAACATTTGTCCTAGGGTTCTATCCGTCCCTTTTTTTTTTCTAAATATTTTTTAGTTCAATAACTATATTATACTTTATTTTATTTTTACTGTATCTTCTTTCTTTCTGTCTTTTTTCCTTCCTTCCCTCCTTCGTTCCTTCCTTCCTCCCTCCCTCCCTCCTTTCTTTCCTTCTTTGCTTCTTTCTTCCTTCCTTCCTTTCCCCCTTTCCTTCTTTCTTTCCTCATACTTCTACTAATTCTCTCTACATTTTCTCCTTCTTTCCCTCCTTCCTTCCTCCCTCCCTCCCTCCCTCCTTTCTTTCCTTCTTTGCTTCTTTCTTCCTTCCTTCCTTCCTTTCCTCCTTTCTTTCTTTCTTTCCTCATACTTCTACTAATTCTCTCTACATTTTCTCCTTCTTTCCCTCCTTCCTTCCTTCCTTCCTCCCTCCCTACCTCCCTCCTTTCTTTCCTTCTTTGCTTCTTTCTTCCTTCCTTCCTTTCCTCCTTTCCTTCTTTCTTTCCTCATACTTCTACTAATTCTCTCTACATTTTCTCCTTCTTTCCCTCCTTCCTTCCTTCCTTCCTCCCTCCTTTCTTTCCTTCTTTGCTTCTTTCTTCCTTCCTTCCTTTCCTCCTTTCCTTCTTTCTTTCCTCATACTTCTACTAATTCTCTCTACTTTTTCTCCCTTTTATTCTGAGCCGTGTGGATGAAAGGCTCTTGGTACTCCAGCCAGGAGTCAGGGCTCTGCCTCTGAGGTAGGAGAGCCAACTTCAGGACACTGGTCAAGAAGAGACCTCCCAGCTCCACATAATATTAAACGGTGGAAATCTCCCAGAGACCTCCATCTTAACACCAGCACCCAGCTTCACTCAACGACCAGCAAGCCACAGTGCTGGACAACCTATGCCAAACAACTAGCAAAACAGGAACACAACCCCACCCATTAGCAGAGAGGCTGCCTAAAATCATAATAAGGCCACAGACACCCCAAAACACACCACCAGACGTGAACCTGCCCACTAGAGAGACAAGATCCAGCCTCATCCAGCACAACACAGGCACTAGTCCCCTCCACCAGGAAGCCTACACAACCCACTGAAACAACCTTAGCCACTGGAGACAGACATCAAAAACAACGGGAACTACGAACGTGCAGCCTGCAAAAAGGAGACCCCAAACACAGTAAGATAAGCAAAATGAGAAGACAGAAAAACACACAGCAGATGAAGGAGCAAGATAAAAACCCACCAGACCTAACAAATGAAGAGGAAATAGGCAATCTACCTGAAAAAGAATTCAGAATAATGATAGTAAGGATGATCCGAAATCTTGGAAGTAGAATGGACAAAATGCAAGAAACAGTTAACAAGGACCTAGAAGACATAAAGATGAAACAAGCAACGATGAACAACGCAATAAATGAAATTAAAAGTACTCTAGATAGGATCAATAGCAGAATAACTGAGGCGGAAGAACGGATAAGTGACCTGGAAGATAAAGTAGTGGAAATAACTACTGCAGAGCAGAATAAAGAAAAAAGAATGAAAAGAACTGAGGACAGTCTTAGAGACCTCTGGGACAACATGAAACGCACCAACATTCGAATTATAGGGGTTCCAGAAGAAAAAGAAAGGGACTGAGAAAATATTTGCAGAGATTATAGTTGAAAACTTCCCTAATATGGGAAAGGAAATAGTTAATCAAGTCCAGGAAGCACAGAGAGTCCCATACAGGATAAATACAAGGAGAAATACGCCAAGACACATATTAATCAAACTATCAAAAATTAAATACAAAGAAAGCATATTAAAAGCAGCAAGGGAAAAACAACAAATAACACACAAGGGAATCCCCATAAGGTTAACAGCTGATCTCTCAGCAGAAATCCTACAAGCCAGAAGGGAGTGGCAGGACATACTGAAAGTGATGAAGGAGAAAAACCTGCAACCAAGACTACTCTACCCAGCAAGGATCTCATTCAGATTTGATGGAGAAATTAAAACCTTTACAGACAAGCAAAAGCTGAGAGAGTTCAGCACCACCAAACCAGCCTTACAACAAATGCTAAAGGAACTTCTCTAGACAAGAAACATAAGAGAAGGAAAAGACCTATAATAACGAACCCAAAACAATATAGAAAATGGGAATAGGAACATACATATCGATAATTACCTTAAATGTAAATGGACTAAATGCTCCCACCAAAAGACACAGATTGGCTGAATGGATACAAAAACAAGACCCTTATATATGCTGTCTACAAGAGACCCACTTCAGACCTAGAGACACATACAGACTGAAAGTAAGGGGATGGAAAAAGATATTCCATGCAAATGGAAACCAAAAGAAAGCTGGAGTAGCAATTCTCATATCAGACAAAATAGACTTTAAAATAAGGACTATTAAAAGGGATAAAGGACACTACATAATGATCAAGGGATCGATCCAAGAAGAAGATATAACAATTGTAAATATTTATGCACCCAACATAGGAGCACCTCAATACATAAGGCAAATACTAACAGCCATAAAAGGGGAGATCGACAGTAACACATTCATAGTAGGGGACTTTAACACCCCACTTTCACCCATGGACAGATCATCCAAAATGAAAATAAATAAGGAAACACAAGCTTTAAATGATCCATTAAACAAGATGGACTTAATTGATATTTATAGGACACTCCATCCAAAAACAACAGAATACACATTTTTCTCAAGTGCTCATGGAATATTCTCCAGGATAGATCATATCTTGGGTCACAAATCAAGCCTTGATAAATTTAAGAAAACTGAAATTGTATCAAGTATCTTTTCTGACCACAACGGCATGAGACTAGATATCAATTACAGGAAAAGATCAGTAAAAAATACAAACACATGGAGGCTAAACAATACACTACTTAATAATGAAGTGATCACTGAAGAAATCAAAGAGGAAATAAAAAAATACCTAGAAACAAATGACAATGGAGACACACGACCCAAAACCTATGGGATGCAGCAAAAGCAGTTCTAAGGGGGAAGTTTATAGCAATACAAGCCCACCTTAAGAAGCAGGAAACATCTCGAATAAACAACCTAACCTTGCACCTCAAGCAATTAGAGAAAGAAGACCAAGAAAACCCCAAAGCTAGCAGAAGGAAAGAAATCATAAAAATCAGATCAGAAATAAATGAAAAAGAAATGAAGGAAACGATAGCAAAGATCAATAAAACTAAAAGCTGGTTCTTTGAGAAGATAAACAAAATAGATAAACCACTAGCCAGACTCATCAAGAAAAAAAAGGAGAAGACTCAAATCAATAGAATTAGAAATGAAAAAGGAGAAGTAACAACTGACACTGCAGAAATAAAAAAAATCATGAGAGATTACTACAAGCAACTCTATGCCAATAAAATGGACAATCTGGAAGAAATGGACAAATTCTTAGAAAGGCACAACCTGCCAAGACTGAATCAGGAAGAAATAGAAAATATGAACAGACCAATCACAAGCACTGAAATTGAAACTGTGATTAAAAATCTTCCAACAAACAAAAGCCCAGGACCAGATGGCTTCACAGGTGAATTCTAACAAACGTTTAGAGAAGAGCTAAGACCTATCCTTCTCAAACTCTTCCAAAATATAGCAGAGGGAGGAACACTCCCAAATTCCTTCTACGAGGCCACCATCACCTTGATACCAAAACCAGACAAGGATGTCACAAAGAAAGAAAACTACAGGCCAATATCACTGATGAACATAGATGCAAAAATCCTCAACAAAATACTAGCAAACAGAATCCAACAGCACATTAAGAGGATCATACACCATGATCAAGTGGGGTTTATTCTAGGAATGCAAGGGTTCTTCAATATACGCAAATCTATCAATGTGATAAACCATATTAACAAATTGAAGGAGAAAAACCATATGATCATCTCAATAGATGCAGAGAAAGCTTTCGACAAAATTCAACACCCATTTATGATAAAAATCCTCCAGAAAGTAGGCATAGAGGGAACTTTCCTCAACATAATAAAGGCCATATATGACAAGCCCACAGCAAACATCATCCTCAATGGTGAAAAACTGCAAGCATTTCCACTAAGATCAGGAACTAGACAAGGTTGCCCACTCTCACCACTCTTATTCAACATAGTTTTGGAAGTTTTAGCCACAGCAATCAGAGAAGAAAAGGAAATAAAAGGAATCCAAATCGGACAAGAAGAAGTAAAGCTGTCACTGTTTGCAGATGACATGATACTATACATAGAGAATCCTAAAGATGCTACCAGAAAACTACTAGAGCTAATCAATGAATTTGGTAAAGTAGCAGGATACAAAATTAATGCACAGAAATCTCTGGCATTCCTATATACTAATGATGAAAAATCTGAAAGTGAAATCAAGAAAACACTCCCATTTACCATTGCAACAAAAAGAATAAAATATCTAGGAATAAACCTACCTAAGGAGATGAAAGACCTGTATGCAGAAAATTATAAGACACTGATGAAAGAAATTAAAGATGATACAAATAGATGGAGAGATATACCATGTTCTTGGATGGGAAGAATCAACATTGTGAAAATGACTCTACTACCCAAAGCAATCTACAGATTCAATGCAATCCCTATCAAACTACCACTGGCATTTTTCACAGAACTAGAACAAAAAATTTCGCAATTTGTATGGAAACACAAAAGACCCCGAATAGCCAAAGCAATCTTGAGAACGAAAAAAGGAGCTGGAAGAATCAGGCTCCCTGACTTCAGACTATACTACAAAGCAACAGTAAGCAAGACAGTATGGTACTGGCACAAAAACAGAAAGATAGATCAGTGGAACAGGATAGAAAGCCCAGAGATAAACCCACGCACATATGGACACCTTATCTTTGATAAAGGAGGCAGGAATGTACAGTGGAGAAAGGAGAGCCTCTTCAATATCTGGTGCTAGGAAAACTGGACAGGTACATGTAAAAGTATGAGATTAGATCACTCCCTAACACCATACACAAAAATAAGCTCAAAATGGATTAAAGACCTAAATGTAAGGCCAGAAACTATCAAACTCTTAGAGGAAAACATATGAAGAACACTCTATGACATAAATCACAGCAAGATCCTTTCTGACCCACCTCCTAGAATAATGGAAATAAAAACAAAAATAAACAAATGGGACCTAATGAAACTTCAAAGCTTTTGCACAGCAAAGGAAACCATAATCAAGACCCAAAGACAACCCTCAGAATGGGAGAAAACATTTGCAAATGAAGCAACTGACAAAGGATTAATCTCCAAAATTTACAAGCAGCTCATGCAGCTCAATAACAAAAAAACAAACAACCCCATCCAAAAATGGGCAGAAGACCTAAACAGACATTTCTCCAAAGAAGATATACAGAATGCCAACAAACACATGAGAGAATGCTCAACATCATTAATCATTAGAGAAATGCAAATCAAAACTACAATGAGATATCATCTCACACCAGTCAGAATGGCCATCATCAAAAAATCTAGAAACAATAAATGCTGGAGAGGATGTGGAGAAAAGGGGACACCCTTGCACTGCTGGTGGGAATGTGGATTGGTTCAGCCACTATGGAGAACAGTATGGAGGTTCCTTAAAAAACTACAAATAGAACTACCATATGACCCAGCAATCCCACTACTGGGCATATACCCTGAGAAAACCATAATTCAAAAAGAGCCATGTACCAAAATGTTCATTGCTGCTCTATTTACAATAGCCTGGAGATGGAAACAACCTAAGTGTCCATCATTGGATGAATGGATAAAGAAGATGTGGCACATATATACAATGGAATATTACTCAGCCATAAAAAGAAATGAAATTGAGCTATTTGTAATGAGGTGGATAGACCTAGAGTCTGTCATACAGAATGAAGTAAGTCAGAAAGAGAGACAAATACCATATGCTAACACATATGTATGGAATTTAAGGGGGAAAAAAGTCATGAAGAACCTAGGGGTAAGACAGGAGTAAAGACACAGGCCTACTAGAGAATGGACTTGAGGATATGGGGAGGGGGAAGGGTAAGCTGTGACAAAGCGAGAGAGTGGTATGGACATATATACACTACCAAACGTAAGGTAGATAGCTAGTGGGAAGCAGCCGCATAGCACAGGGAGATCAGCTCTGTGCTTTGTGACCGCCTGGAGGGGTGGGATAGGGAGGGTGGAAGGGAGGGAGAGGCAAGAGGGAAGAGACATGGGAACATATATATATGTATAACTGATTCACTTTGTTATAAAGTAGAAACTAACACACAATTGTAAAGCAATTATACTCCAGTAAAGATGTACAAAATAAATAAATATTAAGTATCTTACAACTGAAAAAAAAATTGGTTTCAAGCTGGTCGCTTCGCAGAAGAAGACACAAACCTGAATTCTAGGGATCCATGACCAATACAATCTTCTTTTTTCTAATATAGGCAGTCCTTGCTTTGCACAATTTCAGTATACACAAATTTCAGTTACCATGGTTTATTTAAATAATACCAATCCCCCAACAACATGGCTCAATTTCAGTTGCCACAGTATACTAAAGATTAGTAATTGAACAAAGCACAAACTTTACTAGTAACTCTTCATTCTATGAACGACTATGGAAATAATAAAAGTGCAATCAGTAACCAATGACATCAGTGACCAATCACAACACTTCTTTCACAGTCTGTCGGTGGCTGTTAATTCTGTTCCATGCATGGACAGCAAAATGTGTACAGTTGACCCTTGAACAATATGGTTTGAACTGCATGAGTCCACTCATACGTTAATTGTTTTTTTTCAGTAAATACAGTCACAGTACTACACGAGCAGAGGTTGGGTGAGTCTGCACATGCAGAACTGTGGGCTCGGAGGACCAACCGTAAATTTACATGTGGATTTTCAATTGCGCAAAGAGTTGGTCCCCCTAACCCCACATTGTTCCGGGGCCAACTGTACCTGCATTATCTCCTTGTATCCCGATAATAAATCCGTGTGACATTTAAACGAAGAATAATAGAAAGAGGGAATCGGCCAAGAAAGATGAAAATGAAAATGCTGGAAGTGAGATTTGAATTGAATGTAAATAAAGTCATAGAAGAAATAGCAGACGTGGGGAATGTTGACACTGCCACTGGTTGAGAAATTATCGATATGAACCTAGAGGAACTTAGTGAAAGCAAACTTATCAATATAAATGAAAAGGATGAAGGTGTCCCAGACGAAGTGACGCCTACAGAAAACTTCACATTTAAAGAACTCTCAATGTATCAAAAACTCAGTGTAAATTGGAAGCTGGCCCAGTCTTAGAAAGAATTATGAAAATTCACCAAGGCATAGAAAAGATACTCCATATCTATAAGTTATAGAATGAGAATAAAACAAGCACAGTTCAAACCGCTCTTGGTAAATATTTACAAGAAAATAAAACATTTAAATTCTGGATATTTTAATCATTTTCAGTGACAACATGCTAAATTAATACTAGTGTTACTATTGTTTTCAATATCCCTATACAGTTGACCCCAAAACAACATAGGTTTAAACTACGTGAGTCCACTTTTACATAGATTTTTTTCAATAAATACAGTACTACACAATCCACAGTTGGTTGAATCCACAGATATGGAAACACAGACACAGAGGGCCAGCTGTACAGTTATACACAGATTTTATGACTGTGACCCTCACATTGCTCAAGGGTCAACTGTGTGTTTATAACCAACAGTAAGAGGGTTTTTTAATGTTTCGACAAAAATTTTTAAAGGTGATGGAATGATCATAATTTTCCCATTGATTATTTAGGTCTTTTGCTTGGTTTCACTTTGCATGATCATTTTTTAGCATCCCACACTATTATGCAAAGTAAAGACTGACTTTATATTGTAAGATTTGGAGTCAAAATTTAAAAATTATAATTTGTTAACATCCATAATATCTTCTTATTGACATATCACTTCATTTTTCTTTAAAGAATGCCTTAATCCTTTGAAGCTTGGAAGGAATTAAGTACATTGGATTGGGATTCTAATATCATTCTGCTTATGGTATTAATTTTACTAAAATACCATGGCAAACTAGTACCAAGTCCATCAACCTAAAGGATATTTTTGGAAGTATACATTTGGCTTGTTTTCTGGAACCCATAATTTTATTAATATCTTCAAATTTTCCAAAGAAGTATTGAAGATTACCACAAATTGAATTCCTAATCCCATGATGGCATAAGCACTTCTTCTCTTATATTTAACAATGCTTTTAATTTCATATTTATATTTTCAATACACTCCAATGTTTTGTTGGAGACTGAAAAGTAATAGTACCATTTTTGTATGGTATTTTAAAACTATTTATAGATAGGCTTTTACTATATCTTTTAATACCAAAATTTTAAAAAGAATGTGCATAGATCAAAGTATATAGAATGCGAAGTTACTGTCCTTCTGCTTCACACTTACTTCAGATGCAGCCCTTTAAGATGGTAACCTAAAGTTCAGGCACCAGTGATATCTTTGACGATTTGCAAGTCTGGTGAAAGCTTTGCTGAACTTCTCAGTGTTTTTATCTGCCTCTCATGGAATCAGCAGATGCTCTTACTGGAAAAGCAGCCCCAACTACAGGGCTCATTCTGTGAATTTCTGTCTTCTCCTAGATATTGACCCAGTAATTTATTTCTCCTTTGTTGGTTCTTCAATGTCTTCAGGCAGATTTTATTTTAAATTTTCTCGTGTTTTCTACTTGTCCTTGACAAGAGAGTTGGTTCAAATTAGATAGTCCATCATTTCTAGAAGCAGAAGGCCTCTACTTTTTTTTTAATTGTTCATTAATAAAACCTACCATCCTTTCATGTGTGGAGCCTCAATTTATGTCTCAGAAATCTAGGCAACAACAACACTGGTACAGGCAAGTTGAGACTCTATAGTGGGAAGTGACCCCTGAGCATGTGTATAAAACATGTAAATTCAAGGTGAATTTCTTCACAGGTCTCCTTGACCATGAAGCTAGTTCAAAATAATATAGGAGAGGAACCAAATTATCAAAGCTTATCACACCTAGTCCAGACTGAAAACCAAGGCAAAAACTGGCACTAATTGTTTTGTTGCCTAATGCTTTAAAATAATCTGTATCTAACAGTCTCTGATTCCTTTAACAGATAATTTGCCTCAGCCATTCCTCCTGAGGCAGCCTAATTGAAGGTCATTGCTCATAGAATCTCATGCACATTTCCTAAGATGTGCTTTGTGGCCAGTGTTTTCAACACTAACTTTGTTTGTGAGGCCTGTGTGTTTACTTAAGCCTTGGCAAGTAAATTTCTACTTCCGTAGAAATGCACTCTTGCTCTAGTGGATGCTGTGGAGCCACCAGTGTACCCGCTTCAGGACAAACATAAGTGTTTCCCTCAGCCTGAGGGAGTGTTGGCTGCTGACATCTCACAGACATGTCCCTCTCCAGGCATTGCCTTCAGTGGGAGAGTTGCTCTGTCCAAGGGGACATCCCTTCCCTGAGAGCACATACCAAATATGTGAGTAAAAAGTTAAGTCCCATTACCTAGTTTTAGGAAGTCTCTGAAGGGTCATCCTAGCTCCAGAACTCTCTGTGAGTTTGACTAAATCCTCTACTGAAACTGCATCACAGTTCAACCTCCCCCTCTCCTCAGTCCTGCTGTTCCTGAAAGCACTCCCAGCAAGCCTTCTGCATGCAGACATCCACCTGAGTACGTTTTCTCAGAAACTGACCTATGACACTCATCTGTATAAAAATAGCCACTTGACTTGGACAAAGCCATCCTAAGTAGCAGCAACTTGCCACAGTAAACCCTCAAATGGACACGAGAAGCAAAGTCCTACAAAAACCTGCTCAGGCCACAACAATATAAAGGCAACTACATGGCATACAAAAAGCTCCATGTAGAGAATGGATAAAGAAGATGCAGTACATATATACAATGAAATATTAGCCATGAAAAGGAATGGAATAATGCCATTTGCAGCAACGTGGATGGACTTAGAGACTGTCATACTGAGTGAAGTAAGTCAGACAGAGAAAGACAAATATCATATGATATCGCTTATATGTGGAACCTAAAAAAATGGTACAAATGAACTTATTTACAGGATGGAAATAGAGTCACAAATGTAGAAAACAAACTTATGGTTACCAGGCAGTAAGGGTGAGGGGGATAAATTGGGAGATTGAAACTGACATAGACACACTACTATATATAAAATAGATAACTAATAAGGACCTACTGTATAGCATAGGGAACTATATTCAATACTCTTTAATGACCTATATGGCAAAAGAATCTAAAAAAGAGTGTACATATATATATATATATATATATAAAACGGAGCACCTTGCTGTACACCTGAAACTAACACAACATTGTAAATCAACTATACTCCAATAAAAAATTTTTTAATTAAAAATTTTTAAAAAAGCTCCATGTTGAACCATATGGGTCACTACACACTCACGAGGCCAGAGACTCATGTGGGCATTCCCTAATTTCTAAAGACAAAGGTTTCTCACAGATTAATTTGTTCTCCATTTCCATAACAATTTTCCCCTCCAAACTTGTATTCTAACAAAGGCCCCAGCAGCCTTTATTAATTCTCTTATGAATTAAACTTATTATCCTAAACTACGGACATCCATCGACCTTCCATTTTATTTAAAATGAGTGAAAATGTATGCTAAAAATTTATTCCAACCTTGTTTATAAGTTATAGACTTTCCTTGGTTTTGTTTTAAGTTACAGCTGTTCTCTAGGCTCAGTACAGAGGAAGTTCCTTTTTCTATTTTGGGTTTATTTCAATGGGATGAATTATGAAATATTTCCCTTTACTGTTTTCCCAGAAGTTCACTCTGATTTTTAACATGTTTCTTTTTGTATAAATTTTGGAATGACTGGTTGCATTTTCTCCTTTCCCTTAGAAAATATACAGATAAAAATAAAACTAGAGGGGCTTCCCTGGTGGTGCAGTGGTTGGGAGTCCACCTGCCGATGCAAGGGACGTGGGTTCGTGCCCCGGTCCGGGAAGATTCCACATGCCGCAGAGCGGCTGGGCCCGTGAGCCATGGCTGCTGAGCCTGCACGTCCAGAGCCTGTGCTCGGCAACAGGAGAGGCCACAGCAGTGAGAAGCCCGCGTACCGCAAAAATAAATAAATAAATAGATAAATAAATAAATAAATAAAACTAGATACAGATAACATGGGTGTTACTGTGAAAATTTTGATTTAGCCTTAGCAGAAAATAAACCAAAGCTATCAACACATTTTTAGGCAGATAAAGTCTCATTTTATTGAATGAGTGATCTATGTAATTGCTGAGGCCACTATGTACAGACAAGATGGGGAGAACCTATTTCTTGGTCTCTTCCTCCTTGGACAAAGCCTTGATGATTTCCCCCTTCTTGGCTTGGAACCCGTCTTCACGTTGCTCTCATGCTTCCCTGGTCTTAGACCTGCGGGCCTCAGCCTAGTTGGTCTGAAGCTTCTTGCAAGCTTGTGGATATGTTCCATGAGAACCTGCTTGTTTTTGAACACATTACCCTTCACTTTCAGGTACAGGCTGTGATACATGTGGCGGTCAATCTTCTTAGATTCACAGTATCTTCTGAGCAACCGGCGTGGAATTCTTATCCTTCTCCTCATCTAGGTTACCTTCTTGGGCATTCGAGCACTGGCAGTACACTTTCACTTACCTAGGTCCATAAGCAGGCCGAGGTATTTTTCCGGCTTCAAGCCTGGGAATGGACAGTCGTAGGCTTCTGGATGATCAGCCCATATATATATATACATTTTTTTTTTTTTTTTTTGCGGTACACGGGCCTGTCACTCTTGTGGCCTCTCCCGCTGCGGAGTACAGGCTCCGGACGCGCAGGCCCGGCGGCCATGGCTCACGGGCCCAGCTGCTCCGCGGCATGTGGGATCTTCCCGGACCGGGGCACGAACCCGTGTCGCCTGCATCGGCAGGCAGACTCTCAACCACTGCGCCACCAGGGAAGCCCAATCAGCCCATCTTTGATCAGCTTCCAGATCTGCTGATGGGAGTTGGCATTGAAGATTTCACTAGTCTCAACGGCGTCCAACCAGACCTTCCTTTTGCTGCCGCAAAGGACACTGGAAGCAAGCCTCTTCTGAAGCCTGAGCGTACTCACGGCCACAGTGGCAAAAGGAAAGCCAAAGTTATCAATTGATATTCAACTAACATCTTGGATTAGTTAGGATCAAATGTGGCTGCAAGTGACAGAAAATTCAAATGAACAATATCTTTAAAAACATGTAGTTATATTTCCCTCTCTTGTGAAAAGACAGAAGTAGGCAATTCAGGGTTGTTATGGCATCTCACTGTGTCCGGGATTTGGTTCCCGTTTCCTCTTTTGTTTGGGGGGTTTTGTCTTTGCTTTTTTTGTTTTCTTTTGGTCTTCGCCATGCTTGGTCCTCATTCCAAAGGTCATCCTGTTCTCTGAGTTGGATGTAAGAGGTCCTTCCATCAAATCCACCTTTTAGCCGACAGTAAGGAAAAAGGAATAAGCCAAACACACTCACCCCCACCCCACACCGCTCAGATCCACTTTGCAGGAGCTGTACACTGCATTAATCAGACCTCAGTCACATAACCACAACCAGCTAAGAGGGTCCCTAAGAGATGTAGTTTTATTCTGCCCAGCTAATAATTGCTTGTTAATATATTCTAGAGGAAGTGCAAAATAGATTCTGGGAGACAACCAGTTGTCTGTGCTATATAACCCCATTTGGTAATTCATCTGTCTATTTAGGTACATAAATGTATAGTTGGTAACTTGAATAGGTCTCCTGGAAATAACATTGTTCAAAGCCCATGAGTGTTTCTCTGACACTTTATACCCAAATTAGGGCTCATAATCATTTTAAATATTTCCCTTCTAAAGTTATATCTGGCATTCTCTCTGAAGTAGAATAGGTTGTGCATTGAGGATGGATGGAGTTGTAGGTAGGCCAACAAGCGCCTCTGTATTAGAGCAGAACCAAATTATATCTCAGGAAGAATCTTGGTCCTCACTGCAGATATTATCAGCCTCCTGGGAGCAAACCTAAGATTCAAACAACAGTCCGTGAGTAGGTCTCCAAAAGCCACAAGAAATTTGCAATTGCAAATTCCACCTACAACTCCACTGATTATTAAAGTTACTGCTCTGCATTTAACAGATAATATAAAACTGTCATATATACGGTGTATGTACATAACCTGAAAGTCTCTGCTGCTAAAAAAAAACTCAAGTTAGTTCAACATAAACAATATTTATGGGAGACTTAGAGTCTACTCACTCCTGTAGATTATATAAGATCTGCCATTGAGTTTGCCAGAACATCAGAGAGCTGCACAGGTGGACCAGATGCTGCGTGTTGCATAGTTACTTTCCCCACTTTTTGTTTTAGGCTGGCATGATCACCTTACTTTAAGAGACTTAAAATGGGCCTGTGAACCTCATAAAATTTACTGAAAGAATACTCCTTGAGAACATTTTTTACTGCACCAAATAGTTTATTCTCTATAAGAACTGATGGGAGAATCTTCCTTGTGGCCTCAGGACCAGGAAGAGTGATACTTTCCCTGAACAACGTATTTGTCTGTTTCTTCTAGACACTGTGAATGTGTAATTGATCCTGTCTTAATCACTTTATAAGTCCTCCAATAATTCATGACCCACATGTATAGGGTGTATAAGGTGTCGTGACACTTTGTTTTTTAATTTACTCCATTCTTGATTTCATCTTACTTACTGGCCATATCTTCCTTTGGATTCAATTCCTAAATTTTCATTGATATATCTTTAATATTACATGCATGCTTTTGTAAGTGGCTTTCAATTAGTTTTAGAGATAACATGTTATTGTGAATTTAAGCATGGATTTGTAAGCTGTTTGACGATTTGGGGGCCATAACACTTCTAATTTTTGAATAATAATGAAGATGCTGAAAAGATGCTGTTTTAATCTCTACTGCCACCCAGTGGTAAGGTATAGAAACTTATCCCAATCCTGTAGCCTTTGATGATTACAAAAACTCACGTTTTCAGTGTTTTAATGTTGCAGATATTTTTATTCTGTTCTTAGACAAACAAGTATTTTATATGATATTACATTTTTTATGTTTTTCCCCTGAGAAGGAACTACTCACGGTGCAACCCATCATCCCAACTCACTCATTAAACATTTTCCAATTTTTATTTTGTTATGCTGTGTTTTGCCTTTGGAATCTTAAGTGCAGATTGTTGACTTAATCATTCTCCTCCATTATGGCTCGTGGACACCATTTGTTCAAGCAGACTTCCTTTGTGAAATATTTATTTACTTATCCCCATATCCTTCTCTTCCCCACATTCTAAAGTATAAATATATTATCCTGCTAGGTGTTCTTATAAAATGTGGTATTGTTTGATGTCTACAGCTTTAATTTCCACAGATGGTATTATACTATACTATTAATATTATTTCATTCAGCACTCTTTTAAAGACCTTCCCCTGTTATTCTGTGTCAAGTTTTTGTTTCTATCAATACCTGTTACATAAAATCTCATAGTGTGGATATACTGCACTTTTCTTAGGTGTTTCCATAGAGATGAACATCGAGCATGCTTCCAACCCCTCACTACCATAAAAACTCTGTGATAACCATCTCTACATATGTTCTCTCTTGGAGCTGGGTAAACATTTCCCATTACACATATTCAGAAGTGGGATTGCAGGGTCAATATGTACGTCATTAGACAAGTTGCTACCGCAAACTCTTCAGAATTATATCATCACCATCAATATATGGGGATTTCCATCTATTTCACAACCCTGCAAACACCGGGCTCCTGCAGCTTTTTAATTTTGTAAATTTAGTGGTATAAAATGAGATCTTGTCTTAATTTTCATTACTCTATCAATGAGTTTAAGTGTAACTTTAATTTCAACAAATAGTATTATATGTGTTCTTTATTTGTTAATGTAGTTCACTCAGCACTCTTTTAAAGAGCTTCCCATATTACTCTTTGTATATATGTACAAAATACATATACACATTTTGTTTTAAAAATTTCAAATACTTCCTTCAGTTTTTCACCCACTAATTTTGCTGGGTGTATACTTTATTGAAGAGAAAGCCTTGAGGGTCGGCGGGAAGATGGCGGAAGAGTAGGACGTGGAGATCGCCTTCCTCCTCACGGATACACCAGAAATACATCTACACGTGGAACAACTCCTACAGAACACCTACTGAAGGCTGGCAGAAGACCTCAGAGCTCCCAAAAGGCAAGAAACTCCCCACGTACCTGGGTAGGGCAAAAGAAAAAAGAAAAAACAGAGACAAAAGAATAAGGACGGCACCTGCATCAGTGGGAGGGAGCTGTGAAGGAGGAAAAGTTTCCACACACTAGGAAGCCCCTCCGCGGGCGGAGACTGCGGGAGGCGGAGGGGGGAGCTTCGGCACCGCGGAGTAGCGCACAGCACCGGGTGCGGAGGGCAAAGTGGGCAGATTCCTGCACAGACGATCGGTGCCGACCGGCACTCACCAACCCGAGAGGCTTGTCTGCTCACCCGCCGGGGCGGGCGGGGCTGCGAGCTGAGGCTCGGGTTTCGGTTTTGGACAGAGCGCAGGGAGAGGACTGGAGTTGGCGGCTTGAGCATAGCCTGAAGGGGTTGGTGCGCCACGACTAGCCGGGAGGGAGTTCGGGGAAAAGCCTGCACCGGCCGAAGAGGCAAGAGACTTTTTCTTCCCTCTTTGTTTCCTGGTGCGCGAGGAGAGGGGTTTAAGAGCGCTGCTTAAAGGAACTCCAGAGACGGGCGCGAGCCGCGGCTAAAAGCGCGAACCCCAGAGACGGGCGCGAGCTGCGGCTGAGGGCGCGAGCCCCCGAGACGGGCGCGAGCCGCGGCGGGAAGCGCGAGCCCCAGAGACGGGCGCGAGCCGCGGCTGAAACCGCGGAGCCCAGAGACGGGCGGGAGACGCTGGGGCTGCTGCTGCCGCCACCAGGGGGGCTGTGTGCGAGCACAGGTCACTCTCCGCGCCCCTCTTCCGCGGAGCCTGTGCGGGCCGCCACTGCCAGGTTCCCGGGATCCAGGGACAACTTCCCCGCGAGTGCGCACGGCGGGTCTCGGGCCGGTGCAGCGTCACGCCGGCCTCTGACGCAGCGTCACGCCGCCTCTGCCGCCGCAGGCCCGCCCCGCACGCAGTGCCCCGCCTTCCCCCATCCCCCAACCCCCGGCCTGAGTGAGCCGGAGGTCCCGAATCAGCGGCTCCTTTAACCCCGTCCTGTCTGAGCAAAAAAACAGACGCCCTCCAGCGATCTGCGCGCAGGGGCAGGGCCGGGTACAAAGCTGAGCTCCTGTGAGCTGTGAGAGCAGGGAGGAAAGGGGTAGGTTTCTCCCGGCAGCCGCCGAGGCGGCGGATTGAAGCTCCACAATCAACTTGATGTGCCCTGCAGTGTGGAATACCTGAATAGACAGGGAGTGATCCCAAATTGAAGAGGGGGAATTTAGGAGCGAGATCTGTGATTTTTTCCCCTTTTCCTCTTTTTGTGAATATGTGCGTGTATGCTTCTGTGTGAGATCTTGTCTGTATACTCTTGCTTCCACCATTTGTCCTAGGGCTCTATCCGTCCATGGTTTTTTTTTTTTTTAAAAAAAAAAAAAATTTTTTTTTAATAATTAATTTTAATTGTAATAACTTTATTGAACTTTACCTTCGTTCTTTCTTTCTTTCTTTCCTTCCCTCCTCCCCTCCTTTAGACAGCAAATCACCCCAGGTTGAGGGGGTGGTCTCTGGGAGCAGGATTTATGATTTTTCCCCCTTTGCCTCTCTTTGTGAACGTGTATGTGTATGTTTCTGTGTAAGATTTTCTCTGTATAGCTTTGCTTCCAACATTTGTCCTAGGGCTCTATCCGTCCATGGTTTTTTTTTTAAAAAAAAATTTTTTTTCTTAATAATTAATTTTAATTGTAATAACTTTGTTGTACTTTACCTTCGTTCTTTCTTTCTTTCCTTCCTTCCTTCCCTCCTTTAGACAGCGAATCACCCCAGGTTGAGGAGGTGGTCTCTGGGAGCAGGATTTATGATTTTTCCCCCTTTGGCTCTCTTTGTGAACACGTATGTGTATGCTTCAGTGTAAGATTTTCTCTGTATAGCTTTGTTTCCAACATTTGTCCTAGGGTTCTATCTGTTCTTTTTTTTTTTTTTTTCTTTCTAAATATTTTTTAGTACAATAACTATATTATACTTTATTTTATTTTTACTGTATCTTCTTTCTTTCTGTCTTTTTTCCTTCTTTCCCTCCTTCCTTCCTCCCTTCCTCCCTCCCTCCCTCCCTCCTTTCTTTCCTTCTTTGCTTCTTTCTTCCTTCCTTCCTTTCCTCCTTTCCTCCTTTCCTTCTTTCTTTCCTCAAACTTCTCCTAATTCTCTCTACATTTTCTCCTTCTTTCCCTCCTTCCTTCCTTCCTTCCCCCCTCCCTCCCTTTCTTTCCTTCTTTGCTTCTTTCTTCCTTCCTTCCTTTCCTCCTTTCCTTCTTTCTTTCCTCATACTTCTACTAATTCTCTCTACATTTTCTCCTTCTTTCCCTCCTTCTTTCCTTCCTCCCTCCCTCCCTCCCTCCTTTCTTTCCTTCTTTGCTTCTTTCTTCCTTCCTTCCTTTCCTCCTTTCCCTCTTTCTTTCCTCATACTTCTACTAATTCTCTCTACATTTTCTCCTTCTTTCCCTCCTTCCTTCCTTCCTTCCTCCCTCCCTCCCTCCTTTCTTTCCTTCTTTGCTTCTTTCTTCCTTCCTTCCTTTCCTCCTTTCCTTCTTTCTTTCCTCATACTTCTAATAATTCTCTCTACTTTTCCTCCCTTTTATTCTGAGCCGTGTGGATGAAAGGCTCTTGGTGCCTTGGCTCCAGATTACTCTAGCCCAGGAGGCAGGGCTCTGCCTCTGAGGTAGGAGAGCCAACTTCAGGACACTGATCAACAAGAGACCTCCCAGCTCCACATAATATTAAACGGTGGAAATCTCCCAGAGACCTCCATCTTAACACCAGCACCCAGCTTCACTCAACGACCAGCAAGCCACAGTGCTGGACAACCTATGCCAAACAACTAGCAAAACAGGAACACAACCCCACCCATTAGCAGAGAGGATGCCTAAAATCAGAATAAGGCCACAGACACCCCAAAACACACCACCAGACGTGAACCTGCCCACTAGAGAGACAAGATCCATCCTCATCCAGCACAACACAGGCACTAGTCCCCTCCACCAGGAAGCCTACACAACCCGCTGAAACAACCTTAGCCACTGGAGACAGACATCAAAAACAACGGGAACTACGAACGTGCAGCCTGCAAAAAGGAGACCCCAAACACAGTAAGATAAGCAAAATGAGAAGACAGAAAAACACACAGCAGATGAAGGAGCAAGATAAAAACCCACCAGACCTAACAAATGAAGAGGAAATAGGCAATCTACCTGAAAAAGAATTCAGAATAATGATAGTAAGGATGATCCGAAATCTTGGAAGTAGAATGGACAAAATGCAAGAAACAGTTAACAAGGACCTAGAAGACATAAAGATGAAACAAGCAACGATGAACAACGCAATAAATGAAATTAAAAGTACTCTAGATAGGATCAATAGCAGAATAACTGAGGCAGAAGAATGGATAAGTGACCTGGAAGATAAAGTAGTGGAAATAACTACTGCAGAGCAGAATAAAGAAAAAAGAATGAAAAGAACTGAGGACAGTCTCAGAGACCTCTGGGACAACATTAAACGCACCAACATTCGAATTATAGGGGTTCCAGAAGAAGAAGGAAAAAAGAAAGGGACTGAGAAAATATTTGAAGAGATTATAGTTGAAAACTTCCCTAATATGGGAAAGGAAATAGTTAATCAAGTCCAGGAAGCACAGAGAGTCCCATACAGGATAAATACAAGGAGAAATACGCCAAGACACATATTAATCAAACTATCAAAAATTAAATACAAAGAAAGCATATTAAAAGCAGCAAGGGAAAAACAACAAATAACACACAAGGGAATCCCCATAAGGTTAACAGCTGATCTCTCAGCAGAAACACTACAAGCCAGAAGGGAGTGGCAGGACATACTGAAAGTGATGAAGGAGAAAAACCTGCAACCAAGATTACTCTACCCAGCAAGGATCTCATTCAGATTTGATGGAGAAATTAAAACCTTTACAGACAAGCAAAAGCTGAGAGAGTTCAGCACCACCAAACCAGCTTTACAACAAATGCTAAAGGAACTTCTCTAGATAAGAAATGCAAAAGAAGGAAACGACCTATAATAACGAACCCAAAACAATATAGAAAATGGGAATAGGAACATACATATCGATAATTACCTTAAATGTAAATGGACTAAATGCTCCCACCAAAAGACACAGATTGGCTGAATGGATACAAAAACAAGACCCTTATATATGCTGTCTACAAGAGACCCACCTCAGACCTAGAGACACATACAGACTGAAAGTAAGGGGATGGAAAAAGATATTCCATGCAAATGGAAACCAAAAGAAAGCTGGAGTAGCAATTCTCATATCAGACAAAATAGACTTTAAAATAAGGACTATTAAAAGGGATAAAGAAGGACACTACATAATGATCAAGGGATCGATCCAAGAAGAAGATATAACAATTGTAAATATTTATACACCCAACATAGGAGCACCTCAATACGTAAGGCAAATACTAACAGCCATAAAAGGGGAAATTGACAGTAACACATTCATAGTAGGGGACTTTAACACCCCACTTTCACCCATGGACAGATCATCCAAAATGAAAATAAATAAGGAAACACAAGCTTTAAATGATACATTAAACAAGATGGACTTAATTGATATTTATAGGACACTCCATCCAAAAACAACAGAATACACATTTTTCTCAAGTGCTCATGGAACATTCTCCAGGATAGATCATATCTTGGGTCACAAATCAAGCCTTGGTAAATTTAAGAAAATTGAAATTGTATCAAGTATCTTTTCTGACCACAACGCCATGAGACTAGATATCAATTACAGGAAAAGATCTGTAAAATATACAAACACATGGAGGCTAAACAATACACTACTTAATAATGAAGTGATCACTGAAGAAATCAAAGAGGAAATAAAAAAATACCTAGAAACAAATGACAATGGAGACACAACGACCCAAAACCTATGGGATGCAGCAAAAGCAGTTCTAAGGGGGAAGTTTATAGCAATACAAGCCCACCTTAAGAAGCAGGAAACATCTCGAATAAACAACCTAACCTTGCACCTCAAGCAATTAGAGAAAGAAGAACAAAAAAGCCCCAAAGCTAGCAGAAGGAAAGAAATCATAAAAATCAGATCAGAAATAAATGAAAAAGAAATGAAGGAAACGGTAGCAAAGATCAATAAAACTAAAAGCTGGTTCTTTGAGAAGATAAACAAAATAGATAAACCACTAGCCAGACTCATCAAGAAAAAAAGGGAGAAGACTCAAATCAATAGAATTAGAAATGAGAAAGGAGAAATAACAACTGACACTGCAGAAATAAAAAAAAATCATGAGAGATTACTACAAGCAACTCTATGCCAATAAAATGGACAATCTGGAAGAAATGGACAAATTCTTAGAAATGCACAACCTGCCAAGACTGAATCAGGAAGAAATAGAAAATATGAACAGACCAATCACAAGCACTGAAATTGAAACTGTGATTAAAAATCTTCCAACAAACAAAAGCCCAGGACCAGATGGCTTCACAGGTGAATTCTATCAAACGTTTAGAGAAGAGCTAAGACCTATCCTTCTCAAACTCTTCCAAAATATAGCAGAGGGAGGAACACTCCCAAATTCCTTTTACGAGGCCACCATCACCTTGATACCAAAACCAGACAAGGATGTCACAAAGAAAGAAAACTACAGGCCAATATCACTGATGAACATAGATGCAAAAATCCTCAACAAAATACTAGCAAACAGAATCGAACAGCACATTAAAAGGATCATACACCATGATCAAGTGGGGTTTATTCCAGGAATGCAAGGATTCTTCAATATACGCAAATCTATCAATGTGATAAACCATATTAACAAATTGAAGGAGAAAAACCATATGATCATCTCAATAGATGCAGAGAAAGCTTTCGACAAAATTCAACACCCATTTATGATAAAAACCCTCCAGAAAGTAGGCATAGAGGGAACTTTCCTCAACATAATAAAGGCCATATATGACAAGCCCACAGCAAACATCATCCTCAATGGTGAAAAACTGAAAGCATTTCCACTAAGATCAGGAACAAGACAAGGTTGCCCACTCTCACCACTCTTATTCAACATAGTTTTGGAAGTTTTAGCCACAGCAATCAGAGAAGAAAAGGAAATAAAAGGAATCCACATCGGAAAAGAAGAAGTAAAGCTGTCACTGTTTGCAGATGACATGATACTATACATAGAGAATCCTAAAGATGCTACCAGAAAACTACTAGAGCTAATCAATGAATTTGGTAAAGTAGCAGGATACAAAATTAATGCACAGAAATCTCTGACATTCCTATATACTAATGATGAAAAATCTGAAAGTGAAATCAAGAAAACACTCCCATTTACCATGGCAACAAAAAGAATAAAATATCTAGGAATAAACCTACCTAAGGATACGAAAGACCTGTATGCAGAAAATTATAAGACACTGATGAAAGAAATTAAAGATGATACAAATAGATGGAGAGATATACCATGTTCGTGGATGGAAGAATCAACATTGTGAAAATGACTCTACTACCCAAAGCAATCTACAGATTCAATGCAATCCCTATCAAACTACCACTGGCATTTTTCACAGAACTAGAACAAAAAATTTCGCAATTTGTATGGAAACACAAAAGACCCCGAATAGCCAAAGCAATCTTGAGAACGAAAAAAGGAGCTGGAGGAATCAGGCTCCCTGACTTCAGACTATACTACAAAGCAACAGTAATCAAGACAGTATGGTACTGGCACAAAAACAGAAAGATAGATCAGTGGAACAGGATAGAAAGCCCAGAGATAAACCCACGCACATATGGACACCTTATCTTTGATAAAGGAGGCAGGAATGTACAGTGGAGAAAGGACAGCCTCTTCAATAAATGGTGCTGGGAAAACTGGACAGGTACATGTAAAAGTATGAGATTAGATCACTTCCTAACACCATACACAAAAATAAGCTCAAAATGGATTAAAGACCTAAATGTAAGGCCAGAAACTATCAAACTCTTAGAGGAAAACATAGGAAGAACACTCTATGACATAAATCACAGCAAGATCTTTTCTGACCCACCTCCTAGAGTAATGGAAATAAAAACAAAAATAAACAAATGGGACCTAATGAAACTTCAAAGCTTTTGCACAGCAAAGGAAACCATAATCAAGACCAAAAGACAACCCTCAGAATGGGAGAAAATATTTGCAAATGAAGCAACTGACAAAGGATTAATCTCCAAAATTTACAAGCAGCTCATGCAGCTCAATAACAAAAAAACAAACAACCCCATCCAAAAATGGGCAGAAGACCTAAACAGACATTTCTCCAAAGAAGATATACAGAATGCCAACAAACACATGAAAGAATGCTCAACATCATTAATCATTAGAGAAATGCAAATCAAAACTACAATGAGATATCATCTCACACCAGTCAGAATGGCCATCATCAAAAAATCTAGAAACAATAAATGCTGGAGAGGATGTGGAGAAAAGGGGACACTCTTGCACTGCTGGTGGGAATGTGAATTGGTTCAGCCACTATGGAGAACAGTATGGAGGTTCCTTAAAAAACTACAAATAGAATTACCATATGACCCAGCAATCCCACTACTGGGCATATACCCTGAGAAAACCATAATTCAAAAAGAGTCATGTACCAAAATGTTCATTGCAGCTCTATTTACAATAGCCCGGAGATGGAAAGAACCTAAGCGCCCATCATCGGACGAATGGATAAAGAAGATGTGGCACATATACACAATGGAATATTACTCAGCCTTAAAAAGAAATGAAATTGAGTTATTTGTAATGAGATGGATAGACCTAGAGTCTGTCATACAGAGTGAAGTAAGTCAGAAAGACAAAGACAAATACCGTATGCTAACACATATATATGGAATTTAAGGGGAAAAAATGTCATGAAGAACCTAGGGATAAGACAGGAATAGAGGCGCAGACCTACTGGAAAACGGACTTGAGGATATGGGGAGGGGGAAGGGTGAGTTTTGACAGGGCGATAAAGAGTCATGGACATATACACATTAACAAACGTAGTAAGGTAGATAGCTAGGGGGAAGCAGCCGCAAGGCACAGGGATATTAGCTCGGGGCTTTGGGACAGCCTGGAGGGGTGGGAGGGGGAGAGTGGGAGGGAGGGAGACGCAAGAGGGAAGACACATGGGAGCACATGTATATGTATAGCTGATTCACTTTGTTATAAATCAGAAACTAACACACTATTGTAAAGCAATTATACCCCAATAAAGATGTTAAAAAAAAAAAAAGAGAAAGCCTTAATTTTAGAAAGTAAAATTCAACAATTTTTACGTTTAAATTAATCTTTTTTTTTCAAAAAAACATCAATTTTACACAGCTTGTGATACAGAAGTAACAATATGCAAAACAGTGGAACATCTATGCTCTCCCCACCCAAACTGGGCATGCCCATTCCTGTCCCCCAAGAGGTGGAGAACCCAGGACCCCTGCCCAGCAGGACTTAACTTAGTTACAGGCTCTGGGAGAGACTAAGCCCTTAGGGGTTAAGGCTAGGAGGGAAAGACGTCAGCATTTAGGCCCCCTCGAGGGCCCACTGGTTAACTGGAACTGTGCATGTATACATGGGATGGGGAGGCGGGGGTGGGACAACCCCCCACAGGCCAATTCTCCCAAGGCTCTAGATTTTCCAGTTTGGAAATTTAATTTAAGAAATAATTATCTGCACTAATAGATCATAACAATATTCTTCCATAATATATGCTGCTAACTTTCTAGTATTGCTTTTTGCATTAAAGACTTTATTCCATTCAAAAATAATTTAGATCTATGTAGCCATTTATTCTTCCATACAATATAAAAAAATAGGTTTACTAAGTACCTAGAAAAATTCAGCTAGAATGTTAACTAGGAATTTACTGAAGTTATAGAATAAAGAGAACTGTAATTTCGTATAATAATTTCTTCCATACAACTCCTATTAATCAGAAATACTTTCATGATCCTAATAGTTATTAAAATCTCCCTGCAGAATACTTGTATATTCTCTCTTGCACTAATTTTTAGCTATTTTATAGTTTTTGATGCTATTATAAATGGTATCTTAGTTTGTTTGTTACAAAAAAAAAGTTTGTTGATTTTTTAATATTTATTTTGTGTCTGCATTAGTTGCTAAACTTTCATGTTAGTTCTAATGGTTCCCTTTTTATTCTATTAGTTTTATAGGTAGAAATCATACCATCTGAAAGAATACCTATTCTCTTGAAATCCTTTCAGTTTTTATTTATGTTAATTTTTATCTAGATAATTCCTGAGCTCTCTTTTTATTCCCAACATTTTACTTATTTTTTTCTTATATACAATCACATGACCTTCAAATAATATCTTTTCTTTAATTCCTCTTTTAATCCCTCCTTATTTTTCTTGCCTTACTAGATTAACTAGGACTCAGTATTCTATTGAATGGTGAAGATTATAGTAGGCACACAACTTGTATTTGATTTTCACTGGAATGTTTTTAAACATTCACAATTAAATTTATCTCAAGGGGCTTCCCCGGTGGCGCAGTGGTTGAGAGTCCGCCTGCCGATGCAGGGGACGCGGGTTCGTGCCCCGGTCCGGGAAGATCCCACATGCCGCGGAGCGGCTGGGCCCGTGAGCCATGGCCGCTGAGCCTGCGCGTCCGGAGCCTGTGCTCCGCAACGGGAGAGGCCACAACAGTGAGAGGCCCGCGTACCGCAAAAAAAAAAAAAAAAAATTTATCTCAAGCAGGCTGTGTGTAGTTACATTTGACCATACAGTGGAAGTTTCCTTTTGTTCTGAGTTAGTAATGTTTTATCAGAATGGATATTTAAATATATCAAATGCTTTTTCTATAATTCTAGAGATGATTTTATGGTTTTATTTCCTTAATCTGTTAAAGTAAGGGATTCTATCAAGTGATTTTTATTGGTAGACAAACCTTGCATTCTCTGGATAAATCCCACTTTATGTGGTGTTTGTTTATATTTGCAAGTATTTTATTTGAGTCAGTTATAGATAATTTCTGAGTAAATATACATAAATGAGATTAGCTAATGGTTACTATTTTAATATTTGGTTTGTTTTTTTTCCTGGAAAAATTCTTGCTGGTTTGGTGTAATGAAAAGAGTGCCTCCTAAAATTAGTTGGGATTGCCAACAAACACATGAAAGGATGCTCAACATCACTAATCATTAGAGAAATGCAAATCAAAACTACAATGAGGTATCAACTCACACCAGTCAGAATGGCCATCATCAAAAAATCTACAAACAATAAATGCTGGAGAGGGTGTGGAGAAAAGGGAACACTCTTGCACTGCTGGTGGGAATGTGAATTGGTACAACCACTATGGAGAACAGTATGGAGGTTCCTTAAAAAGCTAAAAATAGAACTACCATCCGACCCAGCAATCCCACTACTGGGCATATACACTGAGAAAACAATAATCCAAAAAGAGTCATGCACCACAATGTTATTGCAGCTCTATTTACAATAGCCAGGACATGGAAGTAACCTAAGCGTCCATCAACAGATGAATGGATAAAGAAGATGTGGCACATATATACAATGGAATATTACTCAACCATAAAAAGAAACAAAATTGAGTTATTTGTAGTGAGGTGGATGGACCTAGAGTCTCTCATACAGAGTGAAGTAAGTCAGAAAAACAAAAACTAATACCGTATGCTAACACATATATATGGAATCTAAAAAAAAAAAAAAAGGTCATGAAGAACCTAGGGGTAAGACGGGAATAAAGACACAGACCTACTAGAGAATGGATGTGAGGTTATGGGGAGGGTGAAGGGTAAGCTGGGACAAAGTGAGAGAGTGGCATGGACATGTATACACTACCAATTGTAAAACCGATAGCTAGTGGGAAGCAGACACACAGCACAGGGAGATCAGCTCAGTGCTTTGTGACCACCTAGAGGGGTGGGATAGGGAGGGTGGGAGGGAGGGAGACACAACAGGGAAGAGATATGGGGATTTGTGTATATGTATAACTGATTCACTTTGTTATAAAGCAGAAACTAACACACCATTGTAAAGCAATTATACTCCAATAAAGTTGATAAAAAAAATCAGAAACCATTACTTGTGACCCTACTTGATGAAATGAGAAACTTCAGAGTTTTACTTAGAATTAAAATATATGCTAATAAGCATGAAGTTTACAAAGGGTCCTGCTGTAAATGTACTCTTACTGATGTAAGAAGTTAATAAATAAAACCCTCAATTCAATAGTGTCAGAGGCCCCAGGTGGGGGTGCTCAAGCTTTTACGTGGCTCGCCATGATTGCAGATGCCAAACTGCAATTCTCTGCTCATCCTGAATGAACCCAATTTTGCTGGAGAAATACCTGGTCGTCTATTTGTTTTAGGTCAACATTTATAATAAGAAAGCAGTGAGAATATGTGGGAAGTGAAGTTAATAGAATATTCTGGGGTTATTTATCCAAGATTCTCTTCTCATTGGTCCTGCTTGAATGTTCCATGCCTGCCTTATCATACACTGGTCTCTGCTGGACATGCTGACCTTCCTCTTTCACGGTGTTTATAACTGTTTAAAGTCTCTTAAATATTTCTTTATTCTATTTATCGCCCATATAAATGTATTTAGGCTATTTATTTTGTTATTTATTGGTGTATAAGTAAACAAAAATTATCTCAGGCTAATTCAAGGAAAAACATTTTTTGCAAAGTTAAAATTAGAACATAGAAAGCTGGAAAGAGCTTCACTTGAATACTTGTAATTTTAAAAGCTGGATAACCAAAATCACAACTTTTCTTGAAACCATCACAGCACTGAAGTATCAGGGCAACCAATTAACCCAGAATTTAAGGAACGATTCCTCCAAGGAAATAGGAGATGCATTGCTTACTTGGGACAGATGCCAGATGCTACATAAGCCAGGAAGAATAATTCAGCTAAAATTGTTAATAAATTCCTAAAGTCTAGCATAACTATATAGAACCCCTAAGAGTCACAGATAAGGGAAATTCACTTATATCTCTAGGATTTTTCCATGGACCTCCCCAGGGGCTCCTGAAAGATTGGAATCAAGGATATAGGCCAGAGAAATCCTTCCTCGCGGCACAGGCCTGAGATCTGAGAAAGGCAGGAAGTCCCAACCAGATCTTTCTCCACTATCTCCCACACAGAAAAAAAACCTTAACCTGGTGAGGGAGGGGAGGTCAGTGGGGGAGGGCAAAAAGCTCTACTGTCTTCAGGGCACAGGTGAAGAAGACACACAGCAATTGGAGAAAGAGGAAAAAGTGGGGAAGGGACACTAAAACATCCTGTCCTCAACTATTAGAGGTTCCATGCTGCTGAGAGGAAGGCAGGAACACTTAGGATGCCCAAGCGCTAAAACAGAAAGACAATGCTTAATAATGAGACTGAGTCAGCATAAAGATAATGCTCCTACTCTCCGTCCCAAGCAGGTGAGCCAGCACAGAGTAACAGGAACATTCTACTGCTGCAAGAGAGGCAGCAGTATGACCATAAATCTTGAGGCACCTCACAAAGGAAATATTGAAGCCTGAGAGTGAGGCAGACATTAAGAAAAAAATCTTTAGCAGATAGTCCTACTGTTCAAACAAGGTAATGCCAGAGGAATTTGAAGGCTGTTGAAACAACAAAACACACAAACCCAGTTAACTCCTAACTCATTGACTGAAATCGACACACTTGATGCTTAGCAAAA
Source organism: Phocoena phocoena (assembly GCF_963924675.1). Taxonomy (NCBI): domain Eukaryota; kingdom Metazoa; phylum Chordata; class Mammalia; order Artiodactyla; family Phocoenidae; genus Phocoena; species Phocoena phocoena. The sequence continues at coordinate 115,033,140 of NC_089219.1, read as the reverse complement.
AAAAAAAAAAAAAGACAAGTTCATTTTGAGGCCAAGAAAATAAGACAAAAACACTCTTTACCTCAGTGTCTATTTTTGTCCACAAGATGTCTGCATTTGGATGAAAAGTTATTAAAAACACACAAAAAAAAGCAAGGAGAGGGAAGCCCCCAGGTGCCTAAGAGGGTCTGCACTTGCCCTATGAATTCTTTTGCCCAAGAGACAGTAACACTAGCCAATTAAAACAAACAAACAAAAAAAGTACACTAAGATGGATACATGTATACATATAGCTGATTCACTTTGCTGTACAGCAGAAACTAACACAACATTGTAAAGCAACTATACTCCAATAAAAACTAATAAAAAAAAAAGAATTCAAGATGGCAGGGTACCCTAGCTATCCTAGGGGAGTCCAGCATTCTTCCCTGGGTCACCAGACAGCCCGGGGATCCTTCTTGACTCATTGGTCAAGACTTGACTCATTGGTGCTTAGGCCACCAGCATTCTCATGTTCTTTCTAACAGCTCTTACTTTGTGCTCCTCCAAACACCATCACAGCTCTTGAATTCCTGCTTCCTCAGGACACAGATGTGAGCTCCCCTCCCCACATGGTCTTACACAGTCATCTTACATTCCCCTCCCCACCAACAGAAACTTCAACTTCCCTGCTAAAGAAATCCACTGCCTCTTATAACCATTTGCCTTTTACTGGCCTCATTTTCTCTCCCTCTCTGCTTCAAGTTTTTTGCTTGCCTTTCTGGCTTCAGGAATCCGGTCTGTGTGCTTCTCGCCCCTCACAGCAAATCTTTTCCAGTAAAAGGATCTTTGGTCTGAGAGTCAAAATGAACTCCTGGACAGACAACTGCTGGATACAGTGAATTGGAGAAATCATATCAGCATTCTGGCCTTAGTTTCCTTCTCTGTAAAATGACTGAGTGAAAAGAACTGAGTATTTTCTAATATGAATTAGAAATTCATATTAGAATTTCTAAATGTTGGAAATGGCTCTAACATTTTTGTGCCTTACTGTGCTCCTGTTCCTTCCCACCTGTGTGTTCTCCTCCTTCCCCGCTTTGCTTCTCCCCACTTCTTTCTCCCTCTTCCGTGTCTTCCCAGCCATTCTCCACTAAGCCTTTATCTCAGCTCCCAGGATCTCCTCTCCATCTTCTCATAGTCCCTACCTATTCAATCTAATCTCAGTCTTTTCTTTCTGCCTCAATTTCAAATCTAAAGCCTTGTTTTACCATACAATTCTTGAATTCCTGTGTATAAATACATAATACACAGTTATGGATTCTATTTTTGGCAAAATGTCACATTACAACTTGAAAAGACCCAGAAATTCAAGGTAAAAAATGCCTTTTAATTCTTTTTTGAATACACAGCTGCATTCATGATAAAATAAGGGAAGAAAAAATAGAAAAAATGGAAACCCAGGGATGCAAACAGGAAATGATACTTGGGCATACAAGACATCGTGTGGGTTCCATAGGGGTTTGGCTATTGTGGTTACTTGGATCAGGAGACAAGGCCTTGAGACCAGGCAAACAAAGTGAAATTTGCAGCTGAGTTTCCTCCTGTGCTCTCATCTCAGTGAAAAGGTTTACACCTAAATATACAGGGAAGAAAGCTTACCTGTGTGTTTACTGAATATTGGCTTGTTTGTTTGTTTCTCATTCTGAGAATTACTGATCATAAATCTGAGATAGGAGCTCAAAAATATTCTGCTTGTGTGATCCTAGAATACAAAATCCAACAAATTAAAATAAAAGGTGATTTTAAGTTTGTAATATTTCTGCGACACTTGGTGAAATTCAAAGAAAAGTTGATCTCGAGAGAAGCACCTTCAACACAAGCTGCAAAGGATTCCCACACATAAAGCCTTTCCTAACATGAGGCCACAATCCAAAATTAGAGAACACAGAAAGAAATATTCCATCATGAAGGATAGTAGGCAAACAAACAAAGAACAGGTTAAATCCCTGAAGAAATCACACATAGAGGAAATTCTATTTTAAAAGCTTAAAGATATAAAAGGAATAATACCAGAAGAGAAAGAGACATTATCAACAACTACCAGGCAGATTAAGCCTCCAGAAATAAATATTCTGAACACTTCAATTAAAAACTCAATGCATGGATTAAGCAACAAAAAGAGAAAGCAATTTTGGACTTCCCATGTTGCGCAGTGGTTAAGAATCTGCCTACCAATGCAGAGGACACAGGTCCGATCCCTGGTCTGGGAAGATCCCACATGCTGCAGAGCAACTAATCCCAGGCACCACAACTACTAAGCCTGCGCTCTAGAGCCCACGAGCCACAACTACTGAAGCCCGCATGCCTAGAGCCCGGGTTCCGCAACAAGAGAAGCCACTGCAATGAGAAGCCCGTGCACCACAACGAAGAGTAGACCTCGCTTGCCGCAACTAGAGAAAGCCCACGCACAGCAACAAAGACCCAACACAGTCAAAAAAAAAAAGAGTGAGAGAGAGAGAAAGCACTTTTTAAATATATCTAGATTGGGATATCTGAAGAATTTCCTACAATGAAATACAGCACTAAAGACTTGAATATGAAAAAAAGAAGTTAAGAGATATGAAGACTAACATGAAATCCAGTATAAGCCCAATAGAAATTTCATTAGGAGACAAAACACATAATGAGAAGAGGAAATATTTGAAGAAGTAATGGCTGGGAATTTTCCAGAATTAATAAAAGGCATAAATCTTTAGATTCATTAAAAACAAAAGCTCCAAACAAATTAATGATTTGAAAAATAATCTTAATTTTTTATAGTGAAGAAAGCAGCTCAAAGATGTAGGTAACTTAGAATATAAATCAATTTAAAGCAAAGTTCTTTTCTCTTAGATTTCAGTTTTGTCTTAATAATTTAATCAATGTTTAATAAATACCAAGGGACATGCTGAACACTAAGATGAGAAAGTGTAGAAGACAGAAGCTCACACTCTAGAAAAAGAAACATGTAAACCAACCATAAATCTAGAGTGTTGTGAACGAACCACAGATGTAGAGGTTGATGATTCTACTGTGAGAGAAAGTACAGGGGTGGAATGAGCCTCATTAAATCCACTTTATCTATATTTGTACTGCTTACATGGCCTTGCTCACTCAGAGCCCCAAATATTGGCTTCAATAATCATATAGGACTGAGGCAGTGAGACTATATACCCATGGGAATATTTCAAGTGGTTTTTAATTCAGAAATTGATGAAGATGTCAAGAAGGTTGAACCTACATAATGAGCACCCATATAACACCTTGTGTGTTAGATATCAACTTTAACGCTTCCATAAGAAGCTGATGAGAATCTTGGACAGTCAGAGAACATTTTCTTGGCCATGCTGCTTAATGGTTCTTACCTGTTTCAGAATCACTACATAAGAAGGATAATAGTCAACACACCTATTAGGTGCCTCTTCTCGTGCCAATTACATTTAATATCGTTTTTTCCCAGTTTATTTTTTAGGGACACATAATCAGACGGAAAGTAGGTGAAACCATTCTTTGCTATATGTTTACTCAAGAATTCTCCTTAATAGCATCCTCTATGAAAACTATTTTAAGAAGACTTTGATTTTCCCTCATATGTTCTAAAATGCTGCCTAAAAGTTTAATTATTATCCTGCTATGGTCGTTATATGCTTGTCTACCTTGCTTAATGGCTAATCACCTAAAAGAAATTTTGCCAACACCAGATGTATGAGTTGGCTAGTGTTGCCATAACAACTACCACAGACTGGGTGACTCAAACAACAAAAATGTATTTCTCAGTGTTCTAGAGGCCAGAAGTCCAAGATCAAGGTGTCAGCAGATTTGGTTTCTCCTGAGGTCTCTCTCTTCAGCTTGTAGATGGCCATCTTCTCACATCAATGTCCTCAGACCATATTTCCTCTGTGCATGTACATCCTCTTGACTCTTTGTGTGTATGAATTTCCTCTTCTTATAAGGATACCACTCACATTAGATTAGGGGCCACCCTAGCAGCCTCATCTTAACTTAATTACCTTTCCAAAGGCCCTCTCTCCAAATACAGCTGCATTCTGAGATGCCGGGCATTAGGGCTCCAACATATGAATTTCAGGGAGACACAATTCAGCCCATAACACAGGATATATTCACTTTCAAAATCTTCACTTTACCTCGTCACTTTTCAAAGTCTTACTGAGTTTCAAATTTGTTTTTTTAACAGAGGTGCCCTATAGATGTCTAGACTTCAGAGACTGTTGCTCTGGCTTATGAAAGTAACCCCTAACTTCCAAAAAGTCTATAATTCTGTATTGTTTTCTTATTAATAATTGTTGCCCCAGTGTTTACACTTAAATAGACATCTCTGTTTTTTAACATGTAGAAATAAGTCTAACTTTTCTTTATTAAGCCCAAAAATCAACATTATATTTTTCCTCTCCTTTCACAAGATGCGCTTAAAGAAGAAGAGAAAAGTAGGAAGAGTCACTCTAGTATCGAGATTTAGTATAAACCTAGAGTAAATAAGATTACTTTACTACATTGCATTGGTGCAAGGATAGACTCATAGAAGAAAGGATCAGAATGAGTCCAGAAACAGACCCATATACTCACCTATGGACGCTGAAACTACAACACAACTGGTACTGCATATCAGCGTTAGTAAGCAATTAACTAACACTGAAAAAATACAATTTTACCCCTATTTCACACTGTACACAAAAATCAAATCCAGGTATATTATAGATATAAATGTAAGAAGTAAAGTAGTTAAGCTTCTCAAAGATAAAATTGTACAGAGGTTTGCAAAGTGGGAACCTCAGACCAGAAGAATCTGCATCATTTGGAAGCCATAAGAAATGCAGATTCTTGGGCCTCTTCCCTGACCTAAAGAATTAGAAACTCTGGAGGTGGGTCCCAACAAGATACACTTTAAAAAGCCTTCCAGATGATTCTGACGTCCACTCGAGTTTGAGAACCACAGATTAAGGAGAATATCTCATGACCTTGGGGTAAGGGTAAATAAATTACAAGAGTAGAATAAAAGTCATAAAGAAAAATGTCAATAAATTGTATCCCATTAACAAGAAATCCTTTTCATCAAAATACAACTTTAAGAGAGTGAAGAGTAAACCAAGACTTGTAGAAAATATCACAATGCATATCCAACAAAGGATTTGTATACAGAAATTATAAAGAACTTCAATTCAACAATTAAAAGACTGAATCCCCTCCCCACCACAGAAACACACACACACACACACACACACACACACACACACACACACACACAATAGCTAAAATCTTAAACTGGTACTTCACAAAAGAGTGTACATAAATAGCTCAAAGGCATATGAAAATATGTTAAGTACAATTAGTCAACAGGGAAACGTGAACCAAAATAACAATTGGATGCTCTACACCCATGCCAGAAGGGTTAAAATTAAAAGGGTTAATATATCAAATATGAATTAGGATGTGGATAAGATAGAAGGTAGATTGGTATAAACACTATGAAAACCTGTTTGTCATTATTTATTGAATGTAAAAATTATATATAACCTGTGACCCAGGATTTCATTTACATGTATATTCCAAGAGAAATGAGTGTTTATGTTCACAAAAAACATGTACAAAAATGTTCAAAACTGCATTGCCCAACACACCTAAAATCTGGAAATAATTTGAATTTCTATCCAGAGTAGAATGAGTAAATTTTGGTATATTCACACAATGGTATACTACACAGCAATGAAAAATAATAAATTACTGCTGCATGTCACAACATGAATAAAATCACAAAAATAATGTTGAGTGAGAGAAGGCAGACACAAAATAAGTCTTACTGTATGATTCTAGTAACATGAAGTTCAAAAACAGAATCAAAACTAAACCCTGGACATGGAGATCAGAGTATTTGTTGTCCTTAAAAGATGTTATCTGGGAAGTGGAACTAAGAGGGAGATTTCTGGGGGCTGAAAATATTCTTTATCAGGGTAGTAGATTGTGCTTATGTCCCTTCAGGAAAGCAGATCTAAAATAGGAAAGGAGAGAAAGTCAAAGTACACTGCAATGACAAAGGGAGCTTTATAGGTAAGACTTTATTTAGGGGCATGATGCCAGGTATTAGGAGTGGGACACTCAGTAAAACAGGAAAGGATAGAAAGCCAGTAAAATGGTGTGTTATCAGATTGGCCACCACTATGGAAAACTAGGATCTGATCCCACTGGAACCCTCTGATGAATCCTGCAGACTGTGGCTCAGTGTTATCAGCCTGAGGCAGATGAGGGGAGCACATATCCATGACCCCTGTTCCCTAAGCGTCAGGGATTGCCCCGAGGAGTGTTAATTCCCACACACTTACAGTTTTGAGCATCCAAACGTGATAAGCAGCTGCTCACAGGTGTTCCAACCACACCATGAGAAAAGCCTTAGCGCAAAAATGCAAGATACCCAGTGCAGATCAAGTTAGGCTCTCTAACCAGTTGCCTTAGCAATGGCTGGGGAAAAAATAGAGGGCTAGAAGATGTGATGCAGGTCATAAGAGGTGTCTGATACTACCAGGTTTTTATGAGCAAACAAACAAAAAATATATTCACAAAATCGATCAATTTTTTTTCATAAGAAAACTTCCAATAAGCTACAGTCTGGTCAGTAACTGCTTATCTCCCGGTGACATCTAGTGGTGAAATATAGACATTCACAAGCATCAAGTTACAGCTTCTCAGGTGTCTAAAATGAAATTCTTCTGAAAATTCTATGTAGCTAAGCTTCCCTCCATTCTGAATCAAAAACCCAGTGCCTGATGTGGACAGTCACCTGCAGTAAGAGCTGTTCATCTGTTGGGACACATCTTAACCCACCACTTTAAGAAGAGCAGGCAAACTCAATTTGGTACCTTGTAAGTAAACTACATTAATGTGGGGAACTTTGTAATAAGACTGCTGTAAGTGTAGGATTTTATCTGACTCTGAGTTACTTCCTCCATATTTTTTCCCATAGTTACAGTCAGCCTTAAATGAGATCTCTACATTGCATTTGTAGTCTAAAAATCCTATTTCCTCCAGCTTTTGAGAGTTGCTCTACTTAAATCTTCAAATTAAAATATCTATGAGAAAGTATACCAAGTAAATTCCATTAAGCCAATTTAATTTCATTATTCTAAAACCACAATTAAATAAATTATTTTTTCCCAACTTTATATTTTTATTAAAAGTATACTCATTGGGATCAATTCTTTTGCATATGAAAAAATTATATGTGGTAAAAACTAATTGAGAAGTCAGTTGTTAAAATTTACCTGTAAAGGGGGCTTCCCTTGTGGTGCAGTGGTTAAGAATACGCCTGCCAATGCAGGGGACATGGGTTCAAGCCCTTGTTCGGGAAGATCCCACGTGCTGCGGAGCAACTAAGCTCATGAGCCACAACTACTGAGCCTGAGCTGTAGAGCCCACGAGCCACAGCTACTGAGCCTGCATGCCACAACTACTGAAGCCCGCGTGCCTAGAGCCCCTGCTCCACAACAAGAGAAGCCACTGCAATGAGAAGCCCGCACACCGCAATGAAGAGTAGCCCCCACTCGCCGCAACTAGAGAAAGCCTGTGCACAACAACGAAGACCCAACGCAGCCAAAAATAAATTAAATAAAATAAATTTTAAAAATATTTACCTGTAAAGGTTTTGCTTTTGTGAGGGTTTTTTTTTTTGGTAGCCATTATTTCTACCAAAATGCATTAATGACCAAGGAGAGGGGGTTGTTACTGGAACCTAGAATGAGAAAGAGCCATACAGAGTCAGTCAATTTGAGAGAAGCAGTGATCTTTACTTGAGGGACAGAGCTAGCCCAAGCCAGTGACACAAGCCAAATATATTTATATTACTAGTTTTAAGCTTTTTTTCCTGCTAATTCCAGTATCTGCATTTCTGTGGATATGTTTCTTTGGTTTCTTTTTATGTGTTCCATTTTCATCACATATTTCACAGTGCTTTATGATATATTGGACATTGTTTATAGATAGCAGTGGAGATTTAACTATACAACTCTTTTGCTTTATATTTATTTCTAAGAATGTGCAATCTCATTCCAATATGTGGCTACTAAAGTGAACATGTGTTTATTTAGATATCACCATGTATCAAGTTAATCTTGGCCTAAGGCAACAATTTTTAATATTGACTTCACCTCTGGTTAACCTTCCTCCCAGTGCCACAGCTGTTCCTGTCTACGTCCAATTTCTTTGATCTTATCAATGTTTAATCCTGGGATCCGATGGGAGTTGGAACTCAGTTTCATCTTTTGAACCCATGGTAGAAGAGCCCTTTTTACTAGGCACCTTGCAAATACATGAGACTAGAGTATATCATCTAGTCTCATGTATTCTCTAGACTAGGTCCACAATCACTGCCCTTTACTCAGCAAAACAGGAGTGGTAAGCCAGGGAAAATTGTTAGTCCAAGTAAATATTACTGCATTTGAGAGTCTTCTAGACTCCAGTCTCTGGAACCTGTTCCCACCATTGTTAATCTTTCATCTATCTCAATCTTGGCAGGCTTTCTTCTCCAACGTTGCCTCCAGACACTGCCATTTTTGATAGTCATGTATAAAGAGGTCCTGTCTCTGAAAGTCAGTCCATCTGGGATTTTCTTACAATCACTTCTCTTCAATAGTTTCATACATAACTACAAGTTTTATAGTATCTAAATTTTTGGTGTTACCATGGGAACAAAGATTTTCTACATCCTTTCATATCCTAGCCAGAAAATTGCTTATTGTGTTTAAATTGTAGCCAAATTGCAAAGAAAATTAGAGTTTCTTTATTTTGTCTATAACTGATCTGGTTTTTCCCCACAGTTATTTCCTGCTGGGTAAAAGGAAGAGAAAGAGGAAAAGGATGTAGTTATGTTAAAAGTCAGTGTAGGCTCTAAGACTGCATTTTTCTATCATGAGCCTAGGAGCTCCAACTGTAAAAATAGAACACAGATGGGACATATTCTCTGGGGTTACAATTCACAAAAGTTAAGATATATCTAACTCTGCTAGGTTCAAGATGATGGAGTAGAAGGATGTGCACTCACTCCCTCTTGCGAGAGCACTGGATTCACAACTAACTGCAGAAAAATCATTCACAGGAAGACACTGGAACTCACCCAAAAAATTAGCCCACACCCAATGACAAAGGAGAGTCTGCAATGAGATGGTAGGAGGGGCGCAATCACAACAAAATCAAATCCCATAACTGCTGGGTGGGTGACTCACAGACTGGAGAACACTTATACCACAGAAGTCCACCCACTGGAGTGAAGGTTCTGAGCCCCATGTCAGGCTTCCCAACCTGGGGTTCTGGCAAAAGGAGGAGGAATTCCCAGAGAATCAGACGTTGAAGGCTAGCGGGATTTGAATGCAGGACTTTGACAGGACTCGGGGAAACAGAGATTCGACTCTTGGAGGGCACAGGCAAAGCAGTGTGCACATTAGGACCTGGGGGAAGGAGCAGTGACCCCATAGGAGACTGAACCAGACCTACCTGCTAGTGTTGGAGGGTCTCCTGTGGAGGGGGTGGGGGGGTGGCTGTGGCTCATTGTGGGGACAAGGACACTGGCAGCAGAAGTTCTGGGAAGTACTCCTTGGCACGAGCTCTCCCAGAGTCCACCATTAGCCCAACCAAAGAGCCAGGTAGGCTCCAGTGCTGGGTTGCCTCAGGCCAAACAACCAACAGGGAGGGAACCCAGCCTGACCCATCAGCAGACAAGCGGATTAAAGTTTTACTGAGCTCTGCCCACCAGAGCAACAGCCAGCTCCACCCACCACCAGTCCCTCCCATCAGGAAGCTTACACAAGCCTCTCAGATAGCCTCGGCCACCAGAGGGCAGACAGCAGAAGCACAAAGTACTACAATTCTGCAGCCTGTGGAACAAAATCCACATTCACAGAAAGATAGACAAGACGAAAAGGCAGAGGGCTATGTGCCAGATGAAGGGACAAGAGGAAATCCCAGAAAAACAATTAAATGAAGTGGAGATAGGAAACCTTCCAAAAAAAATACAGAATAATGATAGTAAAGATGATCCATGAAAAAAAAAAAAAAAAAAAAAAGATGATCCATGACTTCAGAAAAAGAACAGAGACAAAAATTCAGAAGATACAAGAAATGTTTAACAAAGACCTAGAATAATTACAGAGCAAACATTTAGAAGAATTAAAGAACAAACAGAGATGAACAATACAATAACTGAAATGAAAACTACACTAGAAGGAATCAATAGCAGAATAACTGAGGCAGGAAAACGGATAAGTGATCTGGAAGACAGAATGGTGGAATTCACTGCCACAGAACACATTAAGAAAAAAGAATGAAAAGAAATGAAGACAGCCTAATAGGTCTCAGTATTAAACGCAACAAAATTTGCATTATAGGGGTCCCAGAAGGAGAAGAGAGAGAGAAAGGACCCAAGAAAATATTTAGAGAGATTACAGTCGAAAATTTCCCTAACGTGGGAAAGGAAATAGCCACCCAAGTCCAGGAAGAACAGAGAGTCCCAGGCAGGATAAACCCAAGGAGAAACATGCTGAGGCACATAGTAATTAAACTGACAAAAACTGAAGGCAAAGAAAAATTATTGAAAGCAACAAGGGAAAAATAACATACAAGGGAACTCCCGTAAGGTGAACAGCTGATTTCTCAGCAGACACTTTACAAGCAAGAAGGGAGTGGCATGATACATTTAAAGTGATGAAAGGGGAGAACCTACAACCAAGATTACTCTACCCGGCAAGGATCTCATTCAGATTCGACAGAGAAATCAAAACCTTTACAGACAAGCAAAAGCTAAGATAATTCAGTACCACCAAACCAGCTCTATAACAAATACTAAAGGAACTTCTCTAAGTGGGAAACACAAGAGAAGAAAAGGACCTACAAAAACAAACCCATAACAATTAAAAAATGGTAATATGAATATACATATCGATAATTACCTTAAATGTGAATGCTCCAACCAAAGCTCCAACCAAAAGACAAAGCCTCGCTGAATGGATAGGAAAACAAGACCAATATATATGCTGCCTACAAGAGACCCATTTCAGACCTAGGGACACATACAGACTAAAAGTGAGGGGATGGAAAAAGATATTCCATGCAAATGGAAATCAGAAGAAAGCTGGAGTAGCTATACTCATATCAGGTAAAGTAGACTTTAAAATAAAGAATGTTACAAGAGACAAGGAAGGACACTACATAATGATCAAGGGATCAATTCAAGAAGAAGATATAACAATTATAAATATATATGCACCCAACATAGGAGCACCTCAATACATAAGGCAAGTGCTAACAGCTATAAAAGAGGAAATCAACAGTAACACAATAATAGTGGGGGAATTTAACACCTCACTTACACCAGTGGACAGATCATCCAGACAGAAAATTAATAAGGAAACACAAGCTTTAAATGACACAATAGATGGGATAGATTTAATAGATATTTATAGGACATTCCATCCAAAAAGAGCAGATTACACTTTCTTCTCAAGTGCACATGGAACATTCTCCAGGATAGATCACATCTTGGGTCACAAATAAAGCCTCAGTAATTTTAAGAAAATTGAAATCATATCAAGCATCTTTTCCGACCACAACGCTATGAGATTAGAAATCAATTACAGGGAAAAAAATGTAAAAAACACAAACACATGGAGGCTAAACAGTACGTTACTAAATAACCAAGAGATCACTGAAGAAATCAAAGAGGAAATAAAAAAATACGTAGAAACAAATGACAACAAAATCACAATGATCCAAAACCTATGGGATGCAGCAAAATCAGTGCTAAGAGGGAAGTTTACAGTGATACAATCCTACCTCAAGAAACAAGAAAAATCTCAAATAAATAATCTAACCTTACACCTAAAAGAAATAGAGAAAGAAGAACAAATAACACCCAAAGTTAGTAGAAGGAAAGAAATCATAAAGATCAGAGAAGAAATAAATGAAATAAAACCAAAGAAAACAATAGCAAAGATCAATAAAACTAAAAGCTGGTTCTTTGAGAAGATAAACAAAATTGATACACCTTTAGCCAGACTCAACAAGGAAAAGAGGGAGAGGACTCATATCAATAAAATTAGAAATGAAAAAGGAGAAGTTACAACGTACACCACAGAAATACAAAGCATCCTAAGAGACTACTACAAGGAACTCTATGCTAATAAAATGGACAATCTGGAAGAAATGGACAAATTCTTACAAAGGTATAACCTTCCAAGACTGAACAAGGAAGAAATAGAAAATATGAACAGACCAATCACAAGTAGTGAAATTGAAACTGTGATTAAAAATCTTCCAATAAACAAAAGTCCAGGGCCAGATGGCTTCACAGGTGAATTCTATCAAACATTTAGAGAAGAGCTAACACCCATCCTTCTCAAACTCTTCCAAAAATCTGCATAGGAAGGAACACTCCCAAGCTCATTCTATGAGGCCACCATCACCCTGATACCAAAACCAGATAAAGATAGTACAAAAAAAGAAAATTACAGGCCAACATCACTGATGAATATAGATGCAAAAATCCTCAACAAAATACTAGCAAACAGAATCCAACAACACATTAAAAGGATCATACACCATGATCAAGTGGGATTTATCCCAGGGATGCAGGGATTCTTCAATATATGCAAATCAATCAATCTGATACACCATATTAACAAATTGAAGGAAAAAAACCATATGATCATCTCAATAGATGCAGAAAAAGCTTTTGACAAAATTCAACACCCATTATGGTAAAAACTCTCCAGAAAGTGGGCATAGATGGAACCTACCTAAACATAATAAAGGCCATATATGACAAAACCACAGCAAACATCATTCTCAATGGTGAAAAACTGAAAGCATTTCCTCTAAGATCAGGAACAAGACAAGGATGTCCACTCTCACCACTATTATTCAACATAGTTTTGGAAGTCCTAGCCACAGCAATCAGAGAAGAAAAAGAAAGAAAGGAATACAAATTGGAAAAGAAGAAGTAAAACTGTCACTGTTTGCAGATGATCTGATACTATACATAGAGAATCCTAAAGATGCCACCAGAAAACTACTAGAGCTAATCAATGAATTTGGTAAAGTTGTAGGATACAAAATTAATGCACAGAAATCTCTTGCATTCCTATACACTAACAATGAAAGATCAGAAAAAGAAATTAAGGAAACAATCCCAATCACCACCGCAACAAAAAGAACAAAATACCTAGGAATAAACCTACCTAAGGTGGTAAAAGACCTGTACTCAGAAAACTATAAGACACTGATGTAAGAAATCAAAGATGACACAAACAGATGGAGAGATATACCATGTTCTTGGCTTGGAAGAACCAATATTGTGAAAATGACTATACTACCCAAAGCAATCTACAGATTCAATGCAATCCCTATCAAATTAGAATGGCATTTTTTACAGAACTAGAACAAAAAATGTTAAGATTTGTACAGAGACACAAAAGACCCCGAATAACCAAAGCAATCTTGAGGGAAAAAAACAGAGATGGAGGAATCAGACTTGCTGACTTCAGACTATACTGCAAGCCTACAGTAATCAAGACAATATAGTACTGGCACAAAAACCCAAATATAGATCAATGGAACAGGATAGAAAGCCTAGAGATAAACCCACGCACCTACGGTCAACTAATCTATGACAAAGGAGGCGTGGATATACAATGGAGAAAAGACAGTCTCTTCAATAAGTGATGCTGGGAAAACTGGACAGCTACATGTAAAAGAATGAAATTAGAACACTTCCTAACACCATACACAAAAATAAACTCAACATGGATTAGAGACCTAAGTGTAAGACTGGACACTATAAAACTCTCAGAGGAAAACATAGGAAGAACACTCTTTGACATAAACCACAGCAAGATCTTTTTTGATCCGCCTAGAGCCTGTGCTCCGCAACAAGAGAAGCCACTGCAATGAGAAGCCTGCACACGGCAGCAAAGACCCAACGCAGCCAAAAATAAAAATAAATTAATTAATTTTAAATAAAAAAGAGTCATGTACCACAGTGTTCATTGCTGCACTATTTACAATAGCCAGGACATGGAAGCAACCTAAGTGTCCATCGACAGATGAATGGATAAAAAGATGTGGCACATATATACAATGGAATATTACCCAACCATAGAAAGAAATGAAATTGAGTTATTTGTAGTGAGGTGGATGGACCTAGAGTCTGTCATACAGAGTAAAGTAAGTCAGAAAGAGAAAAATAAATACACACATATATATGGAATCTAAAAAAGAAAATGGTTCTGAAGAACCTAGGGGCAGGACAGGAATAAAGACGCAGACATAGAGAATGGACTTGAGGACACGGGGAGTGGGAAGGGTAAGCTGGGATGAAGTGAGAGAGTGGCACGGACATATATACACTACCAAATGTAAAATAGCTAGCTAGTGAGAAGCAGCCGCATAGCACAGGGAGAGCAGCTCAGTGCTTTGTGACTACCTAGAGGGGTGGGATAGGAGTGTGGGAGGGAGATGCAAGAGGGCGGGGATATGGGGATATATGTATACATATAGCTGATTCACTTTGTTATACAACAGCAACTAACACAACAATGTAAAGCAATTATACTCCAATAAAGATGTTAAAAAACAAAATAGGTGTTCTCTGACACACAATGAGATCTGAGACTCAAATGAAAACAGTCCCTGTTATTACACGTAGAGGTTTCTCCAGTGCTCAATGAGGGTGGAATGTGGCCGAACTTTTTGTGAAACTCAGTATGTTTATAGGCTTTTTCACTAATAAGAACTCTAGTGCTGTATGAAATGAAAGCTCTAAAGGAAGCTTTGCCACACTGGACACACACACACACACACACACACACACACACACACACACACACACACATATGGATTTCTCCTCAAGTATATTCTCTAAGGATGGCATGCCAACTGAAGCTCTTCCCAAACTCATGTGTATGCAAATCCATTCCCCTGGGACTGCTTCTTTGAGACAAGAACATCTTAGGGGAAAGCACTGACACATTTTTCTTGGTGGTACCCTCTTTATCTTTCACTGCCTTCCTGTTGCTGAACTTTTTCCAGTTTGGATGCTGTGCAACACTTATTGACCTTTCTTGTAATGTTTCAGTATGCTCAGATACCCTGGAAATATTCTGCATCTAGACCTGAGAAAAAAATAAAGAATAACAGGCCTTATATTAGTTACTAGGAGAATCCAACATTTTTCTTCTGAAGAATTCAAAACAAAGGAAGAAAATCAAAATGATGTTTGGTCCACTCTCAACTGTTAAGTTCCAACTCTTTTTTTTCTATTTTTTTTTTAAAGAATTTATTCAGGTAGGAAGAAAGATCAACTGAGGTGGGCCTTTTAGAGTGGTTAATTGTTTTAAGTGAGCAGTTTTCTTCTGAGGAAATTAGGCACCATTTTAAATTGCACTGAATTATCTTTAAGAGGAATATGTACAGTAAGTTTTCAAGCATCATAAGGGAGTAGAACAGTGATGTAATGTGTTTGCATTATCTTGGAGGAATCGTTGGGGCCGTGAGACCCAACTCCCTTTATTGTCAACTCTTATTAACCACATTCTTTTAAGAGAAGCACAATACTTGCTTTATTGCATATGTCATGCTTTGAAGGACATAAAAAGAAGATTCTGGAAGTTCTACAACCAAAAGTTTTTTAAAAGCTAGGCTGAAATGAGACTTTAATATGCGATAACCCATTCTCTAAAGTGGATCTACCAGAGCATCAACCAAATGACAACTTTTAGACCTGAAATCTCCTTCTCTCATGGTTTTGTGAAACAAAAGTAATGACTAAGTTAAAGTTTCCATACCATGAATCAAAATAAAAACTACCTTAAAGTTTAAGATGTCAATTTAATTAACCACATTCAAATTTGGTTGTTTTTGTGGGTTTTAAACTGGAAGTGTATAAAAGCAGGTAAATGGTTTGAAAGCTTAATCTTTCCCAGTCTTATTTTGCTTGACCAAACCTACTCATCATTCCTACTGCCACCATCTGACCCTAATTAGACACATACTATCCACTTTTAACTCTCAAATGGAGCAAGATTGAGTGCAATATAACCTACTGATACATTAATATTCTCTCTCTCCCTCTCTCTCTCCCTCTCCCTCCCTCCCACCCTCTCCCTCTCTCTCTCTCTCTCTATCTCTCTCTCTCTCTCTCTCTCAGATACACACAATCACCCATCACTCACTCAGGTCAGGCCTACTGCTCTTATAACCAAGAGTCAGCCATCTTGAACCTGTATGAACAAGAGAGGGAGAACGTAAAGAAATCTACAGGGGGGTTTCCCTGGTGGCACAGTGGTTCCCTGGTGGCACAGTGGTTAAGAATACACCTGCCAATGCAGGGGACACGGGTTTGAGCCCTGGTCCGGGAAGATTCCACATGCCGCAGAGCAACTAAGCCTGTGCATCACAACGACTGAGCCTGCGCTCTAGAGCCCGCGAGCCACAACTACTGAGCCTGCGTGCTACAACTACTGAAGCCCCTGTACCTAGAGCCCTGCTCCACAAGAGAAGCCACCACAATGAGAAGCCCACGCACTGCAACGAAGAGTAGCCCCCGCTTACCACAACTAGAGAAAGCCCACGCACAGCAATGGAGACCCAACACAGCCAAAAATAAAAATAAATAAAATAAATTTATATTTTTTAAAAAAAGAAAGAAATCTACAGGGATTTCCCTGGTGGTCCAGTGGTAAAGAATCCGCCATACAATACAGGGGACATGGGTTTGATCCCTGGTCAGGGAACTAAGATCCCACATGCCATGGGGCAACTAAGCCCACGTGCCACAACTACTGAACTCGCACACCTCAACCAGGAAGCCTGGTTGAGGTTCCATATATATGTGTATTTATTTTTCTCTTTCGGACTTACTTTACTCTGTATGACAGACTCTAGGTCCATCCACCTCACTACAAATAACTCAATTTCATTCCTCAATTTCATTGCATGCTGCAAACTACAGAGCCCATGTGCTCTGGAATCTGCACGCTACAACTATGGAGCCCGGTGCCCTGGAGCCTGTGCGCCACAACTAGAGAAAGAAAATCGACCGCCACAACTAGCAAGAAGCTTGCATGCCGCAAAGAAAGATCCTGCATGCTGCAACTAAGACCCAACACAGTCAAAGATAAAATAAATAAATAATTTAAATAAATAAATCGCTATTGGATAAAAGATAAATAAAAAAAAAACAGGAATCTACAAAGAGACAACCAAGTTGAATTCATTGAGCATGGTACCAGAAACTGGGGATACAAAGGTGAGTACAATTAGATCATTGTACTGAAGAGGAAACAGGCTCAAAGAGTCACGTGACTGACCCAAAGACATACGGCCAACAAGCAGAGCTGGAATTCAAACCTGGGTCTGACTGACTCCAAGGTCTGTACTCTTAAATACCATGCAGTAAGCCCTTCACATGACCACCTTCAAAGGACCTACAATCTAGTAAGTAGAAAGAGATTAATGAGTACTGCCATGTTGTTTTGTTCTGAGAAAAGGAGAGGGACATAGGAAAGGAAACTCATCCATCCTGGGCAGGAGAGGAGAACTGTTAAAGCTTCTTGGAAGATGTGTTCCTCTAGCTGAGTTGTGAAAGACCACTGTAGTAAGGCAAGGATTAAGGGAAAGGGCATTCTAGGCAAAGAGAACAACACAGAGAAAAACAAAATAGTAACATAGTCAGGGAACTGCAAATTTCATATTTCTGAATCATCAAGTCAGGAAAAGCACAGAGGAAGATAAAGCTGTTGAGGTAAACAGGAGTCAGATTAGGGGAGGGGAGAAGGGGGTGCCTGGAATGCCAAGTAAGGAGTTGCCAACTGAAGGGCTTAAAATGGGAGATGTGGTAAGACCTGTGGTTGGTGACAGTCACTCTGGTGGTGGTGAACTGGATGCCCTAGAAGGGGAGTGAGATCGGCAGCCAGGAGGCCAGACAGAAGTAAAGCAATAACAACTTTTGTGTGCTCTTTGACTAGGCGGGCTCATCCTTCTACACAAGGACATGGTGGGAAGTGGTCCCAGAAATAACAGAGCAGCACAGAGGCCAGTTCAGAAGTATGCCAAATGGGACAAATGATACTACATTCCAAATACACCACAGGTGACCTTGGCTCCTGAGACATGACCTTTGGCTTAGCTACAATTTAAGGAAAGATCCTAAGATTGTTCTATAGTTTTTCTAGACTGCAGATTGTTCAAAGTTAAGGACTATTATCTTATTCGTCTCTGTAGATCCCACACTATTCGTTATACACACAGTGGCTGACACATAATAAGTGCTCTGTAAATGTTTTTTTTAAATCCTTTCATCCTACAATTGAGTGCTTTCTATACACCATGTTCTAGGGACAAAGGAAACAGATTAGGACCATACTCTCATGGAGCTTATTTTCTAGTCTGGGAAACAGACAATAAGCAAGTAAACAAATATATAATATTTTCAAGAAGTGATACTACTTAACACAGGGATAGAGTAATAAAGGCTCTATTTTATTATAGATAAGGTAATCAGAGAAGGCCTCTCTGATGAAATGAATATTTGAGTAAAGCCCTGAACAAGTTACCTGAAAAAGAGTATTCCAGGCAGAGGGAGTATGCATGGGATGTTTATGAAACAGCAATAAAGCCAGGGTAGCTAGAGTAGAGTGACCATAAGGAAGAGGGTAGGAAGTGAGATTAGAGAGGTAACTGGGGATCAGATGATGGAGGGACTTAGAGGGGAATTATTTTAAGCATAATAGAAGATGAAATTTCACTTCTTTATGGTGCGTCCCATTCTCAAGGAATGCAAATGAAATAGTATCAGTCATAAACAATCCTAGAGGTAAATCTACTGTCCAAAGGCATTGCAAAGAATTCTTCTTTTTTTTTTTTTTCTTTTTGTGGCTGCATTGGGTCTTCATTGCTGTGGACAGACTTTCTTTAGTTGCAACGAGCAGGGGCTACTCTTCTTTGCAGTGCACAGGCTTCTCGTTGCTGTGGCTTCTCCTGTTGCACAGCATGGGCTCTAGGCGTGCAGGCTCATAGTTGCTGCATGCGAGCTCAGTAGTTGTGGCATGAGAGCCCTGTAGTTGCGGCACACAGGCCCTAGAGCACACGGGCTTCAGTAGTTGCAGCACGTGGGCCCTAGAGCACATGGGCTTCAGTAGTTGCGGAGCATGGGCTCAGTAGTTGTGGCACACGGGCTCTAGGGTGCACAGCCTTCAGTAGCTGTGGAGAGCATTCTTTAAATAAGCTTGGTTATTAGATTATCTATTATTTGGAAATCTATCCACCACCACCCCCTATTGCATTGCCTCCAATAAGACAATTTAGAATAGACTAGGGGAATAAAAAACGATTTCTAAATTTACGGTTCAGAAATATCTTTTGAAAGGTAATATTTCTGTTCTAGCCCAGCCAATCCATTAAGGCATGCTTTAAAAAAAATGCTAAGGGTTTTCTTCCCCAGTCATGCAGGGTTCTACTTCTTATCACAAATCAATGGGTCCCTCCTGTCTCCATGAGATTAACTCTTCAAACCTCAGATTCCTCCCATTGCTCAATAGGCAGCAGAATTAAGTCAATTTAGGTTGCATGACATTCCATGATTCTGGAGCATTCGGTATAAAAGATCTGCAAGTGATTCTAGTCCAAGCAGTGTGTATAAATGCTAAGAGATCACCCTGGAATGAGATGACGATTAATAGACATTTCTCACACAAGGATGAAGGCTAAGCATGGAGCAGTCTGTGTTACTAAATCCCCCATGAGCATGGCTTTCCCTGCAACACCTTCTGGTGTCAAAGTGACAAAACAGAAAGATACAAAAGAAATGGCTTGGGTCAGAACAAGGGGAGAGGGAGCTTGGGAGTGGAAAGAAGAACATGGAACAGAGGGAGCTATGAAGAGGCAAAGTACTTTGGAATGAGCTGAGGGAAGGATGAGAATGAGCAGAGGAACGCACAGGAAGGTAGGACAGAGATTGATGCCATCCTGCACTGCTGCTTACCTGCATGTCTGTGTCCTCCTGGACTGGACCCCCAGTATCTAGGTGGTTTCCGGCTAGTGCATCCCCAGCACGGAGCCCCCAGGGCCCTGCTCACAGCCAGCACTAAACTGTTTGTGGAGGTACAAGAAGAAAAGGATTGCTCTCTTCCCCCACTTGCACCATATATTTTTCTGACTTCTATAAAACCTAGTTCTGCGAATTCTTTTTTTTCTACCCAGTTTCTTTCATTTCCCCCTCTCTGTCGTATAAGTCAGCTCAGGTGTGCACCCTCTGTTCTATAACCAAAATGTGAGGCCAGAGACAAACTGACAGGACCAAAGAGGGACCACCTACGACCAAGGTTGCCCAACAGACTTAAGAAGAGAGACTACACAGAGGTAGAATCAGAAAAGAGGCAATTGCAATATCAAGAGAAACAAAAAAGAAGTGAGCTGCAAGGCTGCTGAAGTGGAAAACTCAGATCTTCTGTGCCTACAAACATTTGCTGTGACAGCCTTTTCTTGGGGCCGTTGGCATGCCTCATGGGCTAAGGGCACTGTTAAGATGGGCTCTGTCTAGGACAGAGACAAGAAAAGGTACTCACGGGAGAAAGAAGGATGAAGGAGGATTCCAGGGCCTGGGTGTGAGGAAGATAGCCGAGACAAGGAACTTAAGATCAGTCGGAGCCAGCTTGGAATTGTAAAAGGGATCTGCATGTGACGGGAGCTTATAAAGGGGGAAGCCCCAAGTATGGAACAAATTGAAGGCCCCTGAAGGCAGACAGAAAGAGCAAGGTCTCACCCAAAAGAAATAGCAGAACAAAGCCACCCACGCAGCTACTCCACACCGATTCCCCTGTGCAAGCAGCTTCCCTGCACCCACTGGACTCCAAGATTTCTCTCTAGAAGACTGGACCCTGGTGCCCGGAACTACAACACCCATAGTGCCCCACGCGCAGGCCGAGTGACTCACCCTCTTCTGATCCCCACTAGCCAATGGGCTTCGCCAATTTCCTCTGCCCCCGGAAAAGCCGCGAGAGAAGAGGGTGCTTCCGGTACCGTGTTCTCTTTGGCCCTCGGGGAATCTAAAGGTGCAGTGTTTACGGCCAGACCGTAAGGCAGCCGTCGTAAGTGTAAGGAAGGGGTCGTCCATGGCATGGGTTCTGCTAACCGAACGTGGGCTGCCTAGGCTGACGGATAGCGCCAACCCTCTCCTTTTAGGTTCCTTCCCCACCTCTTCCGGGGCTGGCCTAGGACCTGCAGCACAAGCGCACTGTCCCACCGATTCCGGGGCTGGCCTCGTACCGGAAGCCAGTACTCACTTCTTGACCTTCGCCGCGGCGGGCCTCGGACTTGCAGCACGCGCACACCTAGAGGAAGACCCGACAGTCAATCTGGTTGTTTCCGTTGCTGTGCTCAGGGCATTGTAGTTTGGGTAATGCTGTCCTTTTTTTCATTTTCTTTCTCTTGTTTAACATCGGGAAGCAGCAATGAAGTGTTACTAAAAGATCCCTAAAAAAAAAAAAAAAAAATCCCTAAAGCTGGAGTTGAAATTTGCGCTTTGTAACAAATCAGCTGTGGGGTATTGGGCAAGTCAGTTAATCTTCCGTTAGGACCTACTGGTATGTGAAACCTGGGTGACATTTGAGACTCAGCCTGTGTCTTCGCGCTGCTGGGAGGGCTGTTTGCAAACTGCTGGTGCCCACAGCCCTCCAGGTCCCCGTAGGAGAGCAAAGCTGCCTCCTAAGCGTAGTGCCCCAGAGAACCAAATGATCCAGCTGAGCATTGGTCCAGCATCGTCGAATGAAGTGAAAGAAAGGAACTGGAAATGGGACAGCATTTGGGAGGTCAGCTGGAAGGAGAAGTGGGGAAAGAGAAGTTTTGTTGGGTTTTCCCCTCTACCAGCAATTCCTGATAATTCTCTACCTGAATATCAACCCATCTGACCCCTTTTCTCCATCCCTACTGTCATTCACAGATCAAGATCATCTCTTGCTTAAATGATTTCTCCATCTCCAGTTCCCACCCCACCACTTGTTGGATTATTCTAAAGTGCAAATGTGATCATTAAAATGTGTCATGACTTCCCTGTGCCCCTAAAATAAAGTACCAACACCTTAACAAGGGTTTCATTGCCTGGCCTCTTCCTACTCCTCCAGCCTTCTCTCACTCTATGTTCCAATCACTTTCAAATACTACGTTCTTTTTTTTTTTTTTAATCTTTAAAATGTTTTTCTTTTATTGTGATGAAATATACATAACATAAAATTTACGATTGTAAACATTTTTAAGTGTACACTTCAGTGGCATTAATTACATGTACATTGTTGTGCAACCGTCACCACAGTCTGTCTCCAGAACTTTTTCATCTTTCCAAACCGAAACTGTGAACTCTTTGAACAATAACTCCCCATCCCTCCATTGCTTCCAGCCCCTGGCAACCACCATTCTACTTTCGGTCTCTATTAACTTGACTACTCTAGGTACCTCGTGTAAGTGGAATCACACAGTAGTTGTCCTTTTGTGACTGGCTTATTTCAGTTAGCATAATATCCTCAAGGTTGTACTTTAACACAGAGGCTGCTTCTTACCTCAGGGCCTTTTTGCCTGTGGAAACAATGTAATAAGCATTCTGAACTCTTCTGAACACAGTCCTGGCTTGCTTTTAAGCGATGCCATCCGCCATACTCTGTCAGTTCTCCCTTTTCGGCTCTGAAAGATTCTGTAGCTTTCTGTTAGCTTAGTTATTAGAAGTCCAGCCTAGTGTAGTTAGTCCATTTTAAAACTTCAGTCTCATATCAAGTTTACATTCCTTCCTTCCCCTCAGCACCAGCCAGTCTTCAGCGTGGGACTCAGTTTGGGGAACTGGTGCATTCTGTCCTTTAATAGAACTCTCTGTTTTGCTAATTTAAGCTACTCGTTGTGTTGGGACCTGGAAGAGGGTCTGGGACGAAGGGCAAAACATCCTTTTACCTAACTGGGCATGTCATGGCAATCATCAGTTGGTTGTTTGCCTCTCAGGCTAAAGCTGACTGATGGTGGATACCTTCCATTTGGAAGGTGCCCAAATGCTAACTCTTATGGGCACATGGATTAGTTTCCTGGGAGCTCTCTCCATCGCACAGTCCCCTGATGGGACATCTGCTCCAGCCTAACTGCTTCCCACGAGGCCTCAGGTCCTGCCTTTGGCTGTATAACTAAGCTCCCCTGGCTACTGGTTTTCTTGGGAGGAGGACCAGCAAGATGGCTCCAGCTGTGTTGATTTTCACACTGTTCCTTTGACTTACAGGAAACTCACATGTCCCTGCTAAACCACATTGTAGGAGTGACAGCCCTTTTTCCCCGTCAACCTTCACTCCTTATTCCAACGATCACAGAGAACAGATCAGCAAGCTCAACAGCAGGTATCCAACCAGCGACTGAGATGCAGTCTCTCCTTGCCAGCCCATCAATTTCTATGAGTGGTTCCCTTGGAGACCCCTCACTCGGGGGAGGTGAGGACAAAACGCACAGCACTCAGTCCCTTGGCTGGTGACAGACACATGATTCCATCAATCCCTTTTCCCTTTCCACCTCCACACCATCTTCTATTTATTTCCTGGGGAGGTAGAGGATGGGGTACTGGGCTATGGTTTGGGATAACAGAACTGACTTGCCACCTCTTCATGGTACCTCTTGGTTTAGCAGAATAGCTGACAATTTCAGGGTACCGAATGAGTCCTACTTAATGTCCTGCAACAAAAACGCCATCTCGGTCTTCCCCGGGGGCGCAGTGGTTGAGAGTCCGCCTGCCGATGCAGGGGACGTGGGTTCGTGCCCCGGTCTGGGAAGATCCCACATGCTGCGGAGCGGCTGGGCCCGTGAGCCATGGCCGCTGAGCCTGCGCGTCCGGAGCCTGTGCTCCGCAACGGGAGAGGCCTGCGTACCGCAAAAAAAAACAAAACAAAACAACAACAAAAAAAAAACGCCATCTCCTTTGCTGAGAACACTTGTCAAACACCTCACACCTTCTCTTTTCTTCCCTTTGTCTGTGACTAGTTCCTTCTCATGTTTTATGTAACAACGTAGATAGCATCGCTGCCGGGAAGAAATCTTAACACTGCCAAGCCTTAGGCAGGACACTGATCTATCACTTCCAAAGGTCCCCTTGCCTCCCTTATAACACTTAGTATGTTATGTTCTAAATGACTCTTGCTATACCTTCCCCATGAGACCAAGCCCCACAGGGGCTGGGACAGCGTCAGTTTTGCTCATCTTTGTCTCATAATGCCTCACACACAGATAGCACTAGATACATGAATGAAGGATTCCTAGGCTTTGGCAAAGAGTCTGTGTGATTTGAAAGAGCCTAGGGTCCTGCTGACATGCCATTGTCCCTGCTACCTCTACGTCCCTGAGAACTGTTGTGCTCTACTCCTACTTTACATATCAGGTTATGTTGTTAGAACATCTCTGAAACATCTGAAGTGCTGTATTAGAACCTGCGCTTTTATACATTAGTTTTATTTGATCAACCTGCCCTGTAAGCATTTGCAAAGTTTGCAAGAGAGGAAATTGTGAGATAGCCAAGGATGGGGGATTACCCTAAACTTTGGCTCCGTTCCTCACAAGCCCAGAATCCCTTTCCCAGTTGTTTAGAAGTTTGACTCCATCCAGTAGGATCTCCCTTCCCACTATTTCTCTGTGTTGGAATGGAAAGGATTGCTTCTCCTATGACTGCACTGCAGCCTCTGGCTGCAACATTCCTTCATTCATTTGTTCAACAAAATATTTTTAACTGACCTAGAAGGGCGGAGGGAGCTTTAATGTATGTCGAACCAGGGCCCTTCATGCTACTGGCAACAGGATGAAGGATGAACAGCTTTCCAAAATAAGCATATTCCTGTGCTCGGACACTAGGTAGAGTTCTCAGGAGCTGGAGCCACTCCTTCCTTCTCCCCTTTTCCTTCCTGTCCACCCCCCCACAATGGAGCAGAAAGGAAGAGCTGTGCCACAGGCCTGTGGAAAAATGCCCCTTGGCTCTCAGAGCCCTGGCATGAAATAAGATATCGTTCTTAGGAAGCAGTTCCAGACAAAAGATCCTCCTAATGTCCCCTGCCCTGAATTGTCTACTCTCTGTTTTAAAATGGGGGCAGCATTTTGTCTGAAGAGCCAAATTCCTGGATTAGCTGAAACATGAATTTATCCAGAATATCACATTTACCCATTTATCCAACAAATGTTTGTGGAGCAGCATTTATATGCTAGTTGCTGGGGACACTAGAGTGAAGACACAATTCCTGCTCTCAAGGTACAATCTAGTGAGGGAAAAAAACAGTTTCATCACCAGGAACCATGACAGAGCTTTGCATCTATGGCCTGGAGATGGTGGAGGTTAGGGAAAGCTTCCCAGGGGAAATAACACTGGCTTAGCCTTAAAGTAGAGATTGACCAAGCCGGAAGGGAGAGGGGAGAGATGCAGGATTGTGGGCAGAAAAAACACCCAGTACAGAGGCCAGGAAATAACAGAAGCAAACCCTTGCTGAACACTGTCGGACGCCACTCTAAGAGCTCGACAAGTGTTACATCATTTGATTCTCAGAACAACTGTTTGAAATACATAGTATGCCTATTTGATAGATGAAGAGGTTAAGGTATAAGGTATAAATAAGGCAGGGAGAGGTGAAGTAAATGTATTGAACAAGATCACAGTTTACTTTTTCTTTTAAACAATTACTTTTATTTTTTTTCTTTTTGTTTTTTTTTGTTTTTTTTTTTTTTTGCGGTACGCGGGCCTCTCACTGTTGTGGCCTCTCCCGTTGCGGAGCGCAGGCTCCGGACGCGCAGGCTCAGCGGCCATGGCTCACGGGCCCAGCCGCTCCGTGGCATGTGGGATCTTCCCGAACCGGGGCACAAACCCATGTCCCCTGCATCAGCAGGCGGGCTCTCAACCACTGCACCACCAGGGAAACCCTATTTTTTGTTTTATCCTCTCTTTTTTTTTAGGTTGGGCTGGGTCTTAGTTGCAGCTCATGGGCTCCTTAGTTGCGGCTCGCAGGCTCCTTAGTTGTGGTATGCAAACTCTTAGTTGTGGCATGCATGTGGAATCCAGTACCCTGACCAGGGATCAAACCCGGGCCCCCTCTATTAGGAGCTCAGAGTCTTAACCACTGCACCACCAGGTAAGTCCCAATCACAGTTTACTTAATAAGTGATGAAGCCAAGACTCAAACCAGGAAGTCTGAGTCCAGAACCGCTGCCCTCCACCACTTTGCTACCTGCTACTTCGGTTTGATGAAAGTTGTCTTTCATAAAGGAGTATAATATGCATGGGAAAGCATGAAAGGGAAAGGAACTAGGCAAGTAGGCATGGAAGGACAAAGTGAATGAAGAGTTTATATACCACATGGTGACATTTGGACTTTAAGATAATAGGGATCCAAATGATGGATTTTCAGGAGTAAAATGGTCTGACTTATTTATATATATTACTCTGTTAACATGAAGTAGGATAGATTATAAGGGCGTAGGACTACTAGAAGTAAGAAGAACATTGTAAATCAACTATACTTCAATTTAAAAAAGAAGAAGAATTAAGAAGACCAATTGTTAAACTATTGCAGTGATCCAGGCAAGAACGAATAAGTACCAGGAAATAAAAGTTTGAACTAAGGTAGAAGCAATGATTATAAAGAGGAGGGGATGTGATTCAGAAGTGGGATTGACAGTATTGAAACTAAGTGCAGGGACTCAGGAAGAAAGAGTGTTTTCTCATGACTCCCAGGTTTCTTTGTTCAGAGACTGAGTATAGAGGAGAAGCAGGCTTGAAAGGAAAGATAATTAGAAAGAATTTGGATGTGAGGGTTTGAGATGCTCATAGTAACGTTGAATAGTCAACTAGGCAAGACAATCGGCCGTTACATTTAGAAGTATGGGGTAAGGAATGAGATCTGGGCAAAGATACAGATTGGAGAGCCATTGGCAACAGGTTGTCACTGAAACCGTGAGAATGGACAAAATCACTCAGAGAGGATTTCAGAAGATAAAGAGATTGAGAGACTGAGGGTGGACTCTAGGGAAACACCAAGCATATAAAAAGGCAATGGGATGCAAGGGGACTAAGGAGAAGCCTAGGTAGGAGGGAAATTGTGCAGGTGTCTACCAAAACTAAGGGGAGCGAAGGGTTTCAAGAAAGAGGAATTGGTCAATTCTGAAATGTCAGGACAGAATTTGAAAAGTGTTCATACATTTGGGATGAAGAGGTTGTTGTTGGCCCTGGGGAAAAATGATTCATCGGTAGAGATGAATACCAGATCAAACTGGGGTTAGAAGCAAGTGCAGGACAAAGGAGGTGGAAAGGGCCTTTCTCAAGAAACTTGACTTTGATGGAAAGGAGAGACAACACACATTGAGGAAGGGACTTTTTCTGTCTCCCTTCCTTCCTTCCTTCCTTCCTTCCTTCCTCCCTCCCTCCCTCCCTCCCTCCCTCCCTCCCTCCCCCCTTTCCTTCCTTCCTTCCTTCCTTCCTTCCTTCCTTCCTTCCTTCCTTCCTTCCTCCCTCCCTCCCTCCCTCCCTCCCTCCCTCCCTCCCTCCCTCCCTCCCTTCCTCCCTTCCTTCCTTCCTTCTTCCCTGATGGCACAGTGGCTAAGAATCCACCTGCCAATGCAGGGGACACAGGTTCGAGCCCTGGTCCAGGAAGATCCCACATGCTGCAGAGCAACTAAGCCTGTGCGCCACAACTAATGAGCCTGCACTCTAGAGCCCACGAGCCACAAGTACTGAAGCCCACATGCCTGTGCTCTGCAACAAGAGAAGCCACCACAATGAGAAGCCCGTGCGCTGCAATGAAGAGTAGCTGCCGCTTGCCGCAACTAGAGAAAGCCTGTGAGCAGCAATGAAGACCCAATGCAGCCAAAAAGAAAAAAATATATAAATACACTAAAAAAAAAAAATAAAGATAAGAGAGACTTAGCTTGGAGTATTAGTTTCCTATTGTGGCTGTAACAAATTACTAAAAACTTCATGCCTTAAAAGTACATAAATTTATTATCTTAAGTTCTGGAAATCAGAGGTCTTAAAATGGGTTGGCAAGGCTGCATTACTTTTGAAGGATCTAGGAAAGAATCTGTTTCTTTGCCTTTTCTAGCTTCTAGAGGCTGCCTGTATTCTTTGGTTTGTGGCCCCCTTCCTCCATATTCAAAGCCAGCAATAGAGCATCTTCCAATCTCTGTCTCTCTGTCTCTCTGCTTCTGTTGTCACATTGCTTTCTGTCTGACTTCTAAAAGGATGCTTGTGACTACATCTGGCCCACCCAGATAATCCAGGATAATTTCCCCATTTCAAAATCCTTAACTTAATGATATCTTCAAAGTCCCTTTTACCATGTATGACAACATATCCACATATTCCTGAGGATTAGGATGGGATATCTCTGGGGAGACATTACACAGCCCATCACTTGTAGTATCTGCCTGGCACATAGTAAGAGCTCAAAATATTATTACTGATAATAATACTTAAATTTATATGCTGAAGAGAAAGAACCATCAGGAAGACATTACAAACATAGGAGAGAGAGAGAGAGAGACCTTGAGAGAGAGAAATCAAGAACGCTTAGGCCAAAAGGGATGTGTCCAGAACACAGCTGGAGGGAGGAACATTGTGGGTCCCGGACATTAAGTGAGATAATATATACATACCTGGCAAAATGTTTAATATATCATTCAGTACATATATGTTTTCCTCCTCTATTCCTTCAAGTGTGCCTACACCGGTGAAGGCCCATGGTATTATCACTATTTCAGCCTGACAACCCCACCACATGCAATCACGTAAGCTCCCCAAAATTTCACCTCTGATTTATTGTTGTTTCTCCCATACATTCTGGCTTAGCGTCTTTTTTGCAAAATAGATGCTCAAATGTTTGGGGATGAACAAATAAATGAATTAATGAAAGAACAAATGAACAAACTTAAAAGGCTGGGAGAATATTGATTTAGGGTGATCAGAATGTAGCAGCTTCCAACAGTGAAGACTTCTGCACAAAGGCCTGAAAGGAGTGAGCTTAAAGAACAGAACGGGAGGGCTTGCCTGGTGGCGCAGTGGTTGAGAGTCCGCCTGCCGATGCAGGGGACACAGGTTCGTGCCCCGGTCCGGGAAGATACCACATGCCGCAGAGTGGCTGGGCCCGTGAGCCATGGCCGCTGAGCCTGTGCGTCCGGAGCCTGTGCTCCTCAACGGGAGAGGCCACAACAGTGAGAGGCCCGCATACCGCAAAAAAACAAACAAGTAAACAAACAGAAGAACAGAAAGGGAGGTTTTGCAGGTGGAAAGATTCTTCAGAGGTGGAAAAGGGGAAGATGGGAGTGCAAGATGGTATGTGGGGGTCAAGTTTCCCCCCTTGAGTTTAAACACTGGCTGAGCTGATTGAGCAGGTAATCAGTAAAGGGTATTACAAGACCCAAGAATGAGTTTGTACTGAAACAAGATAAACTAAGAATTGCTCTAGGATTCTGAAAGATTTAATAACAGCACTACAATAGGAAGAGCCTTGGAATAAAACAAGCACTAGGTTGGACTTTTTTTTTTTTTAAGTTAAATGCCTGGTTCTAGAACTAATTTCTGCATGACCTTGGGCAAATTACACAATCTCTTTGAGCCTCAGTTGTGTGAAAGGATTAAGCCAGCTGATGCAGTTTAAAAAGCCCAGAAACTGGTATAAAGAAAGAAATAATACAACAAATTATTGCTATTACTGTCTCTCAGAGTTATGTTTTAAATAAAATAACATGTCAAAGCACCAAGGATAGTGTCTTAACAGAGGCTCAGTGAAGTTTAATTTCCTCTCTTCCATATTGGAAATTTAAACTAAATGCTCTGCATAAAAATTTTAAACTAAATGCTCTCTGTAAACAGGGAATGAGAGGCTCTGGAAGCAGGGAAGCTCTTGAGATTCTGTTACCATCATCTAGATGAGAAGACTCATATAGTAGTCAGGGGTCTCCAGAGAAACAGAACTAACAGAACTCTGTGTGTGTGTGTGTGTGTGTGTGTGTGTGTGTGTGTGTGTGTGTATGTGTGTGTTATAGGAATTGGCTCACTTGATGACGGAGGCCCCGAAGTCTCATGATTTGCCACCTGCAAGCTGTCAATCCAGGGAAGCTGGTGGTTTAATCCAGTCCAAGTCCAAAAGCCTGACAACCAGGAGCACTAACGTCTATGAGCAGGAGAAGATTGATATCCCAACTTAAACAGAGAATAAATTCTCTCTTCCTCTACGTTTTTGTTCTATTCCGACCCTCAGTGGATTGGATAAGCCGACCTGCGTTGGTGAAAGCAATCTTCTTTATTTAGTCTACCAATTTAAATGCTAATCTCTTCTGGAAACACCCTCACAGACTTATGCAGAAAATTGTTTTACCCATATCTAGTTATCCCTTAGCCTAGTCAAGTTGACATGTAAAATTCACCATCACAACTCAGGACCTCCAGAGTATATGGAGGACCCATGTGTTAGGATCTAAGTGGTCAATGCATCACACCTCTTTTTTCCCCACCTGTGTACATAACAGGTCTCTTTTCTCCACCCAAGTTCTGAACCAGTGGAGATAGATAAATGAGGCAGACGGCACCACTCACCTTTATAACTGATAAAGACCATACTGGAAGGTATGGCTTAGGTGTGCAGCCACCATGGGCTTCCTAACAGG
Source organism: Phocoena phocoena (assembly GCF_963924675.1). Classification (NCBI taxonomy): domain Eukaryota; kingdom Metazoa; phylum Chordata; class Mammalia; order Artiodactyla; family Phocoenidae; genus Phocoena; species Phocoena phocoena. The sequence goes on along the minus strand of NC_089219.1, from coordinate 115,002,444 downwards.
ATGGTGGGGGGTATTTTTGGCCATGCCACACAGTTTGTGGGATCTCAGTTCCCTGACCAGGGGTTGAACCTGGGCCAAGACACTGAAAGAGTGGAGTCCTAACCACTAGGCTACCAGGGAACTCCCTTTTTTTTTTTTTCTAACAGGAATTTCAGAATTAGACTGACTCACTACCCCATCATAATTATCAGTGGCAAACCATAGGCCTCTCACTCGTGAGAGGTATACCTCTATAAAACATATAGAAAGGAGCAGATCCAAGTGGGCGCTCTCTGCACCTGGGGGAGAGGGAGTGAAAGCTGAGTAAAGAGAGGCCAGGAGTGTTAGTAATAGGGCTTCTGTCCTAAGAAAGAAAACATCAGGAATGTGGAGAAAGTGGTCCCCCAATACCACGTTCTTTTATTTTTTTTTATTATTTATTTATTTATTTGGCTGCATCAGGTCTTAGTTGTGGCATGCAGGATCTTCGTTGCCATGTGCGTGATCTTGGTTACCATGCGTGGAATTTTTAGTTGTGGCATGTGGGATCTAGTTCCCTGACCAGGAATGAAACCTGGGCCCGCTGCATTGGGACTGTGAAGTCTTAGCCACCGGACCACCAGAGAAGTCCCGATACCATGTTCTACTTTGCTTTTTTTCCTTAGGCTTCCAGACATCACCATCCAGGTCATCGGATGGTGGCCCAGCCAGTGGTAAGCTCTTCCTCAACACTGTGGTGGGTGACACAGTGGAGTTTCCCCTGGAGATACTGGAGGGAGCTCAAACCGCCTGGCCCTTTGTGACTTGTTTCTGGGCCCTACTTCTCAAGGAACAAATGAAGGACAATTCAATCTGATATCTTTGGCAGTTGGTTCAGAGAATGATGAGTTGCTTGGCCATTTCCTGCAAGTCAGCAACATAACTGGGGAGCATAAAGGAAACCGCTAGGTCCAGAGTTTCATCAATAAGGTGAGTTAGGGCTTCCCTGGTGGCGCAGTGGTTAACAGTCCACCTGCCGATGCAGGGGACACGGGTTCGTGCCCCGGTCTGGGAAGATCCCACATGCCGCGGAGCGGCTGGGCCCATGAGCCATGGCCGCTGAGCCTGCGCATCCGGAGCCTGTGCTCCGCAACGGGAGAGCCCACAGCGGTGAGAGGCCCGCGTACCGCAAAAAAAAAATAAAATAAAGTGAGTTAGTGTTATCAATCAAATCACAGCCCCAGGTGAAGCATCAGACTAGAGAAGGATAAAAGAGTAGAAAAGATAAGAGATTGAGAAGTCCAGTCTGATTCAGGAGATAAGACCAATATGCCTGAAACAAGGAATTATAAAAGACACAGAAACGAATGCTAATGGTTATGGGATTTCTCTTGAGAGGGATGAAAATATTCTCAGATTATATTGTGATGTTGTTTGAAGAACCCTGTGAATTTACAAAAAACAAACAAAAAACACACTGAACTGTACGGGGTTTTTTTTTTTGGCCACGTCACACAACTTGTGGGATCTCTGTTCCCTGACCAGGGATTCAACCCAGGCCATGGCAGTGAAAGCCCAGAATCCTAACCACTAGGCCACCAGGGAACTCCCCTGGACTATATACTTTAAATGGGTAAATTGTACAGCATGTGAATTCTACCTCAATAAAAGATGTTTAATTTTTTTTTTTTAAAAAAAGACACAGTTGTAGTGGACTAGGAGAGGACAAACCAGAATCCCAGTCCTTTACTTATTGTGCCAATAACTATGTGACCTTGGTCACTTTCCTTCTTCAAGCCTCAGCTTCCTCACCTGTTAGATGAAGGAGTTGGACTAGATGACCTGTGAGGTTCCTGTATTAGTTTCCTGGAGCTGCTGTATCAAATTACCACAAACTGAAAACAACAGAAAGGGGACTTCCCTGGTGGGGCAGTGGTTAAGAATCTGCCTGCCAGTGCAGGGGACATGGGTTCGAGCCCTGGTCCAACATGCTGCGGAGCAAATAAGCCTGTGCACCACAACTACTGAACCTGTGCTCTAGAGCCCATGAGCCACAACTACTGAGCCCACTCGCCACAACTACTGAAGCCCACGTGCCTAGAGCTGGTACTCCACAGCAAGAGAAGCCGCTGCAATGAGAAGCCCGTGTACCCCAACGAAGAGTAGCCCCCGCTCGCCGCAACTAGAGAAAGACCGCTCGCAGCAAGGAAGACCCAATGGAGCTGATAAATAAATTTTAAAAAATAAATTAAAAAAATAAAACAACAGAAAGTTATTCTCTCACAGTTCTGGAAGCCATAAGGCTGAAATCAAGGTATTGTCAATACCACAGTCCCTCCAGAGGCTCTAGGGGAGAATCCATTCCTTGTCTTTTCCAGATTTGCTCCTAGGCTTATGGCTTCATCTCTCTCTGCTCTGTCTTTCCACTTGGATAATCTAAGATCAACTCCTCCTCTCAAGATCCTTAATTAAATCACATCTTTTGCCATATAAGGTAGCATCCACGTGTTCCAGGGAATTGACATAGATATCTTGGGGGGAGGGGAGTAATTCATATACAGATCTTTGCAAGTTCATAGAAGAGTTGAGAGAACCAACTTGAGAAAATTTGAACTGCCTTATAGTCTCTAGACACACCCCCTTCTTCACTTCACTTCCATCCTAGTTCGCATTTAAAATAACTTCCATTTGTATGGAATTTTATGGTTGGAAAAGTTATGCATTTATCAGCTCATTGCAGTCACATAAAAACCTGTAAATTTGTTATTATCACTATAATTTCATTTCTAATGAGAAAATGGAGGCTGAGAGAGATTAAGTGACCTAACCCAGGTCACACACGCTGGAAAGTACCAGTGCTAGACTCTAGTCTTAGTCCTTGCCCTCCAAATCCTTTGGTACCCATTCTGCCATCACCTGCCTGAATCTTGGTATAGCATCAGGAGTTTCCAGACAGGATGGGGTAGAGGCACCTGGAGTAAATTCAGTTCTCCCTATTCCTCCTACTAAGCACAGCTGAAAACCCTGGACAGTTTATATAAAACCAACATAAGAAGATCTGAAAGGTGGGAAGAAAAAGGCAGACTGACAAGGGTTCTTGGAACCCAAAGCTCAACATAACAGTGAGTTCCCTGGGTTTTCATTTTGCCTCATATATATCATGAACTGGGTGCTGGAGAAGCAACCCAGAAATGCCAATGGGCACAGACAAAATGAAGTCCCAAGAAAAGCCTGCTTGCTTTCTCTAGCCAAAGGACTAGGAAAAAGGCAATCCAGCAAGACTGAGAACCTTTGGACGATAACTGCCTGACTCCAGCCAAACACCATGGAAAAAAATCATGGTCCTACCTCCAACCCAACAGAGAGGTGGAGACCCTAGACTTCCACCTTTGTCCCGCTATAATGAGGTTACATTCCCCATTCCCCATTCCCCTCACCAGGGTAGTATCAGAGAAGATAGAGTGGGGAGCCGGGCTTTCATTCCTGCCCAGAGGTAGTGAGTTCCCCATTCTGAGGTAATGACACCCCTCCCCCTCCCCCTCCCTGCCAGAGTGTCAGAGGAGGCCACCTAGGGAGTCTGAAATCCTATATCTACCCCGAAATGAGGAGTTACCTCTCCCCTCTACTCTGGGTAGACAAAGGAGGCTGAGTGGAGAACCTGGACCTTCACTCCTGCCTGACATTCGTGAGGTGATGCCCCTTACCCACAACTGGCATGATGTCAGAGGAATCCTGCTAAAACAGATTTAAATAAGATCCAGAGTCTCATAACAACCAAAATGTCCAGCAGGCAATCAAGATCGTAAATCATAGCAAGAACCAGGAAAACCTCATCTCAAATTTAAAAAGACAATCGGCAGATGCCCATACCAAGATGATACAGATATTGGAATTATCTGACAAGGATTCTGAAGAATCGTAAAAATGCCTCAACAAACAATTATGAATACACTTGAAACAAATTAAAAAACAGAAAATCTCAGTGCAATAATGGAAGATGTAAAGAAGAACTAAATGGAAAATTTACAACTGAAAAATATAATTACCAAAATTAAAAACTCAACGGAGAAGCTCAACAGCAGAATGGAAGGGATGGAGGAAAAGAATCAATGACCTTGAAGATCAAACAATATAAATGTCCCAAGTTGAAAAAGAGTAATTTGGGTAAATACAATAGACTTTCCTTCTCCTCTTGTTTTCTAAATTATGTTTGAAAATTAAAGCAAAAAGCATAATATTGTCTAAATGGTAATTTCAATGTATGTAGAAGAAATATTTAATAAAATTATATTATAAATGGAGGCGGTAAAGGGACTTAAAGGGAGATGAGTTTCTACACGTGTCTCCCACTGGCAGAATGGGAACAATAGTTCTTCATGATGATGGAATCATTCTGTGTCTTGATTTCAGCATGGCTACCAGAATTTACTTGTATGATAAAATGCCATATAACTATATGCACACATTTATTTCAGTGTCCATCTACTGGTTTTGATTTTGTACTATAGTTACACAAGATAAGCCACTGGGGGACACTGGGTGAAGGATACATGGAACTTCTCTGTGTTATCTTTGTAACTTCCGATATATGTAAAATAACTTCAAAATGAAAAAAATTTTTAATAAATAAATGAAAGGGCTTTCCTGGTGGCGCAGTGGTTGAGAGTCCACCTGCCGATGCAGGGGACGTGGGTTCATGCCCTGGTCCGGAAAGATCCCACATGCCGCGGAGTGGCTGGGCCCGTGAGCCATGGCCGCTGAGCCTGCGCGTCCGGAGCCTGCGCTCCACAACGGGAGAAGCCCGCATACCGAAAAAATAAAAATTTTTAAAAATTTAAAAAATAAGTAAAATAAATGAAAGAGGATTGAAGGGACAACTTCTCAGGCAATTAGGGAACTGTCTTTTCAATCTGGAGGCTAGACATGAAGGGAGGTGATGCCCAGAAGATGGAAGTTTCTGGACCCGGAACCTTCAGGTCAGACCCTAGCCTTATCCTCAAGTGACATCACAAAGCCTCAGAAGCCCCACCTACCACTCAATAGTTTTGCAAATTGAACTATCATCTCAGGACTGTATTTGCATTGGAAGCAGCCGTTCAACCTTGCTGAGCAAACTGCTCTGCCTGCTCAGTTACATCGGAAGGAAAATGACCCCATGTGAGCAACAGGATCAATAGTGTGACACTCATTCCTAGGCTATAACAAAGAGCAAGACCAATTCTCTCGGTGTTTTCTTGGTTGTGTGGGCAGTCTGCTTCTACCATATATCTCAGCTCTCTTTGGGAAATCTATTTCTTCCCCACAACTTCCAGCCTTCTTATGGGACAAGGGTACACTCACCACTGCCGTATCTGATCCTGCTTACCTAGTAAAAATTCTCTCCTTCATTTCACTCCTGATGACTCTACTCATCCTGGTCTGGAAAGTAACCTAAGACAAAGGCAACAAGAACAGAGAACCAGACCGAAGAAAGGAGGCAACACCGCTGGCATGAAGGTCTGCGGTTCTTGGTGGAGACTCCATTGAGGTGAAGACCTGGAGGCCCAAAAGGCAGGAGGTAGAGCCTGGGAAGGAAGAGCTGCTTGAGCCACCCTACCCCCCAATGCCAGAGGCTCCCCCCCAGGCCTCATTTCCCTCCTCCACCACCGCCTCCGTTATAATTCATACTCACCTGCTGCTCTTTGGCTTCTCCAGCCTCCTGAGTTTAAATGTCTTCCCTCTGTGGAATCTTCCAGACCGAAATTATAAATGGCTCTTGATTTCTGCATTAACAGAGGAAAGAACCAAACTCACGGAGAATTGAAAATTGATTACCAAGCCCAAATTTTCCTTTTTATATTAGGTATGTGTTGACTCCTGGATATTGAAATTATTGGGAGCTCACAGCATCTTCAAATCGACAATAAAACCATACTGGAAGCTCAGTTCCAGAAGATCCTTGAAAGAGAAACAGCTCACCTACTCTGAATTCTAAGTAAAATTCTCCCTCTTCCTCACCTAGTTCTGAGAACAAAGAGTATTTCCTCTTACAAAACTATTTGAAGCACCAAGTACTTTTCTCTCTTCTTCCCCATCCTCCAACTTTGTAGGTTGGTAAATTTTAAAGATAGCATATTCTAAAGCCATAATTTTGTTTGATTTTTAAAATCTTTTCTGAGTTTGGAACACATTAACATCTTTTTCAAATGAAATCCAAACTAAAGCCACAGTGTTTTGAAAATCCGTTCCCTCATCCAATCAGGTTTGGGTTACTCTATGGAGCATTTGACATTAGCCTAGAAGGAATTAGTATTTTTCTAGGAGAAGACCCTCTATGTCCAACCCTACTGTTAACCCTTCCTCTTGGAAGCGTCCTATCAGATGGCCCCTTGTCTCTTCCCTCACATACATTTGACTCTGGAGTCTTGGGCCAAGAGCCCCTCCTTCAGAAGCTTTTCTCACTGCTTAGAATCATGGGACTGTGTCTGTCCATGCCTCTCTAAAGATAAGTCCCCCCCACCCCCGCTTTCTGGGCTGTGTACTCTGGATCTGGGTCATTAATTCCCTTCCACTTTAACCCATAGAAATTAAGGAGCTTCGTCACTTGGGGCTGAGGAAAGGTTAGTATTGCTACCAGACCCAAGGGGAGCCCACCTGCCCCTCCAGTGCCTGGTGGTGGTGGTGTTTGTTTTGGTGGTTGACCAGCTTTAGCAGAGACTGATTACAAGTGGCCTACAATAGGACCCAAAACGTCATGACCAAGGAAGACATATCCCTCTCCCGGCTGGTAGAGTGGACTCCTTTATCAGAGAGACTAGCCTTCCCTTCAAGCTGACTATCACACTTTTTCTCAGTCCAGCAAGCCTGCTTGGGAAGTAGGCAGGGGTGGGGTGTGGTGGAGTGGAGTGGAGTGGGAAATGAGTGTGCGGGGTTCCCATGCATCTTCTTTTGAGGAGGGGGCAGCCCAGAAAAGATCTGTCAAGCCTCAGAGTTGGTAGAAAGATCCTCACTACTCCTAACACTCTCCAGATCTTTCTTTCCTATCCTACAAATGCCTCTGTTCATCCATCAGATGGTTATTGAGGCTTTGCTTTGTATCAGGTTCTGTCCCATGTGCTAGGGATACGACAGAAAGGGGCCGCGTCTCCTACAGCCCACACAGCACAGTGAGAGATGGATGCTAACGAACTAATCACATGGATGAATGCTTCATTATCAGCTGAGAACAGTGCTCTGAAAAGAATTTGGCTTCATGAGAGCGTGTACCAAAGGAAGCTGACTGGGGAAGGCTTACCTGAGGAAGTCATGCCTGGGCTGAGAGCTGAGAAGCGAGTGGAAGTTAGACACGGGGATGGTGGGGGTGGAGGGGTGTGGTCTTCTAGGCTAGTGGTCCCCAACCTTTTTGGCACCAGGGACCGGTTTCACAGAAGACAATTTTTCCACGGACCAGGGGCGGGGGTGGCGGGGGAGGGATGGTTTTGGGATGATTCACGCACATTACATTTACTGTGCTCTTTATTTCTATTATTATTACATTGGGACATATAATGAAGTAATTCTACAACTCTCCGTAATGCAGAATCAGTGGGAGCCCTGAGCTTGTTTTCACTTGTCACTCACGGATAGGGTTTTTGTTTTTTGTTTTTTGTTTTTTTGCGGTATGCGGGCCTCTCACTGTTGTGGCCTCTCCCGTTGCTCCGGATGCGGTCTCAGCCGCCATGGCTCACGGGGCCAGCCGCTCCGCGGCATGTGGGATCTTCCCGGACCGGGGCACGAACCCGTGTCCCCTGCATCGGCAGGCGGACTCTCAACCACTGCGCCACCAGGGAAGCCCTGATAGGGTTTTGATAGGAGTCTGCAAGCAATTGATTCATTAGGGTCTCTGTGCAGTCAAACCTCTCTGCTAATGAAAATCTGTATTTGCAGCCGCTCCCCAGTGCTAGCGTCACTGCCCCAGCTCCACCTCAGATCATCAGGCATTAGATTCTCATAAAGAGCACACAACCTAGATCCCTAGATCCATCACAGGCACAGTTCACAGTAGGGTTCGCGCTCCTATGAGAATCTAATGCCGTGGCTGATCTGACCGGAGGCGGAACTCAGGCGGTAATGTGAGCCACGGGGAGCGGCTGTAAATACAGATGAAGCTTCACTCACTCACCCGCCGCTCACCTCCTGCTGTGCGGCCTGGTTCCTAACAGGCCACAGACTGGTACCGGTCCACGGCCCAGGGGTTGGGGACCCGTGTTCTAGAGAGCAGCATGTGCAAAGCCCTGTAAGGGGAGGAGTCTGTTGTATTCACGGGCTAGAAAGATGGTGGTTCTGGAGTGCTAGAATGGAACCATATAGAGCTGGAGACGTCTGTGGGGCTGGATCTCACGACACCCCAGTGGGCAGTACTAATTGGGATGATTGTGGAGTGGGTGGGGATGGTGGAGTGGGGGCAGTCCTCCACGGTTCCTTAATTTAACAGCCTTGTGCATGATTACCAGACTCCTGGGCCAGTCCCTGCTACCCAGGGACTCTAAGTTACCCTCCTCCCATTTTCTTCTGTCCTCCAGGATCTTCTTGTTCCTCCAACTCCTCGTGCACCCAAGTCTCCTCAGTTTTATCCTTACTGGGAACTTACTAACAAATCAGCCAGACTGCATTTTAAGCTATGGCCACCTGGTGGCAGCAGAGGGCTAGCAAACGTGGTCCCTGCAGCAACCACTAGACAGCGGGATCTTCTCTCCTTCACACTCTGAGAGTTGGGGAGTTCGTTCCCAACAGACGATAATCAGGTTATCCACGATAATGGGAAGCTCTTATCCAGAAGATCTCCTGAGCTGCAAATTTCATCATTTTTGATCATCAATCATACACTAGCTCTTAACAGTATTTCTGTTCCGCTTAACTACCCTATGAAAAGGACATTATGCACGCAGGTGGGAAGTTGAGTGAGGCTCAGAGACTCAGAGAGGCTGACTGTCTGATCAAGTCTCACAGAAAAGCCAGCTTATTTTTCCTCTCCCTTGCTGCCTCCCGTGTTCACGGAGGAGTAAGACATCGCCTGCTTTGAGGCAGCTCTTCTTTCCCTATCAGAAGTCTCTTTGCTCTAAAATGCCATTAGCCCGAGTTCGTATTGTGCCCTGCATTCTCCTGTGTTGCCTCCTCTTCTGTTTTCTCCCCAGAACCTTCAGAGAGGTCCGTCTGCAGCTCCATCTCCTGCACTTGGAGGGATGAAACCAACAAGTACCAACCACCATAACACATCCAGTGAGTAATGGGGACCAAAGGGAAAAGGCAGTGGAAAAGGATAAGATGCTGCTCCCTTTTTCAGGGAGCTTCTGAGCCAAATGTGGCTGAGGGCTTCCCCAATCTCAGTGCCAGGTGGTTTCTGAGAAAGGCCAAGGGTGGGTAATAATGGAATGCTCTAAGCGTTCTGACACCTGGGGAGCCCCTGTGTGCTAGCTCGATGCGGGGGGGGGGGGGGTTGCTTCCTGAAACAGGGGGAATATTAGAAAAATGTATGGCTTGGATTTAGGAGTGGGAGGGAGAACGTGACAGACATAAGGGACAGTGAGTCAGCCACACGATGCATGTAGGGAAACAATGGGAAATCAGGTCAAAGAAAAGAGTACTAGCCAATGGGAAAGGGCCTTGAATGCCAGATGAGGGTGTTGGATTTCAACTAAGAGGGACTCAGGGAAGGTTTTTGATGAGGGGAGTGACAAGTGAAATAAACATTAAACAAGATTAATCGGGTATAGTCAAAGTGTAAGACAAATGGGAGAAGGGAGAGACTGAGTAAGAAGACCAGTTAAAATGCCAGTTGAATAACAAACTCCCCAAAGTTCCTGGCACTACTGTTTCTGTGACTTTGCCCATTCTATTCCTGTCCATTCGTAAACCTTTCTCTGCTCAATCGTTTTTTAAGGCGGGGTATGAAGAAGGAGGGTGAGTGGAATTCAGAGGAGTACATCCTCAAAACTTTTGTCTGAAAGCAGGCCAAAGGGATGGGGACCTCTGCCCATTCCCATTCTCCCAGCCCTGAGGGCTGAGTGACTGTGTCAGGGGCTGGAACGGATGATGCCACAAGCTGAGGGTGGGGTGAGACATCTGTATCCTCGGAAAAGTTTAGACTCACAGAGCTGTCTTCTCAAGAGTATGTGAGGAGACCCCCACGGGTCTTTCTCTGTTCCTTTAGATGCTCTAACTGTTCCAGTCCACTGAATCTCAAACACTGTGGATTCCCTAAGCTGGAAGCAGCCTTGGAATCAGAGCTGCCCAGAGCTGCCACGGTCCAGACAGAATCATGAAGCGTCAGCCCCAGAAGGGCCTTAAGCCATCCAGAATCCCACTCTCTTTTACGGAGGAGGCCCCTGATGCCCAGAGGTAAATGAGGGAGGCAGTGAATGTGAAAGAGTGGCCAGAGGATGTACTGTGAGATCAGACAAGCCCGGTGTGAAATCCTAGTTGCGCCACTTCACACTAGCTATGCACCACAGGCAAATTATTTAAGCCAGTGACTCTTAAAGTATGGTCCTGGGATCCCTGGGGGTCCCCCAAGACCCTCTCTGGGCATCTGCGAGATTGAAACTATTTTCATAAAAACAGTAAATTATTATTTTCCTTTTTCACTCTCATTCCCTCATGAATTTTTGAGAGGTTACATGACATGTCTCCTAATAAGTCTAGTGTTAAAGAGATTTGCAAAAATATGAAACAATGCTATTCTTCCTTCTTTCAAAAATAAATTTATTATTGTTATTTTTATGACTTTTATGAATAGGTTCTTTTTAATTCAGTGTTAATTTCTAATATGGTGAACATGGATAATATAACCCACATAAAGAAAAGCTCCTTGGAGTTCTCCAAACTTTTTTTTTTTTAATATTTATTTATTTGGTTGCACCAGGTCTTAGTTGTAGTAGGTGGACTCCTTAGTTGTGACTCCAGAGCTCCTTAGTTGCAGCTCACCAGCTCCTTAGTTGCAGCACACGGGCTCCTTAGTTGCAGCAAGCTGGCTCCTTAGTTGTGGCATGCGAACTCTTAGTTGCGGCATGCACGTGGGATCTAGTTCCCTGACCAGGGATCAAACCCGGGCCCCCTGCATTGGGTGAGCAGAGTCCTAGCCACTGTGCCACCAGGGAAGTCCCCTCCATACTTCTTAAGAGTGTAACAGGATAATCAAACTAAAAAGTTTGAGAAACAGTGATTTAAACTCTCTAGGTCTCCATTTCCTTATCTGCAAAATGGGCATATAACATCTCACAGAATAGTTTGAGACCTAAAAAAAAGGTACTGCTCAAGATTTCACGGTATTGTGTTTCTTGAACAATGGCCTTTCCAGCCTCACCTCAGGGCTGTTCTTGGCTTTCTCTAGGGGCTCAGAAAGCAAAAAAGTCTGGGATCTGGGGGGTGAAGCATTGTGTAGTATGAAGATGCTTTGCTGCTGGAAGCCAATGTCTGCATGCACAAAGTCCCCATCTGTGCCTGAGGCAGATCCCCGCATCGAGGTCACCAAACAGAGTGGCAATTCTACTACATCGCCTTGCGCCACTGTGAGGGCCCAGACACGTTTGTGCACTTGTAGTTCACCACTGTTACCACCTGAGGGCAGCATGCCCCCACAAGTAGAGGCAGCACTGCCAGCTCAAGACAAAAAATAAGCTTGGCGCTTCAAGAACAGAAAAAGTCACTTCAGAGAGTGTCTCCCTGAAGCCTCCGTGACATTCCCCATCAACGAGTACGTAAGGGCAGCCGACCTGGCCACAAGGATGATAAACCAAGAACATGAGAAACAACCGTGAAGAGTGCCAGTTACCGGTTTTCCTTCGAGTAAGGATTCCAACGTCGTATTACCTCCCCAGGCCCTTTTTATCACTGCTGTCTCCACCCTCCAATGAGCCCGTCTCAATTACAATGAAAGCAAATGCTGGAAGGAGTCATAAGATGGATTCCTGGACGCACTCAGCCACTAAATCCTTGTATAAGTGAACCTCAGTTTCCTCATCAGTAAAGTTGAAAAAAATATACCCATCTCATAGGATTACGAGGTTCTAAGGAGAAAGATGCAAAGAATCTTTGTGAAGTCAGAGGTGCTATAAGCCCTTTAATAATGTATCTCAGGGGCTTTCCTGGTGGCGCAGTGGGTGAGAGTCTGCCTGCCGATGCAGGGGACACGGGTTCGTGCCCCGGTCCGGGAAGATCCCACATGCCGCGGAGCAGCTGGGCCCGTGAGCCATGGCCGCTGAGCCTGCGCGTCCCGAGCCTGTGCTCCGCAGCGGGAGAGGCCACAGCAGTGAGAGGCCCTCGTACCGCAAAAAAAAGAAAAAAAATCTCAAATAAGATGGCTCTAGAAGACAACCATACAAATATGACCTGGGAAGAAGAGTACTTTCCCGTTAATAATAATTAACACCGATAAAACACTTTAGAGATTACAAAGCAGTTTTGCCTTACATTCTCCCCCCACCACCCCACCTCCTCCTGAGAACAGAGAGGAAGATGCTCTCATTAGTCTTCTTTCACAGTTGACAAAACAGGCACAAAGAAGTCAAGTAATTTGCTCAAGGTCTCATGGCAAGTCAGGGGTACAGCCAGACCCTCTGAATCCAAGGTTCGCATTCTTTCCATGGTGCAGCCCCAGGAGACTGGGGCGGTGAAGGAATCCCCTCCATTTCGAATCCCGAGGATGTTATGTGGGCAGCTTCATCGCCAAAGGCCTTGCATGGCCCCATTTGTCCAGCCTGAGGGATCCCAGCCCCCACTTCCTCACCCTCTAGTAAATGCCAGCTGCTTTTTCTTGTCCCACCTGAATGGCAAACTGGCCTTTTTCTTCAGCGTGGAGGACCTGGCACCACTGCTCTGAGCCCAGCTCCCTCCTGCCACCCAGCCCAGACCCTCCCAGTTTCCTCACAGCTGTGCAGCAGTGAGCCATGTGGAGCCACGTGGAGCCACACGAGCCACGTGGTAGCCGAGGGTAGAGTGCAGGGCCGAGGGGCGAGGGGAGCAGAGCCCAACAGAGGGGGGCTGTGTTTACCTCAACGGCAGAGGGCAGAGGAAAAAGCGGCCACGGTGAGGTGGAGACCACCTAGGAGCAGAGTCAGGGGCGCTGAAGAGTTTGAGCTAACTTCCGTGGCTCACTCCTTAGGGCTGTCAGGCAGGTCCCTGAAACACGCTGGTCCTTGGTTGCACTTTTAATTCATATTAACATGTATGTCAGCTAGCTGCTACCTCTCTTAACTTGGACTCCATGGTTAGATTTATGGTGGGGTCTGGGAACTTGAATTGGGGAAAAAGATGCATTTTCATGAACCGCTAAGTGAATTTAGTATTCCTCTACGAGCCCCAGTAAGATTAGCAATACCTGTGCTTCTGGCACTAATAAAAATCAAGATGCTTTCATATTCTATCAGTTGCCGCCGATCTCTTGAAATATCGTTACACTCATCACAACCTGGAAATTATGGTAGTTACTAGATCTGCTGCTAGACCTGGTTATTGAATGCATTGTTAAAGTAGGTGGTAGATTACTATGTCACAAATTTGGTTTCCGTGACTCTTTCAATAACCGTATTTCAGGATAATTGGCTTCCTTTGTAATCTTACGTATTTCAGTGTATGCATTTGGGAACGTTGTGAAGAGGAGCCCGAGGACTTCACCAAACCGACAGAGGGGTCCTGCGCACAGAAAGGATCAGGACCCCTGACCCACAATGTTCCTCTGAGTCCTCAAGGATGTCTGTGTCCAACCAGGCTCACAGCACCGAGCTCCCTGCCTATGGAGGGACACTGAAGAGAGGGCAGAGGGTGAGGTACCTCGTTTCTCCAGCTCCTACAAATACCAAGACTTGCTATCTTTAACTGTCACAGGGATTCAGAGAAGATGATCATATTATGCATATTTTTTCTTTTTTTTTTTTGCGGTACGTGGCCTCTCACTGCTGTGGCCTCTCCCGTTGCGGAGCACAGGCTCCGGACGCGCAGGCTCAGCGGCCATGGCTCACGGGCCCAGCCACTCCGCGGCATGTGGGATCTTCCCAGACCGGGGCACGAACCCGTGTCCCCTACATCGGCAGGCGGACTCTCAACCACCGCGCCACCAGGGAAGCCCAATATTATGCATATTTTAAAGAGGAAATAACAAGAGCCCACCCCCTGCTCCTCTGCCTTCAAGAGCTAGAGCTCCACGGAGCCCCACCCCATAACAATGAAGAGCTGGGCCTCAAGTCAGGCACAACCAGCTGTGTGACAGAGGGCAGGTCGCTCGACTTCTCTGAGTCTCCGAGTACTCATCTCCACAGTGCGGATAAAAACACCCGTTCCACGGGGTTTCCTTGTGGGGCTCCATGAAACAACATGTGTTAAGAGCTTAGCATGGTGCCTGGATCCGCTGGCCCTACGTACAGTGGCTGCCATCACTGTTACAGAGAAGAGACTCAGTCATTGCACTGTGCTTGCCTTACAGTCCATTTTAGAAATTACAGACAACTCTAAGGCCTCTCTCCCACCTCCAATTCCTCTCACCAGAAATGGCCAAAAATGTGTTTTTCTTTCTTTCTCGGCAACCACGACCTCTTAGAGGCCAAATGGATCTTCCCCTTCTCGCCAGCAAGGAACTCAGGCTGAAAGATGAAAGCAAACGTGTCAGGGCCGGGAGGAGGGAGAATGCGTGTCTGGCCGGCGGGGCCCGCAGTGCAGGTATCAGCAGTCCTGGGCTCGCCTGAGCAGAGCTTTTCTCCCGGAACTGAGCCGGCTGGGGGTGGAGGGCAAGACCGTGCCATCCGTGTCTCCGTGTGTATGTAATTTATTTTCTTGCATGGTTGGTGGGAGGCGGCTGAGGCTTCACAAGCTGTACCTGACAGATAATTACAGAAAGACAAATTGTGCCCTGCCTTCCCCTTCTCCCGGTAAGGGTCTCCAGACCCTGCGTATGGTGGAGGGGAGGAGGGCGCGGGGGTGCGTGGAAGAGTGGGAGGGGGTGATGCTGAGCCCGGCTGACCCATTACTCATCCACAGCTGGGAGGACAGTGGAGCCAGGAGGGACTGCGGCGGGCTCTGGCTGAAGCGCAAAGGCTTTTCTGGACTTGTGTTGTGGCTCTCTTAGACGATGACAGACGCAGGGAGAGTCAGTGCCCTCCGAGTGCCTGGTCCAAAACTAGTTGCTCTATGGGAAGCCACAGGCCAGAGCCCCAGGGGCCGTGCGGACCAGACACAGGGTGCTCTGCTGCGCCCCCTGGAGGAGAAGACGCCCACAGCCTGGAGGGGCCTCAACTGGCCCCCCTGGTTCTATTCTGGGAACTGATAAGAATTCCAGTTTCTCACGGGGGTGTCTCCCCATCTCCCAGGTTCCTGCCTGCATTCTCCCCACTCCCACTCTCTTCCCCTTTTTCCTTCCCCTTCCAATTAAAACCATTTCTATTGCATGACAGGACTTTTTAAAAATAAATTTATTTATTTATATTTTTTTATTTATTTATGGCTGTGTTGGGTCTTCGTTGCTGCTCACGGGCTTTCTCTAGTTGCCGCGAGTGGGGGCCACTCTTCGTTGCGGTGCGCGGGCTTCTCATTGCGGTGGCTTCTCTTGTTGCAGAGCACGGGCTCTAGGCACACGGGCTTCAGTAGTTGTGGCTCGCGGGCTCTAGAGCGCAGGCTCAGTAGTTGTGGCACATGGGCTTAGTTGCTCCGCGGCATGTGGGGTCTTCCCCGACCAGGGATAGAACCTGTCTCCTGCATTGGCAGGCGGATTCTTAACCACTGTGCCACCAAGGAAGTCCCGGATTTTATTTTATTTATTTTTTAACATTCACAGGAGAAAACGTGGAAGGCAATGTATATAGCCTACGAACTTCTTACACTTCTTTAAAAAAATTAACATGGTAGTGATTTTCACTGTAATCTTGAATTTATAATTCTTTTATTTTGACCAGGATGGAAGCTGATAAAAATAAATCAAACCTATGATCATATTAAGCTTTTCTTTTCTTTCTTTTTTTTTTAAAGAAAGAAAAACAGACTGCTCAAGCCCAGGGAAACTATGAATTTAGTTTTAAATTCTCTTCCCAAAGCTGAGAGAGAGCCTCGACTCCCTCGTCAATAAAATTGAAAAAATAATTGTCTTCCTTGGAGGGATCTTGCTTGGTGCAAGGCACGCTGCTTGGTTCAGTTATTTATTCATGGAGCATCTGTTGAGCACCGATGGGAGGTCTGGCACTGGGTGTGACATAGTTTGGTCTGTATCACCAAAGAGCAGAGCAGAATATGTGAGCGTCCCCTGGGCGGCCCACCAAGGCAGAGTGATTGACTTCCTCCGCTGAGGGGCAGGGATGGCCCTCGTGAGACTTCCGTGACCAATAATTCTCTCTTGGGCCACGTTCCTTAGCATTGAGCTTGGCCTCCTTTGCCCCTCAAAACAGATTGCTACCTGCCACACTCCTCCTCTCACTGTATCTATATAGGATATCTAAGTCTTTTGCTCATTCTTCCCTGCGGCCTCCTCTGAAACCCCAGGCGAGATTAGCAGCTCCCCCCCGCACCGCCCCCGCATCTCATAGTGGAATTACCTGTGGTTGCATCTGCTCCCCTACCCTAAAGGCCAGAACTGCCTCTTCCTTCCCCACAGTGCCCAGAGCAGGTACACAAGTATTACTGAGCTGAACTGGGCTCTGTCATTCTCCTACTTGCCCTCTCTCTTCCAACCTCCTCCTCCATTTGGCGTCTCTCTCCCTCCGTGCTGTGCCTCCCCCCTGCTCCTTTGTTCTCTTTCATAAGATCTGTAACTGAGGAAAGGTTCCTCATCCTGGTCAGGCCCATTCATTCTCCTCTCGCCACTGCACGCAGCCTGGGCCGGCTCCTCTCCCTGGTTCTCAGCCCTCCCTTGACTCCTCCCTCTTTCCCCAGAGCTGTGGCTGGACTCTGGCAGGTACTCGCAAGTCCCACGCAGCCCCAGCAGCAGCCCCATTCCTGCACAGTCCCCTGCCCCAGCCCAGGCACACCCCATCCCCTACACAGGATCCCCTGTGCACACACTTGCCCCCACGCAAACACACATGCCCAGGGTCTTCTTGCCTTTCAATTAGAAGCCGCTTATCCTTTCCTGAGAAGGAAGAGGCGATGCCTTGAGCATAAACCCTCAAGTTCTTTGGAGGAGGTGCCCCTGCACTGTTGGGAAGTCCAGCAAACCTCAGGGGACAGGGTCCTCAGATGACAACAGGCTTGGAGGAGATTCAGCAGCAAGGTCCAGGTCCTCCACCACACAGCTCCCCCTCACTCTCCAAGCCACATGTCCTTCAGGCTCCTGGACCACTGTCCCTGTTCAGTTCCTGGCCTGGGCACCTCTTTGTTCTCTTCTTCCCAGCCTGCTGGGGCCCTTCTGGTTCCTCCTGCCACTCCCTCCTTGATGCCCAGGAGCCTTTCGACTTCCTCCACACTGAGAACATCACCTGAGGTGTCCTCAAGCTCTGGGCTTCAGCCCTCCACCCTTTTACTTTCTAACCATTGCAGTCCCCACACTCTCTCCCTGTGGCTACACTTGTACCCCAGCTCAGCCCCTCTTCCCCTGCTTCTTTCAGACTCGAATCTGCCCCAGCCTACCCCACCACCCCCTTCCACTAGTTCAGATGACTCACGGACTCCCCTTGCACAGGGAAACTTTCTGAATCCATGAGCACAGAGGACATTTCCCTGACTGGGGTATTCTGGGATAGTCTCTACCCCTAACGTTGAGTCATGGATTAGCACAGTTTGTAGATCTCGGAATCCATCCAGTGCAACCTCCTTATTTTACGGATGAGAGATCTGAGATTCAGAGGGGCGATAAGCCATTAGGAGCACACAGCTCATTCACCTGAATGTAAATAGCATGCACTCACTGTTCCCTCAGTGTTCATATCCTGCTATGCAGATGTCTGCATGGACACAAGTTCCACTGCCTGACCTGGGGGTGTTGATGGCGCAGGTAAAGGGCTGGGGGTGATGAAATCGGGGAATAATTCCTCATGGGGACCCCTGGGACAGACAGCTTCCAGCTTCTTCCTGAGCCTTGTGGAAGAACCTTACAGCTGAGAAGATGGTCAACTGTCTGATTTAGTCACCCCTCACTGGGAAGAGATCATCCCAGGAGGTGCCAGCCTGCCAGTCCCTCTCTCTCTCCCTCTCTCTCTCTCCCTCTCTCCTGGGAGACTTTAGGCTTCAGGAAGGAAACACCTCTGGTGAATGAGGAGGCAATGGGCAACATCTCAGGAGAAATGGGTGCTCATTCTTGGGATCAGTCTCGATTTTCACCACCTGAATATGATGGGCAGGGCGCTGGGGGTGTCTTCCCATGGGCATAAGGACAGAGGTTAGGGTTGGCTAAGAAACTGATAAAGGGAAATGCTAAAGGGAAAAAGACAGGCAGAGATGGCCTAGAACGGGAAGGGAGTGAGACAAACTTCCTGGCGAGGCTGCGTTCCATGCTGGGAGAGATGACTGTTTTAATCATCCCTGTATCCCTCCTGCCCCTCTCACCCCCAGTCTCCGCACAAAGAAGAGCGTGATGGGGAGGAGACGAGGGAGAAGGAAGGAAACACTAAGTAAGGCTCAAGGAATATGAAGCCGAAAGACAGGGGGAAATGGGAGAAACAAAGGAAACCGCTTAAGAAGCAAAGAAGGCAGCAGAAAGAAGGGTAGAGAAAAGGAGTCAGCCTCCTCGGCGCCGGCTTCGGGCTCCAGACGGCCGCTGGGGGGCGCTCGGCGCATCGCGCTCCCCACTCCCCGCTCCCCGCTCCCCGCTCCCCGCCCGCCCTGCTCCGGCTCCCCGCTCGCGCCTCGGCCCCGCCACACTCCAGCAGAAGCCATTACAGAGAACAAACTACCTTCTTGTCTCCGAGATGGGTCCCCGGGGCGGAAGGCAAATTGCCTGCCTCGTGCATAATAAACCAGGCGTGGAGAGGCGCGCGGAGGAGGCCGCGGCTGCCGGTGGGCAGAGGCAGCGCCGCTGCTACCAGCGGGTCCGCAGCGCCGCCGGCGCCAGGCGCCCCCGGAGCCTGGAGACCCTGCCCGGGTGTGGGTGGCTGCACCGGGTGCCCGAGGGGTCAAGGGCGCGGGGGGATAGGTCCGGGAGAATCTCAGAACTCTTTAAATACCGGGTTGCCCCCCGTATGCCCAACCTGCATCCAGTCCACAGACAAGTTTGTGACTGTTGCCTGATCCCAGGAAAACCATACCTAGAGCTCCGTGTCTTTGTTGGGCCACTTGCTTCTGCCTGGAATGCCCTTCTTCCTGTGAAAAACTAGGCTGTCTTTCTCATCCTTCAAGTCCCTGCTCAGAGGGCAGCAGTTCTCACTCGGAACCCCCAACAGTTACAAGCAATAGCTTTCTCTTTCTGCTAAGGTGGCGCTGTGTTCAGATTCCTAGTATTTAGCAGTTATATCACATATTACATTTATTTGGACACAGACAGGTCTCTGCTATTGGACTGCACATTTCTTTTTTATATATATAAATTTATTTATTTATTATTTTTGGTTCCGTTGGGTGTCCGTTGCCGCGCAAGGGCTTTCTCTAGTTGCTGCGAGCTGGGGCTGCTCTTCCTTGCAGTGCGCGGGCTTCTCTTGTTGCGGAGCACCAGCTGTAGGTGTGCTGGCTTCAGTAGTTGTGGCTCGCGGGCTCTAGAGCACAGGCTCAATAGTTGTGGCGCATGGGCTTAGTTGCTTCGCGGCATGTGGGATCTTCCCGGACCAGGGATCGAACCTGTGTCCCCTGAATTGGCAGGCGGATTCTTAACCACTGTGCCACCAGGGAAGCCCCAAGGACTGCACTTTTCTGAAGGACAGAAAGCATTATTTACTTATCTCCATACCCCAGAGACTTAGCACAGTGTCCAGTACTGAGTCATTGAATGAAAGAATGAATGAGTGTAAAAAATGAAACTAGAGGTCCAGATCAATTCATCACAGGTTCTTCTCCTCCCCTTACTATTGGCTTCCTGCAATTTCTGTTCTGCCCTATCTGAGATCCTATATAGGGCAGAGGGGCTATATATAGATGCTATATATTAGGTGAAGCTGAAACAGGAGGGAAGGGGGCAGGGTACAACCTTTGGGAGAATTGCATAGCCATAGGACATGACAAAAACTGGTTGGAACCAACTAGGTCCAAGATGGTGGAAAATTTGACTTCCAGTGGACCTTGAGCCTCATTATATGCTCATTGTAATACATTAGCATTGCTAAGTGACACACCCACCAGCGCCATGACAGTTCTGAGGAGGACCATCAAAGACTTCCCAATTCCTGGAAGTTTTCACCCCTTCCTCAAAATAGTTGGAATAATCCTCCCACTCATTAGCCTCGGAAATTACCCAGCCCATTAAAACTAACCATGCCATATTTCAGGGCTTCTCGCCTTCTGAGATGGCCCATACTCTTGTCTATGGAGTGTGTTTCTCTCAAGGCCTCTTGCTTTCTGAGATGACCCACACTATGTCTGTGCAGTGTGTTTCTCTCTAAATAAATCCACTTCTTACCTATCACTTTGTCTCACTGAATTCTTTCTTTGATGAGACATCAAGAACCTGAGCTTCATTAAGTCCTGAGACCAGGTGTGTGATCTCAGTTAAAAGACTGGGGGTTCAAGTCCCAATCTGAGTTACATGGCTTCAAAACCTCCCCAGGGGAGATAAGCCATCCTCAGGAACTGTGTAGGAGGAAGACATTGAGGAGGGAAAAGGATACATGTGGAGTCCAGCCCCTGACTCACGAGGAAGCCATGCAAATAAACAGTGACAACCTCGTGTACTAAGTACATAGAAAGAGAAAAGCAGGGGAGCCAGAGTTTTTCCTGAGATAGGCCAACAATCACAAACTTGTCTGTGACCCTGGGTGCAGGGATGGGGACACAGGAAAGGAGCATCTAGGAGGAGCCCATAATCCAGACATGGGCAGGAGGTAAAAGAATCTCCAGGCAGGAGGCAAAGCTCAGGAGTTAGCTAGGAAAAGGTGAAAGGGGATGGACAAGTATTTCAAGGAGAGAACCCATTCCAAGGAGGCAGGAAATGGCATGGCCCACATGATGGGGAACTGTAAGTAGACTCACAAGTGGTCTCCTTAAACCCTAGGAAGGGACTCAACAAGACACAAGGCTGGACAGAGAGGGTCAGCTCATGGAAGCCCTCGACTGACTTGTTAATGGGCTTAATTTTGTCCTGACCTTGACAGGGAGCCATGGAATGATTTCAGGGACGAGAGTATCACATCAGATTTGCATTTTAGAAGGATTATCTCAGCAGCCGAGTCAAGTATGGATTAGATGGGGTCAGGCTGGAGACAGAAAGATTGGATAGGAGGCTCTTATATTAATCCGGACAAGAAGTGAAGAAAGTCTGAACTAAGGCAGCCATAATGGAAATGGGGAAGAGCAGCAAGGCTGGAGCTTAAGCAAGGAAGCAGAATCAGCAGGTCTTGGTGACTGATTGGATATGAGGCGTGAAGAAGGGGCAAAAGACAAGCCTGGCTCCCAAGGGTTTAGACTAAGCATCTGGGTAAAAGGTGACCCCATCCACCTGGGTTTAGTAGGTAGATCATGTTGTATTTGAGGTGCTGGGGGAATAGTAAAAAAATGTAGGTCTGCAACTCTGAAGGAAGCTATGCTGGAGATAGAGGTTTGAGAGTCATCAGCGTAACCTTGGTGGCTTAAAGACAAAAGAATAGATGACATTACCTTCAAAAGTGTGGGTAGAGGGAGGAGGGAGAAGATCCAGGACAAAACACTGGATACTACCTGCATTTAAGGGACAGATAGAGGAAGAGGAGCCCACTTCAGCAGAGAAGGGGTAGTCAGAGAGGTGGGGGGAAATTCGAGGTGACACCACAGAGCAAAAGGGAGAGTCTTAGGAATGGCCATTAGTGTGAAATGCTACAGACTGGACAAGGAAGTATCAGGAAAGACTTTAAAAGGGACTAAAATGGTTATTGCATGTCCTGTCTAACTTCCCCATCAAGGTTATCTCTGCTTTTCATTGTCTATCAGCTATTTTACAACCCTCTAATTTGTAGAAAACTGTTAATGCAGAGGATTCTTGTCCATAGAAATGCAAATCAGTTGTGTATGGTAGAGTGCAACTGATTAGTGCCTTGTGGACAAAAATTTATTTCAGGGGGTTTACCTGGTGGTGCAGTGGTTAAGAATCCGCCTGCCAATGCAGGGGACGATCCCTGGTCTGGGAAGTTTCCCTGGTCTGGGAAGATCCCACATGCCACAGAGCAACTAAGCCCATGCACCACAACTACTGAGCCTGCGCTCTAGAGCCCGCGAGCCACAACTACTGAGCCCACATGCCACAACTACTGAAGCTCACACGCCTAGAGCCCGTGCTCTGCAAGAAGAGAAGCCACCACAACGAGAAATCTGCTCACCGCAACGAAGAGTAGCCCCCACTCGCCGCAACTAGAGAAAGCCCGTGCAGCCCGTGCACAGCAACGAAGACCCCACACAGCCAGAAATAAATAAATTAAAAAAAAAATTCATTTCAGAATTCCTGGTTTACCTATCTGAGTGTGGTACTTTGAATTTTCCTTTGAATCCGTTAAAACATTTTACTGGATCTCTCGTTAATTAATGGATTCAATACACTTTTTGACACATTCATTTTATATGTGTATGCAAATCATGATTTAACCTTTGTTTAAAAATGATCCTATAACAGAAGAAAATAACTGAAAAGCGACCATTGGATTTGATGACTAGAGCAAGATCTCATTGGAAGGTTTGGCAGGATCAGAAGATAGACTGTAGTGTGTTCAGGTGGGGAAGTGATAAAAATGAGGAGGAACAGACAATGGATTTCCAGAGACTTGGCTGGGAATGGAAGGAGAGAGATTGGGTATTAGCTGGAGGGCACCATATTTTGGGAAGAAAGAAGTATTTCTTTTACGGCTGGCACCACGATTCCTTTTTAAAGTGTCAATACCTTGGTAAGTTGTGCTGGGTATAAAAACATGACAGAAGCACAAATGCAGGGGGGGGGCTAGAATGGGGTGCTATGGGATGACATGGGGGTGGAGGTCTTCCTTGAAAAGATAACTCCTGGTATGAGTCTTTAAATAGGAGTCAGTTGAGTCTTTTTTTTTCTTTTCTTTTCTTTGCTGTGATTATGGAGTCCCAGAAGGAGTCAGAGATGTTGTGCTGAGCCCATGCCAAGTATGAAGGAAACAAGCTGTGGTGGGAAAGCCTTAGGGTCAAAAACTTCAATCCTTCCTCTTGCCACTGGTTTGCCATAAATATTATACAGAAGCCAAGGGTTCTGAATGGAAAATGGTGAGGAGCATTTGTAAATGTACTGCCCTGAAAATCTGAGTTGCTTCATTGCCACCAGGTTGGTATCCATCCAAAGAAGACACCAAAAACATGGACTCCTGGTTGTTAGTGCTTAGAAGGAGACTCAAAGATCAGTGGTCCAATTCCCTGCCTTGTAAAAATGCCATTCTGGTCGTGTAAGTTCACTGATTTTTGACAGATAAGAAGTGTGACAGATATAAAGTGTGGAGGTGTTTCCCTGCCCTCAGGGAGTTCATCGTCATTGACAGACTCCAGCTCCCTGAATTAGAGCTACACAGCTAGCCCACAGGCCTGAACTCAAATATTAAGGCTTTTTGTCCTCAATAGACCAGAATTCCCAATGTTTCTACATTTGCCCTGAGGTTTTTTTCTTCCCCCAATGGAGTATTTAAATCCAAGAGAAACCTGTGTCCAGTGCTGGAGGTGCTGTGTCCTCCCATAAGGAAGGGGTAATTCATGAACAATGAGGTTTGTCTCTCTTTTCCTACCCTAGTGAGGGGCTGCCCTTTCAAAGCAGGATCTGAGATTCCAGCTCCTTTCTCTGACATACAGACAGACCGATAAAAAATTATTTTAATAAGTGAAGAGACTGTTAATAACCCTTTGGGTTATTAGAAGGAGACAGCTGGAGGCCTGGGGGCTCTGAGGCCAGAAGTTTCTTGGGTTTATTTGCTGAGCTCTTCTGAGCTGTCCCACTGGGTATTGGGATGGAGGATAGGGGAATTCCCTTTAAGGCCTAGCTTCAGAGGCCCATTCTTCTGAACGTCGTACATAATCACATTTATGAAAGTGCTTGGCACATTTACTTAATAAGTGCTAGCTTCTTCCCTATCCTAAGCACCCCCCAAACTTCAGGTAGTTTCATTGAAGAAAGCGGTCCAGGGAGCAAGAGAGCAAGGTCAGTGGAACTAGAGTGGTAAGTGACAAAGTGAGGATGGAGGTGGGCAGGGGTCAGCTAAGGTAGGGCCTGCTGGAAATGAAAGGAGTATGGATTTTATTCGAAGTGGAATAGGAAGCCATAAGGCCCAGAGCAAAGGAGTGAAGTGATGTGATTTACATTTTAAAAGGATTACTCAAGTTCTGTTATTTTAGTTAAAGTCTAATTTTACAGTATTGATGGTGAAACTAAGAAGAGATTCTTTTTTTTTCCCCAAGTAGGATAACAATTCCTTAGGGAATCACTATCAGTGCCCTGCTGTGGAGAACAGACTCTAGGGGCACAGAGAATGGAAGCAGAGAGACCACTTAGCCACTGCAGGAGTCTGGGCAGTGCCGAAGGACCGTTGGACTGGAGGATAGCGGTGGAGGCCATGTGTTGTGGTGGGTGTGGGGAAACATGCTCATTTAATATCCAGTTGTGCCACAGCTCTTCCCTCGGCTGATGAAGTAGCGTTATTATCTCCATTTTATGGATAAGAAAACTGAGACTCAGAAAGTTTCAGTAACTTGTCCAAGGTCACGTGGTTAATAAATGGAGCGTGGACTAGAACCCACATCTCCCGATTCTCACACTGTACAGTTGCCAGATCTAGATCCTGGAAGCCAGGTCTGGGACATTGTGATGCCAACCCTTAAAAAGTTCCAAGCAGGTTCATCACACAGAGCACTCCAAGTCTTGGGACACCAAAGAACCTAGGCTGAGGTGCCAGACATGGCGATGGCCGAGCTGCTGGACCTGGGAACCCCTCTTATTCCATCTCCTAGGGATTTTTGTCTGAGAATCTGGCACTATGTCCCACGGCAGTGGAGGGGATGGTTCTCAGGGCCATTGGAAGATCAAGGGGCCCCCAACTCCCTCTTGAGGAAGAGCCAGAAGACAGTGTCTGTACGTATTGATGGTTAGGAGGTGAAGGAACGCAGAGAACCCTACTGGATTGAGGTGGAGAACGCTCCCTCAGACTAGTGGGGTGCAACGGGGAAGGTTGTTTCCTACCAGTTGTTCAGAACTCACTCAGAAGGCAAGATGTGGAAGAGACAGGAAACCATATCATAAGAGAAATGGTCTGAAGAATCAGAAGTATTTAACTCAGAAAAGAGGCATCTCAGAAGAGACATGACACCATGATAACTACGTTTCAATATCAAAAGGGTCGTTTGGGCAAAGGGGGTGGCGACTACAGACGGCATTGCCCTGAGGCAGAATTATAGCCATTGGGAGAGAACTGCAAGGAGGCAGATTCATGCTCAGTAGAAGGAAGAAGTGTTTTCCGATTAATCCTGCCAAAATAATAGAAAAGCCTGTTTTGTTTTTTTTTTAAGTAGTCATAATAAATTAACAATACTGCATGTTTACATCTATTAGGTTGAACCATATAACTTTGCTAACGTTCGACCATTTCTGATCTACAAAAACAGCAATTTCATATGGCTTGACTTACTACATTTTCCCACCTCAGAATAATTTCCAAAGTCCTTTTAATGGCCTACAAGCCCTCACAGGATCTGTTCGACCCCACCTTTCTTTCTAATAGGATTTCCTACCACCTCTCTCTACTCCCCCTGGACAGGCCCCTTGCTGGGCCTTGAACCCTCTAAACTCATCTCTTGCCTCAGGGCTTTGCAGCTGCTGTTCCCTTTGCCTAGAATATTCTTTTTCCAAGTTTACCTTTCCTTTTATCTTAGAGGCTTTCTCTGACCACCCAACATAAAGTCCGTCCCCCACTGTCCCCTGTATTCCGCCCTGAGTCTCTTCAGAGTACTTACTGTTATCTGACATACACCTATTTGTTTATTGTCTATCTCCCATCATTATAATATAAATGCTACAAGAGCAGGGACCTTGCATTGTTCCCTGCTGTACCCCCAGGGTTTGGGACAGTGCCAGACATATGGTGAATGTTCAATAAATATTTTTTGCATGAATGAAGGAATGATTTTTATCAAGGAGGAAACTGAGTCCCGGAGAGGTCAAATGATTTTCCCAAAGGCATAGAGCTGGTGCCTGGAAAAGCTGGAGGGAAGCCCAAACATTCAGATTCCAAAGCCCAGACTCCATAAAAAGCCACCCTGCTTTTCAGTCCCCTGATGGCCTTGACGCAGAACCCACTTGTCTCTGAGGCCGAATAGTGGCTCCCCCTTTGGGTCCATAGTTGCAGCAGAGATGCCTTCAATTTCTGAGATTCTCTTCACCACAGGTAAGCATCTATTTTAGTGCGGGCTCTGAGAAGAGCAAGATTTTGGTCACCCCTCAGGCTATAGCATCACTGAGGATCCAGACTAGGAGGGCTGACACGATGCTGTTTGCAAAGAAATCCTAACCTGTGTCTCTTTTGGGGAGTTGGAACATTTATCTGGGCCTCAAAATATGAAACATTCCCCAGTTTGCAAATGAATGCAGGATGTGTTTGCATAGCGACCGCCAAGAGAGCAGTATTATGTGGATAGGAACAGAAAGACAAAGCCCCCCCCCCCCCTTCAGTTCTGGAAACTGACAGGCTCTGCTCTCCCCGGGAGGTTGTCTCTATGTAGCTAATTACAATGAGTAAAGGAAGTGGGAGAGTGAGTGCTGATGAAGTGATCTTTCTCCTCCCCCAGGTTCCTGCTTTGCAAAGAGCTGGTCTTTGGTTTTAGAACCCTGGGGACCATAAAGATGTTCTCTATTGTCCCAGCTGGATGGGGACATTCTCCCAATAGCAGGTCACTGTTAAAGCTGCCAGTATCTTGTGTGCACGTGTAGGGGTGGGGGGTACGGTTGTAGGAGCAATGTGTGTGGCGTGGGATGCTGCAGAGTGGCGATGGCGTGGGGTGGGGGTGGGATGCTAGCGTGTTAATAGATCCAAGTAATCAACTCACATTTGAATGGCATTTAGCAATTTACAAAGGGCTTTTGTGTACCCTCATCTCATTGTGTGTTCACAACATTTTACAGATAAAGAAAAGGCAGCTCGGAAAGATGTGCCTACATGCCCTGAATCCGAGTTCCAGGAGGCACTGCTGGGATTTTTTTTTTAACAATTTATTTATTTATGGCTGCCTTGGGTCTTGGTAGCTGCGCGCGCGGGCCCTCTCTAGTTGCGGCGAGCGGGGGCCACTCCTTGTTGCAGTCCGCAGGCCTCTCATTGCGGTGGCTTCTCTTGTTGAGGAGCTCGGGCTCTAGGAGCACGGGCTCAGTAGTTGTGGCGCACGGGCCCAGTTGCTCCGCAGCATGTGGGATCCTCCCGGACCAGGGCTCAAACCTGTAGTCCCCTGCATTGGCAGGTGGATTCCTAACCACTGCGCCACCAGGGGAGCCCCAAGCACTGCTGGGATTTTAACCTAAATCTTTTCATTCCAGATTCCATGCTCTTTTCATAACCCCTGGGCAATTGTTGACATCTTTAGCGATGTCTCTAAGGAGAGGGGCAAAGGGGAGGGAGGCAGATGCCCACTGTTCTTTCTCCAGGCTAACACAAGCTAACATTTGCTGAGTACTCACATGTTGGGAACTTGACCAAGCACGTTATATGGGATAGGAAGTCTGAGTCTATTTCACAGGGAGACAGGTGCGACACAGAGAGATAAAGGAACTTACTGTAGGGGAACAGAATTTGCCACCCTAAAATATGTTTTTAGCATATTGTTATTTTCTGTGAAACAGTAGACTTGGGAAGGGCTCTGAAAACCAAGTAGGCGTTGCCCTATTGTAAGAAATACATCTGTAAGGGAAATCTCCATTTGTCAGGATGTCTCCCTCCCTGTACCAGGAAGAGGAGGATGACCAAATCTCTAGAAGTTCTTACCAAAGAAGAAGGCAAAGACTTCTGCATCATAATCACCCTTGTTTGCTGGGTGATTATAACCTCCCATAACTGACTCTCCCCACCCTCAACCTCGGTTTTTGTCTTTAGCTGAGGATGGTATTTAAGGGAAGGGCTTTGGTCATTTTGGTGAGTTACTCAGTTTTCCTGGGTCTCTCTCCTGTGTACACGTTACTAAATTTTTGTTTGATTTTCTCCTGTTAAACTGCTTTGATGTCAATTTAATTCTTAGACCAGCCAGAAGAACCTAGAAGGGTAGAAGAAAATGTCTTCATCCCCAACATTATCCAAGGTCAAGCAGGAGCAAGAGGTGAAGCTGTGTATTAATCAGGATAGGACACACTATGTTGCAGTGACAGACAGCTCCAAAATTTCAATATCTTAACAAAACAAGGATTCAGTTCTCCCTCAAGCCACGTGTTTATCATGGGTTGTCAGAGGAGCTCTGCTTCATGTCATCACTCAGCGGCCCAGGCCGAGAGCGACTCCACTTTTATGAAGCTGCACCATCTGGAATAAATGAGCTCCTGTAGCTATGGCAGGTGAAGAAAGAGCTGGAGGGTCTCACACTAGCAATTAAATGCTTTGGTCTGGAAGTGACATGTCATTTTTGTTTATAGAACACTGGCCAAAACTAGGCAGGCTGGCCTTGTCCAATAGCCAGGGGACTCAGATAGAGGACTCAATATTAGTGAGTACTGGTAATGTCTATCAGCTTGGCAGACTGACTTGGGAGCCCGTGTTTTAATCACCATGCCATCCCACTTCATCAAGGATGGACTCCTCCAGGGTAAATTCCCTTTATGCGTTATGTGTGTGGGTTTGGTTCCCTTCCCTCCATCCCTGCATTCCTTTAGCACATATTGAGCAACTATATGCCAGGGACTCTGTTAGATGATGAGCCTTCCAGTGCCCTTATTTTAAGAGGAAAGCACTAATGTGTTATACACAAAACCCTGTGATCAAAGCAAACAGTTACAAATGAGATGAGTGAGAGGCAGCTCACCTGTCCTGAGACTTGCTAGGAGCGAGAGGAGGTGAGTACATAATGAACCAGGCAAGGCTTCCTGGAAGAGTTGGCCTTTGAGCTGGGCCCTAAAGATATGCAAAATTTGGAAATAGGAAGGTAAAGGGACATGGGCATTCCAGGCAAAGAAAAGAGCTTAGACAAAAATCACAGAGGCAGCAAAGTGCAGGAGTATGCCAAATAAGGCATGGTTCTGTCAGACTGTCTTGAAATGTTGGGTAAGTGAAAGGGAATGAACGGTCTGATCCTTTGGAAAGGTGATCTTGGGGTAGGTCTCGGAGGACTTTGAAGTTCACCCCTTTGGTGTGAAGGTACAGACAAGAGCACATTTGGGCCAAGGGCAAGAGCTCCTGCTGCGAGGCAGGAGACCTCCCAAGGAGGGAGTAGCTTGTTAAACTCTGCAAAGAGTGGTGATAAAGGGCCTGTTGGTGTCATTACTGTTAGAGGAACCACTGACTGAAACCGCCCGCCCTGGCCAGGCACCGTAGTAACCACTTGCATGAATTATCTTAAACAGGAGGTCCTGGTAAGGAATTCGGAACTAACAAGCTACCACCAGCCAGAAGAATTCAGGAAAGGTCAAAAGGTGAGAGGAGACACCAGTCCTACCAACCTCCCAGAATCCTCCTCGCTGGAATCCATCTTGGCCGAGTGATGTGCACGCCACCAGGAAGGACCCTGGGTCACAACGATTGATTGGCCAGAGACAACCCAGAAACTAAGCCCATCACCATAAAACCCGAGACTATAAGCCACGTGGCAGAGCAGTTCTCCTGGGTCCCCTTACCCTCCTGCTCTCCACCCAAGTGCCCCTTCCCAATATAGTCTCTTGCTTTGTCAGCACTTGTGTCTCCTCCGATAATTCATTTCCGAGTGTTAGACAAGAGCCCACTCTAGGGACCTGGAAGGGATCCCCCTTCCCGCAACATTACTAACTTGTCTTCAGGATGGGGGTGATTTAAGGGAAGGGCTTGAGACCCTGTCACAGGAAGAGGCCTAATACATGAGACAGGCTCCTGCGGCCTATCTAGTGCCTAGATATGAGAGTAGGTTCCCCCTAAAACCAAGTCCCCATCGAGCTTATGACTAACCTCTCCATCTAAAACTTTATTCCGTTTCTTGTCCCACCCCTGTTCCCCTCAGGATTGGGGAATATCAAAGAAAAGTGGGAATTGAAACTGAGCAAGACCCTGCAGGACGCTCCTGGGTACAGAAGCATTTCTGTGTCCCTCATTGCTTATGTGTGGAAAAACGCTTTAGTCTCGTAGGTCTTCCCTGAGTTCCAAAGAGCAGACTCAAGCAGTTACTAATTCGGGAAGTGAGAGGATGCAGAAACAAAGGAAAAGCAGTTAAGAAACAATAGTTCAGTGATAGACAGAGTCCTAGTTCCTCCTCGAGGGGCACACCTAACAATTTGACACACATCTTTGAGTTGTTCTGTGGGAACGAAGATGCCCACCCAGGTGGAGGACGGTGACTATATGCTGACCACAAGTCCATAGACCCCAGACTGGTTGGAACCAGAAGGCTGATGATTAAGATTCCCAAAACACGACTCTGTTATCTCACCACCAACCAAAAAGAAAAAAAAGTCATGTTCCCTGCAACCGTCATCTGCCTTTAAAAACCTTACACCTTGGCCAGTCAGTAAGATGAATCCGAGAAACGTCTCCCATCTTCTTGGTCAGTGTCCTCTTAATCAATAAACCTTTCTCTGCCCCAAACTCCAATGTTTCAGTTTGTTTGGGCTCACTGTATGTAGGGCACATGAACTTGGGTTTGACAACAAGTATCGTGTCGTGCCCTATACAGCTCACAGACTTGTCCCAAAGTACCTGCTGACCTTGGGCTGGGCTCTGGGGATGCAGAGAGGAATACAATTCATCCCAAGCAGATACAAAGCACAGGAAACACCCCGCCTAACACTACTTGGCCTAACAGAATTCACTTGGCCTCCATGTTTATACTAACTTGCTTCTTCTCCTTTCTCTCTCTCTCTCTCTTTAACTCTGTTTGCTTCTGGAGTCCAACTATCATGCCATATTTTACCTATGCCAGTTCAACTTACCTGGCTGTAGCCTCGAGATTCACCTTGCACGGAGGCCTCTTATTCCCATCCAGGTTGGACGCCCCTTGAGCTACCTACAGGCTCTGGTCCAGGACACACTCCACAAACTGCAGCCCCCACTGTGTCCTGCCCCACCCTCTGTAGTAGCCCTGGGCTGTGCCCTACAACATTCTTGGAAATGGGTTACATTATCTCTAAAGTATTTTTTTTCAGCTCTCTTACATCCCTAGCTCTGACTGTGTTCTGTGTCCCTTGTGTACAAAAAGGCTACTGTGGACCATCTTTAGTTTGCTGGATTGTTAACTGGATGAGGGAAACAATAAACCCTTGTATTTCTTTAGTGATTTATAGCTTTCCAAAACATTATCTGAAAACAATTTTATTCCCCAGTTATCCTCAAACACTCCTGTGAAAAGAGTAAAGTAAAATCTTTACAAATTCTACTAAACTCAGAGAATTTAGAATTTCTCAGCAGGATGGCCTCTGTGTGTGTATACCTCTGCACCATCTGTTTTTTCATTCTGTTTCACTTCAAGTTCAAAGGGTGGGTGACCTGGTAACTTTGCTTTTTACCCAAACCACCGCATTTTAAATAAGGGAAATCAGTCCTGTTCATCCCCACACTCCCAAATCCTTCGGGATTTGCATCCCCGATTCACTCTCCCCCCCCCATTTCCTATCCCCATAATCAGATTTGGCACAGAACATTTGGATGTTGTGTTCCCAAAGCACAGAGCCTCTGGCTGTTTATCCCTGAACTGCCATAATTGGCCTCAGGCTTCTGCAACAGACACAAACTGGTGAATAAAATGTGTTTGCCCCACAGCCTGGAGGTGATACAAAATATATCATCCGTCTCTGCCATCTCAATCCAAAAATCTATCTTTTCCTCCAACTTAGATCATTTCACCCCGAATCAGGCAAGCTTTTAAGTAAGTAGAGCTGCTCGTGCATTAAACAACACAAAACATGGTACTTTTTAAAACATTTATATTTATATATATAAAAAAATTAAATATATATAATATATAGTGTGCTTGAGACTAAAAATATAGTACATAATATTTAAAAAAAAAAGGAAAATGAAAAAAGGCAGAATAGGAAAAAGTGTGAGGGACACACAGATACACATTGCTAAAAATCTACGATGGTTTGTCCTAACAAAAATAATATATTTTTTTCCTCTTCTCTTAATTATCATCATGGATCCATTTATTATCAGGGTTTGGGTGGAGAATATTTTACTGGAGCCAGAAACGGTGGTTGTAATCCCAAGAACAGTGGGGTAGAAAAGGGGACCACAGGGAGCCCTGGGCCTCATTCTGGTTTAATTGGAGGCAGCAGCTGAATCTTCTGGGTCACTATTGCTAGCAAGATTGCGTTGAGAATTTGATTGTATTGGCAATTTGGCTGCTCTCTCCAGAGAATTAGGGGTACTCCCAGGGGGAAGCATCTGATGATCCCCAGAAGTGAACAGAAGAACCCATGGCTCACCAACACTTGCAAAGGCCAGTGGTTGGGGACAGCAAAAAGCCAGGATCAGGGGACAGACAGGAGATTGGTAGGAATGAGTGATAGCTCTATGCAAACAGTTATTATTATCATTATTGTTATTATTTTTAAGGGCAGGCTTGTACCAGAACCACCCAGTATGGCCTGTGACTTCTGCGCAGCAATTATTCCTCCAGGGACAGGGCCTGGAGCTCCCTCACAGTGATGCAAGAAAATGGGATTCTGCCCCGCCCCGTTCCCCCCCCATCTCCCAAATTGAGGAATCTCCCGAGCCACACATCTTTCCATCCTCTTCCAGCAGCACAGAAGTGGAAGGTCAGGACCCAGTTGATAAGTGAGGCCAGTGACTTACAGAAAGAGGCTGGCCTCCAGGAAAGGAGAGGTATCATGGGGGGATAAGGGGGAGGCAGGGAGAAGGGGATGGGCTTTTTAAATGCTAATTTTATAGCCTCTTCACAAAAATAAATGCCTTTCCAATTACATCCCTTGGTCTGTGCACTTCAATGTTCTATTATCACCTCCTTACTGGTCCCACTGGGGTCAGAAGCTTCACTAACGCCTTCCAGGTGATTCCCTGGACATGCAGAAGGGCCCGTAGGGGCACAGAGTGGTGACCTGACTCAGGACACACAGCACTAAGTTGGCAGAGAAGCCAGGTTTCCGAGGCTGGGGTGCTTGGGCGTGCAGCAGTGGGGAGAGAACCACCCTCACGGCAGAGTGAGGCAGTGACTGAGCCAGTTCAGTGCAGCTGGGCTCTTGGATTTAACGTGGTTTTCTCCAAACCCGAATGGCCCAACACTGCTATGTACATGGGTCAAGTACACTGAGAGACCATCTGATTCCATTTGAAGGAGCCCAGGACTTGTGGCTCCTGACAGAACACCACCCGTTTAACGGGAAGGCACCAGGGCGGAAGAGACTCCAGGGCTCCATCCTGTAAATCAGAAAAGGCTGCCCTCAAAATTATAAGGAAAGCAGCACCTGCTGCGACAAGGAGAAGGTGCAGTGCCTGGAGACGGGGTGGGGATGGGGTGGGAATAAAACTAACCTCTTTCATCCCGTGCGGGACATCTGTGAGAGTATAGCGCTGCTCCCATCCCTGGCTGCTTTCCTTTCTGACTTATGGTGGGTTTTGCTTCATGCATACTTTCAGGCTAGACTTGGAGGGATCTGGGATTTAGGATGCAAGCCGGGCCCTCCACAAGGAGACTGTGGGTCATCCAGAATCACAAGAACCTCTTCAAGATCCAGAACTTAAGTCAAAAACTGCTGGACTCCCTCTTCAGTCTACCAGCTGCCCTTCCGAACTGCTCCTGCAGAGAGGCCAGCTGTTCTCACGCCTTGCCCTCTGCCTCAAGACACCTTAGCCTGCAGGCTTCCCCTTGCTCAGTAAGTGAGGCTGGCTGTCCCCAGGCCACGGAGTGTTCCCGAGGACCGGGTTGGAGGGTGGCTGCTTTCATTTCTCCATGCGGAGAAGGCTGCCTGAAACCTGGGTGCACAGTGAAGGATACTCACCATGCCCTGACCTAGCCAGAGACACCTTTGCAAAACTGTCAGGATTCTGAGTGGGGAGCAGCACAATGGCCAAAGGATAACCCCACATCAATTTCACTGAGGTTGAGGATATGTTTTTTGTTGCTGTTTGGGATCAAGGGGTTTCTAGTGGAAATCCATTCACAGCACTTCTGACAAGGTGATGAAGCCCACAGTGAAAGCTTCTTTCAAGATAGGAGAAACTTTCAATTCTCCCATCCCTCCACTGCTCAGTGACCGTTCCCAAATCCTTGCTAGGGATGGCAGGCCCTTCCACCTCACCAAATGAATGCAGCAAAGCAGGATAATTCGAGGTGTGTGCAACTCTCCCCCCCCTCATCTTACAGACCAGAAAATAGGGGGCAATGAACCTAAAGAGGTTAGGCCAAGGTCACTCAGTAAATGGCAGCTTCAGAACTGGGTCCCACGTCTCCTGACCCCTTGCTCTTCCCACCAAAACTGAAATGGCAAAGGCAGTCAGGATCACCAAAGTGACCACATCAAGTACTGAGGCACCATGCTGGGGGACTCCAGCCTCAGACGGCAACCCTCCACGCTCAAGGGCACCTGCCACTCCCCAGAAAAGCAATGCTACTGGCTTAACAGGTCGGTCCCAACTCAGATTCTGGTCAGACCAGAGTGCAAGTTGCAGAGGGCAGAGATGGCCTTGGTCGCTGACATCTCCCTGTGCCTTGCATGGTGCTTGCTTGATACCCAGGTACTATAACGTGTTAGGAACAGAGAACAGGGAAGTGGCTCTGTATCTGGCTTCCAAAACCCATGGTTCCTGCAGTGTCAGCTGAGTTACCGAGTGACCTCAGGGCCTCCTCCTCTCCATCAACAGAATGGACCCAGCACTAAAACCAAGAAGCAGTAAACAAGCGAATGTGGCCAAACCCCTAACAAAAGTAAATGTCTTTTGGAATATTCCTGTTTAAAAAGCCACCATCTTTAGATTTCAACTGTTTAGATTACCCATGGCTTCTGTGAAAATCATCAAAACATGCATGCATTTGCACAGGAACCTGCATCCTTAACAGACCTTGTCACTGAGCTCACAGAAAAGGAATCCGCAGGAAGGAGTCAGCTTCCAGGGGTGAGGGTGGAATAGCGCTGGGAGCCTGTGTGATGCCTCTGGAAGGGCCGGTCCTTGGGACTTGCCCCCGGTGAAGTGGAGGAGGATGCAGAGGCAGTTTGAGAGGCTGGAACTGGAACTACTTTCTTCCTGGGTATGAGCTGGTCCTTACCAGCCAAGGGATGGCGAGGAATGTCACCCCACAGAGCCATCGGCAAAGGTGGCGATGGCCCGTGACTGATGGGCATGTAACTCATTAAAGCGAACATGACTAATGAACGGCGACCATGAGAAAGGGCAAAGCGCATTCTGGGGATTGCAACAGAGGACCCGCTCGCTCAGGGCCCAGCAAGGGGAAGAGCAGACCCTGCTTCTTGGGAAGGGGAGGCCGGGGCAGGGGAGTGAGTTCTCTTTGGAGCGCCGGTTCTCTTTGGTCAGGAGGTGGCGGCTGAGAATGTGGAATGCATGTGTGTAGATGGAAGTGAGGGTGGGCGTGGGGGGCCACCTGGGCCGTGGCTGCCTGCAGTGCCCTTCCGTGTGACCTTACGAGGTCCGCCCTTCCTCTTACCAGGCCCCCTCACCCGTCTGTCCCCTAAACTCTGCAACACTTGGCAGTGAGTTTGCGCTCACAATACCGGCTCCCTGCGTAGCCACCCACCCAGGGCCGGTCAACCAAAGCTGGACACTCAAGGCACTGAAACTGGAAGAAGGAATCTAATTGGTCCAAGAAAAAAACAGACGCTTAACAAACCAAAACCCGTCTAAAGAGAACATCTCCCATGGCCCCGGGAAGGTGGCCTCTCTAACCAGCTGGTTGGCCCTAGGGTAGGACAGCAGAGCATGACAGCCAGGGCCCCTCCCTGTCCTATCAGGGCCCATTGGATGACAGGTCTCACCGCCTGAATGTTTAAAAATGGATTCAAAGTGCTTCGAGATTGAAAGAGTAATGGAAGGTGTTGGGAATCTGGTGAAGAACAGATACCCCCTTTCCTTTCCACTGGGACTTGTATTTGGGCGGGGGACTCCCTACAGCTTTTTTGCTTTTTTTCTCCAAATGAGGTGTTTATTGTTTTTTGTTGTCTTTGAAAAATAGCCTATAGCACTCCCACCCTCACCCCACCACTCCCCAGGCATGCTAGAGAGTTAAAGCCAGGAAGTGGGGCAGACTGGGGAGGGGAGGGGGCTTGGGGGGACTTACTCTAGCGTGGGTTCTGGAAACTGCTATATAGCACCCTGCTGTCTGGCTAGTGACTCGGGACATGGTTCCTGACCTTTCCTTCTCCATCACGACCCCCTGGTTTATCTGGCCGGCCCAGCACAGAAGAGAAGCAAACGGGGGCAGCACTATGGGACATACCTGGATCCCTCTGCAGGCAGACAGACAGGTGTCCCCATGGGCAGCCAGGACGAGTGGCACTTTACTGCCAGCTGAAGGAGGGCTGGATCTGAACTCGGTGCCAGGACTAAAATAAATCCAAGGTCCTTTCTGCAGTCCCAAGGTGGGAGAGATGCATCCAAGGTATGAACGCAGACGACAGATGGACTGGCCAGGCTATCCCACTTCCACCTATCTGTACCACAGCCACCCACCCCTACATTTCATGCCCCCTGGGCCAAAGCCTGTTCATCTCCACATGACCTCCTGTCTACTCACGGGAGATCAGAGGGGTGGGATAGAAAGGGAATGCTAAAAAGTGCCCCCTCTGCTCTCCGCAACCTTCACTTTCCCCGTCCCCAGGCTGGGGCCAGGCGAGAGTGCAGGTCAGAAGAGACACATCCTCCCGAAGAAGAGGGAAGGGCAGGCCCAGGAGGCTGGGGCATGCACAGAGCACCATCCTTGGGACGGGGTGTTTCCGGGAGACCTGCTCCCCGCCTGCCACGGCGGGAGGAGGAAGGCTGGTCCAGGACAGGAGCAACAACGAGCAATGCCCCTGAATATCAGGGAACAGCTGTGAGAGCCTTCTCCTCTGCCCCGCAGAGATGCCCCGGCCAGGCTCTAGCCCTACACGTGCGTCTGCATGCGCTGCTGGAATCTCTGGCCGTAGTCCGAGTGCTGGGAGGTGTAGGAGAATCGCGTGGCAGTGGCGTACTTGCCAATGGGGTCATATGCCTCATACGGGGTCCGCTCCAGGCCGGACGGAGGGCCCTGAGGGTAGCCCAGTCGGTAGGTGGGGTACCCTGCTGCCCCGGGGAAGGGATGGGAATTGAACTTCTCATAGTTCTCGTAGGACAGCTGGCTGGTGGTGTCGGTGCCAGCTGGGGCAGCAGGACCTGGGGGTGTGGGCTCAGGGCCGTAGTCAGAGGCCGGGGCCCGGCTGTAGGTGTTGAGCTGGGCATAGCCGCTGGAGTGGGAGAGGCGGGAAGAGGGGCGGCCGTCGAAGCGGGCAGGGCCGGGGGCACGGTAGTCAGCATAGAGCACTGCCCTGGAAGACGGGCGGTCTTCGTGGGCACGCACATTGTAGTAACCATTGGTGGGATCCTGGGGGGCAACGAGAGAAGAGGATGGAGAAGGGGAGTCTCTCTTGGGGAAAGGGTGTCGTCTCGTCATGGCCCTCTGGGACTCCTTCTCTGGCTCTGCTCTGGGTTCTCAGCCAATAGGTCCCCACCTCCTGTTTCCTCAATGACCTCCTGACCGCTCCTCCCCAAACCTGCCCTCACCTCCACCCTGCAGGCCCTCAGAGCCCCCATTCCCAGCAGTCCCCGTGCGCTGGCCCCTCCCCGCTTTCCCACCTTCATCTCATACTCCTCCCGGGTGTCGATGGTGTCACAGCGCAGGTCCTGCTTCAGGTCCACGTCATCCTTGAAGGACTGCAGAGCAGCAAGAGTGGGGCATCAGGAGACGGACACCCTGCTCTTGTCCTCCCTTGCCTACCCTATCCCCACACCCAGAGGTCACCTATTAAGGAGAAGGGTCTGGGGTCATGGGCAGCCTTGAACTCTGTGTCCTCTCCCAGCAGAGGCTCTGGGATGTGGTGGGAAAAGGCCAGAGACCTGGGTTCCAGAACCAATTTTGTCGCTAACATGCAGTGCTTGGGTATGTCCCTGCCCCTTTCTGGGGCTCTTTCCTCATCTGAGCAATGAGGCAGTTGGGCCAGAAAACTTCTAGGGGTTTCCAATTCTGACACTCTGTAGGCGGAGGCTGGGGTGAAGGAAGCCTGTGCAGGCCCCACCTGCCTATCCTGTAATGGAAGGAAATTAGCCTGGGGAGCGTGGGCACGTGAATGTGGTTATGAATGTGTATGTGCACATATATGTATGTGTGTGAGCGCGTGAGCATATGGGGGAGGTAGCAGGGCCAAGGTAGGATGACCGAGGGAGGAGAGAGTGACAGTATTGGTGAGCTGGGCAGGAGCCGGTCCCAAGAGTGTGGGGAGAGCTGGGCCAGGGAGGAGGGACCCTTACCGAGTAGATGGCCTTCATGACACGGGTTGCCGTGGAGACGCTGGCAGCATCGTCCTCCCGGTCCGAATGCATCGTGAGCGGCTCCCGGTTCACCGTCTCCACCTTGATGTCCAGCTTTCTCAGGGTCACGTCTTTGCGACCTGGGACAGGAGGAGCAGCCTGGACGCTTTCTGCCAGCCTCTGCAGAGGCTGCTTCCGGACCCACCTGGCCTGGGGAGCGCCGCTGTCAACCCCCTCACCTCTCCCAGGCCCCGCCTGTTGGGGACCCCCAGGAGGGCCGCGGCCTGAGCAGGGCCCATACTCACTGCCTTTGCGGCGCCGGTAGAGGAAGAACACCAAGGCGATGAAGAAGAAGGTGAGCAGGGTGCCTGCGCCGATGGTGGCCCCGGCGATGATGCCCACAGGTAACACCTCTTCAGATGAGGGAGGGAAAAGGGGGAGGGTGAGGATGGGGGCACACGGAGGAGCTGAGCTCCGTGCGCCCCTGGATTGTGCACAGGTTTTATGTTTCAGCGGAGCTGTGTTCAATTAAAGGCAAGGTGGGATTTGAGAGGAAGTCTGCACTGTTTGGGGGGTTTAGACCCGTGCTTCAGCTTCGTCAGAATTGGGATCAGCTTGA
Source organism: Phocoena phocoena (assembly GCF_963924675.1). Taxonomy (NCBI): domain Eukaryota; kingdom Metazoa; phylum Chordata; class Mammalia; order Artiodactyla; family Phocoenidae; genus Phocoena; species Phocoena phocoena. The sequence continues at coordinate 114,963,231 of NC_089219.1, read as the reverse complement.
CCCTGGCCTTGGTGGTCCGTCTGTCCCTCTCTTGCAGCCCACCTGTCTGCGAGGCTGGTCTCTCCTTCCTGGGTTGGGCTCTTGTCTGAGATCAGCTGTCCCCACATTCTCCCATCTGCCATGTGTTCTGACCTCTTTCACTGCCTTCCCCCCACACACCATTGTGACCGCTCCACCTGTACCTACCCTCCCAGGGCTCAAACGGTTCTGGTTGGTTCCCCCTGCTCCCCAGAGATAAGAAGCACCCAGGAATCCTGCCTCCAGCTTCTTCTCCCTTCCTGGCTGTCCTGGATGGATCAGATCCACGTAAGTCTCTTCTCCTCCAGAAAGCCTTCCCTGCAGAGTCCCGTCTCACTCTATTACTCTGTTCTTCTCCACCAACCCCTTGCTCTTGCTGGTGTCCTCAGCTAAGAAAGACTCGAGGGGACCCCCAGTTATTTTCTCCCATCTCCCATGTCAAATGGCTAGTTCTCATTAAAAAAAAAAGAGGAGCGGGGGGGCTCTTTCCTCATCAGAGTTGGGAGCTTCCAAAAACGTCAAAGGCGTGATGCCTCTTTCATCACACTAGAAGTGCCTTAAGGGAGGGAATATGTGTCTCCTACCAGACTAAGGATTCGTGAAGGGGTAAGGGAACCGAAGCTTCCTGGGCACTTATTCTACGCCAGGTACTTCATGAATATCTTCTCATTTAATCCTCACACCAACCCAGTGAGGTAGGGAGTGTGACTCCCTTTCACAGATCATTTCATTTTTCTCCATCTGAAGTCATTTGCTACCACTCTGTAAGTTCTCCACTGCACTGAAAGTTCCCGGAGGGCAAGGACTGTGTACGTTCACATCTGTCCCTGCAGTTCCTAGAGGGGGTGGCTGGCATATAGCAGATGCTCAATAAATGTTTAAAAATGCGAGTGGGTTTTCCAACTGAGCACCAAGGCCAGGCTCTGGTGGGCAGGCCCAGGAGGGAGCTGTCTCTCTGAGACGTGCCCCCAGAGAGAAGAGGGAGCAGAGTCCCCAGGCTGCCCTGCGCCCTAGCTACACAGCCAGTACTGCTGTCACCTCGCTCTTCCAGCTGGATGATGGCTGTGCCTGGGCCGAAGCTGTTCCAGGCTGTGCAGTTGTAGTGGGTCTGAAAGTCGGCCTCCATGACGTTGTTGATGGTGAGCGTGGACAGGACCCCGCTGCCTGAGTTGGTCCTCTCCACCGTGTAGCGTTCCAGGGTCCCCACCTCCAGGAAGTTCTCCTTCCATGCCCATGCCTGGGGTGGGGAGGGCAGCACGGGATGAGGAAGAGGGAGGCAGGTGGCAGAAACACCTGACCCACCCTCCAGGCATCCTCACATCCTCACCCCATGTGCTCTTAAGCCCAGCCCCGCGCTTGCCCTGAAACAAGCCCAAGTCGCACCTGCTGCCTCAAACCCTGGCATCAAACCTCCAGTCTAGGAGAAGCAGCGGCTTCCAAGCATGCCTGCGACATGTGCTGGGACCATTCAAATATGCTCAGAGACACTCTTTAACATGCAGATTCCCGGGGCTTATCTCCTTCATTTGACTCTCCAGGGGAGAGGCCCAGGAATCTCTATTTCGTTGTTGCTGTCTTTGTTGGGGCAAGGGAGAGCAATTTTATTCGGAAAGCCAGCAGGCCAAGAAGATGGTCGACTACTGTCCCAGAGACCCACCTTCTCCAAGTTAGAATTCAGGCTTCTTTCTTTGGGAATCTCTATTTTTGTAACAACCCCAGCGGATCCAATGAAGCAACATGTGGGACCCCTGATGTGGTAAAACAAATCCTGGGCGGAGAGCCAAGAACCCTGGGCTCTACGCCTGACTCTCCCCTCGAGCCCTGTGTAGCCTCCCCTTCCCTCTCTGGGTCTCAGTTTCCTATAAAAGGAGAGGACCAGACTAGAGGCAGACAATGCTCCAGCTCTCCTCCAGCTCCGATAGTCTGAGCTTCTAACTAAACATAACTTAACCTTCAACCTCACCTTTAACCACTCCACAGCTGGCCCTACATAGCCCACTGGCTCTGGAGACTCATCCACAGACCCTTATAATGAGTGGGAATTGGCACCGGAGAGCTGTCTCTCCCAGGCTCTTCCATCCTCGACTCCCTAGCCGGGGCATACCCCCCTTTGTGTCCCCCTCCCTCAGAGTGGAACCCAAGGGAGGGAAAGCCACTGAGAACTGGCTCGTTTCCAGGCATCAGTCCTCCTAGCTCTGCAAGGAAAGCCCCCCGGGAGCCAAGCTGCCCGCTGCCCAGGTGGCCATGGTAATGAAGTGTCTCTGGGCAGCCGTGGAGTTAGCCAAATGGTCATTAAATGTGATGAGGGGTTTGACGGTTAATGGTCACGGGAGGAATTAATGGTTCATGGTGTGGGGGAGAGGGAGGGGGGTGGAGAGCAGCATGGGGCCTGGTAGGAGGAGAAAGGCAGGAGAAGGGAGAGGAGGGGACGACACGGTGGGACAGAACTGAGGGGGCAGGGCGGAGGGGCAGAAGGCAGAGGAGAGGGCAAGGAAGAGATCGGGAGGCTGAGAAAAGGGGAGGAGACGAGGGAGAGGAAAGAGCAGGCGTGAAAGCCCAGGGGAACCAGTAGCATATCCAGGGAGCCTCCACCAGGCCTTTCACACGTGTTGTCACATCGCTTCTCATGGCAACCCTGTTTGGTAGGGATCACTGCCCCTATTTTACGGATGAGGAAACTGGGGTTCCAAATAACAAGTAACTGGCTCAGGGTCACACAACAAGTAAGAGAGGAGATGGCATTTGAACAGGAAGAGGGACGGAGGGACAGAGTCGGAGGATGAGAAGCGCAGGGCACGGGAAAGGCCTGGGGAGAGCGGGAGGAGGCTGAGGCCAGGCCCAGCACTCACAATGCGGTCTGGGGGTGGCGTGCTCCCGATGAAACACTCCACCTTGCCACCATCACCCCTGACGGCGTACTGCACGGCCTCGCTGGAGATAATGGGGGGCCCTGCAAGTAAGAAGACGTGGTCAGGGCCAGCTGGGACCTCCAGTGCCTGCCTCCCCCTCACAGGCCCCCCGCCCCCCTCAGGCCACTCACCATTCACATAAAGTGGCACCTCCCGCTCGGCCACTCCGATCCGAGGCACGATGGCCCGGCAGGTGTAGGTGCCGGCATCGGCCTGGGTCACCGACTTCAGCAGCAGCTGGTTGCTGTTACTCAGGACCTGGGCAGAGAGAGCAGCCTCGGGTGGGGAGCCAGGAGGCCTGGGCCCCTAGATCCGTGCGGGCCCCCGCATCGGAGGCATCGGAAAGAAAGGAGGAAGGGCCACAAGTGAATTCCCAGAAGGGAAACAGGGTCCCGAGTCTATCTGGTCCATCCCCTGACTCTAAACAGGTTGGCATTTAGACACATCATCTCTCTATAAGAGCGGGCAGAAGTGGGTGGAGGCTCAGGAGGGCAGGCGAGGCTGCCATCCATCTGTACAGAGGATGCAGCCGCTTCTGGTCATCTGTTCTAATGCTTCTCTAGCGCCAAATGAGGTAGGAAGTTCCACTCTGAAATCCCTCTTTTTGCAACTGTGGCCCAAATTGTCCAAGGCAGGTCGCTGTAGAGCGGCACAATTCAGCCTCCTTTCCTCTAGTGAGTCATCCCAGCTTCTCCACCCTCCTATGCAGCATTCTTTTACCAGGTCTCTGGCCACCACAGCAGCTCCACTCAGGGCCCCTGCCCCCCTCCCACCCCACAGGTCATCACGTCCCTCCCACTGCCACTGCAGCGGCCAGCTGTCTGCTGAGGAGGGTGGGGTTGACTGCAAGCACCGTCCTTTTCTTCCAAATCCTGAGAACTTGGAAATAGCCCAGGTTCAACTTGAAAAATAATGCTGCACCTCCTTTGCCCCCTCTCTCCCCAGCCTGTGGCCAGGCTCCTTCCTTCCAGCACCCCGGAGAGGCAGCAAGCTTCTTACCATGTTTGAGTCCTTTTTGGTCCAGGTGAGGGTGAGGGGGGGATTACCAACCCAGACACAGGTGAGGGTCACATCAGAGCCAATGTCTGTGGTCGTGGGTTTGGGGTCCACTACAATCCGGGGAGCAACTGAGGTAGAAAGGAACAGCCCGTTAGCGTCTGAGTCTCCCTGGGGGTCAGCTCCAATCTCTGTCCTCTTCCTTCTCCTGTCCGGCCCCCTCAGCCTCATGGAGCCCCCCCAACCCCACCCCAGCCCCTTTAAAGCCCTGGCCCTCTGTCCCCACCCCCGCCCCTGCAGCTACTCACAGTGGACATTGACTAAAGTGCTGACATTGGTGCTTCCCACTTTGTTGTAAACCTCACAGGACACAGGCTCCGTGAAGAAGGAATAATCGACATTCGTCTCATAGCGACTCTCGTGGGTGTCTTCGATCAGCAAGCCCCCCTTGGCCCACCTGGGGGAACAGGCAACACAGAGCGGGGTCAGGCCTTGGAGCCCCCTCACTCACGTCCAGTGGCCTGTCCTCCTCAGCCCCCCACTCCTGGCCTCAAGGGCCGCCCAGTATCCTTCCCCAGAGTGTGCCCAGCCCCTGCCCCTCCCACCTGTAGCCCAGGATCTCAGGGTTGGCTGTGGCCTGGCACGTAAAGACGACGCGCTCGCCCTCCTGCACCGTCTGTGGCTCAATGGACAGGGTCACCGTAGGAGGGTCTGCAAAGCAGAGGACTGGAAGTCAGGGTCTTTTCTGTCCCGCAAATTTCTTTTTCTCTCTCTAGCACACACACTCAGACCTCACCCGCGTGGTGACCCGGGAATTTGACTTTGCAGTGTACCAGCTCCAATAAACAAGGCTTCTTCACCTTTATTCCAGGAGCCTCTAGGGGCCGGCTAGGGTGACGACCAAGGATGATACCAGAGGGACATATTAGTCAGAAGGTGTATTGACGGATGTGACCACTAGGCGTCAGTGTGGGCTCGTTAGGCTCACGGACCGGGATGGGGGTGGGACATCTCTCCAATCTCTGCCACTCTCCCACCCTTCCCTGGGGAGTGGGAGTTTACTGAGCACTTACCAAGTAGCACACTCCATGCTAGATGCCCTTACACTATACCTCACTTAATGCTCACAACCCTGAGAAGCAGGTACAGGTCCACAACCCCTTATCTGAACCCCCTGGAACTAGATGTGTTTCAGAATTTGGGATATTTCAAGGGTTAGAAAGGTAACGGTGGGCACAGACCGTTTACCGTGTAAGACCCCCAGCACAGTCTGGGCAATATCCCACAGACACACGCATTAATACATCTGCAGTGAAATGTATAGCTATTCCAATTAAGTGGGTTAAATAAAAGACTACGAAGAGCCTCGGTTCAGGTTTTGCCACCCAAGCGCTTTTGGTTTAGAATTTCCGATAAGGGATTGTAGGCCTGCATTTTATTTTCTGCACGTATACCGAATTAGAAACTGAGGCTCAGAGAGATTATGTCATTGCCCAAAGTCACACGGTTTAAACCCGGGAACTGCCTGGCTCACAGCTGATGCCTCTTCTACCAGCCCTAAGGGTTCAAACCAGGGAATCCAAGACGACGAAGAAATGGAGCATCTGTCCCAGGGCACCTGGGGGATTCTTCTGTGCTTCTCAAAGGGTGCTGCCCCCCACCCCACCCTTCCCGGGCTCCTTCCCAGGACGCCACTCAAGGTGCACATTCCCCCCACCCCACGATCCCTGCCTCCATCCCAGGACCCTGCTCACGGTGCACGTCGAGCTCGATGGACGTCTCCTTGCCGCTCGGGATGGCCTCGTTCACGCTGCGGCAGGTGAAGACACGCCCAATATCCAGGTCTGTGGGGTTGATGAGCAGCTGGCTGATGGTGGTCTCCCTCTTCCCATCCTTCAGCAGTTCCTGGGGTGGCGGAAACAAGGGTGGGAGACACGGTTAAGCTAAAAGCCCCCTCCTCTGCTCTCAGGGTGACCCGCTCAGAGCTGGCTTGCTGGAGGGGCATTTAACCTGAAGCTCAATCCTCCCCCAGCCCCTACCTCCTCCCCAGGTTTGGTTTAGTTTCTAATTAACAGACTTTATGATTTTTTAAAGAGAAGTTTTACGTTTACAGAAAAGTTGAAGAGAAAATACAGAGAGTTCCTGTATACCCTCCTCTCTGGCCCCCCAGTTTCCCCTATTATTAATTAACACGACGCACTAGTGTGATACATGTGTTACAACTGATGAACCAACCCTGGTACCAATACTAACGAAAGCCCATAGTTTACATTAGAGTTCACTCTGTGCGTTGTACAGTTTTCCCCACGGTTTTGAGTCCCATTCCTGGAATCCCCTGAGTCCAGCCCAAGTCCTTCCTCTTCTGGAAAGTCTTCCTTTGCTATCCCAGCCTTCAGGACTCTCTCCCCAGCCTGAACTTGTGCCCATTGCAGGCAGTCTGTCCTCCACACCGCTCTGGTCACATCCGGCCTTGCCTCTTAGGCACCGTGCATGTGTGTTTCAGTGCTGGGTCTCTCCTGCTAGATCGTAAACTCCTTGAGGGCAGGGAAGGGACTCACAGGCTCAAAATCTCATACCAGCTCAGTGATATCCAACCTGAGGTCCCTGGACATGATCATAGGAACACTTGGGCTGTTTTCCATATTGTACACTGCCTAAGGGAAACCATACTGTTAAGCACAGTAGGGGCCCACGGTTTGACAGCAATATATAGGCATCCTTGCTGGGCCCGATGTGGTACCGGAACAGCACCAGCCCAGTGCAGTAACACCAGCCCCCTCCTGCTGCTTCAAAGCTCCATCGTGTCTTTAACGAGTATAAAAAAGGGGGGTGGATGACAAATGGCCGTTAACCAGTCAGTTTGTTTGGTTGCCAAAATATTCAAAACATGAAGCCCTAGAGGAAAAAAAATAACGGAGTTCTTGGTAGTGAAGAAGTTAAGCACCACTAAAGCCAAACTGCCACTTGTCAAAGGGTGAATCGAAGGCCAGAGACAAGTGACTTGTCCAAGGTCATACAGAGCGTCAAGGGCAGAGCTAATCCGGGTACTCGCTCCCTGGGGCCACACATTCCGAGGCACACAGGTGAGCATTCTCTCTCCCCTCAATGAGAATTGTCTCCTGAAGCATCTAGCAAAGGGCTGGGTACATATGTGCTTGTCCGCAGCTGACAGGAGGAGCTCCAAACCTGAGATCTGGATTCTAGTTCCAGCTCCACCGTCAACTTTGCCGTGTGATCCCGGGCAAGTAACTTGATGTCTTTCTCTGCCACAGGTTCCTCATCTATAACATGTACACGTAATCCCTGCCCCCCCCCCCACCCCAAGCTCTTAGTTGCGCCGACTGGGAACACATACCAACTAGAGGCTGGGGGAAGAAAGTCGAGGGGCTCAGTTGCGAGAGGTCACATTCTGATGCAGACACAAACCCCGGCTCTGCAGCATGTCAGCTTTGTGACCCTGGCAAGTCACTCAACCTCTCTGACCATCAGTTCACTCTTTGTGAGTTGGAAATATCACCTAATTTATGAAACTCCTGTGAGGTTTAATAGAGACTGTCCATAAAGATCTTAGCATGCACAGTGCCTGGTATACAGTAGGGGCTTAATCAATGTAGCTATTTTCAGCATTATTCTTAGTCTCTGCTAACTGTTGACTGGCCCTGTGAACCTGGGAATTCACTTCTCTTCTCTGGACCTCAACTTTCCCAACTATTTAATGGGAGGATTGGACCAGATGGTCTCTGAGGCCCCTGCTTACATCTGTCTCCCCGAGTCTGTGGTCAGATCCATGTGGGAAAGGAAAGGTGAACTGGGATGTGGCCCAGGAGGATCTGGGGGTACAGGCAGGGTCTCACCGTGCTGGCTACGGCGCCCTCCTGCTGCGTCCCATCCCGGAACCAGATGATGGTGGCAGCAGGCTTGGCGTTGAAGGCTCGGCACGTGAGGTTGTGGGGGGCGCCTGCCTGCAGCAGAATCACAGGACTACCATCGATCCTAGTGTCCTCTGGGGGGACTGTGGAGAAGAGCAGAGCAGAGTCAGTCCAGGATGCAGCCAACACTGCCCGTATGACCAAAACCCCTGCCCCTGGAGGCATCTCTCCCTCTGCATGTCCACCCCTTGGCAGGGCAGGACCATCCTTACCCCCTAACTTATAATCACTGTATCCGTTGCTCCTGTGGCCTGGGGGGCCTGGCACAGAAAGGTGGCTACCTCCACGGAGTTTATGTCCATTCCCTCCTGTGTGCGCCTCTGCCCTGGGGCAGCCAGATGAGGGGGTCTATCACGGCAACCTCCGAAATGGACTCCCCGCCTCCAGTCCCTGGTGGCCTTAAGCCATCCGTCATGCTGGCAGGTTATTTTCTCTAGAGAGCAGGTAAGACTGTGCCACTTCCCTGCTCAAACACATTCCATGTCTACCAGCTGCCATGGGCATGAGTTGCAAGCATCTCTGCCTGCCGTCCAGGGTTCCTCAGGCCAAGTCCCGCACTTTTGCATCTACTCGTCTCATTTCTGGTGTTCTTTCCCTCAGGGCTCCTCTTGAACTGCTGTCCATCCTGTTCACATCCCAGCTGCTGCACAGGGCCCTCCATGCCACACCCCCCACAATCACCACCTTCGTGGTTCCCAGCCCGTCACTTGGAGCTCCAAGCACTATCTACCTTGTATTTGCCTTACTTAACATGGTTATCCATGCCCCCTCCCCAACCCAAACTGTCATCCCTGAAAAAGCAGGAACTCCATCTCACTAATGTTTATACAGTCTCCAGTGCCTAGAACATGACCAAAGCCGGCTCTGGCTAAATGCTTAAGGAACTGAATCCATCAGATGTCTGATACTAGGAAATAGGGTGGTCTCTCCCTGTCCTATTCCCATAGGCTTCTAAATGCTCAGGTGAACCAGACTGCAAGTTCCCTGGGAGCAGGGGCTGCTTCTTATTTTCTCTTAAAACCCCAAGATCTAGTGCAGAGGCTGGTTGATAGCACATCCTGGGGGATATTAGCTGAATTAGTGGCTAAGTGATTGATGAAATAAAGGCAGAAGGGTTTGGATTATAATTTTGATTCCTGGTCCACCTCATGTTCGTTGGCCAGCAATGTGAAAGGGTTTTGTTTGCTTTTTGCTGGGAAAAACCAGAAAGACTCAGAGGGGCCTTTCCGAGGGAACCCTTGAGAGGAGAGAGACCCTGGGAGGCCCATGAGTCCAGTTGTGGGCAGGGCGGTCCTGTAGTTTATGAAATGACAGTCTCCATGCTGGGGTTTCTAAGAGAAAGGAACCACTTGTAGCCCATCCCAGTACTCTGTTCAACTCATGCATGTAGAGTGGGAGGGTGTGAAAAGTATGGGTTGTAGAATCAGGCTGCCCCAGTTTCAAATCCTGGCATGTGTCATGTGATCTTGGGTGAAGCCCTCAAGTCACAGTTTCTTCAACAGAGACATACGGTGCTCATTCCCGGGGCCCTCATGAAGGCCAGGTGAGGGCTGTACGTGCACTATCGTGCGTAGGGCACGCGCGCGTGACGTGTGCAGTGGGTTCACTTTACTGCTTGGACAAGAGGCAGCAGTGCCTCCAACTCCTGACTGGTGAATGACTGCTGAATCCCGGGCTCTTCCTCTTTGCTCACCAGGTGTACCTGGCTCCAATGCCAGATGGGCGCAGATTTGCAAACAGGGTGGAAAGGAGAGAAATGGATAAAGAGCCGCCACTCGGGGTCTCCTGGTCTGCGTGGGCCCCTCCAAGGTCACACCTTGGTGCCACAGCCCAGGAGGACAGTTCTGGATGGGCAGAGGAGGGGAAGGCTTCTCCTTCCATCGGCTCTCCCTTCCCTTGTAAGGTTGACCCTCGCCCTTTGTTCAGGGAAGGCCGCCCACCTGTCACCTCTGCCACTAGCCCACCTTTCTCTTCGTATCTGGGGCAAAAAGGAAATTAAGGCTGTTGAGGTGTCTGCTTATCCATCACTACCATGCTCAGTTAGGCGTGTGTCCCTGTGTACGTTTATGAACACATTTTTAGGACTTGTGACTTAAATCTGTATATCAATATGTACATGTGTCTGAGGCCTCAGCTTCCTTGTTTGTAAAATTCAGAAAGCACATTGACATCGGTCCCCCAGAGTCGTTACTGTGAAGGTGAAAGGAGACCAAGGATATGAAGCCGACTGTAAACTGTAACGTGATCGACGGCATCTCCACCATTCACTGAACGCCCACCCCATGTCAGCTCAAGCGCCTCACGTATACGATTTCATTTCACCCTCACCACAAAGTGTTTTTCATTAATCCTTTCATGGTAAATACCATTAACCCCCATTTACAGACAAGGCACTGAGGCTCAGGGACAGGAGAGTGAGCTGAATATCAGGGCTGGGTGTGGACCAGGCCCGCCGAAGCCATGCCCATCACCACTGCACTCGAGCGGTTCTTGCTGTGAGTAATGAGGGAGCCATGGGTCTGTAGATAAGTATTATGCCTGCGTCCGCATCTGCCAGGGAGTAGGAGGCAGCTTCTCCGAGCCCTGAGGCAGGAAGAATGAAAGGCCATTCTGTGACCTGGGCTGGTCTGGGGTGGGCCACTGAAGGGCATGGCTACAGGGGAGGCGAGGTGACGAGGCTGGCCGTGTACAGGGAGGCTGATTCCCAGCAGTGAACACAGCCCACTCTCGGCCCTGCCCCGTCTCTGAGCCCCAGGCTGCCATGAAGGAAGGGTGTGTGTAAGCAGGTAAGCAGGGAGGATGCACAGACGTCTTGCCTTCTCAGTGCTTCCACGTGGCTGCAGGAGGCAGGGAGTGTGAGGATTCCAGAGAGACAAGGAGGGGGAGGGAGGGGAAAGGAGTAGCCGGGTTCATCTTTCATCTATTTTACTCTTGGGGCTTCCTCCTGTTCCCCTCATCCACCTAAATCACTCAGACAGGCTATGAAGGCCCACACCCTCAACACTGACCGTGCCCTGCGGGACAAGTCGGTCAGCTCCTCCCTCGCTGACTCGCAAGCTTTTGTAAACAGGGTACTCCTCCATCTAGCGTTCCCATCGATATTCTTCTCTGCCAGGAAGCCTTCCCTGATTGAACCAAGACACTGGATGCCATTATGAAGTTCCTGGGATATCTATCGGCTTGGTTGGCCTCTACTCATCTCTCTCTATTTCTCTGTCTCTGTGCTGGGGTAGGAGAGGGAAGGGAGAGTATCAGGGGGCCCTCATTAGAATGGGAGTTCTCCAGTCTAGAAGTAGCACGTTCCAGGATCCAAGCCAAAGCAGTTAGGGAGGGAAAAAGACAGAAGATCTCCTAAGAATCTCACGTTCCCTTGGAATGCCTGGTCTGGCGTCGGGGCTCGTACACTCTCCAACGAGGCATGGAAGCGGATGTCTCGGCATCCCATGCCTATAGCCCTGGTGGTTAGCTAACTCTTGCTTCCTAACCTCCATCCTGCTTCTTGTTAATTCTTCCCATTTGTCCTCACCAGAGAGGAAAAGCGAGTCATCCACCAGCCCCGAGTCCTAGTCCTTCAGGGTCTTTGCATCCAGAGAAACTGGCTGTCGGGTCCCTCCAGTCCTCACTTCTTCTGACACCTCACATCTGCCCAGACCTTCGGAGTTTACAACTCCCTGCTCAGGGAGCAGCAAAGCGGCAGTTGCTAAGAAAAGGCTGGCAGCCCATGTTACCGATGAGAAACTTGTTGTCCAGAGGTTATGACCTCTTCCGGGTCATGGTGCCGAAAGGGACCAGGTCTCCTGACTCCCATTCCAGGCCTCTTCCCACCACACTCAGATGACTTGTCATGTTCTCACCTTTCTCCCCCAAGTAAGAACATTCCTTGTGTCCACACTCACTCATCTCAGCTCCCCCCTCCTTCCCTTCCATCCCTCCTGGGGGCGTCCCCCACTTCAATGATTTCAGGTTTGGGGAGAGAAAATAGAGGGAGCAGGACGGATCAAGTGGAGGCAGGAAAAAAGAAAGGGACAGAGTGGATGACAAAGAGGAAGAAAGAGGGTCACAGGCAGACAGAGCCAGGCTGGAGACGAGCAGAGCAGAGGTAGAGGCCCAGCCCGAGCACCAGAGCTTGAGGGAGACAGAAAGACTGATGGAGCTGGAGGTACCGCCAGGGAGGGGAAGGCACGGAACAGAGGAGGCGAAGGCGTGTCAGAGCTGGCCTCATTCCGTACTGCGCGCAGGAGAGAATCCCCTCATTATGCAAATGGCCCTGGGTGTTGCCATAGAGGGACATCTGTTCTGTATCCCGTGGGCAGCAGCCGGGGGGTGGGGGGGTGGGGGGCTCGGCTTCCGAGACAAGTCCTCCTCCAGCAGCTCCTGCAGACTCAGCCAGGACCCCTGCTCGCCCCGTCCCCCCACCCCGCTCTCAGCCCTCAAAGCCCCGTCCTGCTTCCCTGTTCCCTGAGGAGGGCTCCAGGTGAAGCAGAGAAGAAGGGGTGTGTGCTGAGCGGGGAAAGGAGGAAGCGAAGGGAAGAGGGGCTGAGTTCAAGGAAAAGGAGCCGAGGGGGTAGTTTCTGGGGCTCCGAGGCAGCTGAGAGGGAGAGGAAGGGAGAAGCTTCCAACAAGCCCATCTGCCAGGAGAGGCCCGGTCCCCATGGTCAACATGCCCCCACTCTGATGGGGAGAGCTTTGTATCCAGAAGGCTGAGCCCCATCCCTGCGTGGCCTGGGCACAGGCAGGGGCAGGGAGGATGCCAGAGCTCACACAGTCCACATGTCCAGCAGTGGGTGCCCACATGCCCATTTTTTCCTCTTCTATCTGAACTTGGCTTTGGAAGAAGTTTAAAGGATTTGGGGAGGGAAAGCTAGGGAGACAGTGGGGGCAGACAGGAGGCCAGGAATAGAGAGGGAGAAGCTGGGAAATAAAAGAGGAAATTGGAGAAGGGGGGACAGCCAGGATGCCAAGAGACAGAGACAGGAGGCTGGGGGCCCTGCAGGATGTCGGGGGTTATTACTGAGCACGGTGAGTTTCGCTCGCCGGGAGCGCAGGGCGGCCTCCGTGGCCTGGCACTCGTAAGAGGCGTCGTCAGAGAGCTCGGCATCTGTGATCTCCAGGTTGTACTGCCCGGCGTCTGCTGAGCCCACGACCCGGTACCGTGGCCAGGCTGCAGGAACAGAACGGGCGAGCCCAGGTGAGCCCAGCCCCAACCTGAGGATCAACCTGGACCACCCTGCCCCACAAGGGTGCATCCTCTCCCCACGTCAGGGTCCGCATCCCATTCCAGGGCCAGCACTCCTCCCTCCACCCTCTCCTGGGACCCCCCCCCAGGGGCCCTTGACGAGGAGGAGGTCCCCATGCAGACACTGTGACGTCACAACCTCCTACAGTGAGGATGGGAGCCACAAAGCAGGAGGAGTGATGGGGGAGAGCAGAAGGGGGAGATGAGCAGAAGCAGATGAATTCGCCGAAGCTGTTTGCAGACAAATGTCTCTCATAATAATAGGAAAGAAAGAGGAAAAAAAAAAAAAAAGGCAGACAGCAGGGAGGAAAGGAGAGAAAGAGGGGAGGGTGTGTGGGCGTTAAAAAATATAGGCCATCACAGCTCAGACATGAGCTCACCAGGGCCAGAGGGAAGCCCAAGGCAGGCTAAGGTCTCGCCATCACTTGCCTAGGGAGGGTTGCACGAGGCAGGGTCCTGTCAGCTCCCTGAAGGAGCCCGGAAACCAAGAGTCCCGTCCCCTGCAGAAGCCACGCCTCTGGCCTCTGCAATCCAGTCTCCCTCGCCCTCTGTCCTCCAGGCTCTTGCCCACCCCCTCACACTCTGTCCTCCTCTCCTGTGGTCCCCACCATCAGCTCCCTCCCACCATCTCCCTCTGTCCAGAGGCTATCGATTCTTTTCACTCCATATCTATTGATCTCTCTCTCTCTCCCTGTTTCTTTCTCTTTCTATCATCAATAGATCCGCCAGCCCCATCTCCTTCCTTCATACAGATTGCTCTATCCAGACAAATTTCCCCTACCTGTTCTAATACGCGGAACCCACAGCAAATAGTCTCAATTCCTGGACAACGATAAGAATAAAAATACACCATCCCTCCCTACTTTCACCGTTACACTGCTTTACAGTCGCAATGTGTTCTCACAAAGCATATCCTCTCATTTGGTTCAAAACTCGCAAACGCATGTATAAGGCAGGCAGACCCACAACTGTTATGCCTGTTTTACCCAGTAGTAAACTAAGGCCCAGAGAGGTGAAGCGGCTTTCCTAAGGTCACCCAGCTGGGAGGTGGCAGAGGCAGGTCTTGACTCCCCATTACTCCGCCAGGCGGCCTTTCCAAAAGTCTCTTTACTTGTTTCAGAATATAGGAGGGCTTCCCCACCCCAGCACATTATGTTTGTTTCCGCAGTGGCTCCATAGTGCTTAAGAAAGGCTTGATGAATGAATGACTACAGTGCTCAGGCTGATGGTAAAATGAATTTGTAACCACTGAGAGGACACTGCCTGGGCGTGGGGCAGGAGAGAGGCTGGAGCAAAGCCAGCCTGGCATGGAACATAGGACATAGAAGTTACTGTGTCCTCCCCCTGCAAGAGCAGGGGGGCTCTGGAGTCTCCGAGCACCTCCTGCCTCACCTGGCTGCCTGCAGCTCCCCTTGTGGTGTCTGTCTGTCTGAAGCTCTCTTATGTAAAGGTCTCTTGGTTTCTCTTGATCTCTCAGGCTTCCCGTTGGCCCTTCACGAGCCAGTCCACAGCCAGGAGGAAAGGCAGAGCTGTGGGTTTTGGAAAGCAGTGGAGACAGAGCTCGGGAGGAGAGGGAGGGAGACTGACTCACACAGAAATGGGAGAGGGAAGGCTAGAGCACAGAGAAGAGACGTGGTGAGGAACGAAGGGATGTTGGGTCCAGGAGTCTCTGTTGGTGGGGGAGGGATGAAAAGATGGGGTAGTCTGGACACTTGGCTGGCTGCATGGCCCACTCACCTTTGAGGCCCTGGCCCATGCCCAGCGCCAGCCCATCCTTGGTCCATTGCACGATCCCCGAGTAGTTGAGCAGCACGCAGGGGAGCACGGCCCGCTGTCCAGCCACCACAGTCTGGTCGGCTGGCTCCTGGCTGAAGCGGGTCTGGGTCCCTGGCAAGGCCAAAGCGGTACTGGGTAAGGAGATGAGTGAGGACAGAGGGCTCCACTAAGAGGCCGAGCCTCCCAGGCTTCCACTTCCACTCTGCACCGGGCCCGAGAGAGAGAGCTGAAGGCTGGGAAGGTGGACCCTCCAGCCCCCGTCCCACTTCAGCCTCAACCCCTTCCCTCCGAGATGCCACGTGCTCGCCCTGGACTGCTTCCTCCCTCCGTGGCCCATGGGAATGGGCTTCAGGAACTGAAGTACTCAGCAAGCAGAGAAAGTGGTGCAGTGTTACGGAAAGGCCTTAGAGACCAGGCTAGTCCAACCCTCTCATTTTACAGACGAAGACACTGAGGCCCGGAGAGGACACTCACTTTCCCAAGGACGCCCAGTGAGTTAAGGACAGAGCAGGGATAAATCCTGAGCCTCGCTCCCCTGCCCCAGCCCCCCGTCAATGGGTGGCACCTTCATAACACACGCTGTGGTGATGCCACGGTCCCCCACGATCCCTGAGACATGAATATACCACCGTACCCCTACTTGGACTTGTGTACGTGGCCAACGTGAGGTCGTGCATGTGTGGACAACTATGCCAGGTACAATTCCCCCTTGAACACATCAGGTACATAAAGGCAGGTTCTACGGGACAGGCACGTCCACGTGTACGCATATAAGCTTCCTGGATGACAGTGAATCCTAAACAAAGTAGCTCTGAACCCATTTCTTGCACACTTTCCCCATGTTCACCCCTTGCTCCCAAGCTCCAAGGGCATGAGTGCATACTCACGGGTACACCTGCACACGCCCAGCCTCCCGCCCCGTGGGAGCTGACAGGCCATGTGACTTTGTTCCGCTCTCCCTCTGGCTGCGGGAGCTACACATGGCTGCCCACTGGCAGCTCGGCCGGGAGCATTTGATTAGAGAACTGCAGAGTAATTGCCTTTAATTGTGGAGCCTAAATGGAGCAGGGAATTGGATTGCGGGTTTCTTCTCCCCCCACTGCTCCCACCCACCCACTCCAGCCAACGCTGGTCAGCCCGGTGGTGGGGCAGTCCTGGTACCATGCTGTGACCATCAGCTTCCCGCGCTGGGCCCCAGGAAATGGAGGGGCTGCGGGACAGCACAGGGAGAGGTCTGGGGCTTCCCACGCACGTCCCCAATCTGTCACACACTGTAACCCAAATCAGTTTTACCCGGAACTCTGGGGACTCCTCCCCCTTCTTTCCCTCCCCAGCTCCCAAGTCTTTGCAGAGACCACAGTCCCCAGATCCAACTCTTCCCAAACCCAGCTTTGCAAAATCTCTCTGATCCTCCATCACTCCCGTGTGTTAGCAAACAGAAGTGTCCCCCCGCCATTCCAAGACCTCCCTCTAAGACACCAAAATCAGGACCCTCGTCTGCTCATCGCCTCCCTTCTTTTTCCTCCTCCAGCTCCATCTCTCCCCTTCTTTCCAAACCTGCCTCACATTCCCTTCACCCAGGAAGTCCTCCTAGGTTGATCTTTACCTCCAGCTTGTCCCATCTTTCAGCCCTGCTGTCACAGTTCTATCCATGGCATTTCCTGTCTCACGCTATCAGTCTATACCCATGCTTTTGTTTGCCATGGGGTAGAGGGCAGCTGGTGGGTGACGGTGTTTGCCCTATCTGTTTCACTAGAATGGGAACCTCTCCTCAAGGCCAAGGGCCATGCTGTCTTTTCTCTCTGAACCTCCCTGGACATTCGACAACCAGATTGGTAGTTGCACATAAAGAGGACTGAGAGAGGGGGCGCAGATAGGAGTGGATTGATGCCAGCATATGATTTAATACAAAGAGGCAGCCTCTTTTGGTTAAGTGTGCAAATCCAGCTCTTTGGGTTTGCAGGGGGTCAAGAAGTTAGAAACAGCAGCTCCCCAACTCTGCTGACCTGACGGCCCATCCATGTCTTCTAAAGGAAAGGAAAAGGCTCACCCATATTTCCTGGGATTAGGGTGGCAGAAGCTGAGATCCTGGGGGAGGGGTGGGTCAGGTGAGTAAGCCGGCATTACTAATTCAGGCATTGCCCTCATTATTATTCAAATTTATTCATACCATTGCGCATTTCTCTAGTGCAGCTACAGGCTGCAAACTCTCCACACTCACGTTTCTCCTTCCCACAGCCCCCCGGAGCCCAAGTCAAGGGCTTGCGAGTAGAGTGGCCTGTGAGCCCTGGCTCAGAGATGGAATTTATATTCACAGCTTTTCTGCGTGGGGCCTGGACACCCTGGTGTCCTGTTGAAGTCTCCCGAGGACAGTGAGAAGCTGGTTCCATCCACTGGGAGCGAGGAGGCAGCTCATCCCGCAGCAGGATGGAGTCAGAGTCAGCGATGGGCATCTTGCCGGAGGGAGGAGTGGTGTGACCTTGGGCTGTCACTGCCCCATCCCAGCCTCCTCCGTGTGCTCGCCTGTACCTGTGACAAGTCTACACTAAGTATTGCAAACTCCCTTTTAAGAGCAGAGGTTTAGGAAACAGACTTAGGTTCGCATAGTGCCTCTGCCACTTCCTACCAGTATGACGGTGGCCGAGTTACTCTCTAAGCCTCTTTCTCCTTACTGGTAAACTGGGGGATGATGACGCTTACCTGGACTGCTGAAGAGTTAAATGGGATGAGCTGGATGACATGCCTGGTACATTCCCTTGCCTGTGCCCACTGAATGGTAGCTATGACCCTATTTATCCTGGGCAGTTAGATAATCAGAGGGACCGGTGGAAACATGAGCAATGACATGACAAAGAAGATGTCTGTCGTCCTGCGGGTTTTGAAATAGTTGCCTCTTGGCATAGGCCTGGTTGAAGCAATTTGGAGACCGGGGAATGGAAGCAATAACCCAGAAAAGAGTCCAGAGAGGAGGGGAAACAAGGGGTCTCAGGAATTTAACTTGATGGAAAGGCCGTGTAGATTCTGAGCCTGCAAAAGTGGCAAGCAATGTTGGTTGGCCCCAAAACAGCCCCTGCAGCCAAGAGAGTATCCGAGAGAGAGGCCAGATGCCCACGGGTTGTCCTGACCTGGATCAAGATTAAGAGAAAGCCCCAAGCCTGCCATGGCCAAGTCCCACTCTCCCTATTTTGCCCACTCCAGGCTTTTCTCCTTGTCTCCAGGTCCTTACACAGGCCTTTCCTGGACAGAACACTGCTCCGTCCCTTTCCCTTGGGATTCAAATAGTCACCTTCTCTGTGAAGTCCTCCTTGCTTGCCTGCATGCCCTCAGAGCTCTCTGTACTCACTTCCCACCTCTGCTATAGTAGGTCCACGCTGCATTGCCCACCCCTTCCCAGCCCAGGGGAAACTCCTTGCGTCTGGACTGTGTCACTCAGAGCCCCAGTCCCATCACCCAGCACAGGGCCTGGCTGCCAGGCCCACAGCAGGTGTTGCGAATATGTCTGTGGATTGATGGAGTGAGAGTGAGCAAATGCTTGAGTGAACAGTCCTGCCTGCGCAACCCCATCGAGGGAAGGAGGCAAAACACCCCGTTCCCCAGGTCAGGCTCACAGACCGCAGTAAAGGAGACAGGGCAGGAGAGTGGAGGGGCGGGACAGGGCTCTCCCTGCTGGCGGGGGGAGGAACGGTGCTGGGGGCAGTCCTGGGAAGCTCCCTGAAGGAGGGAGTGTGGAGCAGAGCTGGGACAGGTAGGGGGGAAACAGAACTCTGGAAGTTTCTGGTGCAATGACGGGTATGGGTGAAGAGGGGATACGGGGATTGCTGAGAAAAAGAGCCTAGAAAGTGAGCCATGAGTGCAGGCATCAGACAGGCACAACAGGAAGGGCAGAGGTGGCGTTTACCAATGCAAAGGAGGTACTGGGTACATGTCAAGAAGGCACCAAGAACCATCATCAGTGATCTCACAAGAACACACACAAATCAGAGAACACACACATGCCTCAGAGGTCCCGGTGGCCTGGGCCTTCCACCGGCCATGACGTCTGCGACACCTGTGACACGGAGCAGAGTCTGCATTGGAACCTGGGGGGTAGGGGTGGTGGTGAAATGTCAGCCCCATCCCTGTGCCCACACCCCACTTCCAGGAAATAAAACCAGGGCAAACCAAAATGCAGGGGACTGGCTGGATGTGGGATGGGACTCAGGAAGACCCTGAACACAAACAGAATGGTGACAAAAGACCAGCCTCCAAAGCAGCAGCAGCAGCACTGAATCAGCAGCCTTGCCTCCCTGGCAACTCCAGTCTGGGGCGAGTGCAAAGCCACGTGTGTGTTTTTAAGTGAATTCCTGCCTGCTTTCATCCTGCTGCCTCCCCGTCTTCAGACACCATCACAGATGTTGGTGAGCTCTCAAGCAGCCATTGTGAAGGCAGACAGAGAAGAAGTGTGCTGTACACAGCCGCACGGAGACTCACACACTTACAGACTGATGGGGAGGCTGGCAGAGGCGCCAATGACACCGGGAAGCGGAGACAAAGACAGATCAGGCAGAGGGAGAGTGAAAGAGAGAAAGGAGACTGGAGGAGAAGCAGGAAGGGAAGAGGAGATCTCAGAAAGAGGCCAGGAAAGAAAAAGACACAGGCCCAGGGCAGAGAAACAGAGAGAAAAGCACCGGGAAAGGCCCGGTGATACAAAGACGCCCAGGCGCCACAGAGACCCAGGCCAAGGCAGGAAGGTGATGGTGAATGTGGCCACAGGGGGCCAGGACCTCATCTCCAGCTTGGTTCCGTCCTTCAGACGTGTTGCCAGAAGGCTGGGGGGTCTCAGACTCCAGATGGGTGCCATGGAGTGGGGCTTCTGGGCTCCTCCCCTATTTCCCACCAGCTTCCCCCGCAGCCCTCCTTCTTTCTAGGTTAACCCTGGCCCTCACCATCCCACCCCATAACACAAAGCTCCTCTGGCCTCCACCTTGGAATGGTTCCCTCCCCTCTTCTTATTCCGCATTGTTTGGGCTTCTGGTTATAGCACTTATCACAGCCTGCCTTGGATTAAAAGTTACTCATGTGTGTGTGTTTCTGTCTTTCCCGGTCTCCTGGGAACCCCTGGAGAACAGAGTTGCTTGGATTTACCTTTCTTGTCCCTTCAGTCCCAGCAATGTTCCTTAATAATGCTAACTCCCAATTAGAAGATGCTGACTGTGTACTGGGCACCAGTGCAGATGTCTTAGAGATACCGTTCCCATCATTATAATCCAGGGCACAGTGGCGGTTATGGTCTCCATGTTACAGTAAAGGGAAATAAGACTCAGACAGGAAGTGGCAGAGATAGCGCTCTAGGCGCTGTGCCGTGCTATGGGAATATCCAAGAAGTACTTCCTGAAAACACTGGACTCATGGCCCCCACCCCAGAGGACTCCTGGTGCCCCCAAGGTCTGCGCCCATCTGCTACTTCTGATCTCCACTCTATACTCAGACTTGCATCTTCACTGTGTTTACCTCCCGGGAGGGCGCTGCTCCCTCCTGAGATCTGGGGGCCGGCCTGTACCCTATAGCCACGCAGGACTTGCCCCACACGCTGCAACCAACCATCAGAGAAGGCTTGATGTAAATATTCCTACATGAAGGGAGAGTGGTTCCAAAGGCTGGCAGGACCATCAGTGGCACCTAAAGAGGTTTTCAGTCAATCGCAAATGTCACCCTTTAAGCCGCCAACGCCCACCAAATAATACGGCTTCTGCTTATGAAGCGCCAGACACTGTGCCAAGTACCTCACGAAGACTAGTTCACTCAATGTACACAACAACATGATGAGGGAGGTACCATTAGTACCCCTAATAAGGACCTAAGGTTCAGAGAGATAAGCAACTTCCTCCCAGGCACACAGCTGGTAAGTGTCGGGGCCTGTAAGCAAGGCGAGGGGCCGGAACACCTGGCTCCCCTGGAATGCCATCTCGCCAGCGTGGCTACTGCTGCCTTCCACCTCTCACCACCCCCTGGGCCTCTTAGCTCAGACTCTGGCCATTGTGCAAACTGGGGCCTCTCTGTCTCCCCTCGACGCTGTCCCCTCACTAGGACACCCTCTCCTCGTCTCTCAGCATCACCCCCCTCTCCTTCCCAACGCTGATCTTCCTGGGGTGACACTGCCTTCCAGCTCTGCTTGCTCTCCAACTCCCTGCTCCGTCCTCAGCACAGCACGGGAGAGGCCACCTATCCTCATCTCTGTGTGTGAACACATCTCCTGTTCCTGCTGGGCCTATCCCCGGGGTTGGGGACTAGGTTCCCACAAAGGCCTGGTGAGGACACAGAGGTTGAATCCCATTTTTGACTGAGAACTAGGAATTGACCTCTACATCTATCGTAGAGAGGCTGGGAATGCTTACAGATTCTCAGACACAGCTGTGGAGTTCTCGTGGACACATATGTACCACGGCACATAAGCACACGTTCACCGGTGCGCGTGTACGCGCGCGCGCGCGCGCACACACACACACACACACACACACACACACACACACACACACAGTCTTTTGCATCTTTGCATTCAAGTACAAGTTTCTGCACCCATGTCTTGGCACATATACCTTGATGGTCGTGTTCCCGGAGCCTTGCCTGCTATGCCAGCTGGGAACAAGAGAGGGAGTGGAGGCAAACACAGGAGATGCCAAGGAAGCCGGGCTGCAGGAGACAGGGGTGGTGGAGGCCGAGCCCTGTCTCCCCGGATTTATCAAATGAGAAGTAATGAACCCCCTAGGCCGGAGCAGTCCCCATGCTCTCCACTCCAGATCGCTGCTGGTTCAAAGGGAAGACTTTGATTCGCACCGACAGCTTTCAGATGGAACTAAATCTCTCCACACTCTACTGTTCCTTCTGCCACTCTCCCTCCCTCTCTCTGCCCTCACATCTTCGCTCTCCCACCCTCCCCCAAGAGCTTCTCCCCCACTACCCCAGCCATCCCCTTCCTGCTCTATGAAAAATACAACAACCAGAGAGGGCCCCTCCTGTCCATTGGATTCTCTCACGGAGAAAAGAGGATTGCAATTCTCTGGACTGGGCCAGCAAAGGGGAAAGGAGAGGAGGAAGGGAGATTTGCACTTTTGATAGAGGAGGCAGGGGAGAAGGGAGGAAGGGAGATTGGAGCGGGGTGGGGAGGGGAGGAACGAACTGGCTGGGGCGGGCAGAATGAGGACGAGGACAGGAGAGAAAGACAGAGACCCCGGCTGCCCACAGCAGAGACATAGAGGCAGAGAGAGAAGCAGGTTCAGAACCCTTAGACCAGAAGCTGCCAGAAGGGAAGTACCACGCCTGCCCAGCTGACTGGTCATGAGGGATGTAGGTCTGCTGACTCTGCCCTATACAGAGCCCAGCCCAGAATCCAAAAGTGTCCAAATGTGATGTGACCTAGAGACTATAAGCCCCTCCTCTGAGAGGTCAGGGGTCAGGGGTCAGAAAGCAGCACCGACTTGCTCCCAGCAGATAAGCTCAGGCTTGGCTGTGAATAGAGGTCTGTGATATGGACATCAGATGAACACCCCAAAGACAAGTTCCTCAACATTCAAGGACTATTATGGCCCCCAATCTGCTGCCCACCAGCATTTACCATACCAAAGTATCTCACAGTGTGAAGTGAAAAAGACACAGTGGGCAGCAGGGGCCTCAGAAGCGGACACCTCGGCTCCACTGGCCCACCTACCTTCACCCCCTTCCCACTTTTGGTCCTTTCTCATCCCAGGAGGCCAAAGCCGTAGGCAGGAGAAGCAGTCTCTCCCCCCTCCCCACAAACTGCTTGGCCAAGCCACCCCGATGTCTATCTCCAAGGCTGGGGTATGGTAGGGACAGCTGAAGGGGAATCTTTCCAGGGACCAGATGGGCTTTTACAAGTGGCCACAATCTGGCCTGGTTTCCTTGCATTGAACAGACCAGAGAGGCTGGCTGCAGAGGCCGCCGTGGGGCTCTGGTATTCATAGTGTCAGGGCACAGGAGTTCATTGGTCTGGGCCAGTGTGTTACTCACCGAAAGAGGCAAGAACAGAACCCTGAAAGAGGCCAGGGGAACTGGCCCAGCACCACCTGCCAGCAGAGACAAGAGCACTCTGGGCCGGAAGTCAGGAGGCGTGGGCTTATCTGGTCCCGGCTCTGCCCCATCCAGCTGCGTGACTGTGGGGGGCATCACTTCACTTCTCTGGGTCTCAGCTTCCTTAAACTGTAATGAGAGGGGGCTGAAGTACTAGGCATGGAAGGATCTTTCTGGCTCTGATGTTCTAACATTCTACTGCATCTCCTGCTTTCCTGGGGCCTCAGCCAGACCTTGCTGACACTCCCAAGAACTCAGCCCCGTACCGCAGACAGTGCGAGAGTTGGTGTACCTGGGGCCATCCTGGCATTTCCTTCCAGCAGGAGTGTAGAGGGAGGGCTGCAGGTTTATGACACTAAGACAGCAGCTGAGAGAACCCACAGGATGCATCCAGCATCGGAAAGAAAGGCCATTCTTTGATTTCCTCTGTAAGGAACTCCCCATCAGAGTTCCTTGCGTCCCCTTCCACTAGGTTCATGGTGGAAAAAAAGAGGATAGAGAGCAGGCAATCCTGAGTCTCCAAAGTGACCTGCCAGCCCAGACCCACTCACAAGGACGCTGAGCTCCTGGACTAAAAAAGACAGGCAGCTGGAAGCGCTCCCTCCACCCTGCCCCATTTGGGCCTCCAGCCCCCTCTGCGCTGCCAGCCGGAGGCACCAGGGCCAGACCTGATCTGACAACTTTATGCAAATGTGCCCTGGCAGGGGACCCTGAGAGTGTTTTATGGGAAGGACGATGGCATTGTGAGCCCAAGTGGGGTTGGCTGGAGCAGGTATGACAGGCAGGAGGAGAAAGGGGGGTGGCAGGGATGGTGGACAGTTCTGCTGAAAAACTGAATTTCCATCTGGCTTCAGTGGGCAAGGGAAGGGCAGTGCAGGGAGAGGAGGCAGGTGGCCGGCAAGGACTTAGTTCAGATAAGAGACAGAGGATAAGAGGAAAGACAGCAAAAGATGAAGAGAGAGAGGGAAGGAGAAGAGAGAGAAGAACAGTCACAAAGCCAGAGAAGGCTGAAGGAGACAGAGCAAGGCCCCAGAGGGCTAGGGTCGGGAGGCAGGAAAGGAAGGAGACCAAATGGAGAAGGGGCCCAAATGCCTGGCTCTCCAGCAGTCCCCAAGTCCTAAAAGGCAGGACGCTGAAAGAGATGGCCCAACGTGCAAAGACAAAATGAGAATAGAGAAAAAGGTGGGGAGAGGGAGTCAGACAGAAAAAAAGAGAGCGAAGCAGACGAGGAGAAAGCTGGTGGCAGGAAGAGTGACAAAGAGGCTGTCAAAGAGTGCTTTTGTGTGTGCGTGTGTGGTACGCGGGCCTCTCACTGTTGTGGCCACTCCCGTTGCGGAGCACAGGCTCTGGACGCGCAGGCTCAGCGGTCATGGCTCACGGGCCTACCCGCTCCGCGGCATGTGGCATCTTCCCGGACCAGGGCACGAACCCGTGTCCCCTGCATCGGCAGGCGGACTCTCAATCACTGCGCCACCAGGGAAGCCCGCTGTAAAAGATTGCTTTAAGGGAAGGAAGGAAGGAAGGAAGGAAGGAAGGAAGGAAGGAAGGAAGGAAGGAAGTTAGGAAGGAAGGAAGGAAGGAAGGAAGGAAGGAAGGGCTGAAGTGACACTGGTATAAAAGGGACAGAGGGGGGGATGGGGTGGGAAGGAACAGCAAGAAAGAAGCTATGGAGAAGGCAGGGACGATGGATACAAATGGGGAGTGAGAGTCAGGAAAAGAAGTACTGGGACCATCTGGGAGCGGAAAGCGAGGATGAAGGACACAGGAGGAGGAGGAAAGAAATCGGAGAAGGGCAGGGGGCAGCACAGCTTTGGGGGCTGTGCAGGCGGGTGGGCGGGGAGATCTGGGGTGGATCATCTCCCTAGGGCCTCATCGGAAGGTCTTGAGCATTTAGGTCAAAGGAAAGGAGTGAAATCCTTGAGAAATGGAAGGGATTTTTGAAAGGATTAGCCAAGGCTGGGGAGGAGGAGAGGATGAGGTGGGCTGTATCTGAGGTAATTCCTAAGGCAGCCGAGGGCAAGGCCCTGGTGTCTCCCCACAAATGAAGTGGGGCCCAGGTAACTGCTGCCCCTCGTCTCCTTCCCACAGGCGCCCCCGGGCGGCTAGTGCATCCTCGCCCACCAGGAAGGTGACCAATGTGCCACTCCTCAGCCCCCCGTCACCCTGCCTTTCCCCAGGCAAACAAAAAGTTCATCCTGGGGTCTGACCACATTCCCCCCTCCTACAGTGCACCCCTCCCCTCTGGCTCCTCCTCAGGCAGATGGGCGCAGGCACCCTGCAAGTTCTGCTCTGAAAGCTCCCTCAGCTGGCTTTAACATTCTTAGTTACCATGCTATGAATATGGCTTCAGAGTACAATCTGAGAGTAGCGAGAACTGTACCCCTGAGAGCTCCCAGCAGGCTCAAAGCCCAGGAAGAAATGAAGGCTGGTCTCCAGACCCTGTCCATAGAGGTCTCCTGGCACTTTTAGGAACAGTCTCCAGAATAAAGAGCCTTAACTCTGAGAAATCCAGAAAGGTGCGGGCTGGGGCAGCAGAAAGGAGGGCATTCTCTCCTTTCCGCTGAAACCAAAAGAGCCGGCAGGAAATTCGGGTCTTCTGAGGTCTGACAGGAGCTCTTAGGAACACATCTCCGTTTCAAAGTTTAATCAGCTTTGTTATACGTCTGCATCACCTTAGACCCCTGTTCACCTCAAAATTAAAGGGGAAAGAAAGGAAGGAAGGAAGGAAGTGAGGGAGGGAGGGTGGGAGGAAGGAAAGAAAGAAAGACAGAAAGAAAAAGAAAGATAAAGAAGAAAGAAAGAAAGAAAGAAAGAAAGAAAGAAAGAAAGAAAGAAAGAAAGAAAGAAAGAAAAGAAAGAAAGAAAGAAAAGAAAGAAAGAAAGAAAGAAAGGAAAGAAAGAAAGAAAGAAAGAAGAAAGAAAGGAAAGGAAAGGAAAGGAAGGAAGGAAAGAAAGAAAGAAAAGAAAGAAAGAGAAGAAAGAAAGAAAGAAGAAAGAAAGAAAGAGAAAGAAAAGAAAGAAAGAAAGAAAGAAAGAAAGAAAGAAAGAAAGAAAGAAAGAAAGAAAGAAAGAAAGAAAGAAAAAAGAAATAGCAGCAGATCAGATCCAGGTGTTAGATCTTAATATCCTTCCAGAGTCAGGAACCCTTCATCACAGATGACTTTGCAGATTTCTCTAGGACTTCCAGATGGACTATCTGACTCTATGAGCCAGGTGAGCAACTAATTTGGGAAGGCATGGGGCTCTGATGAGTGCTCTCAACGTTGGCCCTGGCTCTGCACTAGTGCCTCTGAGAAAGTCTGCCTTGGCAGACATGCTCCATGACCCCAGGCCCCATCACCGAGCCCTCCTTACAAACCCCCAGAACAGACATTAATGGCTGTGACCCCTAGGGGAGCAGATTTTTAAATTCATATAAGAACTATCTAATAGCACCTGGCAGTGAGCTCCTGTCACTAAAAGTGTTCAAGATAAGGGTGGATGACCACCAGACAGCAAAGATCCCTTTCCATTCTGGTGCTTTATGATTCTATTCACACACCTCATATATTTTCTTCTTACTTTGGACACACACCTAACAAATAATCAATTTATAACAGTTTGATCAAGGTGGACTGAAATGGTTTGCAGAACTAAAGTTTAAAGGAAGGAATTCTGAACAGAGCCATCTACAGGGAAAAGAACAGTTCAAAAAACTGTCTAGGCTGGCAGTCAAGGATATAAATAAGACTTTGGTCCCATGGCAATTAATCAGGAAACTTCAACGTTTCGTGTAGTTTGAGAACTGTAGTTTCATCTGTGGCTATACTGTATTTTATTCTGGCTTGTAAACTCCTTGAGGCAACAGATGTGATCTTAGCTGTGTGTCTCCCAAAGTGACTAGTACAGAAGTGCTTTGCACACAACAGGTGCTCAATAAATGTTTGTCGTTTGATTCTCTGAATTAATGGATAAGGCACCTGCACCCAGAGAAAGTCAAGTCAATTCAACATTCATTCATTCATGTAACAAATATTTTTTGAGTGTCTACTACAAACCGGGCACTGTCCTGGGCTCTGGGATGTAAAGTGAACAAGACAGACCTGGTCCTGCCACCACCCAGCTTACAGTCTGGTAGACGCACTCGCGTATCCGGGCAGTATGGCATGATGAGAGTCCTGATGGAGTGATGTGGAGGAAAGGGCATTACATCAATGGATAGACTGCATTTTTTTCACATGTCTGACTTCCACCCTGGTCTTCCCTTGGGCCGAGACCCCTATCTTGTTGGACTTTGTTAGCTCTCGGTCCTTTCTACATCATACAAGTTAAACATTGGACACCTTGCTTGGCACACAGTAGGTATCCGATAAATACACATTTACTGATTAGAACTGCCTTGAGCCTTGAAGACAAGAAGGATTTCAACAGCCAGAGAGCTGGGGGACAGGGCATTGGAGACAAAGGAAACTGCATGAACCAAGACATGGAGACATAAAAGACCGGCAGGCAGTTGGAAGTGGCTGGAATTCAGGCACATAAAGAAGTTAAAACCAAGGTCATACCTCTTTAAAAATTAAACACTTTCTCCTTCTGGGCATTCCTCAGTCTCTGCCCTCCAGAAACTTCTAGGCTGCTGACAAAGACTGGACATAGACATAGAAAGAGGTCCAGATTCAGAAAGACAAAAGTGGAAGTTGGGGCTGATCCAAGCTCCACAGAGCCACCACGTGTCCACCTGGTAAGGTTCGGGGATGGGCTTAGAAGAATCAGAAGGACTAAGGCGGCTGTTTGGTGGTGTGAGGGTGTGTGTGTCCTTGTGTGCATTCCTGTGTCTAGTGAACTTGTGCGTGTGACTGCACATCTACATACAAGTGTTGGTACGTAGCCACCAAAAGCGAGAATGGGGCACTTTCTGCCTGTAACTAGGACATTCGAGGCTTTTCCAATTAATCTCCATTAAAAAGATTTCCCGCAAAGGCGCTTCTAGAGGCCCCAAGTTGGGGTCATCTGGATCGATCCTGCATAAAAGTAAAAGCAGCTCCAACCGGTAGCTCAATCGATCCGTCTAACTCGGTTCACTCTACACGTGCAAGGGGCACAGAATGTTAATTTGCTGTACGGGGCTGAAGGAGCCTGGCAGTGGAGGCTCTGTAATTAACAGCTGGAGGGGCAAGGTCTCAGTATGGCAGCATTCAATCGGCAGCGGCCGGCATAGGGCAGGAAGCACCCAGAGGTAGGTCTTCAGGGCTAACGAACGCTGGTTTCACAGTTTGCTCCTCATCTTTCCTGTTCCACCTGACTCAGTTTGCTTGTCAGCTGAAATGCAAATGCCCCAAGAACAGGGAAAGCACAGGGACACCAAAACCATTCATCTAACCACTGTTGGAAGTTTACAGGATATTGATGGCGGACATGGTGCTGATGACCAATTGGGAGTCCAGCGCAAGGGTCCATGGAGACATCTTCTCTTCAAGGCCATGCAAACTGATGTCTGTTCCTAGGACCCCAAAGCATGTGAAAGCCAGGGCAGCTCTATGGTCTTATTTCCATGAATGAGGCAGGAGTTTAGCAGAAAGGGGAGAGCATCCTACATGTATACATGCTAACCACCCAATCATCTCCTAGCAGGTCTACACCTACAGCCATCCGGTGTCTGCTACACACCTACACCCATCCAGCGTCTGCTACGCAGCCTTCAAATCCCTCTCCTCCAGGCAGTCTTCCCAGAGGGGTTGTAAAGAAGGTATTGATTTTCTTCTCCCATCTCTTCCAAACCAGCCACTCTGGCCTGTGCCCGCATCAGCTTCTCCCACGTGCCCTTTTCAACTTTTCTACTACAAAATTTCTACAAAAATTTCACTGACCTGGGGACACCCAACCCTGCTCACTTGTCTCTTTGTCCTGTGTTCTGTGTCAGCCTCAGGACGGCCCAGACACCAGAGGAGATGCCAGGAGCACATCACTGATGGAGGTACAGACATTCAGGTATAGGAGGAACCTTGGAGAAAGCAGCCTGCCTCTCTGTATCTCTGATTCTTCCCTTCCCTTTCTGATCTCCCTGTGTTGCCCCCCAGGGAAATGGGGAGGTGAAAAGGGGAGTCCTCTCCTTCCCCCACTTCTGTTGTCCCTGGTCTCTGCAATAACCTAATGATTTCTCATTTAGCTGCCCAGCCGTGGATGGGGAGAAGCTCCCTCTGATTGCTTGTGACACCAATCTCACAACAAATTTATCACCTCGTTTCCTGGACCAGCCAATATTCCTCCTCGATTATCTCCCTGTGAGGGGGACAGGGCGCCGTGCATTCCAACAAGCGGCTTATGCCTTCCCCGGGTATCAGAGTCAATCAAGCTCACAGCCCTGGGAAGGAAGGATGGAAGTGTGGGGTGGGAGAAGGTTCTCATGGGAGCACAGGAGGGCTCCAAGAGCAAGAAAAAGACTGGGAGGACAGTGGGGAACAGATAGAAGCCTCTGGAAACCTAGCCCTCATCAGGTTTATGTGCAGATTCTCTGAAATGGAAGCTGGTGATGGGAGCGGTGTGACCTTTGCTCAGATAATTCTGGAACTTCCTTCTCAAGCCACTCCTGAGATCCTGGCATTTCATCCAGCCACCCCCTAAATCTTGGCATGGGGCTAATGGAGAGAGGAGAGTAATGGCCCTGGAGTCCAGCTATTTCACCCTGGAATGAAACAAGGGAGGAAGAGTCACTTGCCTACCCCATGCCCCGACTCCAGCATTCCTCAGCCCCTTGCATCCCATGGAAATGACTTTTCCTAACAAAAATCACTTGCTCCTGGCTGGGCTGCCAGAAGGAGCAGGTGTCCTGTGAGGGAACGGCCCCACATGACTGATGAGGGGAGATGAAAAGAAATTTCTCCAGCCCAAGAGGCAGTGAGTTGGAGGGATGGGGCGGGAGGTTCTCTGAAGGGAATCAACAGAGAAGGAAGGGCAGAGTGAAATCAGAGCCACAGGGGACTGCTGACAGGACCCTGGAAAACGGATCAAAGGAGAAGGAGGGAGGGAGTCATGAGGAAATGTTGCTTAAGGGCAAGAGAGGAAATGAGAGGAGGCCAGAGAATCATGAGAACTCCACTGGAGACAGAGGGTCCCACACGTGTGAGCACAGAAGTGGGAGAGCCTGGGCCAGGTGGGCAGTGTACAGGGGAAGGAGGGTGGGGTGGATGCCTATGTCAGGGAGATGGTGGAGGGGCGAGGGACAGAGACTCCCAGGACATGAGCCATGAGAGAGGACAGGAATATCAGGCCCCCCCCACCCCCCAGGAAGGCAGGATGCAGGACCCCCGCCAAGAAAGGCAGAAGGAGGAACAGAAGAGGAAAAGGGGGGGGGGGGCTTCCCTGGTGGCGCAGTGGTTGGGAGTCCGCCTGCCGATGCAGGGGACACGGGTTTGTGCCCCGGTCCGGGAAGATCCCACATGCCGCGGAGCGGCTGGGCCCGTGAGCCATGGCTGCTGAGCCTGTGCGTCCGGAGCCTGTGCTCCGCAACGGGAGAGGCCACAACAGTGAGAGGCCCGCGTACCGCAAAAAATAATAATAAAAAAAAAAGAGGAAAGGGGAAGGGGCTGATCACCAGGAGGGGTAGCAGATGGTTGCTGTCATTAAACGGATTCCAGTAAGTCCGGGATGTCTTAGACAGCAGGGACAGGCTTGGCTAAGCAGTGGGAGGGGGGAATTTAGGAGCAGAGCCTTGGAGGAAGGAACTTACACAGGAGTCACACACCAATCTGTATGATCACACAGCATGTAACCCTCAGTTCTCCTTCAACACTAACGCCAAGAAGGAACCCCGAACCCAGCCACAACCCAATACTAATTCCAATCCAGACCTGTCCTAACAGTCATTAACCCCAAATCTCAACTAGAGCATGAGCTTTCTGAAGGCAACACATCTCCAATTCCCTCAGGGCTTGGTCAGCAGAAGTGATCCACAGATGTTTATTGAATACGTGAACACAGAAACCAAACCTTAACCCTTGCCCTTAACAGTCACCCTTGTTTCCAGCCTGACCCCTACTGAGCACTGGTCAATCCCAAGTCCCAGCTCTCACTATATCCCTATCCCAATCCTAAAGGCCACCATTCTTAACTACAATTTCACTTCATTAACTCCAATCTCCATTTTTTCTGCCTCCACACCTCTGGATAGATGGTTCAAATTCATCTGGGCAAACAAAGGTAGAGACAGACAAAAGACATCAACTCAACCTGGAGGCCAAAACAAGGTGGGAACATCGCCCCTGAATTCTCAGGCTAATTCTGGATGCTTTCGGCTCTGGCCCAGCTGCCCAGAGCTTTCTGCCCCACGGTCTGAGAAAGTGGGACGGAGCATGCCTATAAGGTTCCGGGCAAAAGGAACCTAATGCTTGAGACCCCAAGAAGAGTGATTGATTCAGATCTGAAGAGGCAAGAGTGAGCAGAGAGAAATGCGACAGAGAATATGTGAATAGACTCCAGCTCAGGAGCCAGAGACCCAACATCTATCTTCCCGCTCACAGCTCCGACCTTGGGAATCACTTGTCCAGACACAGGGTGCAGGAACCCTCCATAGGGTGCCTGTGGGAATCCCTGCAGCAGGGAGGGTGCTGTGACGGTGCAGAGCTGCTTCGGAGACTCTGCCTATTTGCCACCTGACTCTGGAACAGGGACAGCTCTCTCTGGGCTCTCCTTCCTCCACCAGGCAAGACTCTCCCCATCTCTCAGGACCTGTCGCTGCGGTGCCTGGGAGAGGAGCTGAGTATTCTGCTCTGTTCTTGCTGTGGCCAAATCTGATTATCGGGACAGTGTGATGGGTGAGCTGGGTTTGGACCCACAGCTCAGGGAGTGAGATGATGGAGTTAGCCTGTCCCTCCTTCCCCAGGGGATGAAGCATCGGGTCCCCGATGTCATCTGGAATGTGCACACCTCTGAGATGTCTCTCTAACCAAGATCCTCGGGAGATTCCTCTCCAACCGTTTCTTGATATAAAGACTTCCGAGCACTGAAGCGCCTGCACAAGCTCCCCAGGTTCTGCCGAAAGCAGGATCAGAACCCCGGTGTGAGACTCCCCAGCCCTGGGTGAGACCTAGTGCCTCTGGCCAGCTGCTGCATCTGTGGGGGCCACTTTGAGGGAGGGAGTGGAAAAGCCTGCCTCTGCTTGGCTGGGGCGTCCAGGCATTTCTCAGTGACAGCCATGGGCCTTGGAAGCCTGGGGCAGGGCAGGGAGGGAGGAGGGAGAGCAACAGTACAGAATAATAATGAAGGATTTTTAATAACTCATCAGCTACGGTGTCAGCTCAGCAGCAGCGGCAGCGCAACCCGTTGGGAAAACTTTGTGAGGAATTGTCTTCCTGGGAAGTGAGAGGAGTCAGAAGGGCTGAGGGCAAGGAGAAGCGTCTTCCTCATCCCCGGCCGCTCAAAGCTTTGAGTTAGCATCCAGCCAGTGGTGCAGGATGAAGTGCAAACAAGGTCACAAAGCCCCAGGCCTGGCCCTCTGGGAGATTCCACTCCGGATCAGACCCACGGGTCACAGACAGGACTGAGAACAGGAGCAATCTATGAAGTCACTGCAGACAGCACAGGCAAGCCACCCTCCAGGAAAACACAGCCCCCCAACTTGCTCTCTGAAGTCAATCAGCTGCAAGGCAATTACACACTTCCCGAAGGGCTCCTTCTCTTGACCTAATAATTCACCAAGGAATTGTCTGAAGTAGGGGTGTCATCAAAGACACTGTTAGAGAAAGCCCTTTCCAATGGTCTCGTTTTCCTGATGAGGACACTGTGGTCCAAAGATGTTACAAAGGCAGTTGATGGCAGGGCAGGACTCCTAGAAATGAGAAATCCAGGTCTCCAAAGAATAAATATGATTTTATAAAAACAAGTTCCATATACTTTTCAAGGGCCAACTGCTACAGAGAGGGCAGTACCCTGGGACTCCAGTGTGTCAAGGGCAGCTATCTTTTAGGTGAGAGCCATGAGGGAACTTGGGGTAACAATCATAACCATTATATGCCTTCTCTTTTCCTCAGATCACTCTAGGAAAGCTTCCTGGAAGCAGTGGCTATGGATGTGGCCTGGGAAATGGAGAGATTTCCCAAGCCCTTGGAGTGATAAGTGCAAAAGGGTTCAGTGACATGGATAGAGGGGAATATTCTAGGTCTATGAAATGCCTTGGAAAGGAATGAAAAGATAAGGCTATTTATCAAACACATATGTGAAAGGCACAGGGGCTGATGTGTGTGGGCTCAGAAACGTTCCAGTTCTTGGGAGGTCAAGGACCCTAAAAGCTTAGTGGCTCTGAGCAGACCACCAAAGACAAAGCAGGGTCTCCCCTCCAAGTCCATAGCAGTGAGTTAGCTACTGGAGGTCTGGCAGCCTGCAGAGAGCATCCCACACACACACCCCATATCCCCAAAACAGAGCAGAGGGGAGGATGGGTGTCAATCCCTCAGTTGCCTTCATTTTAGGCTGCAGTGCTGGGGGGGTGGGGACTTACACCTCTATCCCATCCAATCCCAAGAGCCCCCATAGACGGTAACATCTCTGCATCCCCAGCCCTGGCACAAAACAGTCCCTTAACCAGCATTTGACGAATGAAGAAAGAAATGCTGGGGGCTTTCTAGAAGGCGATAAATGAAGGAGAAATGCAGGTCTGGAAGCAGGGGTTGGGGTGTGACAAGGGGAGGCACCTCCATACCTGGCAGAAGGTCAAGACTGTCTCAGAAAGAGAAACTAAGGCACCAAGGAGTAGGCATGTGTTCCAGAGGAGACGTACTGAAATGAAACTCGGCAGCCAGCCCGAAGCCCGGGCTGCCAGCACCCCCACTACCCAGCCAGCCATTCTGCAAGATGTAAAGTGCTATCTAAACGTGATGCATTATTAACACTTCAGAAATCATATTTCACAGTCTCCTGGCTGAAGCTGGGAAATGAATTCTTCCTCCTGCTCTCCAGCAGGGGAATGATTGTTGGAACCAAATGTGACAGCAGTGACATGTGACCGGGGGCCAAAAGAGGGCATTGAGGGTGGAGGCCATGGGCACCCACGCCCGGCAGGTCCCGGGGTGCTCCTCCTGGGGCCTTGAATCAAACACTCTGGCTCCGCCCAGGCAAGGCAGCCAAGCTGACCCCTGCCTTTCCCACCTGATCGACCTTCACGAGTCCCTGGCAGAAGGCAGACAGAGCCTGTGACCCAGCCCCTCAGCCTGGGACACTGCTGAGCACCTCCTCAGGTGCAGGCGGAGTTACAGAGGGTGGAGGATGCTGCAGTCTGATGGGAGAGGCAAGTTCTCAGGATGGACACACAGGGGCAGATCTAGAAGGACGACGGGCTCTAAGTCACTACTGCAGGGGCTACACGGAAGAGGATGGGACGGAGCACGTTGGGGAAGGAGAGCAATGAGGACCTGGGACGAGTGTTCTGGGTCGGGTGAGAGGCCTCCAGGCAGGTCCAGATACGGAAAAGAGAACCATGTTGACAAACAGGGAGGTGTTTTGCCCAACTGGGCTGGAAGGAGAGGAGCGGGCAGGATGGGGGCAGTGGAAGGAGTGTGTCCTCGGCAGAAGGGAGGAAGCAGGCGGTGAGCTGCATCCTGTCCTCACTGGGAATCACCAGCCATGAAACAGGGAGGGAAGAGGGAGGTAAGGGAGAGTCCTGCCTGCAAAGACCAGTGTCTACTCATCAGTAAGAAATCAGAGGGCCTCACGTGGCAGATGTGGAAGAGGAGAAGCTGCCCAAGTCACTGCCATCCCCATCCCAGGACCCAGCCCGGTCTTCCTGGAGGGTGCTGGGCTTGTGTCCGTGTGCTCCGTTAGCAGCGCAGGTGGCTTGTAATTAGGCACGGGGAACAGACGAACCGATTTTCAATTAAAACCTTATCTACAGGGTGCAAAGATATAAAGGCGGGTGGGTTTGATTCTTTTCTAAGCCAGCCTTCAATATTTGCAGTGCCTGGAAGGAGACGAAAGGAAGGCGCCCAGACGGCTCTGGCGACATATAAATTCTGCTCATAATTACATGACTTTCAACACCACGAGATGCCAATAACGTATTTTGCAAGGCACACAAATTAATGGCGTGTTGGCATTCCCTAGGTGGTGCTTGGATGGCCAGGGCACCGGGAGAGGCTGCCGCTCTGGCCAAGAGGTTGGAGGAGCCCAGGTTGTTGACGCAAACTCCTCCTCGGTTCTTCCTCAAAGCTGTCTACTCTTCAGGTCCCCCAGACCAGCCAGTTTCTCTCTCTTGGAACCCCCAACCCTGTTAGGGTCACAGACGTAAAGGAAAAGAAACACAACTTAAAGTTGTGTTCCTTCCAGAAGGAAGTGGACGAGGGCCTAAGGGTAGCAAGGCACACAGAGCTGCAGAGCTGTGAACAGCTGCTGGGGACGACAGCAAGTGTCAGGCTCTTGGACCTCAGGAAAGGCTCCCTCCCCTCCCTGAGTGTGGTCCCTTCCCTAGCTCCCACCTTTTTCAGGTGGGCCAGCAATAGGCTAGGCAGCCCCAAGCTCCCTCCTTCTTTCTCATCTAGAGGGGAAAGCAGATGGCGCCATGGCAAGTTCTTGGGGCTTCAGTTCCATCGAGTGGCAGCTCCGCCTCCCGGAGCCCGTTTCATCAGTGGTCAAACAGGGATAGTGGATGGGCCGGGAAAAGGGGCAGCAAGATAGCCCAAAGAAATGAGTCTGACGATGCAACATGAAGTCCTCTAGGAAAGGAAGGTCCCCTTGTGTGCCCCCCAGCGCACCCCACCCCCACCCACAGTTTAGGCAGTAAACTTGTCAGGATGAAGAACTTCATCTTCCCCATCCCTCTCTCTCTTGTTTCAATATTCCCCAGCACAGGCTGCTCTGCAGGAGTGGATACTCCATAAAATAAATATTTATTGAATTGAACAGAATGGAGGAAGATAAGACGACGAGGGACCCTCACAGCAATTTGGTGGGGGCAGGTTTTAGTAGAGGGAGTAGCAAAAAGTGCATCAGCTGGAAATCAGAAGAATTGGCTTGAACTCCAGCTCTGCCATTTACAACCAGGGAGACGGTGGTGGGGCCAGCACTCCGTCCAGGCCCCCGATCCCTCATATAAAGAGCACGGGCTGGACAGAAGATCTGCAAGAAGCCTTCCAACCCCCGAGATGGTAGGAGGATGGGGAATGGTTTCCAAGAACCACCGTGTGAAAATGTCCTGAGGAGTTCCTGGCACGGGCTTAGGTTGGCCATTGGCACGTCGCTCAGCACTCAGCATGTTGTTTGGGAGCATCAAAAATTACATAATAGCAATAATCATGCTTCCATAAGCATCCACAGGCGACTCGTGGGCGAGGAATCCTATTGATAACTTCTGGGGAAGAGTTTCTGTCAAGGTGAAGCAGTCTGCCCCTGGTCCCACCCTCACTCACCCTCAGCTCCAACCCATTCCTGCCACTTTGATCCCCTTCTGCCTGTGGTTCCAGCAAAAGCTGGAAGAATCCTGAAACCTAAGCAGTTGATCCAGTTCAATTCTATTCTATTCTAATCAGCAACAAGTGTTGGGGACCTACTATGTGCCAGAGTTTTACCATAGAGATAAGAGGACTAACAAGGCATCGCCTTGCTCTTGAGGCATTTATAATAAACCGCTTTTAGTTAAATCTAAGGCTCAGGCCAGTCAGCAGCTTTGGTGTTTAGGAGAGAAGTGATTAATTCCAATGGCAGGAAAAGAGGAGGGAGTGCAAAGGGTAAAATGAAGTCCCGAACCAGCAGGTATGGAAGGAAAGAGATTCTGGGCACAAAGCACACTGAAGGACAATGGCGGGGAAGAGTATGGTGTGTCTGGGGAATATTCTGGCGTGGCTGGAGCTCTGGGTACTTGTGGAAGGGCAGGGCTGTGAGGATTAAAAGTGATACTCCCCTTAAATGCACTCGCAAGCTACATGCGCATGGCAGTTATAAGGGGCCATATTTTTACTGTTTATGGAACATAAGAAAGAATAGGTAGATTGGCATCAGATTGTGGCAGGTCTTGAATGTCATTTGTTCACTGATCCACTCACCGTTTAATGCTCATTTATCCTATTAGGTATCAGGCATGGTGCAGGGGGCTGGAGACAGCAAGTAGAACCCCACGTGCCTCCAGCTCTCAAGGAATTTGCAGGGGAGTCAGACTTCAACATATGAATGCAGCATGGGGTTATAGGTGCAACGATGAAAGAATGGAAGGGATATAACGATGCACAGAGAAAGAGTCAATTTGGCCTGGGCAAGGGGGGTGGGGAGTGGCGATCAGGAAGGCTTTATAGAGGTGATACGACTTAGACTAAGATTTGAAAAATGGGCCCTAGTGAGGGTCGAGGAATTCTTCCAGGCAGAATGCTAATGTGAGCAAGGGCTCAGAGGCAAGGATTTTTGGTGGACTGTGGTATCTGCAAGTGGTTCGTTTTTTTTGGGGGGGGGCCGTGACCGGGGATCGAACCCGTGCCCCCCCTGCAATGGAAGCGCAGAGTCCTAACCACTGGACCGCCAGGGAGTTCCCTCTGCAACTGGTTCTGATGAGGGAGGGAGGGAGAGAGAGAGAAACAGAAATGGGGCAAGGGAGGTAGGCTGGGGCCAGATCATATAGAGTTTTACACGCGGGATCGAGAGTTTGGATTTTTTTTTTTTTTTTTGCGGTACACGGGCCTCTCACTGTTGTGGCCTCCCCCGTTGCGGAGCACAGGCTCCGGACGTGCAGGCTCAGCGGCCATGGCTCACTGGCCGAGCCGCTCCGCAGCATGTGGGATCTTCCCGGACCGGGGCACGAACGCGTGTCCCCTGCATCGGCAGGCGGACTCTCAACCACTGCGCCACCAGGGAAGCCCGAGAGTTTGGATTTTAACACAGTGGCTGAGAGGAGTAAATGAAGAATTACAAAAAATTCTCTGCCAGTTGTTGGGGACGGTGGACCCAGCAGGGAACTGCATCACTGCTCCCGGAGAGAAATTATAAGGATGTAAAACTAAGACAGTGGATAAACTGAAATGTAATAGATATGAAATACATGAAAGAGGTAGAAACAACAGGATTTAATGGTTGGGAGAATGCGGAAGCTGAGGGGAAGGGAAACCATGTTCGGTTTGGGGAACCAGAGAGTGGGTGAAGGCAATTATGGGAATCCTGGAGAAGGAGGGTGGGGAGGTGTGGATGGCCGGGCAGCCATGCAAGGTCATTCTAAGAAGAATGGACTTTATCCTGTTGATGATGGGGAGCCACTGAAGGGTGGCGTTTAGAAAAAAATGACTCTTGCACCCATCCCAGGGAAAGAGTAAGGAAGAGAGGAGAATGAGTTAGGAGGAGGGAGGGAGAAGACAGTGGGCCTCCAGTGAGCGTGTCCCTCCAAAGAAGAGATAACCGGAAGTCAAGTGTAGTGACAGTTACCCTAGTGTTGGCATTACTGTGACTATGATTTAGTTATTGGTAGTGTCAACAGTTGTGAGGATTGAGTGAGGTATACACAGAGTAAATACTTTAAAAATATTAGCCATTGTTATTATTTCATTAACATCAATTGTGTCATCTATAGGTATTTGTTGTGTGGCCATGAACCAATAATAATAGAAGCTTGCCACCTGTGACTGTAGATGACCGGAGCTGGGAGTCAGGGTTCTCATGTCTCCCGTTGCTTCAGGAAAGGCCATGGGAAGGAGCGGGAAGAGCATGAACACAGGCACAGAGGCGGAAGGACCGTGAAGGTACTGAGTGTGAGTGTGAGCGAACTTTACAGCTGCCGTGTGCTCTTTGCTCTCTGCTCGCCAGGGCCCTCCCCATGTCCACCCTCAGAATACATGAGGACACTCTTTAGCCAACAGTGAAGGCTGAGAGGAGGGGGCCTTTGTTCTGAGCAACGGTGAGCAGATGTTCATCCTCCCCAACAAGTGTTATGCTGAAGCAGGAGAAACAGAGGGTAGACATGAAGAAGGACTTCCTGCTCTCAAGTTTTCAAGAATCAAGAAAACATAAGATTTTGAAAAAGTGTAGATAGTGTGACCAGGAAAGGATCAAATGGGGGGCAGTTAATCTGACTGCATTCTTCAGGATCACGGAATTTTAGAGCTGGAAGAAACCCACATGAGATGATCTAATCCAATCCTCTTATTTCACAGATGAAAAACCTGAGACCCAAAGAGGCGAAGTGAATTCTCCAAAGTCAACAGCAAAGCCAGGAGCATAACTCTGGTCTCTCTGGACTCCTAATAGTCAGGTGCCATCTCCATCCCCCTCCCCATCCCAGCTCACTGTCACCATAAAGATTTCTTGAGAACTGAACCCTCCGTACTGCAGTGCTGAGTAGCCTCTCAAGTTTAAGTGATTCCTTGCTTTAATAAGCAATATTCTCCTATATTACTGTGAGCCTCCAAGTGCTCTATCTGATATCCCTGACCTCTCGCAGAACCCTGGGAAGGAGGGAATTGGGATTGATCCTGTTCTCACCAGGAGGCTGCCGGTGCCATGCGTGTGTGCGGGGCAGTGCTGCTGCCTGAGGTGTAAAAAAACATCAGAGGTGCAGGGGTCCTTGAAACTCAGGAATTCCTGGCCAAATGTTCTACATACTCTCTCCAACCAGGCACACACACACAAGCTTCTCCCCGCCCACCAACACCCACCTCCAGACGCTGATTTTTGGCTTTAAACCTGAAACACTGCCAAGCCCTTGGTCTTCATCCAAGGATTTCTAGGAATTGTTCACCAGCACTTGAGACCAGCTCAGTCCACGAAAGCTGTGGACTCCGATTGACAAGCGGGCGGTGGCTGCTGTGGTCTCGGCATCTTCAGCCTCAGCTCCTTAAGCCTTGTGCTCCCCGACCCTGCGATCTTCCCACCCTCATCTAAACCAGGCACGCATCCCAGATGTTTTCTTCTCTCTTACCTCGAACCAGGTACCACTCAACACCCCTCCTACACAGGTCTCAATGCTCTCCCTCCCTCTCCCACGCCGACTCCCTTGGTTGAAGTCTTCGCCTTTGATCCCCTGGACTATTGCAATAACCTCCGAATTGGTTCCCCTCCCCCAGCTTGCTCCCCTTAAATCCATTCTACACACAGTTGCTAGAATGAGCTTTCCAAAAGGCAAATCTGATATCATTGCCCTGTGTAAAACCCTTCAGTGGCTCCCCAGTGACTTCAGACGAAGTTCTAAAATTAGGTTAGGTCCTGTCCGACCTGGCTGCTATTTACCTCTGTAGCCTCATCTGCTCTCTCCAATGTGCTCTCTACTTTCTAGAAATCCCAGATGTCAGAGGTTTCCGAGCTGCATCCCACCTCAGCCCTCCACCTTTGCGCGCTCCCCTCCCCCGCCATTTGCCTCACTCTTCTCCAGCCTTCAAGACACAGTTCAGGCTTGGTGCCCCAGGAGCCTCCCCTAAACCCACAGCCTGGGCCAAGACCCCACCCCGAGCTCCCATGGTGCTTGTGCACCCTACGACTCTGAAGCACTGAACTATATAAGGTCCCTGAGAATAGATGCTACGTTTTTAATTCATCCTTATTCTTACCAAGGATGCCTGCCTTGCTCGACTAACAGCTGTTGAACTGAACTGAACTCAGAAAGGTAACTTTCTCCTCCATTTCCACCTCCCACACCACCTTGTCCTACAAATATTTTATTGGGACTTCCCTGGTGGCACAGTGGTTAAGAATCCGCCTGCCAATGCAGGGGACACAGGTTCGAGCCCTGGTTCCAGCCCTGGTCCCACATGCCGGGGAGCAACTAAGTCCGTGCACCACAACTACTGAGCCTGCGCGCCTAGAGCCTGTGCTCCGCAATAAGAGAAGCCACCGCAATGAGAGGCCCGCGCACCGCAACGAAGAGTAGCCCCGGCTCGCGGCAGCTGGAGAAAGCCTGTGCGCAGCAACAAAGACCCAACGCAGCCAAAAATAAATTAATTATAAAAAATAAAAAAATATATATTTTATTCATTCTACCTCCTCACCTGCTAATCCAAGTGTTTCTTCTTCTCAAGTGCAAACACAAAGGTCCCCTCTTCCAGGAAGCCTTTCCTGAGGAGTCCTACCTGTCTGCTTCTCTTGATATCACTGACCTCAGTTTGGGCCGCATCACTTAGCATTGCTACCTTACCTTTCACTTCTCTTTTAAAAGTAAGCTCTACTCCTACCAAACTGGACTGCTCCTTCTTTCTCAAAGCTTTCATAAGCGCTTTACACTCTCTCGGTCAATGTCATACTATTTCCTATCCTTGCAATTCCCCTC
This sequence comes from Phocoena phocoena, assembly GCF_963924675.1. Lineage (NCBI taxonomy): Eukaryota > Metazoa > Chordata > Mammalia > Artiodactyla > Phocoenidae > Phocoena > Phocoena phocoena. The sequence goes on along the minus strand of NC_089219.1, from coordinate 114,922,110 downwards.
CAGCTGAGGGTGGCAAGGACTTTGCCTGCCGCCTGTGGCAGCACCCAGCACCCAGATTCCCTACCACAGGTGCTTGGCTGCGATTGTTAAGGGCCTGCGTTGAACTGCCGACTTGTATGCTTAATGTTATTTTCGTATGTGGGCAAAGGTGTGTGTTCCCTTTTCCATCGTAGGTGTTTTGCTTCACCCACCCCCCACCCCCATGTCCCAATTTGGACATCTCTGAGATCCTTCCCGCTTTGATGTTCTGTGGTGCTGGAGCTGTGAGTTCACGGAAGGCAGGAACTAGATCTATTTCTTCCCCCGTAGCTTCAGCACCACGAAGCCTCAAAAAAATCATGCTGAATGAAAGCCTTCCCGAGTCTTTGTTTCTCTCCTCCTTTTTCCTCTTAAGCGAGGCAGTAGAGCACAACAGCTTAACATGTCGACCGAGTAACCAGCTCTGCTACTCAACCCGGGGCAGTGGGCTTTACTTCTCTGTGCCTCAGGTTCCCCATTTGTAAAAAGGAGATGATATTAGTATTTCCTCACAGGTAGTAAGCCCGAGGTAAGTTGTTGTTATTACTATTGCCCTATCTTCCCTTCCATCCTTCTTATTTACAGTTTTGGGATATCTCAGCCTCTTTGTTTGGACTCAATAGGTCTCATCAACATCAGAGGAACCCAAGGACTGCTGGTCTAGGAAGTCGAAAGAATCCCATTTTAAGTCACTCTTGGTTTCCAGAGATCTCCTGGAAGTAAGAGAATGATAAAGTAAGATCAAGAAAAGGGGAAGGGTCAGGGCCAGAGGGGAGAAGCGGGAGAGAAAGTCCTGGGCCGAGGACAGGAAACTGTCTGGTATAATCAGAGCACATTATTTTTGTGGGAAGCAGACTGGGGAAAGCTCCAAGGAATCAGGGGAGGGGGCTCGTGTTATGAAACATTTCACAAGAGACCCAAACCCTGGCCCCAAAGTACTTCTGTGCATGGGTCAAAGTAGGTTGTAATCAGCGTGGCTGAGCATTTGACAGCCCTGGGAAGGGTGTGCACGTTGGACTCATGAACTTGGTTCTGGCCCCAGCTCCATCTTTGTGATAATTATGTGACCTGAGGCAAGGCTCACTGCTCTGAGCCTCACTTCACCCAATGATAAAACAGGGACGGATGACAGAACGATGTTGGCAGAGCTGTTGTGAGGGTTAAATGTGCTCTGTAAATGATAAAGCACCACCCACCTATCAGCCATCATTTTTATTAAGGCTGTATCTATATGGCCTAGTCATCCAGAAAATGTACCTGATGACTGAGGCTCAAGTACCTTTTTAAGCCTCATTTATTTAGGCCAATAGGTTCTCAGTTATCAGAAGGTGGAAGATCCTCTGTGAACATTTATGACTCTCCTGCCCGGCCTGACCTTTCCCTGAACCCCCATTCCCTACCCTGTGCCCATCCCCAGTCAGACACAGGGGCCCTTGTCAGCACTTTCCATGTGTATTACAACTGTCTGCTCGTGTCATTCTCATCCACTAGCCAGAAGACACTGAGTCTCCCCATGACTCTCTCCCTGGTGCCCAGGCCAGTGCCTGTCACAAAGCAGGCGTTCCACATTGATTTCTTGAATGAGTAAATAAATGGGGCACAGAATCCTTATTTAGGCTACGCTACAGTCCTCTTCTTTGCAGCTTCTAACCCTCCCAGCTCTTCTCTCTGGAGTCACATTAAATGAATCTAATTCTCTTCCATATGACAGTCCTTTAAGCACGTGAGGAGTTATGACATGCCCCCAGAGTCTCCTCTTCTTATGACCAAACATAGTTTCTTAAACTGCTATTTCCTCTCCATGGGCAACTGCATACAAACTTTTCTGGTCAAGGTCACCAGCAACCTCCAAGTTGCAAAGTCCACCATTAATCTTCCTTAGTCCTTATGTTGCTTGATGGATGAGAAGCAATTGTTACAGTTGACCAATGCCTCCCTGGGCTTGTAGGACCCTGTGCTCTCCTGGTTCCCCTCGGCTCCCCTGCCCCATCCACAGTCTCTTCAGCTGGTTCCTCCTCATATTCCAGTGGGAGTGATCCAAGGTCCCAGGGGCTTGTCCTTGGCTCTCTTCTCTCTCCCCATTCACTCCCTCAGTGAATTCATCCAGTTATATAGTTTAAAATGTTTGCTCGCGTCAAACGTTTTACCTCTACACTAATGTTCCAGCAGTTCTGCCCAGCTCTGATCTCTCCCTCACACTCCAGCCACACCTGTCAAACTGCTTATTTAACATCTCCAACTGGATGTCTCATTGGCATCTCAGACTTAACATATCCAAGACTGAGCTCCTGAGATCTTCCACTCCCAAACCTGGTCCTCTCGGTATATGACAACTTCATTCCTTCAGGTCCTCAAGACAAACTTCAAAGTCACCCTCCACTCCGCTCTTTCTCTCTTACCCTGCATCCAGTCCAGCAGTGAATCCTGCTAATTCCAGAGATGGACCATTCCACATGGCCTCCATTGGTACCATTGTTGCCCAAGCCATCATCTTGTGTCTGGATTACTGAAGGAGCCTCCTAAACAGTCTTCCTGCCTCCACCTTTTCCTCACAGTCTATTCTTACCATAGCAGCCAGAGTGACTCTGTTAAAAAAGACATTATGGGCTTCCCTGGTGGTTGAGAGTCCGCCTGCCGATGCAGGGGACACAGGTTCGCGCCCCGGTCCGGGAAGGTCCCACATGCCGCGGAGCGGCTGGGCCCGTGAGCCACGGCCGCTGAGCCTGCGCGTCCGGAGCCTGTGCTCCGTAACGGGAGAGGCTACAACAGTGAGAGGCCCACGTACGGCGGGGGGGAGGACATTATATCATGTCACTTCTGCCCAAAGCCTGTCACTGACTTTCCATCTCATTCAAAGTAAAAACTCAAGTCCTTGGGATTCCTTCAAGGTCCTTGTTCTGTAATAATCTCTCAGGTCTTTGTCTTGGGTTCCTGGGACAGAGATTCTAAACCCTTGGAATTTCCCAAATGATAAGAGAGTCTTTGTTATTCATGGTGGGCATTTGGACCCCACCTGGCTTTATGCTGATAAAGTGACTCTGGATGGGGCTGGTCTTGCCGGAAGGACCAACCGATTAGAGGGTTGGGGCTTTGGGGCACTGATATCAGCCAGACAAGTCCTGCTCACTTCCAGAGAGAGGGTAGGGCTGGAGACTGAGTTCAATCATACGCCCAGTGATTCAATAGTAAAAAAAAAAAAAAAAACTCTGGGCACTGGGGAGCTTCCTGGTTGGGGAATACCTGGATGATGGCTTTGTTCCACAGGTAGAGGACACAGAAGTTCTGCACCTTGGACCCTCTCAGACCCTGCCCTATGTGCGTGTTCATTTGGTTGGTCCTGATTTGTATCCTTTAAAAGTAAAACTGTGACTAAGTATGGCACTTTCCTGAATTCTGTGAGTTCTATCAAATTATTGAAACTGAAGGGGCTGTGGGAACCCTGGAATTTGTAGCCAGTTGGTCAAACGTATGGGTGGCCTGGAATGCTTTCTCCCCTTAATATGTCTGCTCCCTTGCCTCCTTTAGATCCTTTCTCAATTATCACCTTCTGAGTAAGTTTTTCCCTAAACACACTACTTAAAATGCACCACTGCCCCAGCACATTCTGGATTCCCTTTCTGTTACTTTATTATCCCCATAGCACACATCAATATCTAACTTACCATATATTTTACCTACTAACTTATTTATTGTCTCTCTCCCTGACGTGAGCCTTATAAAGTCTATGAGGGTAGGAATTTTTCCCACTGCTTTGCCCATGGCTGTATCCTCACCATTTAGAAAAAAGTGCCTGGTACTTTAAAAGTACTGAATGGATAAATGAATCTGTGTGACTTCTAGAAGCTTTACCACTGCCCCTCAGGGAAGCCCAGTTTGTCCACTTCCCATTAAAGTTGGTGTCCAAAAAGGATGGAAGCTCTCCTGGCATGGACCTCCCAGTACAGTTCAGAGGACCATCCCCTCCTCCAGGGAGGAAGTTACAGTAAGCTCTGAAGCAGTAGTTTTGGGTGTTACCTCCCTGCCTTTGGAGGCAGATAGAAGTGGGTTCACCTCCTGCTCTGCCACTTTTTTTTTTATAGCTGCCTTTTACATCATGCTTCCTATACATGGCACTTATCACGCCTTGCAGACATTTCTCATTCTCAAAAATGCAGGGTCCATGGCCACTTTGCTCACTTTTGTAAATCGAGCGTGTAGCACAGTCCTTGGCATCAAACTGGCACCCAGTTCACATCTGCTAAATGAATGAATGAATATTCAAAACACCAAGCTTGTCATTTTGCATGGATTATGTCACTGAATCCTCAACAGCTACCTTTGTGATACATATTATTAACCCCATTTTACTGACAGAAATGTGGAGTCTAAGAGAAATTAAGTAATTTGCCTAACGTCACAAAGCTAGGAATTTGCAGTTCTGGGGTGAAAAAATAGGGTTAAACACTGGCTCTTTTTGGCATCAAAGAGAAAGAGCCTAACCTCCGTGCTGTACTGCCTAATTGGAAATGTACTGGTGGACAGGCGAAGTTACCCCTCTGAGCCTCAGTTTCTTTCATCTGCAAAATACGACTGCAAAGATTAGAGGAACTAAAGCATGTAAAGACCTTAGCCATACAAATCCTATGTAAATGGTAGCTATTAGTAACAATTAAGACTGTCAAGTGGCAGGAAGTTGCCTTAGCCCTACCGTCACCCACACCATGGCTCTCCGTGCACCTTAGGCTAGTAGTCACGGGCGCCTTCCCTTCCCTGGGAGGAAGTTCTTGTACTCACAGGAGGGTGCCCTCACAGGAAGTCCCTGGCCAACAAGCCTGGGCTGCCAGAAGCCCCAGCCTCTAGGCACCTGCAGCGCTGGTCTGGGAGGGGCCAGGGGAGGGGTGTGAGGGAAGAGGCCTCATCTCCGTACCTCCCAGCTCCCAGGCCCCGCCTCCTCAGTGCTCTACAGAAGGCACATTTTCTGCTCTGTTTCCTCCTCTCCCCCTAAGCAGGGACCCAGGGAAGCAGAAGCCTCCTCCACGGCCCCTGGAACCTAACTGTCATGGGGTACCCAGGCCAGGGGAAGGGGATGAGGAGAAGTGGCAGTGGGTGGAGAGAGACAGCGTTTATTTGGGGAACCCCGTCTGACTTCCCAAAGCTGCCCCTTGGGCTCCTCTGAACTATCAGTGTTCCCAGACACAGAGGCCCTGAAAGGGAGCAGCCAGGCAGAAAGACAAAGGCCATATCTGATCCCGGCTGGGGTGGAGGCCACAGGTCGGGGGGAAGGGAGGAGTGCAGAAGGGGCCAAGCAAAAGGTGGAGGAAAACAGGAGCAGGGAGCGGGGACGGGTGGCCGGACACAGGATTCTTTCTTTTTAAAAAAAAAAAAAAAATTTAATTAATTTATTTTTGGCCGCGTTGGGTTTTCATTGTTGCGCACGGGCTTTCTCTAGTTGTGGAGAGTGGGGGGCTACTCTTCGTTGAGGTGCGTGGGCTTCTCATTGTGGTGGCTTCTCTTGCTGCAGAGCACAGGCTCTAGGCGCACGGGCTTCAGTAGTTGTGACTCGCAGGCTCAGTAGTTGTGGCTCGCGGGCTCTAGAGCGCAGGCTCAGTAGTTGTGGCGCACAGGCTTAGTTACCCCACAGCATGTGGGATCTTCCCAGACCAGGGCTCAAACCCACGTCCCCTGCATTGGCAAGCGGATTCCTAACCACTGCGCCACCAGAGAAGTCCTACAGACAGGATTCTTATTCCTTCCACCGTAAGAGGGGAGATGAGATGCCAGCTGGTCACCGGGATACCTTGCACTTGTGTTGCCATTTTTATTTTTGAGGACTTTTCCATCCACTCTCTTTTCCCAATGTGGACCTCAAGGCTCACTCTGCATACAGCTTCTCCCCGTCTCCCCACCATCAACCTCCTTACAGTAGGTGTTGGAGGGCCCCACGATAAGTAACAATTCTTTACATGACATACAATAATATTCCACACAGAGACAGGGCAGCTGGCGGTTAAGAGCACAGGCCAGAGCCAGATTGCCCGGCCTACTGCACAACCTGTCTGCATCTGTGTTCTCACCTACACAACTGGGGAGGATACCTGCTCCCACCTCAGGTTCATGAGGCAGCGGGCACTGAACAGCGCCTGGCACTTAAGTAAGCACTCCACAAACACTAGCTATGGTTAAAGCAATATAGAGCCTTGCAGATTATCAAGTGCTTTCATTTCCAGAGTCTCACCTCATCTCAACAGCCCTGTGAGGGAGGGATGAGCATCCCACATTACACATGTGGAAACTGAGGCTCAGGTAACAGGCAATGGCATAACCAAGGATGCAAATGCTTCTGGGCCCATGTTAAAGAATCCTTTGTGGGTTTCCCTGGTGGCGCAGTGGTTGAGAGTCCGCCTGCCGATGCAGGGGACACGGGTTCGTGCCCCGGTCCAGGAAGATCCCACATGCCGCGGAGCGGCTAGGCCCATGAGCCATGGCCGCTGAGCCTGCGCGTACGGAGCCTGTGCTCCGCAACGGGAGAGGCCACAACAGTGAGAGGCCCGCGTACCGCAAAAAAAAAAAAAAAGAATCCTTTGCAATAGCCTAGCTGCCTCTCAATGAACCAGGAAGTGGTTGGAGGACACAAGAGTCACCCACCCCACCCCCTGCCCTGAACATCCAGGCTGGGCCCCCTCTTACCTGTATGCTCACTGGAAACTTTGCTCGGTTACCAGTTCTCTCGAGTTCACACACACACACACTTGTCCCTTGGGGACGCGCCATACCATCACACAGCTGACAGCTCTGGGAATGCTGGGCAGTGCAGCAAATCCTCTGAGCTTCTGTGAAGGCCCTTGAACTCTGTTCTCACCTCCTTCCCCAGAAAGAAGCTCTGAAACTGACCAGCTGTCTTAACAGTCCCGTCTCCAGCTCTCCAAACTCATTTCCTCTGCCCATCCAACCAACCTGCCGCCCACAATGATGACGGCTAAAATCCCATAATAGCCAAGGGTTTCACAACGTACAAAAGCACTTTCCCCTATTATCCCACGGAACAAATGGGAGGTGGATTTTTTCACTGTCCTGCACGCATTAGGTAATGGGGCTGAAGCTGGAATCTGGTTCTTCTGGGAGAGGATTAACTCAAGGAATCTGAAGAGGCAGGAGAGGGAGGTGGGGAGAAATCATCCCCTCCTTGGGGTTAGGGTCTAAAACGATGAGAAGAGACATGTCAGCCAGCAGACGGAAGAGCCCAAACCACAGTCCCTGCTCAAGGCGAGTCTCCCCCGGCAGAGATGCTGAGACTTCTAGCCACTCCCACCAGGGGCTCTACCACCATTCCTGTCCCTTATATCAGAGCCTCAGTACCTTCCTGAGGGGACTGTTCCGTAGAGGGGCTCAACCTCCTCCTCTTCCTCAATCCTTACCTCAAAGCAGTTGTCGATTCCAACTCCAGATTACTTTTTGGAGTTAAATGCCTCTTCTCCTGAGTTGTTGCTCCCTTGGTTCTAACTCGTATTCTCGTTCTCGTGGATAGGTTCAATACCAGGAAAACCGGGCGTAGTTGTCTGTGTGCATGACGCCTCTGGGCACTGTGTCACGTGTGCATATCCATGCGGATGAATGAGGGGCCTTGTCCGCAGCCTTTTTGATTAGCTGTCTCTCCACTCAGGCCACCACAGGACTTGCACTGCTCTCTAGCAAAACCCTTACCACAACTTAGTGTGTTCCTCATTTATCTGTCACCCTCAGGAACCTCTTTATGTTTGTATCCCAACGCTCAGTAGAGTGCCTGGCACACAATAGCTGCTCAATAAACGTTTGTTGAATGACTGTCTATATTCTCTCCCGGGCCCACACTCACCCTGCTCTCTCCCCTACTCCGCTCCTACTTCCATGCTGCCCCCCGAAATTATTATGCTAGAGCACAAAGTCGATTCATACTACTTACTGCTTAAATACCTCTATTACACCCCTGCTGTTTGCAATAAAATTCAAAATCTTTAGCTGGACACCCAGGGCCCTCCATCACCAGATGCCTGTCCTCCTCCCCATCTTTTTTTTTTTCTTTTTGTGGTACACGGGCCTCTCACTGTTGTGGCCCCTCCCATTGCGGAGCACAGGCTCCGGATGCGCAGGCTCAGCGGCCATGGCTCACGGGCCCAGCCGCTCCGCGGCATATGGGATCTTCCCAGACCGGGGCATGAACCCGTGTACCCTGCATCGGCAGGCGGACTCTCAACCACTGGGCCACCAGGGAAGCCCCCTCCTCCCCATCTTATCTCCTGCCATGACCCCACAGCACACACTCTAGCCCTCCTTCTCTGAAGAGGCCAGGCCTTTTCCTTACTAGTGTTGAGTTAAGGAAATGGCTCTTCCCACTTCCTGGAATGTCCTTTTCCCCTCCATCTCCACCTGGACAACTGCTGTCTGTGCTATAAGATCAAGCTCAACAACCACCTCCACTGGGAAGCACTCCTAACTTCCCCAGGCAAAATGAGTTACTCCTTTTATATTCTCCCAGGCGTGGAAAAGAGGGATCCATATTTACAGGGCTCTGACAATGTACTATCCAGCTTAATTCTCCTTTACAACAACCTTAGAAGATAGACACTGTCACTGCACTGAACGTGGGCTCAAAAAGGTCACAAAACCAGGAAAAGCTGGAGTCAAGATTTGAGCCCCAGTCTCTGGTCTTCTCCACCTCACCACCTCTTACTTCTGTTATGGGGCCTCCTTCCTACGCTTTACGGCATACATCGGTCTACATTTCCGTTTCCCCTTTTAGACGTATGGCTAGAGGTCGGTTCTTATATTTACATTCCCAGAAGCCAAGCCCAGGAGTAGTTTCATAGAAGACCCTCAATAAATGTGGTTAATTGAACAAATAAATACATGAATGAATGAACTGAGGATTGCATCACTCCCCCAGGCGTGAGCAGCAATGGAGGAACGGCCCGGAGGAAGATAAACACAAGGGACACCCAGTCTCATGCTCTGAGCAGAAGAACCCCTTGAGCATCAACTATCTCCTCTCTTCGGAACTCTGCTCTACGAGCAAATCATCAGCCCTCAAGGAGATAGCATGGTTCCCGAAAAACAAAACACCAAACACGTCAAAACAAACCAGAAAACATAACAACAACACCCAAAGGTGACAAGCGCAACTCCCTATAAAGAACAAGACAGACACATCCCTGGCCTTTTGGGACCTCCCTCTGAGACCGACACACCAACACAGGTAGCAACATCTAGGCCATTTGGAAAGAAGGCCTAGAAGTAGAAAATCAATACGTGGCCAGACTGTATTTACATCACCGGCCCATTCAGAGACGTGAAGGAGTGGGGAGGCCAGGGGAACACTGCGCTCAGGCACAACCCTGCAAGGCAGGGGACTCAGGAACAATCGGAGTGGTTGGAGGAGAAGCAGCTTGATGACTTGGTGTGGGCATGGGATGGGAGGTTGTAGGCATATGGTGATGTGAGCGCCCACTTGTCCTGGCCCTCACCACCCCAGCCTGCCCGGCTTCCGCAGCCCGCTCGCTCAGCACTGCCTGCTCTCCTGTCCTCCAGCCCATGTCTCAGGCCAATGCCACTAATTGTTTTCTCCACTGGCCAACTGGTGGGAATGAGGGGCCATAAAGGAAGCAAACAGCACGTGCCGTGTGTCCAGCAATTTTACTCTTGGCAATTTGATGCAGAAAAATAAAACAGGGACAGAGTTGCAGGGTCAGGGAAGGGAAGTCTACTTCCAAGTGATTTTTCCCTTGTAATGCAGAGCAGTCAGGGCTCCTCTTCATGGGCAATACTGTTGCAAGCAAGACACAGGCATTGTCAGCAAAGTCCGAACATTCATGATGCGACACTGGGCAGGCTGGGCCTGGGAAGAGGTGGTGACAGAATGGCAGAGCCTCACTGTAGGAAGGGACGATGGAGGTCACCTTGCCCAACCTCGCCTCCCAATCAGAAGTCCGCAGTCTGGTGTGCCCAGCATGTGATCATCCTGGCTCCTTTTGAACCCTCCTGGGCTGTGGGGTTCACTGCCTCCTGAAGCAGCCCTTTTGTTTGCTGGACAGCTCTGGCTATTAAGAGCATTTTTTTTTTTTTTTGAATAGTCTATGAAGCTCTTTCTCTGTGTAATGTCCACTTCCATTCATCTCAGCTCAGCCTACTGGAGCCAGCCAATATTTACTGAGGACCTACTATGCCCCACTATTCTAGATTCTGAAGTTAAGGTGATGAACGAAACAAAGTCCCTTGGAGTGTTTAAATCTACTGGGCCAGTCCACTGTTTCCTCCACATGACACAGGATTTTCCCTTTCTCCCCAGACTCTTTGGAGTCCTATTCATGTTCAGTTTTCAGTTTGTGAGGTCTCTCAGGGCTAAGTGAAGTTTCTCCTTGGAATTCTCTGGTGGTCCAGTGGTTAGGACTCAGCGCTTCCATTGCAGGGGGCGCAGGTTCCATCCCTGGTCAGGGAGCGAAGATCCTGCAAGCCGCGCGGCGCAGCCAAAAAAAAACCAAACAAAAAAGAGAACATTTTCTCCTATTATACACCAAGAAGCACTACTTGAAAGAGGAAAGTTTGAAAAGGATTGGAAGATGTCAGCCTTTTTCATGTCACCCTGTTTATTTTCACCATAATAACATTTATTCTTCGTTGATATATTCTTTTTTTTTTTTTTTGCGGTACGCGGGCCTCTCACTGTTGTGGCCTCTCCCGGTGCGGAGCACAGGCTCCGGACGCGCAGGCTCAGCGGCCATGGCTCACAGGCCCAGCCACTCCGCGGCATGTGGGATCTTCCCAGACCAGGGCATGAACCCGTGTCCCCTGCATCGGCAGGCGGACTCTCAACCACTGCGCCACCAGGGAAGCCCCATTGATATATTCTTGTTGATTTACTTATTGGACCGCCATGAATCAGCTCGTTCCCGCTACACCAGGGCAGAGTCTCATTTGCCTCATCACTGCTGATCACCAGGGCCTAGGACAGTGCCTAGCGCACAGCAGAGACTCATGCGCAGACCTCTATCCCTCAGGTAGCGTCACCTTCCTGAGTAAGAAACAGCTGGCCTCCCGCCCCGCCAGCCAGGCAGAGGGGTGGCCGCCCCAGGAGAGCCTCCCAGGAAGGTCTGCAGGCACAGAGCCAGCCCCCAACTCAAGCAGCTGACTTGCCGGTCCGGCCTGGTGTCTGCCTAACACAGAGCCTGGGAGACTGTTTCCTGATAAGGAAATGGGAGTGAGTCACAGGGGGTCAATCAGTCAGGCACCCCCGGGCTCAGCCCCATGTGCCACAGGCAGGGATCTGCTCTGGGCCCCGAGGAGAGACGTGGGGAGAAGAGGAGCTGGGCCATTGCTCTGGAGACCATGTTTCTAGGACACTCGGGACAAGAAGCCAACAGCTACCCGGGAACCCAAAGTGAGGCCACAGGAGCCCAGGTTCAGCGTGCAAGCTTAGCCAGAGAGTGCTTCCTGGAGGAGGGGAATTGAAAATAAGGTTTGGAAGGAGAGAAGTGGCTTGACAGCTAGCAATTTAAAATAATGTTCATTTCTGGGAATTCCCTGGCGGTCCAGCAGTTAAGACTCTGCGCTTCCACAGCAGGGAGTGCGAGTTCGATCCCTGGCCGGGGAACTAAGGTCCCGCATGCTGTGTGGTGCGGCCCCAAAAAATAAAACAGTGTTCATTTTAACACTTAAGTATGCTGGGCACTCTGCTAACCACATTATAGACACCGATTCGTTTAATGCTCACAACCTCCAGAGAAGAAGATATTTACTCCTTTCACAAGTGGAGAATCCGAGCTTAGAAAAATGAGGTAACTTGGCTAAGGGCCAACTGAAATTTGAACCCATGTGTCAAGGACTTCAAAAGTGACTTATTGCTGCATGTCATCAGAGGGCCTCATGTCATCAGTGCACATGATGGCATAAGTGGGTCCCATGGCATCCTCTGGGATTTCTCTATCATAGGAAAGCCAACACTCAAGGGCAAAACTGAGACTGTACCTAACCTAGACCCCATCGAAGTACAAAGCTCACAGAGGTCCACTGCAGACCTGCCAAGGCTCCTCAGACCCGTGGCGGATCAAAGCCACACTGTCTAGCCTGCTAGCCTTCACCACCCTCATCCCCAGCATCCTTGCTCGTGTTTGACTGCCCTTGCGGGTCCGCTCTCCTGGTCTTTCCTGTCCAGCCATCCTGCTTTCCACCTCAAATCGCCCTCTCTCCTCCCCTGTCAGCCTTAGACCAAGGCATATGAAAGCCATCAGGAGGCCTCGGCAACATACAGCCCAAAGCCCTCACTTTACAGTGGAGGACATCCGCCCCAGCGGGCTGACTAAGGTCACGCCAGGCTCCACGGTCAGTGGGATGTCTGTCCCCTCCATCAGGCTGCCTCCTTCACACGGGCTGTGCTTCATGTGGGAGAACTTACCATCTTCTGCTCCAGGCACCCTCTTACTCTCCTTCTTATAGGTTCCCATTCTCTGTGTCCCTGTTATGGGCTGAATTGTATCCCCCTCCAAATTTCTTCTGTTGAAGCCCTAACCCCCAGGACCTCAGAATATGACTGTTGTTGAAGATAGGGCCTTTAAAGAGGTAATTAAGTTAAAATGAGGCCATGAAGGTGGGTCCTAATCCAATCTGACCAGTGTCCCTATGAGAAGAGGAAATTTGGACACGCAAAAGATATGCCAGGGATGCGCCCACAGAGGAAGGACCGTGTGAGGACACAGCGAGGAGGCAGCCTTCAGCAAGCGAAGCAGAGAAAACCCACCCTGCTGACACCTTGATCTGGGACTCCCAGTCTCCACAGCTGTGAGAAAATGAATTTCTGATGTTTAAGCCACCCGGTCTGTGGTATTTTGTTACAGCGACCCTAGCACACTATTATACCCCTTCACCATTTGTAAGTACAGGTAACCCAACTGATGGTCTTGTTACCCGAGCATGAAGCATGTTTCATCGTGCCCAGGTCTGCGAGGGAGCTGTGCATTATTCACCCTAAGACAACCCCCTAAACCACCTAAACTATCTGCCATGGCCCCGGAACACCTCCAGCTGATATGTAGTGCTCCAGCTCAGCAGTATCCATCTCAATGAGTCAAACCAGAAAATAAGTCTGGAACAATGACTCATAAATGAATGAATAAATACACATTTTGAAATTCCACACTCTGATTCTGTGCTCCAGGGGGCGCCCTGTGCCTTGCAGTCTGTGTTATTGATGCCCCTTGTCTTGCAGTGTCAAGGCCCCCAAGGTTCCTTCTCTATCAAAAAACAACTTGGAAAACGATCTGAAAATGAATATATATATATCTGAATCACTTTGATGCCTACCCGAAACCAATACATTGTAAATCGACTATACTCTAATAAAAACAAACAATCCACAACACTTTGGGATTATCCCAGCATCCCTTGGTTCTCATGGAAGTATCTCCCGACACCTTGGGTCTCCGAAATTTTTGAGGATTGCAGGCTGGCAGTACACACTGTCAAAGCATAAACCTGCCCCCGGAAACACCAGATCCCCTTGGTTCTGTATGGTTCTGTAGGACTCTGTAGATTTCTGGGACTCTGGGGTAGTAAAATGTCTTTTTAAGGGGCAAAGGAATGTTCTTCCCAAGTTACTGGCACCTACTGCTACAGCATATAGATTATGGCACCCAAACGTCCAGTTACGGTTATCAACCACTTAGTCTCCATCTAGCAGGGACAGGGCCTGTCTCCTTTATCAGAGTGGTTTTCTGAGGCCCTGAGAGATGGTTGGACTGGCCAAAAGAGCTAGGAATCTGGGGTCAGACAGGTCTTGGCTTAAATCCCAGCTCCACTGTCACCTAACTGGGCCTTAACACCTCACCCAGAAAATAAGGTTACTTAATAGGGTTCCGTGAGAATTAAATGTAATGGGTCAACAATAAGTAGAATATTTAGCAGAGTGTCTAGTGCAGAGTAGATAGGTACTCATTGTGCATTAATTCTCTCCTCCTGATTTCCCTCCTTCCTCTGTATCTACCCTCCTAGTGTGAAGGTCAGGGTCGTCTCATCTCCCTCCTGATACCCTTGCCCCCTCCACTGGTGGATGGGGGATGCCAGAGACAGGGGCAGAACTCTGCAGTCCTTGCTGTTGGCATGTGTGCGTGCAATCACAATGGTACATCAGCAACACAGACTTCCCTTCTCTGTGACACTCACTGCCCAGGGCTCCAGTCCCAAGGGGGCTGTTGTAAACAGGTTTCCTTCCAAAACAAAAAAAGAAACTGACGGATGGTAAGTAATTGATCCCTTACAAAAGGTAGGGAGGGTGCCTGAATAGCTGCCTAGCCAGGAGGCAGGGGGTATGGCTCCTACCAGTTCCTGCTTCAATTTGCAGATTCCAAGATGCGATGCATACCAAAAGAGGTGGAAGAAAAGGATGTAAGAAAAGCAAAACAAGGGCAAAAATAAATACAAACATACACACGGTTCAACTTCAATGTTTGTTAGGTAGAAAATACAGAGAGAATCTAACGTTGGCTTTCCCTAGAAATTTCATACATTTCTTCAATGCGAAACTATACTCATCTATATCTGGTGGGATGAAAAACAAATGGGTGATCTGCAGTAATAACTATGCAGCCCCACATTATCTAAAATATGTCTACTCTAACTATCCAACTTGTGGATTATCCATAAAAGTCTCCAGTCCCTTGACCCCTATGGACTGGATGAGGGACGACAGGACTAACATAAAATTAGCAAGAAATAAAAATGCCTTCCTTTTGACGAACAGCTTTATAATTCAAAAACCATTTCCATTTTACTTTTGAATCACAAAAAGTCAGCCCTGGGAAGCTGAAGCTCAGAGAAGTGACCTTACAGCCCACTTACAGCCCCAAGTTCTTAGAGCTAGTAAAAGGAGACTATGAACTGGAACCCACATCTCCTGACTCCTAACACACGCACTCAGGTCCCTAGGGAGAAACATAACATCACGTACCTGTGGCTTACACGCATGTGCACGCACTCCACAAAGTAAAACACCCAGGTAACTAGAAAGCAAAGATTTGACAACGACCCCCTTCTATTTTAGGCATTGCTCAGGATCCTATTAGAGCTTGGGGTTCATGGACACGAAGAATGCCAAGCACTTGGCTACGAAGTAGAATGGAAATTGGGAGAGGCCAATCTATGGGAATCTGAGGCTCCTAGAAGCAGAGAGAAGGATGAAGAGAAACTTCCTATTCTGTCTCTGCAGTGTTAGCTCTACAGCCCTAGTGACCATTTGTTCAGGGCCAAACAAGAGAAAACGGACTCATTCTGTGACAGTAGGCTTTGAGACAACGATCAAACAACTTCCTGATTGGGGTTATGGTGGGGGCCGGCAATAAAACGAGCTGCAAAGCAGGGGAGAGAAGGTACCATGGAGTAATGAGACCAAAAAGCTCACCATCTGGCCTGGAACCGGGAGGAAGTCTGTGAGAAGGAAGGTGGCCGCTCAGGGAAAGCCATGAAGTTTCCTGTTAAGGGGAGTGATAGGGATAATGATGGGGTCCTCTCAGAAGGGAGCAGGGACCCCCCCACCCCCCATCCTTGGCTGGGATGATCTGTAAAGAGATTGGGGACGACTAGTGAAAGGGTGCTTGGTGCGGGGCGAGGGGCCCTTGCGCTTAGTAGGGCAGACGGATCTGGAGTTAAAGAAAGGGATATCCAGAGCTCACCCCTCCCCAGACATGCTGGGAAGGCTCTGAGTGGACTTCCTTTTCCACACTCTACCCTCTGCATCCCATTCCTAAGGAAAATAATTTTACAAATCTGTCTTCAATACCCTTTTGACTCCTACTGACCCCAGAGACAGTGAGTGAGGTCCCAATTCCCTGACAGCTCATCACATCACATCCAACTTTATACATTCATTCCAGCACCTAGGATGCTCCAGGCACTGAGGTGCTAAGATAAAGTCAGTGGTGCCCTCAGGGAGCCCCCCCAACACACAATCTGCCCCCTAGCTACACCAACCTCATCTCCCTGCTCCGGGTCCACACTTCCTGCTCCAGCCACACGGATCCAGCCTCCACCCCATCCTCTTCAGGCCTCTGTTAAGGGGCTTCCTTGCCATGGCAAGAAAAACGTCCCCCCTCCCTGCAACTTCTCCTTCCTGCTCTAGTCTCCACAGAGGACCCCCGTCCCCCAGCTCCCATCACAAGCCAAGTATTTAATACCTAGTTTTACCCCATCATGTTCACATTTGCATGTTTTTAAGACCTTTCAGGCTGCTCTAATCTCTCCTCCAATCAAATGGGAAGCCCTCAAAATGGGACTCTTTTCCCTCTGGTTCTTTCCTCTCTGCCCACAGGGGGCGACCAGTAACCAGGAATTCACTGCCAGGCCACAAAGTGTTTCCAGATGTTGAGTCCTTTAGACTCAATAGATTATCTATTGAGTACCTACTGCATACCGATGGGACTCAAGTATTATATACTATATCTTCTGATGAGAAAACTAACGTCTCTAAAAGATTCACTGACTCATCCACATTGAAACAAGATGAGTGAAAGAAAGGATTGGAATTGGGGTCAGGTAGAGTCTCTTTCTATCCCCACCCTGGCCCCAAGCTTAAGGACCAGGCTACATGGGAAGTACCAAGGTCCACTAGGCAGTCCAGGACTGTGTGTGTGTGTGTGTGTGTGTGTGTGTGTGTGTCTGTGTGTGTGTGTGTGTGTGTGTGTGTGTGTGTGCGCGCGCGCCCATGCGGCAGAGGAGAAAGAAAGGAATAAAGAGAAAGGAAAATGAAGACAACGGAGGCAGGAAGACAAAGGTATATTCCTTCAAAAAAGTGGTGCTAGAACCAAAGGGAACCTTCCTACTTATTATTGTATATTAGGGAAGACATCCTACCGTTTGTTTCCCATTACTGCCTTCAATTCCCTTCTCGTTCAGGGGACCTGAAGCACAGAGCTGGCTTGTTGATTGGTTTGAGTTTAATTCATTTGTGTAATATCCCTGTTCAGAACAATGTCTAATTAACACTTTTGTTGGGGGGGAATAAAACCTCCCATAATCATTAATGAACGGGGGTGGGGTGGGGGGGTGGGGGGTGGAGGGGAAGCTTTCCCAGGCAGGAGGCTCGAATCTACCAGCTGTTTGCTGGCTCCATTCTTCAGGATGTCTTAATGAGACATGTCTTAATAACGGGGTTATCACTCACTGTGGACCAGGACAATCAGAGGGAGCTGAGATTTGATGACGGGATGCTCAATGCTACATGAGTAAGCACTCAGACCTAGTACTGAGGACCTTGATTCTAGTGTCAACTCTAGAGAGGGCAGCATGGCTGGACAGCCTCCACCAAGCAGGACAGGTACTCTCCCTGCCAGTGGATAAACTTCCAAGTATGAGTTTACTTTCTGTTTGTTGCACTCCCTCTGGGATTTGCAGGGAGAAATAATACCTTAGATTTGTTTATAATTTCACAGTTTGCAAGATGACTATAAATGTTAGTAGCCAACTCTTTGGGAGCAGAGAATATCAATCCCATTTAACAGATGAGGAAAGTGAAGCTCAGAGAAATTAAGGGACTTGTCTAAGGTCACAAAGGTAAGATGTGAATGGTAGAAGCAGAACCTAGATCTTCCGACTCCAGAGCCCTGGGCTTCTTGGGGAGCAGCCTCTGTTTGCAGGTCACTGGGCAATGTGCCATTGCTCTCCAGAGAAGTCCCATAAAGCTAAAACCCTGTTGAGGATATAAAGAAGGTGCTGGGATGGGTAGGGCTTCTACACAAACCATATAAAATTATATGTCAGAATGTGAATAGCATTGGGGTGGGGGGGAGGGATCAACGGCTTTCATAAGATTCTTGAAAGCGTCTATGACCTCAAAATCACAAGGTTCAGTAACTTGGGGCCCATCTCTGACCATGCCTTCTAGTGTGAAATGTGGAGTACAACAAGCTGGGTTACTAATAGGAGGACCTGGGTTTTAATCCCACCATTTTCAAACTGTTTAACCTCTCTGGGCTTCAGTTTTCATTCCTAATAAACAGGGATAATAAACCCTGCCCTGCCAGCTACACAGAGATTTTGAGGATCAAAATACACAAGGAGAAGAGAAATGGTGGCTAGAAGACAACAATGGGAAAGAGATTTTCAGTTTACCCTTTTGTGTTAAAAAAATTTTGTACCATGTGCATTACCTACAGAAAATATGTTAAAAAATTTAACAAAAATACATTTGATCATCAGGTTATAGAGTGCTTTATACACACAATCTCACTTAATTCTCTCCACAGCCCTGCAAGGCAGAGATAATTTTCCCAGTTGCACACAAGGCAACTGAGGCTCAGCCAGATCAGATAAATAGCCCAATGCCATGAATGTGACTAAATATTAGCAGGTCTAGGATTAAAATTCCTATTTTTCTGATTTCAGAGTTGCTCTCCCTCTCTCTCTCTCTCTCCCCCCGGCCCCATATTACAGGTGCTCAGTCCATCTCATAAAAGCTCAGTGTTAAGAGATAAATTTGATGTATATGGGAGGAGAGTAAAATTTTACTATACTGCTACAAGAGGGCTAAAAGTTTCCCCATCATCATCTAAATATAGGACTCCCATAACTACTTGCCTTACAATCAACCCAATTGTTCACTGGCAGTCTGAAGAGTTATACATGTGCATGCACGCACACACACACACACACACACACACACACTTTTGTTATAGCGAGAGGAGAAAGAATTAGGATGGATATTGAAAAGGCACCCCTGTGGTCTGGCACTGTGGAGAACTGCCCAGGAAGCTTGGCATGAGTTGTCCATCCTGTCCCACCCCTAAAACGTACTCATCCTTGCCTTGCACAGACAGTCTTTAAATACTTGGCTGCCAATTCACGTTAGGTTATTGTTTTCATTCTGCTACCTACATGCCCTGTACAGGTTTATCCATGTCAGTGCCTTGGCTTAGACTATAGCCCCCAGAGGGCAGGGCTTGGGCCATACATCTCTCTTTATACTGCATCTACTCTGAGCCAGACACAATTATGTGGTTAATAAAGGTTTGAGCAGATGACCACACAGATAAAGGTCGTTTATTCCAACTTAAAGAGAAATGACATAATTCAAAAAGAGTCATGTACCAAAATGTTCATTGCAGCTCTATTTACAATAGCCCGGAGATGGAAACAACCTGAATGTCCATCATCGGATGAATGGATAAAGAAGATGTGGCACATATATACAATGGAATATTACTCAGCCATAAAAAGAAACAAAATTGAGCTATTTGTAATGAGGTGGATAGACCTAGAGTCTGTCATACAGAGTGAAGTAAGTCAGAAAGAGAGAGACAAATACCGTACACTAACACATATATATGGAATTTAAGAAAAAAAAAGTCATGAAGAACCTAGGGGTGAAACAGGAATAAAGACACAGACTTACTAGAGAATGGACTTGAGGATATGGGGAGGGGGAAGGGTAAACTGTGACAAAGCGAGAGAGAGGCATGGACATATATACACTACCATACGTAAGGTAGATAGCTAGTGGGAAGCAGCCACATAGCACAGGGAGATCAGCTCGGTGCTTTGTGACCGCCTGGAGGGGTGGGATAGGGAGGGTGGGAGGGAGGGAGACGCAAGCGGGAAGAGATATGGGAACATATGTATATGTATAACTGATTCATTTTGTTGTGAAGCAGAAACTAACATACCATTGTAAAGCAATTATACTCCAATAAAGATGTTAAAATATAAAAAAAAAAAAAAAAGAGAAATGAAGCCTCCAGGTAGGGTAATTTTCTTTTTTGCGGTACGCGGGCCTCTCACTGTTGTGGCCTCTCCCGTTGCGGAGCACAGGCTCCGGACGCGCAGGCTCAGCGGCCATGGCTCACGGGCCCAGCCGCTCCGCGGCATGTGGGATCTTCCCGGACCGGGGCACGAACCCGTGTCCCCTGCATCGGCAGGCGGACTCTCAACCACTGTGCCACCAGGGAAGCCCGGTAATTTTCTTTAGACAGTGCTGTGCAGTGGAACATGCACTAGTACCTGGAGAAAGAGCACAACCTGCCTCCTGGCTCTACCTGGTTCTACCTGGCTCCAGAACAAGGGAATTATCCTCTCTCGGTAATAGTTGGTCCACCTATAAAATGGAGATAATAGCTACTTCATGGGTCTGTAACGAAAATTAAAAGAAGGGATTGTGAAATGCTTAGTAAACTGAAAAGTGCTATATATCTGCTACTTAGGAAGAAAGAGAGAAAAAAAAGTAACAACAAAAAAAAAAATGACATCTGAGGGACTTCCCTGGTGGCGCAGTGGTTAAGAATCTGCCTGCCAATGCAGGGAAACGGGTTCGATCCCTGGTCCAGGAAGATCCCACATGCCGCAGAGCAACTAAGCCCGTGTGCCACAACTACTGAGCCCGTGCGCCACAACTACTGAAGCCCGTGTGCCTAGAGCCCGTGCTCTGCAACAAAGAGAAGCCACCACAATGAGAAGCCCGCGCACCACAACGAAGAGTAGCCCCGCTCGCTGCAACTACAGAAAGCCCGCGCACTGCAATGAAGACCCAACGTAGCCAAAAACAAATTAAATAAATTAAATAAATTTTTAAAAAAAAGGACCTCTGAGCAAATCCCAAGGTTTATCAGGGGAAAATGCCTCCTGTGCTTTCCACCCCCCAGCGATGGAAACTGTCTTGTTCACAGTTCCCCTGTGCCTGGCTTAAGGCCTGGCACACCACTGGCACATGGAATGAATATTCCAGAGATCTTTGCAATTGCTGGTTGCTACAATGAAAACTTGGATTTTCATCCACCTTTGGAAACAGCTAACGAGAGAAGCAGTAGCCAATTCTCCCTAAATTTCGTTTAAGTTGTATTAACCCATCTCTAGCTATTCTGGATGGGATACACACACAGCTACACATTCCTCAAAATTAGGAAGGGATTGTTCAAGCAATAAAGCAACTAGTGCAGATGACACGCAGTTCGCTCTGATGGCCCGGGGTCGGGGAGGAGACCCTGAGCAGCAGAAAAGGCAGATCAAGTCACAGTCCCCACTGGAGTGCTGAGGCTTGTTTTGCAGGAGGTGAAGGTCAAGGGTAGGCAGCGGAGTGAGAGAGAGCGTTCCAGGTAGTAACAACAGTGGCTTGTTCCAAGCCTGGAGGCAAGAGTGAGCTGGCCTTCTGTTAGGGACTTGGCAGTAGTTGCGGGGGTGGGCTGGTGCAGGAGGGGCCGTGTAGGGGAGAAGGAGAAACGGAACTAGAAAAACCAGCGTGTGGGTGGAGTGCGGAGGCAGGAGTGTTGGTCCTTTCTTAAGTGGTCTCTGGATTATCATTCCCTCCCTGGGGGCGCCCTTGCCCTATCCCTAAGACTGAGCTCCTATTAATCCTCCTTGACGGTCAAGCCTTCCCAGGACACCCAAATAAAGAAGTGAGTTGTCTATCATATTATATTGCTTATATGTGGAATCAAAAAAAAGGGTACAAGTGAAATTATTTACAAAACAATTTTGGGTAAGGTGGGGAGGGATAAATTGGGAGAATGGGATTGACATAGACACACTACTATATATAAAATAGATAACCAGTTAGGACCTACTCTATAGCACAGGGAACTCTACACAATACTCTGTAATGGCCTATATGGGAAAAGAACCTAAAAAAAGAGTGAATATATGTGTATGTATAACTGATTGACTTTGCTGTACACCTGTAACTAACACAACATTGTAAATCAACTATACTCCAATTAAAAAAACAAAAAAACAAAAGACGTGAGTTGTCCTTGCTCTGAGCTTCCTGGCTATGCCACTCACAGGACAATTTAGCATCTACTGCCTTAGTCCGAGAGGACACAAAGGTATTGAGGACCTAGTGGGTGCTTAATGCTTTCAACTGATCTACTCCTCCCCACAGCCCTGCACTCAGTTACATTATCCCCATTTCAGAGAAAGGCCTTAGAGCATGGTAGTTAGCAGCAGGATCTCCAGGCCAGACCAACTGAAATCTCAGCTACTCTGTCATGTCTTAGCTGTGAGACTTTGGACAAGTCACTTAACTTCTCTGTGCCTCAGATTCCTCTTCCGCCCAATAGGGATGACAAAATACGTATCTCACAGGACCACAGAAGACCATTAACGCATAATGCATAAATCCACTAATATCACTCAGAAAGGTGCCTGGCACATGGTTAATACACAAGGAAACTGATGCTTGGAAATTTGTCCAAGACCTTATAAGCTATACAGCTGGGATTATAACCAAGTGTGTTTGACTTCAAAATCCATGCTCTTTCCACTTTTCCCTACAGTCTCCCTCCCTTGGATTTCCCTAAGTATACTGTCCCCCATCTCTCACAAGTCCCCGTTACATTGTAAACCACTCATAGGACACTGGTGGTCTCCCACTCGCCCCTCTGTCCTCCACGGCACCTAGAGGGTGTATGATCCCTGTGAGAAGCAGATAAGTGAGTCCAGGTGTTAGTATATGAAACTCAGCTCCTATGATATCCAGCAGGACAGGAGCAGGGGGGAAGCTGGAGTGGCCTGAGGCTAGAATTTCACCTGCCCCTGGTTTACTTTCGGTGCCTTTGAGATTAGAGGTAAAGCATCAGTACCAGGCAGTAATACTGGGCAGGGGAAAACGCCCCATGGAGGTACTGGGGAGAAGAAAGCCCTAGCTGCAGCTCCTTCCTTTCCTTCCCCCTTCTCATGAGGTCTTTGGCTTTCTTAGGATGTCCCCAAGAGGACAACGGTGCCACAGGGCCAATGGAGATAGGTGTGCCTCCTCCCACCACCCATCCTGGGCTGGCAGCGTGCCCACCACCAGTCCAAGGGAGGCCCGATTAATCAGCGGCAGGGGCCCCATCTGCCATCCTGCCGG
The DNA here is from genome assembly GCF_963924675.1 of Phocoena phocoena. Lineage (NCBI taxonomy): Eukaryota > Metazoa > Chordata > Mammalia > Artiodactyla > Phocoenidae > Phocoena > Phocoena phocoena. The sequence goes on along the minus strand of NC_089219.1, from coordinate 114,899,267 downwards.
CTCAGCACTCCTTCCTGCCCCTAGCCCCAGCCCTGCCTTCTCCCACCCCTTACTCCCCCTGCCATTCAGCTGGGCGAGGGCATTTCTTCAGTCTTCCTGACTGGGAGGATGGAGGCATAATTAGCACGCTTCTGGGGAGTGGGAGAGGCAGAGTGGCTCATTAAACCGGCCATGCACGCCTCTTCTGCGGCTCCCTCCCTTTCTGCCTGTTTTCGCCTGCCCTCTCCTATCTCCTTTTCTCCCTCGTCCTTCTGGCCTCCCCTCCTTATTACCTTGTTCACTCCTTTTTCTCTTCTGTACCACTCTTGGCTGTATTATCTCCCTCCTCATCTCAATGTTTCTCCCCTTCTTTCTCTGGCTATTTTGCCCCCTGGCCTTTCCTTCCTCCCATTTCCCAAGATCATCTTTTCTTGATTCCTGCCCCCCCACCCCACCCAGATTTCCCGGCCCTCCGGTGTCAGGTCTTAGCCGCTTTCTCTGGGCCACTTGCTCTCCCTGCTGCATCCTCAGAATCCTTATTTCCTTGCCTCTCTTGTTCTTTTGCTCCATTTCTCTCTTCTGCTTTCTTTATTTTCTCGCTCCCCTTCCTTGGTCCATTTCTCCTGTTTCTCTCTTTCCCCTTTTCTTACTGTGTTCCCTTCTTTCTGGCTCTTACTCTCTCCCCCTCTCCTACTCGGTACCTCCACCACACTGAAAGAAATGTGTAGTTTGAGAAATTTGTATACGTTCTGTTCCTTTCCTGGTGGGAGGAGAGAATGCAGGGAAACTTGGGGGAGGACACTTGTGACTTGTCTCATCCTAAGTGACTCGCTGCATTCACAATCCACTAGTTAATTCCCAACATGAAACCCAGTGACAGAGAATAGCTTGTGGAGCAGCAGGGCCAAGGAGAAGAAATTAGACAATGGCTTCTCTACACAGAGGAGGCAGTTACAAAAGGGACACACTTTCTGGAGGAGCTACCATGGGCCACCTTGGTGACAGGGTACCTGCCAGCCACACCTGGGCTGCCCACAGATGCTGGGAGGACCTCTTTTTGGTCCGATTTCCTCAGCTGAGGGTAAGCAGTTCCAACCTTTTAGGAATTACTGACTTGGTTTTGCCACACCGCCTCTCTCCTTCTAAAAATGCAGCTGGTGGTGAGCTGCCTTTAATTCTGGGGTCAAGATGGATCCTGAAGAGCCATGAGGGGACACTCACCTTAGGGAAAATATCGGATTCCCTCTGCCAGGTCTGTTTCAAGTTCCTCTCTATAAATTATTATGATCTTCTAAGCACTGGATCCAAAGGCCATTCCACACTCATCCTCCAGATCTGCCAATTCCTATACTACTTGTTCACAATATCTTCGAAACCCTTTGTCTCCGCTCTCTGCCTCTCTCCACCCTTTCCCACCTCTATTTTTCCCAGATGATACTACACAGCAAGGATGCCTTTCCCAGCACAGTAACTTAATTCCCTCCCCCCACCCTGCCCCATTTTTCAAACACTGAAGTTGTACTTCTTCCAGGAAGCCTTCCTGGATTGATTCCACCTTAAAGATGGAAGTGATCTAAGAAATTATTTAATTGCCCCTCAATTTAGAAGTAGGACACTGAGTTCCTGAGCAATTAAGTGATTTGCCCGGTGCATATATAGTATTAATGGCAACGCTGGGAGAAGACACCCAAGTTTCCTAACTCCTCCTCTTGTGCTCTTTCCATTGTCCTGAAGCTGTCATCTCCTCAGAGAAGGGAGAATAGTTGGCCTGGTCTGCTGGTTGGGGATTTCCATAACTGTTCCTTGTTCTCTATCCCAAAATACCTTTCCCTGTAGTCAGTCTCTTTGCTATGTCTGAGATAGGTGTTGTTGGTCTTAAATGAAAGTTTACTCGACTGTGTGCTCCTGGAAGGCAAGCAAGCATATTGTATTCATCTCTGTTTCCTCAACACCGAACAGTGCCTGGTACTCAATAATTGCTTGACAAATTGAAACTAACTGAAATGAAAACATACTATGGACCCTCTGAAACTGCAGAGCCCTCACCCTCAATAAGATGATGGAGGTTTTTGTTGATAAGGATGATAACGCATAGCCCTGTCCATCTGGGGCCAGCTGTCTCCTCTCGCTCTGTACCACTTACAAAGGACAATGAGGATGTAAAACCGTCACTTAGGGGCACAACTTGCGCCTTTTGGCCTTTCCAAAGCCAAAAGGGAAAGGCATAGGCTTCTAGGCCAGGAACGTTGCAATTCACTGGCCCACTTCATGGCTGCAGGCCAAACGTGTAGAGAGGAGATTGTAGGGGCTACACAGGGCTCCAAAAAGAACTCCAGAAAACACCTGTGGACCCTAACATCTTCTAGGGGGGTCACTCCTGGCTCCTCCTCACTCCTCCTGGACCAAATCCTAGGTCTCTCCTCACTTGCACCCGCACTGGGTATACGCAGGTAAGAGTCCACGGGAGGAAGAAGCAGGCTGGAAACAGGGCCTGTGGAGCTTTAGCAGAAGGCCTGCTGATGTTCTCACGCTGTTCAAAGGAATACAGATGTGGAGGGGCGAGAGAGGAGCCCAGCAGAGCAGTACTTGCCTGAACACTTGGATCCCCTCCCTCCCTCCCTTCCAATTAAGTTATTGGGCAATCTGTGCTGGAAGCAGTGTGGGGAGTTTACATCTCAGGGCCTGGGATTCTGGCAGCTGGCAAAGGATCTGGGGCAAGTCCTGACTTTTGACTGTTGGGCACAGCCCATCGCCTGCAGAGCTCCTGGGATGTGTTAAGGTCACTCTATATCCAGTGGAGCTCCTCAGGCACTACAGGCAAATTTAATAGGGAAACTGAGGTCAAGGAATATGGGTGGTACTTAGCTGTCGTAGAAAGACCACTGGAATGAGAATCAGGAGTTGAGGTTTACAGCCCTGGTCCCACCAGAATGAGCTGCGTGGAACTGGACTGGTCCCATCCCTTATCTGATCTTTAGGTTCCTAATTCATGGAATAGGTCACCTCCAGAACTGACAGCCCAGAACACAGGAGGTACTTAGCATAAGTTAAATGACTGAATAGATATTCTGAGACTCCCTTCCTCCAGATATTTACAATGTTTTCCATACCACTCACATCCCACTGATCTCATTTGGATGATAATGGCCCCTTCAGCATCCTCCCTGCTTCTGGCTTTCCCCACTTCCAATTGCCCAGAAATCTGAATGCAGCCTCTCAAACTGCATTATGTTGACCCACTTCTCAAGAAGCCACAATAGCTGTCTACTGAGAGTCCAGGTGCACAAGGCCTTAATAGCTGCCCACCAAAGCCCCACCCACAACCGCACCGGCCCACACACCTGGACTGGATTTCTTCCTTCCCTTGCAATCCATGCCATGTCGCCTCCTTCTGAGCCCTGTTCCAGACTTACCTCTTTAAGGAAGTCTGGCAAAACTAGCACCATCTATAACCACACCCGGTATTATTTCCTGCCCCTTCAGTATTTAACGCCTCGGGCTGCGTTATATTTACCCGTCGTTTCTTTTATATATATCCTGGTAAGTAAAGGCATAATTTACCCCTGAAACCTGACAAGTGAACAGAAGGCACTAAGGAAAACCCCTTTCATAAAAGCCACCACAGCCTGCATGCTCGACATCCGCGGCCCTCTCTCTCAGTCTTCCTCCAGGTAAGGGGAGAAGGTTAAAAACATAATAACTTCATATATAAACACAAAAGCTACAGCTAAAAAGAGCCTCTGCTTTTTTTTTTTTTTTTTTCGTGGTACGCGGGCCTCTCACTGCTGTGGCCTCTCCCGTTGTGGAGCACAGGCTCCGGACGCGCAGGTTCAGTGGCCATGGCTCACGGGCCCAGCCGCTCCGTGGCATGTGGGATCTTCCCGGACCGGGTCACGAACCCGTGTCCCCTGCGTTGGCAGGCGGACTCTCAACCACTGTGCCAGCAGGGAAGCCCGAGCCTCTGCTTTTACCTATCCCAACTTCCTCATGTTAGGGGAGACTGAGACCCAGAGAGGTTAAGCAACTTGTTCAAAGTCACACAGCTCATTTAGTAGTCAGGAAGGAAACCAAGATGGGGTAATGCCTCATGCACCATGATCCTTTCACCAGCTGACTGAATTAGTCAAACCAAGGAGTCATTTTGACATCATACAGCCAGCTGAATTGTTTTTTTGGTGGGGAATCCATAGTCAAGTGCAGTGAAAAACCTGCACTTGCCACCCGGTAACAATATCTGACAACAAAAGGGGACACAAAGGTCTGAAGGAGAACCAAAAAGGTTTTATAATCCTATCCCAAGAAAGAATTTAACAGCCCTAGAATGAAATCCAGGATATGGCATTTTTGACTGTGAATTTTTGAGGTTTTGGTGGAGCTACTTCCTTGATGCCAGCCCACAGTGGCCATTTTTAGGCTGCTGCTGAGGGCGGGACCACCAGCGCTAAGTGCTCTGGACAAATTCCAGGATGCACAACCACTGAGAAGAAAGAATTACAGAGGCCGAGGGCCACTGCCCCTTCCTCCTCCAACCCAGTGAAACCAACTGCCCTCTACAGTGGTCCCATCATCAACGATGATGCAAACATTCACATCTCAGTTCTTGGTACCGCTGAGGAAGACTGGTGGTGTAGCTAATGCAAAAGTCATTTCTTCTTGGCTTTGGAAAGCATGATAATGGATTTTTAGTGGCACCTAGTTATGTTCTACTGAAGATAATATTAGAAAAGTGTTTGTATTCTCTAGCACATATTAAGTGATAGGGAGGAACAAAAGTGGTTAGCTGGAAGAGGAACCAGACTTTGAATTAAAAGTTCATTATGGGGACCTGCCAATGACCAGAATATTCAGTCAACGAGCATGTGTGTGTGTGTGGACTTACTGTGTGGCAGGCACTCTGCTATGTGCTGGGGAGAAGAGGAAAGAGAGGGAAATTACAAATAGGAACAAGACACACTCTTATCCTCCAGGAGTGTTACAGTCTGGTGAGAGAGGCAGAGGTAAACAACTCACTATGATTAAGACAGAATATAAGTGCCATATCGAAATTCAAGCAATTTGCTTTGGAAGCTCAAAGGAAAGAATAGTTTTTTGGAGGGAGTAGAGGAGACTACCTTGAGAGGCACTAAAAGTGCAACTTGGAGGCAAATCCTGATTTCAGAGGGCATGGGATGGGAAAAGGGGTCACCAGTCTGAATGAGCACGGAGGTTGAGAAGATGTTTGGGCCATTCAAGGAACAGTGTGAGGAACAGCATTGGCTCTCCCTTCCACACCCAATGCTGCAGGAGGAGACCTGATTGGCCTCCCCCTTTGAGCAAAAGGAAATTCTGTAAACTCCCAAGACGCCTTTTAATGTACCCGCTGCTCCACCATCATTTATTTCAACAAGATAGTTCTTGCTTAGGTCCTACTGAAGCAAGTTCCCTTCCACCAGTTATTCCTCAGAGCTTTAAAAAAAAAAAAAAAAAAAAAATCACCCTGGGAAAAATTCCTGTCCCGGTCCACAGCAGTCTATTTTCAACCTCAAACTTACTTAATCCAGGGCCAGTTTCTCTGGGATTCCCAGACCTGGAACTTTTCTTACATGAGACTGTTATGTTTGGGGCCTCTCTCTTAGCCCTCAGCCCCGCTAAACCCTTCTAATTTGCTGCTGCTTTAAAACTGTGAAGGAAAAAAGATGGAGAGGAGGCAACCCTCTCCGCCTCTCGGCCTCTTTCCCTTGCTCTGCGGTTACGCTCAGCAGTGATCCTACAAGCCTGGAATTTGAGGAATTTCCTGCCCTGTGCTCCCTGGAAGAGCTGAGAGAGACCTAGCAATTAGGCCTGGAGTTTCCACTCCTGCCTCCCTCCACCCAGATGAAGTGCCCCGAGTGAACAGCTTGCTCTAAGGGGGCCACGTGGAGCTCAGCCTGGGACGTCTGTGGCCTTAACATTCTACACGAATGTCACCCCCGCTGCCACCCACTCCCTCACTCCTCCCCCACCACCCAAAAAGCCTCTGCCAAAATGCTCCACAGCCTCTCCTTTGCCCACCTTAGATTGTAGCCGTGATAATACAGGACATTCACAGAGTTAATTCCTTCCTGAATCCATCTCGTTCGTCTGCAACTGTCCCAGGATAATGCCGTACTTTTTTTTCTTTCCTTTTTTTTTTTTTTTTTTTTTTGCTTTCCCCCATCAGAGGAGCCACACTTTGCCTCAGCTCTTTATTCCCGCCCCTCCAGTCTGCCCCTCCCTCTCTTGCTGTCTTCTGCCTCTTCTCCCTTTGCTTGTATTTCATTATGCACTGATCTATTTGACTTGTGCCCTTGTTCAGTGTCCTTCTACAGGCTGAAGGTCTTAGATCTGCTCCCAGGCAGTGTGTCTGTCTCTGGGACTTCCGGAAGGCAGGTGTGGAGGCTCTGGGCCTCTACTACTTTGTTCAAGTCAGAGACCTGGGGACGGGAATGGGGAAGATGGTCCCAAGTCATTTGAATGAACCTTATGTAACTTCTTTTCTGCAGCAGCCAGAGCTGCAGAAGCAAATTTCTCTTCCTAATTATGTTTTGTTCAGGCTAATATTAAAAATTGGTTCATAGTCCCTCGTCACACATCAATTGATGGCTGGATACCAGGTGCTACGGCAAAAGCAGCCTGGGATTTAAACACTTGCCACAAACAGTTCTCACTTAAGCTGGCCCATATACCGCCCCCAGCATGGCCTCCAGGGAAGGTCGGCATTTAGATGCGCTCAATGAATGATTGGTTCCTGTCTTCTCTTTGTACTTCCCTCTGGTCCAGGTGTCCAGCTTTGTGTTTCCTTCCTCATTCTAGTCTTTTCATTCTTGACACTCCTTCAGTAATGCCCCATGTTACCCTACTTGCACTGCTCCTCCATTCAAAGGACATTTCTGAATCTTTTCTGCCCAAAGTCCTAGAGAAGTTATGACCAGGTGGAACTTTGTTTCCCCACCTTCCTTCTCTGTCCACATAACACACACCCTCTCAGATTCCGTTCCTAGGTGGGCAGCTATCTCTCTCCATCCTGCTTCCATGACAACACTGCCATGTGGCTGCCCACCCGCCCACAGGTCTCTCCTAAGGTTTCGCAGTGTATCAGTCCCCGTGGGCCTCTCACCATGCCTCCACTCTGCTTACTCTCTTCTTGTTCCCGCTCTCAGAAAGTATTAAGGCTGGGCAGCCCACTGGGGCCTGAGGTTTCGAGGCCTAGGCTTTCTTTTCAATCATCCCGACTCTGACTCTTGACAATTCTGACCCAGGGTGAAATTAAAACAGTAGTTTCCTGCTTCCCTTTCCTTCCCACGCCCCAATTCTTCTCTGCATATCCTACGAGCCTCAAAAGGAGAAGACTCTCTGGTTAAAAAGGAAATCAAAGCTATTCCAATACTTCAATGGGAATGCTCACTATCTCTAGATTCCCTTCAAATCTCAAGATATTTGCCTTTTGAGGTTGAGTTGCTAGTTGCCAATTCCCCCCTCCTCCCCCTTCACATGCCCTTCAAACAAAGCTTTTCTGTCAGGTTTTTGACCCTGATGAAGATTTTTTAACTGGAATCCTTTTTTTTTTTTTTTTCCTTTTCCCCCTTCCTCTCTAATTCTGAAGGATCTTTTGTCTTCTGAGCAAAAGAACTGAGAGATTGGGAGGGCTGCTGGGGTTTTTTTTTCTTTCCCTTGTAAGTAATTGGGAAAGAGTTTTAAAAAAAAAAAAAACCCTGAGGGAGAGAAGATAGAAGAAAACCCAATATAAAACTATTTTCTTTCTTAAAAAATTATTTTAATAGAAAAAAAGAGAAAGGTCTTGAAAATATGAAAAGAAAAGAAGGACTTTGAAGAGGAGAGGACCTTGGAGAGGTAACAGAGAAAATGAGGGAGCGCTGGAGAGAAAGACCTTGAGGAAATGAGAGAGAAGAGCTTGAGGAAGATGGACCTTGAGAAATGCATGAGCAGAAGGGGAAAGAAGGGATATGATGGAGATGCCTGTTCCCCAGGCTGTGTATCCACTGGACAGTCTCTCCAACTTAGAGGTAACAGAAAGAACTAGAAGTCCTCCCTGAGGTGGTAAAGAGAGCTCTCTTCTCCTTGCACACCCACGGCACTTAACAGTGCCTAGTATAGAGTAAATACTCAATAAATGCAGGGTGGAACGAAACAAGGCGGTTATGGATGATTGCGTTTTTTGTTTCTGTTTTTTCTTCTTCCTCCAGGACCCAATGAAAGGTTGGTTGGAAAATAGACAAGGCAGAAACAAAGAACTCAGGCCACCCTCACCTGATGGAGATCAGGTTGTGCCAGGCTCACAAACAGAGGTCACAGTTTGTCAACCTCTTCCTGTCTCACCCTACCAACTTCCCTGGGCTTAGTTCTCACCCTCGTCTGTCTGGGCATCACTCATCCAACAAAACGCTATCAGCGCTCAATTACTCGCACGTAGGTTTCTCACTTTGGAGATTATCCGTGGAAAAATCTTAATCCCAGGCAGGTTGATTCCCTTTGCCACCCAGAACGTCTCGGTTGTCAGTCTTGGTGTGAGCAGGGAATTAGAAACTCATTTAAATAGCAGTCCAAGTCAACTCTAATAAGCAAGGCAAATCTGATTATTATCATCATTATTGCCACCATGATGCATTCCAAAGTTAAAAAAAAAAAAAAAGATTAAAAAAAAAAATCAGTGGCTTGGTGTTATCCCTGTCAAGGCTCCCCCTCTACTGGGTCAGCTGGGAGTTAACTGTATTTACAGACGGCCTTTAATCTGGGGGACTCAGCTCTCCACAGCCTCTGGTCCATCTTTACAGTACCCCTAAAAGGAAGATTACAGACAATTTATATTATTTGTTACTTAAAATAACAGCCGACATTTTAGTAGCTGCTGGCCTACTATGTGCCAGGCACTATGCTATATGTCTTATATATTTCAACTCCTTTAATTTATTCATTACAAAAAAGACTTGAGGCAGCATACACAGAGTCAATGATATAAACAATAAATTAAGAGATAACCCGAGACATTGTGTGGGGATGGTGGTGATTAGGCCAGCAGGGAAAGAGAATAAGCATAGGAGAAATAAACTGAGGGTGGGGTAAAGTCCTAATACGAAATATATGCCACACGATCCTGGGTGTCTCATCAGAGATGAATGGCAAGGTTAGCCTTGAGCTCCCAAGCAGCATGTGGAAAGAGGAAAAATTCATAATTAGTGATGCAATTTACAGTACCCGTAAAATAAAACCTAACCGGTGCCTTAGGAAAAATACCACTACAGAACTTTCTTCTGTGGATCCTCATACAAAGTCACTGTGATGTGTTGAGCCCTGTCCTGGGCAACACCCCTAACCATAAATACAAAAAGGAGATTCACAGTGCTGCCCCTTACAACATTCCTCAGTGCAGGCTGAGGGCACAGTGCCAAAGGCTCAGCTCAGTAAAAGCAATTCTTCGAGGGGCCAAAACCCTTCAGTCTCAGTTTGCCACTCTCTGACGGTCTGGCTTAGTCTAAGGATAAAATTTAGAGTATCTGGAGGAATGGACTGGAGGTGGGTGATAAGAGTGGAGAGAGAGGGGTTGGGAAGCTGCAGATGTAAAACAGGACTCTTGCGACTTAGCTATTCTGGCCTTTGGTTCAGAACTGCATCCTGAGATGAGAGGAAGAAAGAACATCACAGCCTTCTTTGATATCCAGGATTTCTTGGGAGGCATCTGAAGGCAGGGGAAGGCGGAACTCAAAAGATTATTTCCCTGAGGACACCGGGCAAGGGGCCAGCCAGCTGTTGTGATGTCTGGGGTGGGAGTGAGGTGACTCATTTAAAATATGAAAAAGTACTTTGGCATTTTCTTTCTTTTTTATTTCTGCAGAGTATACCTAACCCCCAAACCTTCAGCTTAGCTTCTGGCCATCGTGAAGCTTGGGAAGATTAAGCCTGCTGGAAAAAAAATCCTAAGGAGAATTCAAAGAGGAATCAGAGGTAGAATTAAACACGGTGAAGCAGCCCCAGCAAAGCTCCCTGACTAGACTGTACCTCCCCAGTGAAGGAAGAGCCCAGGTGCCCCAGCACTTCAGAGACCCAGAGGGCGACAGACAACACAGAGGTCAGCCTGCCTGTGACATCTGCAGCTCTTACCCTCGAGATGGTCCAAAGGAAGGAAGTCCACAACTCAATTGTCCATCTAGTAATTTAGCATCCACAAGTTCTTCTGTCTATCTGACCAAAGCCTTTTTTGTTGTTTTTCCCTACCAAGACTGTATTTTTCCTAATAGTGCAGGAGAGAAAGCTTGTCCAGCCTTGGTCTGCGGAGCTGGCACTGGAGCGAGGGGGCCAGTCCCCAGTTAAAGGGAAGGAGATTGGAGGGAGGACTGGGGCTCCCTGGCTGCTTCTTTGAAATCCTCTTGGTGAGTGAGGACAAGGATAAAGGCAGGGGAGAAGGAGAGGTAGAGCAGGCCGGCATCTCAGGCCAAGTCCCCTGACAATGGGCAGGAGTCTGGAACCTGCAGCCTGTTACTTAATTATCTCTGAATGGTTTTTGTTCCTGGCTTTAAACATTTACCCCTATTGGGTTTTCACGGCTTCACAAGCTCTCTATCTCCTTTTCTTTGCCGTTGCCATGGCAACGACTCCAGGCATACAACTGCTCTCCGATTTTAAATAAAAGTTGAGGTTTCTCTCTCTCTCTTCCCTCCCAGCTCCTCCCTCCTTTTCTCTCCTAGGATGGATGAGGTTTCTCTCATCCTCTCCCTTCCTTTCACCTTCCTCTCTGCCCTGCTCTCCCCCCAACCCAGCTCTGTTTCCTTATCATCACCTCATTCTCTCATTTCCTCCTTCCACCTGCCTCCGCTCTAAGCCCTCTCCCCTACCGTTAGGCTTCCTAGCTGGCCCTAATCCCCTGGTTGCCATGACAGCAAGAGTAGGCCCTTTAGGAGGGATGGGGGCAGAGGTTGAAGGATAAGGGCATGTCTGGGGAAGGTGGGGGGATCTGCCTGCAGTCCCAGGAGCAGTGTTACTCAAGATTCTCTGGGGACCACCACCTTCCTCTCTGGGCCTCAATTCCTCTAGCAATTAATGGAAAGTAGATTCCTTATCTCACCATTTTCCCTCCACCCCCAACCAAGGAAGGACTTTTCGATCTGTGCAGTCAGGAATGGGGAGGAGGCAGGGAGGTTTGTGGAGGTGAAGCAGTGGTTTTCCAAACTGCTGCAGGTGGAACTTCTAGTGTCTGCTCTGGGGCAGTGAGTCACTTACACTCTTGAGTCTTGGTTTTCATTGGTATCTATCTTTTCAGGGGTTGGATTAAATCTGTGATTTTTCTGTACTCTGAGGTGCCCTAGGCCGTCAGAGCAGTCTCAGCAGCTATAGCTGGGGGGGGGGGAAGAGGGGTGAGGGGAGGGGAGGGAGGTGTAGCAGGTGCCTGAGACCCAAAACAGTTAGTCCCGGTGTCTGGCACCACAGGGGACGGCTTTTATCTGCTTAAGGCAGAGAATGGGTAGATCTCCCAGCAATCCTCATCCCAAACTACGTTTCTAAAGGAACTCAGGGCCTCCATTCACTCCCCACTAGTGGATTGTCCAGGTGGCTGTCTTTGCCACCTGTCTGCTCCTTCCCTGGTCCCCCTGTCAGTAAGTTATGGTTTAGGTGGAAGCCTAATCATTTCTAAAATGGGCTAGAGATTGAAATACTCTACTCACTCCTCCATGACATAAACGTCTCTCTCTTAATTTTATGATATGGGTCAAGGTTAAATACTTGGGTAAAGGGAGAAATAAACAACAATCTGACATTTTAGAGAAAGCTATATATTGGGAGTCAGAAGACTCGATCTCTAGGTCTAGCTCTTCCTCTCGTTGGTTCTGTGGTTCTCAATCAGTGTGATTTTATCCCAGGGGACACTTGGAGATGTCCGGAGACATTTTTTATTGTCACACCAGTGGGTGGGGTGTGCTACTGGTTTCTAGTGAGTAGAGGCCAGGGATGCTGCTAAACATCCTACAGTCCACAGCAGCCCCCCGCGCCCCAGCCCCGCACGCAACAAAGGTTAGCTGTATCCATCTTGAGCAGTTCATTTTCCCATTCAGAGCCTCAATTTCCTTGTTCATAGATTAGTACCTTATACTCAATCATTCATGTAACACACACTTCGCGAGTGCCTAGGCCAGGCACCGTTCTAGGCGTGAACGGTGGGGTAGATGCAAGACCAAGAGAGAAGATCCCCTTGTCCCCAAAGACTTTTCATTAACATGTTCACAACTTGAAACGAAATTGTACAAGGCCACACAGAAAGTCAGGAAGGAAGCTGGAACCTGAATCCAGGTCTTCTGACCACAAATCCAGGGCTCTTCTCATTACTTCATACCATAAAATGTAGGGTTCAGTTTAGCAATAAGAGCTAACACGTACCGCATACTTAAAGCATCTCAGATACATTTGCCAAGCATTCTACACAGATTATTTAATGCAATCTTTATCACCACCCTACGAAGCAGATGCCACTGTTCTTCTATACCAAGGTGAAGGGACTTGCACAAGTCATGACCCACATGACTTGGGTCATGAACCCAAGCAGTCTGAACTCCAGATCCTGCTCTTTTACCCAGAAGGCAAAGAGTACTTCCGGGACCTCAGGCATCACCTAGTGAGCTCCTTGTTTTATGGCTGAATAAACCGAGGCCCCGAAAGAGCACGTGACTTGCCCAAGAAGAAACAGCCCAAGAAGAGTCAAGGCGAAAACCCAGGTCACCGGACTCCCAGTCTAATATCAGATCTAATATAGTCTCGAGCTCTCAATGTTTGTAATCTTACTGGGGGAAGGAAGTGGGAAGCGCATTATAAGAAACAAAGTCTGAACATCCCAGCATCGACGTTTGAGGGCAAGAGGGTTTGGGAAACTGGGAGAAACAGCTAGTGGTCAGTAGAATGGAAAAAGCTGCCTCCCGATGGAGAAGGAGAAAGAGAGTCGGGGAGTAGGAGGCTGAGGGAGGAAGCTCAGAAAGAAGAAAGAGGGGTTTCCCTGGTGGCGCAGTGGTTGAAAGTCTGCCTGCCAATGCAGGGGACACGGGTTTGAGCCCTGGTCTGGGAAGATCCCACATGCCGCAGAGCAGCTGGGCCCCTGAGCCACAACTACTGAGCCTGCGCTCCGCAACAAGAGAGGCGCGATAGTGAGAGGCCCGCGCACCGCGATGAAGAGTGGCTCCTGCTTGCCCGAACTAGAGAAAGCCCTCGCACAGAAACGAAGACCCAACACAGCCAAAAATAAATAAATCCTTAAAAAAAAAAAAAAAAAGGAAGAAAGAAAGAAGAAAGATGCTGAACACACAGGGAGGGGCCAGACTAGAAAAGGAGGAGGCTTCTGAGCGTGGCAGGTGACAGGGTCTTCCCTGCCCTCCTCCTGCTTCTTTCCAGGCTAACCTCAGGCTCTCCTTCACTCTGTGCCTCACCACCCATCACCTGGCCAGGCTGATGAGATTTCCTGATTCACTCCCTCACCTAAAACCCACTCTTGCCCCCCTGGCCAGGGAAAGAGCCTGGAATCCCCCCACCCACCAGTGTCCAGGGGCTTCGCCTGCTGCTCTTCCGGACAATGAGCCCCGACCCTGAGGGAGGGGGCAAGAAGACAGGACAGCCCTTGAGAGAATCCAAAAGCAGCCAACACAGAACACTGCACAGAGGAGGTACCCGGGACCTGCCAGGCTCCCTCCCAGCTTCCCAGTTCCTTCAGGAGTTTCTTCCAGGCTCAGCTCATCTCTTCAAATCCATGTTACGAAGGAGGAAAACAGGCCCAGAAGTTTCTCTGGGGGCCCTGACCCTCACCGAGGAGGCCCAGGCATGACTTATGAAAGAGGCTGAGGTTTGTTGTTTGTTATTTTTGTTTTGTTTTTAACAAAGCATAATCCAGGGCCTTGGGGAACTTGCAATCTGGTAGAAAACCGAAAGGTCAGTGCTTTAAAACTGAGTATAAACTGAGCCTGTGAAATGAGATAAAGGGAGGGTTAGTCAGGAAAGGCCCTTGGAGGAGGTAACCCTTCTGAGCATCAGAGGCAGGAGGTGGAGGGCGCAGACCGAAATTCCTGGGCTCTGGCTCCTAGGAGAGGGCCCTGGTTTTCATTTTTTCCCTTCCCCCACGGCTCAGCTCTGGTCGGCCTCTGAGATGATTAAAACCAAAAGAATTTTAAATGCCTGGAATTCACTTTTCACCACTGATGCCATTTGCTTATTTTCCCTCTCTCTCTCTCCTCCCTTCTTATAATTTCTCCTCTTGGGAGAGCTATCTGTTTGCCTCACTCCTTTCTTCTGGCCCGGTTTGCTCTCGATGATTCCCAGTACCCACCAATTCACTTTGTTTTCATCGCGGGAAGGAGGAGAGAGGGGGTTGGGTGTCTCAGGCAAAGGGGAGGGAGGATGGGAGGGTGGAGGGGCCTTGGTCTTGCTGGCTAAAGTTCCCAGAAAAAGAAAGGAGAAGAAATAGCTTTCAGGGAAAGAAATCTACCAAATGTTTATGTTCCCACAAGACTCTGCGAAACCTTTTCACAGACCAAAGCTAAAGTTCAGGGTGAAGCCAGAGCACGTTGCTTAAGGAACAAACTCTTATCAACATGGAGACACAAGAACCCACATCCTTGATCCAGGGTCTCCCACCTTCCCAGAGCGGACAGCAGACTCTGTGTGTGTGTGGGGGGGGGGGGGGGGCGGAGAAGGGCACTCCAGTTGTCCTCACCTAGAGTCCAGACCAGATCTGAAAAATGTAGAAAACGTTTGCTTCCACCCTGGTTCCCGAGCAAATAATGCTTCTCCTGGAGCACCCCAGCTCTGGCCCTCTGAAATCAGTACCTCCGGCCTTGGCTGAAAAACCAAATCAGAGAGATCCAGGGCCTCATTCAGGAAGAACAAGTCCTTTTTTTGAACTCCCACCGGATGGCAAAGAGTCGGAAAATGGCACAGCCAGAAAGAATCTTGGAAATTAACCTTCTCGTTTTATGATAAGAAAACAGGCCCAGGTCAGTGCACGAGGCCACTCCCTGACAGGCACAAACGGGGCTCAAATCCACAGCGCTCCTCCCACATTACCTCCTGAATATAGACTTTCCTATGGTAGTGCCTGGGAAACCAGAAGTTGCACGTTTCAAGCCACGCGAGACTGGACACATTTAACCCTTTGGCACAGGGGCTCTGCACGCGGCAGAAGCCGTGTGCGGTCTGAGGCCTGGAGGTCAGCAGAGGGACGACCAACCCTGCCTGGAGCTGGGAGCCAATGAGCTCTGAGCTGGAAGCAGCCCCAGCCAGAACAGACAACTTATTTGTGGAGAGAAAAATTGCACTGGGACAGAGTGACCTGGCTTGTCAAGGCTCAATAGCACATCCCAGAAAGAACACAGGGTAGAAATTTTGTGCCCTCCCTTACTGAGGAAGTCGAACAAAAAAGGACCCTCTTTCCGTCACCAGCTTTTAAAACAATTAACTTGTTTTATGCGGTCTCTAAGGGCATGGGCTAGGTGCTTTCATGCGTAGTGGTAATGACAATAGGAGTAGTAACAGCTACCATTTGTTAAGCACCTGTCATACGCCAGGTTTACGCATGCCATCTGCGGTCTTTTCAAGATTCCCATTTACCAATGAAGAAACAGACTCAGGTTATAGGACGATTCCAAGGTCTCACAGCTACTTAACAGCAAAAGTTAGTAGGATCCAATTTCTTTCTTTCTCGAGATCAAGCACATTGTTCTAGGGTCATGAAAGAAAATTCAATATAGAGAGGGGAAAAAATGGATGTTCCCTCATTCTCCACCACTTCATGTGGACCAGAAGCCCAGGCCACAGAGACATGATGAAGAACAGTGGTGGGGACGTGAGTACATTCTAGAGCTTTGGGTCCGAGTCCAGCTCTGTGTCTAACTCTCTGGGTAAACTCTCCTGTTTCTCGAGCCTCTCAAATCCATCATCTGGACATCTTCCTCTCTGTTTATTTTGGAGTTGGAAGCCCAAGGAAAGCCCCGAGGTCTGTGGTGATGCCAGGGCTGACGGCCCAGTGGGAATGGTGCTTTCTCTCTGCCTCACCTCTTCTTCCTGAGCCACAGTTTTCCTCATCTCTGAAATGGGTATGATGAGCATATCGTCAGACCCCTGGCACAGCACCTACAAGGCGCAGGTGTGAGGAAGTGCTAGGCTTTCCCCTCTTCATCCAATCACATTATTGAGTGGCCATTCCCTAGTCATGGCCATGGGATTCAGCCCCAGGGTGTGTGCCCTGCTCTCCTCAGAAAAGAAAAGTTCCCAGACCAAGACCTGGGTCCTAACTGGATGGTGGTCCTGTCCTTCCTTTCCCTGTCACCATTCTCACCCCAGCTTGCCTCACTTCCCAGGACATGGTTGAGTGAACTTCACTTGGGACCATCTCTTGCTCCTCATTCAGCTTTCTGGCCACCAATCTATGCACTTCTCCTGATGTACCCCGCCCCACCCCCTGGGAGGCCAAGGGAGCCAGCGAGTACAGCTCAGGCTGCGCCAGCACTGGTGGACCAGGTGGGGCCTTCCCCAGGAAGCAGGGCCATACTCCCTGCCCACTGGCAGAGCCTCCTTGGGGCTGCTGGGTTGACCAGGGGTTCTGGTCCCCGTGCCCACGCTCAGCACTCCTTGTTCCCGCACTGCCCCCCCACCCCCCACCCCGTGCTGCTGCCCAAAGTCCTTTTCTTCTCCTCCCTTGTTCTCATGTACTCGCTACCTGCTGCCCGCACCTCCCTCCAGCATCTCTCTTCCCACTCTCCCCTTCTCTCCCGCTTCCTCCTCCCCTCCCCCGCTCTGCTGCTGGCTTGGAGCAGGAGGTTATGAAAATGAGCTACGTGCCCAGGAGACTGTAATTATCTGCTAAGTGTGAAAGCCAGAGTGATTAATTAAGAGAGAATAAAAAGAAAAGGAGGGCGAGAGGGGGGCCTCACGGCTTTGCTTTGATGATAGAACCTGAGGTGAACCAAGCAATTAGAGGAATCTTTATCGAGAGTTAGCTATAATCCACAAATTATCAAGCACCAAATGCTCCAAGAGCAGGGCACATTTCACTCCTGCCGAGTGACAGACCGACCGACAGGGGAGGACAGCAGGAGGAAGAGGCCTGGGGATCATCGGCTGGGGGGGCAGGGAGAAGCCCGGCGCAACGGAGCGTGTGTCTGTGCTGGTGGACAGATTGTCCCGTGCCAGGCCACCGGGCAGCACTTCCAGGACCCCGGGCCATGGCTACCCTTGAAAAAGGGTAGCAACCTCCCCCCGACAAAGACACTCTGCCCCACAGGCAGGCTCCACGCTGCAGCCAACTTGGAACACCCCCGCTGTCTCCTCTAGGGGGACCAGAGGGCCAAGCTCCTGTCTCCCCACCACACACATCAGCTCCTCCTGTTCGAGGCCTTACATTCCGCCCTGTCCTCCAGGAAGCAGGAGCTGCTTTACCACCACTCCTCTCCCGGCCTGTGCGTGTGGGAGTGTGTCACACGGCCAGCGTGAACGTTGCAGGGGCCACGACTTGACAAGGCGACACCACAGCTCTCAGCTCCCGGAGCCTGCAGCCCACACTGCTCTAGCTGGGTAGCCTACACCCGGCCCCCACTATTCTCCCACCCAGCCCTCCAGTAAAAGCCATCTCTTCTACCTTCTTTTACACTGGGTCCTACCCTACCAGTCCTTCCCACTGGGTTCCATTTTCCCCTCTTGCCCCTTCCTGGAAACCTTCCATAACTGATCCCGCAGCTCCAATACCTCCTTTTCCATCTTCTCCTGTGCTGATGTACAACAGGGTTCAAAATCCTCCCCTTATTTATTTTTTTATTTTTATTATTATTTTTTTTTGCGGTACGCGGGCCTCTCACTGTTGTGGCCTCTTCCGTTGTGGAGCACAGGCTCCGGACGCGCAGGCTCAGTGGCCATGGCTCACGGACCCAGCCGCTCCGCAGCATGTGGGATCTTCCCGGACCGGGGCACGAACCTGTGTCCCCTGCATCGGCAGGCGGACTCTCAACCGCTGTGCCACCAGGGAAGCCCCTCCCCTTATTTAGATGATCCTTCTGTGTGTGTAGACCCTGAGGAAGGTGGGGAACCTATCTCCTCTATTATAATTAGCTATCCCATAGCAGAAATCAAGTCTCCACCCTCAAGTTCAAGCTTAGAGCTAAAAGTCTGCACTGATCTAATACAGTCCAGGATCCTCATCCATACTCCAACAGATTAGTAGATCTCCAAAGGCAGACACCCTATCCTCTCCTTTCTCTGCCCACACTGATGACACTTGGGATCCACCCTGTCCACCCAGGCATGGTTGAGGACATCCCTGTGTGATTCCAAAAGGAAAATATTTCTTCTCTGAAGCTAGAACAGGGCCTGACTGTGGCATAGGCCTACCTCTGCCATCTCCCCTGCAGGCCCTGCTTTCCTACAGGTACCAGGTATAGCAGCAGATGCCAGGGCCTCTCTCAGCTTGGCCTCCATGGAGGGAGGAGGAGAGGCCCTCAGGCCATCAGCCAGAGACAGCGGCCCAGAGCCCTCCAGCCTCCAGCTGCTGTGAGCGCTGAGAAAGGGAAACTGAACAAGTAAGGGCATGGTGACTCAGCCAGGTTCCTGGGAACACTATCCTTCTAGCCCTGACTGGGGACACTGGGAAGATAGCCTTGGCAGTTTGTTGGAAAGCAGATCTGACCCCTAAACTGCTCTGCCTCAACTGGGGCCTCAGAGACAGTCTCACTTATAACCTCTCTGGGCTTGCTTCTCTATCACAGGGAGCTTTGCCTTGCAGTGAGAGAAAAATGAACCTATTGGGGAAAATGTCATTTTTCCAGACAAAAAGAATACCGGACACTTATTCAGTTATGGTCTCAAGACAGTTTTTCTTTTTTTTTTTTTCATGCGGGAGCAAGAAGGGTTCAGGTTAGACACAAAGAAGAACTTCCTGCTTGCCAGGGATTATTAGATATGAAAGTGAGTAGGCAGAGAGAGCGAATGAAATTCCTTTCTCTTCAGAAGAAGGGCAAACACTGACGTGTCCAGGTTGATTCAAGTTAGTCTTACCTGACTAGAGAGAGAGATCTTGAGAGTCCAAAGATGTTAGGATTCTTCCAGAATCATCTCTCCATCTTCATTCCCGACCCCAGGCTCTATGTTCTAGGAAGCCCAATCTGATTGATCCCACCTCCTTCTTTATTTACTCTGAAACCCCTCAGGATGGATGCCTGCAGTTTGCATATGTCCGCATTTGCACTTGGAGATGGCTGAATGTGCAGTCAGTTTTCTGGGGGAGGCGGGGATAACGGGAAGTAATGAGAGTTCCTGTTTCCCCTAGTGGACAGGAGTCCCTAGATTTAAGAACCAAGCTTCCCCCATTGAATCAGAACTCTGAAGGCCGAAGCTCTCTCTTCCCAGGCCTGTGGATCTTCCTCTACAGCCTGAGGCTCTGTCTGCACACAGACAGAGAAGGTAGGGAGAGAACGAGTTAGCTCATCAAGTTGCCTGAACAACCAGTAGGTCTATGTGAGTGTGAGAAAATGACCTGCCCAGGGATGGTCCTCCATTGCTCCCCCCAAATCATGCCCTCGGTTAGGCCTATGACCCACCTTCCTTCCCAAACCTCAATTTGCTCCTGACCAAATTTTCAAGCCAAAGCCAACAAGGTCTAGGCCCTGGCTAGCAGCTCTGCCAAAATATTTTCCCCCCAAACTCCACCAAATGACAGCTGGATTGTGAGGACTCTTTTCATTAAAAAAAAAAATTGAGTGGAAGTGACTGACTGGGTCGTGCATGGAGGCGTTTCCACCAACATACTAGCTAGTTGCTTTTCAACTTTGTAGCTGGAAGCTGTTGGCCTGAGTGAAGACTTGGTGGGGTGGAGTAGGGGAGACTGGGAGCTTGGGAGGTGGCAAGAAGGAGGCTGGTCAGGTCAGGCTTGGGCCCGAAGATGGACACGCTGGCACCCACCGCCCCCCTCTTCTGTCCCACAACCTGCTTCCCTAAAACAAACATATCGACACTCTTGAATCAACGATCCATCCGGGCTCTGTTACACAACCAAGCTGGCTGAAAAGCGAATTCAGGTAAACAAATTCTATTTTCTCTTGCTTTCCATTAGAACGTTGAAGAACTATTTCCCTAGAAGAACACATCCTCTAACACTTCAGAGTGCGGTCCAAAAAGCAGCAGCACTGGCGTCCCCTGGGAGCTTGGTGCCAAGGCATAAACTCCACCTGAGGACTTCCCTGGTGGTACAGTGATTAATAATCCGCCTGCCAATGCAGGAGACGTGGGTTCGAGCCCTGGTCGGGGAAGATCCCACATACCACGGAGCAACTAAGCCCGTGCACCACAACTACTGAGCCTGCGCCCTAGAGCCCGTGAGCCACAACTACTGAGCCCGCATGCCACAACTACTGAAGTCCGCGCACGCCTAGAGCCCGTGCTCCGCAACAAGAGAAGCCACCGCAATGAGAAGCCCGCGCACTGCAACAAAGAGCAGCCCCCGCTCCCCGAATCTAGAGAAAGCCAGTGAGCAGCAACAGAGACCCAACGCAGCCAAAAATAAGATACATAAACTAATACATTTTAAAAAAATAAATAAATAAAATTGCAAAAAAATTTTAAAAAACTCCACCTGACCCCAGATCTTCCACATCAGAATCTGCACTTTTTAACTAGATCCCCAGGTGCTTCATAAGCTTGTTAAAGTTTGAGAATCATTGTTCTAACACACTGAGTTGAAATCTTGTGGCGCAACAAACCTTCTGGTCATGCTTGCTGTGCATTGCCGGATGCTTTCCCAGGGCTTCAAGTAAGAGGTAAGTGGCTGTGGTTGCTATCGCTCCATTTAACGCTGAGGAGACTAAGGCTCACGAAGGTGAAGAGACCACTGAATCTTCAGAGCCAGGACTCAGACCTACCTCTAAAGCAGGGAGCTTTCCATTAGACTTTGCTACCATCTCAAAAGTCCCACCGCACTGCATTCCAGAAACCATAAATTCAGGGATTACCACCATCACTGGCACAGTTCACAGAGACTCACCTGTCTTTGCACCATTATTTGTTCTTCACTCATCCCACCGTCTGCTCTCCTCAGATCTGCCTTGGACTATGAGTTATAAAAAGCCAGAACTGTGCAATATGATTTACTGAATACCAGCTGTGTTCCAAATCCCATTTCTTAACATAGATTCCTTCATTCAATCCTCATAGCGACCCTCTGAGGTAGGTATTACTGTCTCCATTTTATAGATGAGAAAACTGAGGCTCTAGTGAAATGACTTGGTCTTGATCACACGGGCGGCAGCCCCTCTGGGCAAGTCTGGCTTTCCCATAGGCCCTCTGGTAAGGAGGTCCCAGGGCACTTGAGGGGTTATCCAACTCCAAAGGTGTGTTAAAAGAGACTAGTCTTATGACATGACCCTGGTATGAAACCAAAGGCAACGTGCACCAACCAAACCCCTTACATACAGGCTTTACAGGCTCCCCTCTCAATTTTCTGCACAAATGGAGAGCAGCAGCAGTGCAAATAATACAGAAGTCGTTTTAACTTAGCTTTGCAATGCATTCGATTTTTTTTTTTTTTGCCAAGTCAGATTTTCCTTTCTAATTATATTTGGCTCAAACAGACATTAAGATGATTTTGTATTCTCACTTCACCCACGGCCTAGTAAGGGAAGAATTCCCAGATGTGTGCGGGGTGATAGGCACATTAGTCTAGGATCAAACATCATCCAGGCAGTAGCTGACTTGGGGGTGGAGGCTGGAGAGTTGATAGCACTGGTAGCAGGAGTATGTGTGTGGGAGAGGTGGGCAAAGAGGGAGCGGGCTGCAGGGACCTCTGGGAGTCCCCCCATCCCATCTCACAGTGAGGTCAAGCTAGTAGATTTCCAGGGAGGTAGGGACTGAGGCATAGAGCAAGCAGCATGTCAATTGCTCAGGGTTTGGGATTAAAATCCAGGAGTCCACCGGATGACTAGGGAATCAAGATGAAGAAAACCCCAACTCCTCTCTGGGGCTTCACCCTGTCAGCCCGCCTTCTCCCTCTCCCTTGTGTCTCTCTCTCTCTCTGCCCCCATCTGCCCATCTCAGCTTCCTTCCTTTTAATAACCTCCCAGTTAAGAGAGTCGAATGGTAAGAGCAGTTAAAAGCACCTCATGGCTTGACAATGCTGGGTAATGGAGCGAGCAGGGCCCCAGGCTGTTCCTGGGAGAATTCAGGAAGGAGGGAAAAAAGAAAAGAAAAGAAAAGAAAAAAAACTCAGCTAAGCAGATTACAAGGACAAAGTTAATTTAGAAATCAGCTCAATTGGGTGGGAGCTGGGGTGGGGAAAGGGAACTGGACACATGAGGTTGGAGATTTGGGGAAAGGGCGCTTTATATAAACTGCCTTTGTTCCTGGAAATCATAATCCTTGGGAGGGACCTTGCTCACTCCTTCGGATTCCTCAGCTCCTTCCATCCGGAGCAGGGGGCACAATCAGGGATTGTCCAGAGCCGGGATATCTTGAGTGGCGCTGCATTCCAGAGGCTCCAGCGCAGCCCCAGAGCCTCACATCTGTGGCTGTGCCCTCCCCCTGCCAGGCTGCCTCCTCCACTCCCCCCTCTCCGACAGCTAGACTTCAGCATTTTTCACATACCTCTCTCCCAACGTGTATCTTATAGTATTGTCAATATGTGCTTATACATCCTTCTCCCACACCCGCCCCAGCGTGCCTCAAGGACAGGGACCAAATCTCACTTACCTTTGTACCTCCAGTGCCTAGTTGAGTGCCTGGCCCAGCCCAGCCATTAAAAGCACACTGGCTTAGCTGAACACAGGCACTCACCACCCTAGCAGGAATCTTCTTCAAAGGTTTCCATTTGAAAAACCAGACCTGGCTTCCTTGCAGAGGTTTTAAGAATCTCTAGGCTCAACCCCCAAGTGCACACACATCTCTGGCCACTGACCAGAGGAAACGGCCCAGGATTGACCCTGCAGGGACTAAATCCAGATTGGCCCTCTGATGGAACCAGGTGGTTCCCCTAGACTCTGGGCAGTGCAGACCCAGCCTAAGCGCCCAGGGAACATGTGACAAAGAGCCTAGGTATCCACCAAGCTTCAGGGCTCTCCACTGAGCTCTGTCTCCGGGCATCTTTATCATATACCTGAGGATTCACAGAGAAAAAGAGATCTTCTCAACATTCCAAAGCCTCCCCAACTCAGGTCACAGACCTGAAACTTCCCAAGGCAGAGCTGATTTTCTCTAAGGTTCTCTGCTCACTTCTCTCTGGTTAAACTCTGATCATCTGCCCATTTCACCTTTTTTTTTTTTTTTTCCAGTTGAATGGGCTGCAGATCTCTATAGCAGCGGAAGGGGAGTTTAAGAGGAGAGGAGGGTTTGGTGAAGAATGAGGTAGGGATCACACGGGTTTTTAACACTTCCTGTGCTTCAGAAACAGAAATCCCTGGCTCCCCACTTCTTACAGGACAGTCTCTGGCCTGGCTTTTCAAGGCCTTCTTGGGTCAGGCCACAGTCTACTGTTCTGGATCACCTCCATTATTTTGCCCTGACCCAAATCCTGAGCTGCCACCAGCCTCAATGGACCCTGCACATTCCGGTAGCCACACCTTGACTCGGGAAGTTCAGTCGGTCTGGTAATGCTCTCCCTCTTCCTGCCACAGCCACATCCTGTCCATCCTTAGACCCACTTCCTCCATGGAGCCTTTCCTGGCCTCTTCAGCCCACAGCAAACTCCCCAGCTCTGATTGCGCACACTGCTGTCCTGACACCAACTACACCCAGCCTAGCATCACCTGGAATCTTTGCATATGTATGCGCATCTTAGCTTCTTGGAGGGAAGGGACCATACAATTTTGTGGGTTTTTTTTTTTAATTCCTCATAACGCCCACCAGTATGTTTTATATATAGAAATATCCATTTGCTGATTTGAAAAAGAAAAAAATTAATTCTCCCCATTTTATGGAAGAGTAAACTGAGACCTACCGAAGCTAAGTAACGTTTGCACCTAAATCACAAAGTGAGACCCTTAAAGGCAAGGACGGTATTTTATTCTTTTTGCAGCACTGTTGCCTGGCACATAGTATAAGTACACAACACACTTCTGTGGGATGAAGGGACTGAGTCCTTACTCTCTTCCCACACATCTTCCAGTGAGGATGGACTCCTCATATTGCTTCAGAAGGAAATAAGAGGCAGAGAAGAAAAGCATCAAAGGGCCAGTCTGGAAGAGGAATGTATGATTCCGAATCTGGCCTGGAGTGGGGCAGCCTCCAGGGACTACCCTCCAGGCACAGAGCACTCAGGTCCCTGCTGTCCCTTCCCTACCTCAAAACCCAGTCCCCGTGGCCTTCTGGGAGTTTCTCCCATCACCTTCCCAGAGCCAGACCTCCAGAGGAATGAAGCAGCAGCAGCAGCATCTCCTGGGAAACTAATGGAATTTGCTAGGGAGTACTAGAGAGTTCCACCCTGGATTTAAGACCCTTAATCCTAAGGAGGCTGGCTGGCTACAAGGCACATTTATTTCAATATGATCCCAATTTTGTTAAATGGACTCAAGGAGGGCAGAGAGGAATGAGGCTTCAGCTCCCAGAGGCTACGGAGGTTAATAAAAGTTGCTGGAGAAATTAAATGTGGAGGGGGAGAAACTGGGAGTTTGGAGAGAGCTGATGGGGGGTGTGGGAGAGTGGGATGGAAAAAGAAAGAAAAATGTGATCTTTGGCAATGTCTGGGAGCTAGAACAGCTTTCATCCTGGGAGCTCAAAGAACCCTATCAGGTTGCATTGTCTGTGAATCAGTAGTGGGAAAGTGTAAGAGCTGGGGTTGCAGGATGAAGAGAGACCAGAGTCACAGAATGAGGAACCCAAGCGTTCTAACTTTCTTAACCTTGTAGTGTGTATATCTTCAGAGCACGTGAGACAAGACAAAAATGAGTGCCTTCAAAGACTCTTCAAAGGATGGCTGCCATAGCTGGAAGGGGAATGGTACACAGAAACATGGCAGTGTTGTTCTGGTGAATGGAAGGACCAGGGGAAAGCCAGAGATACCTGTCCATAGGTACATGATGGGGATGAGAAATGGCTGCGTGTATGAGTGCACAGGAGGCCACGTGGGAACCCATGCGCGTGCATGTGGGCACACACACTGTGCAGGGAGACTTGCGTGCAGCAGCGATGTGGAAGAGGTGGATATGACCATCTTCAGGGGCTTCCTTCTGGGAATCATGCCGCCCCCCCCCCCCACTCCAACTTCCCTGCTTGGGATCTAGTCCTGGCTCTGTCACTTCTAAGATGTATCACGTTGGCCGATCTGCTTAACATCTTTGAGTCTCTCTTTGTCCACCACAAAACGGGGATAATGACTCCTGCATTTAACAGATTAGTGTTAGTATTAAATGAGTTACTAATGCACATAAAACACAAAGCACGTCCTCCACAAAAGTGAACAGCCTTCTCTCTCACTTGGAATGAACTCATTCTGTTTCCTGACTCCTGAGACAGCCTCTCCTTGATGCTGCATTTCAGCATCGAGGACCAAGGACGTGGCAGCCTCTTTCTCCCCCACTGCTGACCACTGCCTCCTCCAACCCCTACACCAGCCCTCTCCAGGTCAAAGCATCCTCCAGGACGTGGCCAAGTAAAGTGGTCTGGAGGCCTTGAAAAGAAACCAGGCAGGAGGTGGTAGGTCGGGAAGGGGCACAGCTTTCTCAGCCCTGGGCACGTGAGAGGAATTTCCCTACCCTTAGCTGGAAACAGTCCCCCAAAATCGGGGTGATGGAGGAATTTGCCCCCATCCCTTCCCGCCAGCCCAACCTCCCCCTTAGCAAGTCATTTCAACTCTCTAGGACTCTGTTTTCTCATCTGTTAAATGGAGAAGTAATAACTACACTGTCTGTATCACAAGACAATCACAGTATCTCTATTAAATGAGATTGTACATGTGAAAAAGTTGCTAAAATTGGAAAGTGCTATACAAGTACAAAGTTAAAAAGACTCTACAGGTGGGAAGAAAGGGGGCTTTACTAACCTCCTTCTCCTGACAGACAAGGAGTTCCCATCCCCACTGAATAAAACAGATGACCCTCAGAGCAAAGCAACAAGATGGATATGCGCTAGGTGTGATGGGCTGAGCCCTGGGGGAGAAGGCTGAGCAAGGTACCAGGAGAAGCCTGTCCATCACCGTGGGGAAGAGGAGAAGGAAGAAGGCCCCTTCTCCCCTCCACAGCTGCCTCAACTGAAAGGAGGCACTTGTACAGGTGGCTCAGACGTGGAGGCAGCCTGGCTTTGTAGTAAGACGAAGAGTTGAAATCGGGGATCTAATACCCCAGGGATGGCCTTAAGCAAGTTAATTAAACTCAGCTTTTGTCTCCTCATCTATAAAATAGGGGTAATGTTATCTTCACAAGGTCGTTGTTAAAAGGAATAAAGAATGATGAATGTGAAGAGCACACAGTAGGGATTCAAGAAGAAGTAATTTTGACACTTTGGTAGGGAGCCCACCTCCTACAGTCACTCTGCCCCACTCTAGGGCAGGCAGGGCTTCCCAAAGCAGACGGGAACACCAGATCCCAGCCTCTGTGTCTGCCAGGGACTGCGCTGAATTGGAAGCTGACTGTCCTGGTTTTCTCCCCAGGTCCCCACTCAGCACTCCACCTCTTGCCTCGCCACGATTCTCCAGGAGTCAGCCTTGCATGGTACAGGGGTAGTGCCCAAGTTTGTAGCTCCTGGACCTGTAACGCTGTGTCTAATCTTAGAAACAAACACAGGTTGCAAACTTTCAGATTTGCCAAGTAAAGGGCTTTTAAAAAACGTCATTTATGGGCACTGTCATATCATCAAAGAAAAACCATTCAACACCCAAAAATGTAGAAGGACAGAATCTCAGAATAAAGGATGATTTTTAAAATTTGAGTGAGTTTCCATTTATGAGCACTCATTCCCTTTTCCTCTTAGTTCTCCTTTGGCTCTGGATCAGGAAAGACCCTGTCCTAGCCCAGCATCTGTCCCTGCTGGCATGTGGGATCCCAGGCAAAGGGGAGGGGCGCAGGATTTGAGGTGGGTTGGTTCCCCCAGCTACCATCGAGATACCTAACCTGTCTAAACCTCGATTTCTCATCCATGAAATGGGGATAATTACAGAGCCAATCTCAGGGGGCTGTTGTACAGATTAAATTAGATAATGCATATCAAGTAGTTAGCACAAGGGCTCAATAAATGATCTGTATTATTTCCAGACTCTGAAATGCTGCCACCTCGGGGCTAGTGTTCCTCATCTCTCCCAAGAGCTCTAGCTCCTTCTCACTAGAATGCCGACCTCTTCCACTTGGTCCTCTCCTTCTCCAGAGCTTTCCTGAGGTCTCCAACCAGGGGAAGGCTGGTCAGCTTCCCCTTCTGGAACCTCTACAACCCAGTTCCCTCCATGAGAGATACAAAGCAGAGGTACTGAAGACCAGGACAAAACATCTGGGCAGCTGGAGCAAGAAAACAAAAAGAGAATCATAAGGAGAGCTGGAAAGGAAGCAAACAACTCGGCTTCCTATGTCCAGCCACAAAGTCATAACAGAAGCACTTACTGAGCACATCTCTCTGTGCCAGACACTGTTCCATGCACCTTACACGGACTAACATATTTAACTGCCATCGACACCCTATGAAATGTTATTCCTCACCTTACTTTCCAGATGAGCAAACTGAGGCACAGAGAAGGCACATACCTTGTTCAAGCCAACACAACTACCCAGTGGCCAAGGGGGAGGGTGTTTAGCCAGGGAGCTGGACAGGGGTCTGTGATTTAAGCACCCTTTAATACTGTCTTCTTCCAACATCGTAGCACTCTCATCAAATCAATCAATTGATCAGATATTTAAGGGCACTTACCAAGCGAGTGTGTAGCACTGTGTCAGAAATTGAAAGGATAAAAGAGAAATTAAGATTTGGTCTCCGAGGATATAAAGAGGGTCTTACAAGAGCTTCCATCAGAGCACTTGGTTCTCAAGTCAAGGGGGTAAGAGCCGGGGACAAGGCTGGGCTTCCTCATCCTCACCCCATCAGAGAACCAAAGGCAGAGCAAGACAACCAACCATGCAGCCAGCAGAAGGTGGGAGGACCTAGATGCCTCCGCCTCCTGATCCAGGGTCTTCTGGGGTCCAGAGCTTAGCCAGAGGTAATTCCAGGCACTAAATACTGGGTTCACACCCTCCCTTTGGGCCTGAGGCGAAGTCCCATCAGGAAAGTCAAGAAGGGCTTCCTTGGTGGCGCAGTGGTTAAGAACCTGCCTGCCAACCCAGGGGACACGGGTTCGAGCCCTGGTACAAGATCCCACATGTCGCGGAGCAGCTAAGCGCGCGCGCAACAACTACTGAGCCTGTGCTCTGGAGCCCGCAAGCCACAACCGCTGAAGCCCGCACACCTAGAGCCCGTGTTCCGCAACAAGAGAAGCCACTGCAATGAGAAGCCCGCGCACCGCAATGACGAGTAGCCCCCGCTCGCCGCAACTGGAGAAAGCCCGCGCACAACAACGAAGACCCAACGCAGCCAAAGATAAATAAATAAAATAAATAACTTTATATATATAAAAAAAAAGAAGGTCAAGGAGAGGGACCTGGTATCCTGATTTCTGCCATGTCACTTCCTGCCTCTTCCCCAACCTCAAGATCCTGCTTTGGGCTAGAAGGGTGGGACATCTGTGGGGGGTGGGGGTGGCACAGGGAGGAGAGAGTCCATTCCCAGCTACTCTTTTCTTCCAGACTCTTGTTCTCTGGCAGGATGTAGCTGTACTCGGCAGCTGAATACTGGGAATTTAGGAGGCCCTCTTCCCTTCGCTCCTCACCGCCCTGCCAAGCAGTGGCAGGGATGCCCAGGGGACTCTGGGGGCTGGGGGGACAGATTTTCCCCCTACCTTCACCTCCACCCTCCCTTGGGCAGCTCCCACCCTGGGCCAGCCTGTCATCCCACATTGCTCTGATTAGCTATAATCTTTCTTTTTCAATTTCTCCTCCCTGAGACTGGGGAGTGAGAAAATCTCCCAGAAAATGAATAAATATTTCAATTTTCGGTGCAATCAGTCTGAGGAGCCAGCGCATGGTGGAAACAGGGGGAAGGATAATGGTTTTCATTTAGATAAGATACAGAAAATTATTTAGTGAAAAATGAAGATTGATGAAGCCCATTGAAATTCTTTAAAACGTGATTTTTATTTCTCTGCCTAGGCTGAACGTCCCCTTCCCCTCTCCTCTCCACTCCCCTCAATTCAACTGCCTTCTCCTCCCACCTTCTCTCCACCCTCCCTCAAGCCCCTGGCAATCTCCACCTTGGTTTCCCCTACCACTGGCCCAGTCCCTGCCTACAACTCTTTCTTTCTAAGGATGGAGGCTGAGGAGAGAGGTCCTGCCGCCTTCCCCCACCCTGAAGAGCCCCAGATCCGCACTCCTTCCCGCCCTGCCTCCTCCCCAGTCCTTGCTCAGCTTCCCAGGAACACTCAGGAGTGACTTCCTCTCCCCTCCGTTCTATCCTCTCCCTTTTATTTCCCTTTGGTAACCCCTCCCCCATCCCAAATACTTTTGCACACTTTCATCAGGTCTTGCTTTCACCCACGCTGGAGGATGGGCGATGGGAGCTCAGCTAACCCCTAACCCCTCCCCCCCCCCTTTCTAAAGGGAGAAAGGCACACAACACACTTCTCTCGGACCGTTTCTGTCCCAATTCAATCCACATGCCTCTCCTGTTTGCTAACTGCAGCTTTTGTTCCTTGAAGCTCGTTTGTATCCACGTTGCTGACACATGAGGGCTGTGGGGAAAGGGGCAGACAGAAGCTTGCGCCAAACGCAGATCAGTACAGACCCAGCTGACCCCTCCCCCACCGCCGTGGGCCCTCCCCCATCTCCCCCTTCTCTAGCAGCCCGGCTGAACAAAGTCAGAACTTAAGTCACCTTCCCAACTTTCTGCCAAGTGGCTGGCTGGGCCTGCCAACCTCAGGGCCAGGCCTCCTTTCCCCCAGCACCACTTCTCACACCACGGATGTGCGCCCTTCCCAAATCCCAAGTGTGTGTGTGGGGGGGGGGGGGGGCATGGATGCCCTACGGGGAATGATGGATCGACAGACCCGCCCCCAGCAACTCAGTCAGGCTTTGGCTTCGGAGCCAGGGAGGCGCCTGGCCAGGATTGGAGGGGAGGGGTCCAGCATAACACCCCACCCCTAAACACACACCCACCGGGCCTGGAAGGGAACTGAGAGCAGGGCAATGCCTGAGGGTGCTCGGTCCAAGCTAACTTCCCCCTTCCCAGATCCCACCCCCCACCAAAAAAAGGAGACCACCTCCTCCATTTTGTGGTCTGTACATCTCCGTAAGTGTCTGCCTATATGAATATCTGTTCAAGTTTCTTTGTTTGCTGGAGGGTTGGTATCCCTGGAAGGGTTTCAGTGTGTGTGTGTGTGCGCGCGTGTTGTGTCCTTGTAAATGCCCGCCTCATACATGTACTGTGTCTGTGAGTTTTGTTATGTTTGGGTGCATGAACGTGCACGCATGTGCCGATACGGGGGAGGAATCTGTCTTCCTCAGATGTGTCAGTGTCTTTGTGTATATGTGTCTGTCTCCGTGTGGGGGATGCTCGCGGGTATGTCTGTCTCAGTAGGTGAATAGTCTGTCTCAGTGTCTATGGCTGGTTTTTGGTGTTTGTATGTCAACATCTGTGTGTCAGCTCCATTTTGGGGGGGTGGGGGGAGCTTGCTCAGCAGGATTAAATCTTCCTTAGAGTCCGACCCAGGAGACAAGAATCCACTCCCACAGACCCCAGTCGGGGCTGAAGTCCAGGCCCTTAGTTTCTTCAGTTCCCCCGCCGCCCCCCAGCCCAGCCTCAGGATACACTAACATCCTCATCTCTCTCTCAGCCTCTCCCTCATCTCCCAGCCTCTCCCCTGCCAGTCCCAAATAAGCCCCGACATCAACACTTTCCTGACCCTCCGTGGGTGTGAGCCCCGCCCGCAAGTGGCCCCTTCCATATCTAGCGGGCCCGGAGCTGCCTTTGGAACTCCACTCCCGACCCGGAGCCTCCGCGGGCAGGGGTTCGAATCCCCACCAGAGGCCCCGAGGCACCGCTCCCTGCCTTTGAAGGGGGCAGCCCCAGGCAGTCTGGAGCCGCCGCTCAGACTCAGCCCTCCCAGGGGCTGGGCTGGAAGGAGGACGAGGATTCCCTTAGCTGCATCTTCCGGAGCCTGGGCCCCCAGCTCTCCGCGCACCTCCCACCCCCGAATCTGAAATCCCACTCTCTTCCCAGCCTTCCCCCGGCCAGGACCCGGGCGTCCTGACTCCCGGCCTCGGAGGGTGGAGGTAGGTAGGGCTGCCAGAGGCTCCGGAAAAGACTTTGAGCGTTCGGATCCCTTTTTCACTCCGATCCCCGGCCCTCGCGGCCCCGATTCACCGGTCTCCCGCGCAGCCGGAGGAAACAACTTGGGCAAATCAACGGCAAACTCCTCCTCGCCAGCCCCCGTTACTCCGCGCCCCCTCCCCCAGGGCTCCGCGCCGGGACCCAGCCCCCGCCTCGTGGCGTCCGGACCCCGGGGGACCGGCCGCGGGCCGCCGAGCCCCCCAGTGTTCCCCGGGCTGCCGGGGGTCGGGGCGGGTGGGGGGGGGGCCCTTACCTTGGGAGAAAGTATCGGAGAGAGTGAGGATCCAAACGAGGAGGCTCAGCATGCTGTCCGCCCGCCGTCCGCCCGCCCGCGGCTGGGGCCCGGAGTTGGCGAGCGAGCGAGACGAGCGGGCTGGGGAGGAGGGGAGCCCGGGAGCCCGCCCCCCGCCCGCCCGCGCCCGCCCCTGCACACTCACACGCACACGCACACTCACTCACGCGCGCAAACTCACTTCCCTTCCCTCCGCTCCTCTTTATTTCTCTTTCCTCCCGGTCCCGTCGCTCGCTCGCTCTCTCACTCTCTCACTCTCCCTTTCTCTCTTCTCCACCCCTCCTTCCTCCCCCCTCCCCCCCTCCCCCCGCCTTTTACTATTTCTCGCCTCAAGCTTTATCTCTCTGGGTCTCTTTCGATCTCTGCTCTCCCTTTCTCCCCCCTTCTCTTCCTTCCCTCTCTCTCCCTCCTCAGTCCCTCCTCCTGACGTCTACTCTCCCTCCGACGGCGCCTCCCTCCACAGCCCTCCCCCTGCCCCCCCCACTGCGCGCGCACACGCACGCACACGCACACACGCACACACACACACACTCACACCCCTCGCTGGAACTGAGATGGACGGAGCGCCAAGAGAGAAAGCGGTGGAGGGCAAAGGGGGTGACTAACGTGACAGAAGCGGGCGCTGGAGCTGAGACGGCTGGACCCCTGCCCCCGCACCTCCCTCTCATTTATATATACAGCCCTGGTCCCGGGCTACGGAACTAGGCAGTAGATTGGGGAGGCGGGGCATGGGCTGAGGACAAGCCTCTAGCCCAGGGGATGACTGGTGGGGAAGGGTGTGTGAGTGGGTGTGTTTGGGTGTGTGGGAGAGGAGGGGGTTGGCAGGTGGCTGTTCATGGAATCAAAAAGGATAAAATCCTTTTTTTTTGTTCTTGTAAATTCCACACCCAGAATCTAACCCCTACTTCCCCCAAATTGGGAATTCTCAATTGACTGATGAATGCTGGAGGTGAGGACGGATACACGTCTCTTCCCACCTACAAAACCCAAAGCTGAAGAATTCCAGCTGCTTCCTGGACCGGACTGAGGCCCCTGCCAGGGGGGGCCTCACCCAGCACACGATGACACCAGGCTGTGTTGGAGTCCTCAGCTGGTGGGGGAGAGGCGCAGTTGACTCCTTCCTTTGTTCATCTTGGGCATCTATCTACCCATCCAGAAAGTAGTCAACTAGAGGACTTCCAAAGGCCCAGGAGAGGGCAGCCACAGGAGGATCTCCAAGCACAGAGTTTCAGATCCTTTGAGGTTGAGGGATCTGGGTACTGGGAGGGGAAGGAATTCCTGGAGATCGACGAGGTTCTTCTCTTTCTTAAAGAGCCCAGCTTGACAACCAGCCTCTCTCCCAGCCCCTAACCGGATGCTTCTGCTCACAGGATTGGGGGAGCCTCGACCTCTGGGTTCTAGGGAATGAGTTGAGGAGAAATATCAGAAACTGCACAGAAATTGCACAACTTTACAGCCCTGTATTGGTCCAGAGAGGTCTCCACTTCTTTCCTCCCGGATCCTAAGTCTCCTGGGTCCCTAACTACCCGCCAAGATTTCTGGATTTCGGGCCCTGAGCAAAGGCACGTGGCTCTTTGGTGCCCTCTGCTGGTGAGAGGCAGTTACAACGCCTCTTCCTTCCGCAGATCCTGACACCAGGCTGAAGGGTCCAGACACATCCACCTACAGAAGACACAGAAACACCGGCAGAAACACACACAAACTCACATTCAGAAGCACACCATGCATAGACCCAGAGAGTCCTCCATATGTTCAAAAACACATGGGCACGGGAAAACACACAGTTTAAAAATAAGGAGCATACCTAACCCAGAGAAATAGGAATATAATCACAAATACATACAAACAGCCACACACCAACGTGCAGACACACAAGGGCTTTTCATTTACTCATCCACTAATCTTGCATTCCACAGATATTTATTCAGTGACCGCTTATGTTCCAGTCAAAATTCTAAGCCTTAGAGATACAACAATGAAAAAAAAATTTTTTTTAACAAAGCCCCTCCTTCAGAGTGTTCCATTCTGCAGAGCAGGAAGAGGCAGTAGAAAAATCATAGAATACATCAGGTTGTGGTAAATACTACGAGAGACAAATAAAGCAGGATACAATGAATAGGGAGTGGAAGGGAAGGAGAAATTGCTACTCTTACTGGGAAAGCTGCTCTGCTAAAGTAACGTTTAAGCAGAAACCTGAAGGAACTGAGAGATTCAGATGTTCGGGTATCAGGTAGGTGGAAACAGCAAGTACAAGGGTCCTGAGGTAGGGATGTTCTTGCACTATCGGTGAGACAGCCTTTTCCCCTTTTCATTCTGCATGGACAGGAGGCCCATGGTGATATGATGTAGGAAAATGTTTAGAAGAAAAAGCCCAGAGAGAGGGAAGAGAATATTCTTAGCTTAGTGAGTGCTTCTTGCCCACCTTCCAGCTTCTGCTATTCAGGTTTGATGGTGATTCTCAGTGTGAGTAGGGACTGGCTTATCAAAGGTTTTCCTTCCCCTTGGCCTCTTATCTCACCTAGAAACCCTAGCAACAGAGAAGCCAAATTTCTCCAGATCCTTAACATCCAAAGCAGTCATCTCACTTCCCTCTCGTGGTCCCTTAACTTCCCTTTCCCCCTCCCTGCCTTTAATCTCCAGTTCCTACCAGCTCTGTTCATAGCAAACACAATTCTCCAGGATCCCCTCCACAAAAGCCAATATCCCAGATGCCAGAGCTTAAGACCCTAACTCCAGCTAGGGGTCCCCAACACCCGCTGTGTATTAGGATCTCCTGAGGGGCTTTTAAAAATCACCAGTGCAGGGCTTCCCTGGTGGCGCAGTGGTTGAGAGTTCGCCTGCCGATGCAGGGGACATGGGTTCGTGCCCCGGTCCGGGAAGATCCCACATGCCGCGGAGCGGCTAGGCCCGTGAGCCATGGCCGCTGAGCCTGCGCGTCCGGAGCCTGTGCTCCGCAACGGGAGACGCCGCAACAGTGAGAGGCCCGTGTACCGCAAAAAAAAAAAAAAAAAAAAAAAAAAAAAAAAAAAATCACCATGCCTTGGCCTCACTCCCAAAGATTAATTGTTCTTGGGTGAAGCCCCAAGCATCAGGATTTTAAAACACCTCCCCAGGTAATGATGGGCAGCCAGGGTTGAGAATCACCGAGCTAAGCAAACGCCTGCTTTCCAGGCATCACCCTCAGCAAAGGCGCACACCATGAGGTGCCCGCCGTGTCCTCTTCCCTCTACCAGCAGTTCCGTTTATTGCCAATCCTGCTTTGCCCTCCCCTCCTTCTGGGGAGAACCCCAATTAAGCTCTCTTAACTTTCCTCCATTCTCATCTCTCTCAAATGAATGTTCACAATTCTAATTGGATTAACTGAGTCTACTCGAGTTTAATCGCATAGCTCTCATCAAACTGGGGGCATCCTGGGGCTGAGTCCCCAGTATCCGATGGATGCTCCCAGAAACAAAGTCTGTCAGACTAGACATATCTCCCCAGGACAGGATATCTGCCTCCCCATCTAACTTGGGGCTCCTTTGGGGCAAGAGCTATGCATGTCCTCTCGGTCTTGGAGCTCCCCAAGGGCAAGGAAGAAGCTGGGCACCCTCTCCCCATCAGAGAAGCAGCAGACTAGTGGAAAGCAAGGTACATGAGCATGGAAACCAGCCCGAGGGGATCCTAATCCAGGTTCTGCCCCTTAGTTTCTGTGTGACCTTGGGCAGCCTATTTACCTCCCCTCTCTAATCCCTGCTTTCTTCATTTGAAAATGGAGATAATAATAGTACTTACTTTA
Source organism: Phocoena phocoena (assembly GCF_963924675.1). Lineage (NCBI taxonomy): Eukaryota > Metazoa > Chordata > Mammalia > Artiodactyla > Phocoenidae > Phocoena > Phocoena phocoena. Next base: position 114,863,874 of record NC_089219.1, on the reverse strand, counting down.
TGGGGTGGTTGTGAGGATTAAATGGGTCAATATCCATACAGCTCTTAGAACAGTGCTGAGCACCCAATAAGCTAGCCGGGTCTGGCTGCTGGATTAGTCTCCATCCCCATGCACAGGGCCCTGCCCAGGGAGAAGTGTGCGGGTCGTGGAGGTAGAGGGAGTAATCCCTAAGGATGCTACGTCACCCAGAAGGAAGGAGAGAAGAAGCCAAAGGTTGTATATGGAGTTAAGAGAAATATTAATAATTTTTTGAGCACAAAAGCAAAGAGATCAGAAGGTCAGGGGATCAGCAGTGAGGCAATTTATGACCACCAGCAGGAGAAGCCACCCTGAGAGACGGAAATGAATTCTTTGTCTCAATGAGGGCTAAGAACAGCAGAACAATTCGATAAATTGTCCTTTTTCCCCCTAGAGGGGGCGGAGGATTGTGTTCCTGCTGCTTACCAGAGACACAAAAGGGAAAGGCCAAATCCTGATTTTCAGCCTGGAAAATAATCCTGACCATAAAGGAAACCCTGAGTCCCCGAGAGCGAGGGGCTGCCAGAGGTCACCCTGTCCTCCCCCCTGCTGCAGAGGCTGAAGCCCAGAGCAGTGAGAGAATCACCCCTTCTTCTCAAGTCCTCCCAGCAGAGGGGCTTGTCCTCATTCCTCCTCCACTTTTGCGTCTTACAGCCCAGGTGGCTGCGTAAGTCCTTCCACATATCAGGCCTTGGGCTTTCCCGCTGCTACACCAGTCTGTTTTCTCTTGTTCTCCTCTTCCTTAAGATGCCCAGCTTTTGAGATGTATGAGGATCAGAGTAGAGACAGAGTCTCTTAATGGCAATGGGGAGAGATTCAAATCTGTACTGCGAGGGGTGGGAGTGGGGGCAGAAAGAAGAGCAGCAGGTCCCTTGGGGGATGGTGGACCAAGGAATCAGGCTCCTTGGATGGGGTTTGGGTGTCAGAGGATATCTGAGGGAACAGTGCTGCTATTGAAGCAAAGGACTAAAGGCCAGACCCCAGAAGGGACTGTCTACTGAGGATGAGTGTCCAAAATATCTGGGGAGAGGTTTGGATAGGCTGAAGCTGCTCCGAGGCAGGGGAGTAGAAAGAATGACCTTGGCAAAGGCAGACTCTCAGGGTGTGTTTACCACGCACCAGCCTTGCCTTCGAGCAGCTGTGGTCCATTCTCTCCCACCCATTTCATCCCCCTCTTTCTCAGTGCTTCACATCCCGACATGAGGAGACAATTTGTGCTAAATGGACCAGTTACCTCTTATTAGGTTTAATGAGGATTTCATTGCCTCAGCTCACAGGGATTGGAAGATTCCTGCTTCAAATGAGCAGCCCAGTTGAGGAGATCAGCTCAGAGAAAGAGAGGAGAGAGTCAGCACTCAGGGGCCCTGGACAGGGGCAGGGAGGTGGGGAGTGGGTATGCAGGAGGAGAGAGTGGGGAATAGACTTAATCAGGAAAAATTGGAAAGTAATATCAACTCATGACTCAAACATCAAGCTCCAGAACTAGATGGAGCCTCAGACAACATGAGGTCCATTCCCCCTTGAGATGGTGAAATGATCTGTCACAAAGTAAGTCATAGTCAGAGTAAGACTGGCACCAGAACCCAGGGAGGCCTCTTGTGTCTTAGGCCAGGATCCTTGCTAACTCCTACTTTCCCACCCCTGCACCCCAGGCCCATTGCAAGTGCTTTTATCAGCAAAGGCACCCCTCATGTCCAAACAGCTCTGATCATTATGTAGCTCTGGTCTCCTGTAGGTATCTGAGAATCAGAGACTATAGTGAGCAGAAGGTGGGGATGCGATGGAGAAAGAGAGAGTCTCTCATCTTCCTTTGGCCCTTGGTTTTGGTTCCCTTGGATCCTACTCCCAAGTCCACAGTCTCCTGATTTTTAGCATTCCCTAGTGCTTCTTCGAAGACCTAAAACCACCCATCGTTAGATCTATTTAGTATCAGGTCTGGCTGTGAGAATTGTGGTTTATGTTTGCATTCAAGCTGGCAGCTAAGATTATGGGCTGAAGTTGTATTAAGGTTATTGAACATCATAGTAAGTTTAAGGGTGAAGTTGAATAAGGTTCACATGAATGGAAATATAGAGCTAGGCTTACTTAACCCTTATTATAAGGGGGGCCATTGCCTTAAAGCACAACCCTTAGCAATGTCACTCCAGAAGGGAAGGATTGGGAGTTTGGGATTAGCAGAAACAAACTATTATGTATAGAATGGATAAGCAACTTTCCCACCCCTGCACCCCAGGCCCATTCCTACTGTATAGCACAGGAAACTATATTCAATAACCTGTAATAAACCATAATGGAAAAGAATATGAAAAAGGGTATATGTATCTATCTATCTATATATCTATCTATCTTTATATATATATGTATAACTTTTTCACTTTGCTGTACACCAGAAACTAAGAAACTAACACAACATTGTAAATCAACTATATTTCAGTTAAAAACAAAAACAAACTTACAGGATATAGCCAAAGCTGTGCTTAAAGGGAAAATTAATAGTGTTAAATGATTTAAACTTAAAAACTAATAAAATTTTTTAAACAATCAAAAAAAATAAAAAGTCACTCCTGTCCTAATAACCCCAACAGAGGCTTGCTAAGGGTTTGGGTTAAGATTAATTAATTAGCTTGTTCACCCATTCATCCATTTCATCATCTCACAAACATGTATTGAAAGCTTACTCTATGCCCAGGCACTAGGCTAAGCACTTAGGACACAAAGATGAATAAAACACACCCCTTGTTCTCCTGGAGCCGCAGTCTAGTGGGAAAGATTGACAGATAGCTACAACTGAGTTGGGAAGTACAGAGATAGAAACATACCCATTTCTTTAAGAGTGCAGAACACTAGTTACTGAACTTAGCTTGGAGACATCAAGGAAAGTTTCCTAGAATTGGGTATTGAGAATTAGGATCTTCAAAGTCTGAAATATGGCCTTAAATAAGACAGCTCCCCTCTCTGGGCCTCAGTTTCCTCTAGCTCTAACAGCCCCATGGGATTATCATCATATGTTTGTTTCTGCTAAGGAGGCAGAGGCCGTTCCCTAGAGATGCCTGCTGAGGGGTTCCATCAGGACATATATAGGGGTGTTCTATAAATGCTCCCTGTTTAAGAACTGCTTCTATTTCTCCGGAGAGCCAGGGTCTGGGACCAATTTCCTTACTCCCTGCACATGACATGGTGGGTCTTCCTACATGAGACAGCCATGCTCCAGGCCACAGTATTCCTCCCTGCACCCACTGGCTTCCCGGCTTCTGGGCCAGGGAACGGGCCTAGCAGTGGCTGACAGGCAGGGTCTGGCTGCTGGTTTCGGTGGCATTTCCTAACTGGACAGATGGAGAATGTTGATTTAATGTCCCTCCCGTGCCTCTATTCCAGCCTCTGAGACACAGCCAGCAGTAAGGCACTGGCACCTACTCCTCTTCTGGCAGGCATGGCAGTTCCCCTCCTCCACCAGCCTTCATGCCTGAGCCTCCAGCTTCCTCCAGCCCCATCCCCAAGTCCTCCCCATGTAAAGCCCGAGTCTAGGCTCTGGGACTAGGTCTAGGGGAAAGTAAATCTCGAGGAAAAATTTGCCCCCAGTGAAAAAGAACAAAACAGCAGAAACCTGGCTCCTCCTCTGGGGGTCCTTCAAGAGGCTCTACCTGAGAGCAGGATGGTGTTTGCCAGGGGACGGGGAGGAGGAAAGGGGAGGTATTAGTCAAACGGTACAAAGTTTCAGTTATACAAGGAGTCAATCCAAGAGAGCGACTGTGCACATTACTGCCTGTAGTCAACGATGCTCTACTGTACTCAAATATTAGCTATGAGAGTAAATCTTATGTCGAAATAAAATAATAATATATAAAAAGAGGCAAAAGGAAACTTTTGCAGGTGATGGATATGTTTATGGCACAGATATTGGCAATGGTTTCGTGGATGAATACTTACCTCCAAACTCACCAGGTTCTATACATTAAACAGGTGCAGCATTTTGAACATCAATCATCCCTCAGTAATGCGATTTAAAAAAATAAAATAAAAGACTGGCACCCGCCTCCATCCTGTTGTTTAAACCAAAGACCTGCTGTGCTTGACTGCTTTCTTCCTCCGCATTCAGCGCTAACCAGTCTCCAGTTCCTGTTGGTGGTTATTAATTATGTCCATTTCCTTCCGTCTCCACTGCCAACACCTTGGTCCGTATGCTATGGCCTCTCCTGCCTGGACCACCAGCAACAGCCTCTCGGTGTCTGTTCAGCTCTGTTCTCTGCAGTTCTGTGTGTCTGCAGCCCCAGTGGTCTTTCTCAAGCTCAAATGTAACCACCTAATTCCCCTACTTAAAACTCACTGGTGACTCCGTTGCCCTATGGATCACACTCAGAATCTTCCCATTAGCTACAAGAGCCTGCCTGGGATGGCTCTGTCTTGCCTTCCAGCCCTCTGCTTCCCACACTCCCTCTTGCCCCTTATACTCCAGCTCTGACAGGCTTCTCCGAGTTTTTGGGACTGGCCACATATCTGTCTTCACTGGGGCCTCCACATGCCCTGTTCCCTTGCCTGCAATATTCTTTTCCACCCTGGCCCCTAACCGCCCCCCTCACCCCCTACTCATCCCTTAGACCTCACACTGAATGTCACTTCTCCATGGAAGCCTCTCTAATTCCTCCAAACAGGTTAGATCACCTCGTTATTGCCCTCAAGCACCCTCTATTTTCACCGGCAGCATTAATCACACTTGTAATTAGGTATTCAGTGTCTGTTTTCCCTGCTGGATTGTAAGCCCTGTATAGGTAGAGACTGCCACTACTGTTCACTGCTGTCACCATACTGCCTGACACACAGTAGGCTCTTAGGACTGAGAAAAAGAGAGAGATGTTCCCTATTCTGAATTCTACAAAGAATTTCTTGGAGTAGAGAAGGGGGGGCTAGGTTCCTTGTAACAAAGTACAGATCCAGAGGGCTAGCAGTCAGACTCAGGAGGAACTTCTCCACTAAGTAGTGGGGAAGTTCCAGGAAATCATCCTTCAAGCACCAGAATAAGAGTAGAAATGGCATGTAAGGGCAAAAAAAAAAAAAAAAAAAACCCCAAGGAACAGTGAACAAAGCTATAAATACAGCCAAGCATCGGGTGACACCACCTGAGCACAGTACAGCGATGTATGGCCAGGTCCCACGGCCCTAAAGTGTATTTATAACGGTGTAACTCGCTAGTACTTCTCCCTGCCTGCTTGCCTTCCCTCCTTCTCCTGTTTGATGGTGGCCACAGTCCTGCTCTTCTCACGAAACAGGATGGCTGGGCCGGGCCCCTGCTTTGGGAGTACCAGGATGCTCTGAGGAGTGGGGCTGTCTCTCCAAAACTCTGCATTCAAAAACCTGCCCCCGTTCCCCGTTTCCTAGTGAGTTGTGGACATTTAAGACATGCAGAGCCCCCGTGGCCTTCACTTACCTTTGGACTCCATGGACAGATTTATCAGCTTCCAGCCTTATTCACACACGCTACGTGGTTCCTAGAATCCAGTGAGTTTCCCCAAATAGTCCCTAGGGGTTCACCCCTTCATCCTTTGCTCATGCTTTCCCCTCCACGTGGTGTATTTTTCTACCATAAATCTCCAGTCAAAGCTGCTCCTTCAAGGCCCAACTCAGATGCAGCATTTTCACTGAGCTTTCTGGTGGGATGATGTACCTTTTGGTTCTCTCCTCACAACGCCACTGACTCTGCAGTCTCTGCAACTTGAGGTCACTTGTTTACTATGATAAACTTGCACACAGACATGTCTTGTTTCCACCTCGAACGGTGAGTCCCTTCCCCATACATCTTAGTTCTTCCCTCAGGGTCTTCTCAGGACCTGCCACATGGTAGAAGCTCAGAGAATGTTTGTGCAATCAAATATCTCTTCCTTCTGTGACCCTAGTCCCCCTTGAGCATCTACAACATGTCCAGCATGGTGTTAGAAGCTGTACTGGCATGGTTTTCAATCCTCACAATGACTAGAAGGGTATCAACATCTCCACTTCTGTGTAGGGGGATGGAGGCAGAGAGAGGTTACGTAGCTTGCCCAAAGGTACAGAGCAAGTATCAATAAATGTGACCATAGGACTCTCAACAAGTATGTCAAAGTCTACCATGTTTCTTCTATTCCTGGAGACCTTGTGCTAAGTGCTGTATAGCCTGGTTTCTACCTAATATCCCAGGATTTGCATTCTCTTCTCAAAGACACTGCACACAGCCAGCTGACAGCCTGCCTCTTCACAACTGGTTCCAGGGTGGCTTGCTCAGGTGCTGGGGTTATCAAAGTGGAGTTTTCTGAGGAGGCTTGTGAGAGAATCACTGCTTTGAAAGAAGAAGCCCCACGCCCTTTCTGTGTTCTGGGGACCTACCCCTCTCCTACCTCATTTACATGGGGGAAAGAAAGCTCGGAGCCAGTGAGAGAGACTGAGATAAACAGTCACCTGGCAGTCACCCACTGCTCAGGACACTGGCTTTCCTCTCCATCTCTCCTCCTCTGCTTCTGGATCTTCTTGGGTGATTTTACTGCTACCTCTATTTACAGTCTTCAATGGAAAGAGAAGCAACGATGAGCTGAGATTCTCTTTCTCACCAACAAACCAACAGATGCTTACCTCTGGGAAAGTGGGAACTAGAAATTACCCAAGGTGGGTGGGGAGTAGGGTGTTGGTGGTGTAATTCAGTTAGGCTGGGACCTGAGTCATGGTCTCGGGCAAGCAGAGTTTAGGAAGCAGAGATTGGGAAGTGGGGGCAGAGTGACCACGCAGGAAGCAAGCCAGAGCAAATCAGAAAAATTATCTGTCTTCCCAACTCACCCTCAGCTAGGCCACCAGCATGTGGCTTAAGGCACTGAATAAAATCCAAAATATTTAACAAGCCAAGTGATTTCGTTAAAAAAATTGCTATTAATATTATAAATGATTCTTATCTCTTCTATTATTGCTCAGAGTTGAAAAGTGACTAAAAATGATGCTGAGCTCCTATAGGTGTTCCCCACAACTCCACCTTCTCATATAGGCCGCTTGCAGCCCCCAATTAGGCTGCAGAATCCAGCACGTTCATTCCCCGTGCAAAGTGTGAATTGAAAGAAGTTTGCCTTTGGTGATACAGTCTCTTTCTTAAAGTGTTATTCCACAATCTTGAGAGCTCTCTTACTGCTCTAAACTTTCACTGTTGAATGAGTTTATACTAAAATGTGAAAGACCCCATATCCTCCCCCCATATATATTATATATATATTTTTTATATATATATATTTATATTTATATTTATATATATATATTTGGCTGTGCCACATGGCTTGTGGGATCTTAGTTCCCTGACCAGGGACTGAACCTGGGCCTCTGGCAGTGAAAGTCCTAACCACTGGAGCACCAGGGAATTCCCAGATACATTTTAAAAGAGAGTAGCACTGGGGCAATATTTTAACCAAAGAAATATATGTCTGACAGTGTAGTTATAGACATCTTTATACTTGATAAGGAGGCATTTTGGGGGTACTATAGAGAAACCTTCTAGAGCCCATAAAATTATACCTGGCCCAAGAGTCTACAAGCAGAGGCAAACTTATCATGAAGTTAATGAAGCTCACTTGCTCCTTCTAAGGTCCTGGGTGGTACCCTGCAAGTGTGTTCATGTGGTTCTGCATAAAAATTGCAGGAGGGGCTTCCCTGGTGGCGCAGTGGTTGAGAGTCCGCCTGCCGATGCAGGGGACACGGGTTCGTGCCCCGGTCCGGGAAGATCCCACATGCTGCGGAGCGGCTGGGCCCGTGAGCCATGGCCGCTGAGCCTGCGCGTCCGGAGCCTGTGCTCTGCAACGGGAGAGGCCGCAACAGTGAGAGGCCCGCGTACTGCAAAAAAAAAAAAAAATTGCAAGAGTAAGATATTGTAATCACAACGGATTGTGTCTATAGTCTCTTTTCATTATAACTTCCCCTCCACCTCCACCTCGCCTCTTGTCAGGTGGTAGAGAAGCCACGGGCATTCTGGGAGTCTAGCTAAGGGGAAATTTAGTTGGGAGTACATTTAGGTTGGATTAAAGGGTTATGTGATATAGCTCACAATCACTTGCATGTATGGTTATGCTAACTCTGGTGTTGGGATGGCTTCCGGGAATGCTCCTACGGTCACCAAACTGACTCATGCAGCATCGGGACATGTAGATGCAGAGCCAGAGGGTCGTGGTGCCAAGAACGTGTCATCTAGCACCCGGACCTGGAGGCACGGAAAGCGGAAGCTAGTCCATGGAAGATTCTTCTAATCTCCTGACGTGTAATATGGCAAGTGTTGGGTTTGGTTCTCACTGATGCTTTGTCAAAATGGAAGTTCTTTTCTGTCAGGAATATGCCTAATGATGTAGCGTGTAAATTATAAATATACCACACAAAAATGTTTCCTGTGTATTTTTATATGAAATGATTAGGTAGAAATTATTCTGACATTAGGACGGGAATTGTAACACAAAACTCAGATTATCCCCAAAGAGACACTGCATTAAGAGGAAGAGATAGTGGGAATTCCCTGGAGGTCCAGTGGTTAGGACTCCGTGCTTCCACTTCAGAGGGCATGGGTTCCATCCCTGGTTGGAAACTATGATCTCAGATGCCATGCAGCACGGCCAAAAAAAAAAAAAAAAAGGAAGAGATAGTTTTCTAACAGACTCTGGGATTCTTTAATAATCCAATTAATGAAGAGGGTAACTACAGTGGGAAAAGTTTTAAATTTCTTAGTGATTTGATAAAGATAACATAAAACTCATAATAGACCACTACAATGAGGACAAACTGGTTAATAATAACTGGTGTCCTTTATAACAAGTATTTAAGATTAGTTACAACATAAGAAAACTCGAACTGTCCTGATATCTTACAGCTCAATTATTTTTTTAAAAAGTGTGTAGGTTTGGGCTTCCCCGTTGGCGCAGTGGTTAAGAATCCACCCACCAATGCAGGGGACACGGGTTCGAGCCCTGGTCTGGGAAGACCCCACAGGCTGTGGAGCAACTAATCCCATGCGCCACAACTACTGAGCCTGTGCTCTAGAGCTCACGAGTCACAACTACTGAGCCCGTGTGCTGCAACTACTGAAGCCCTCGCACCTAGAGCCCGTGCTCCGCAACAAGAGAAGCCACGGCAATGAGAAGCCCGCGCACCGCAAGGAAGAGTAGCCCCCGCTCGCCGCAGCTAGAGAAAAGCCCGCGCGCAGCAACGAAGACCCAACACAGACAAAAATAAATAAATAAGTAAATAATTTAAAAAAGGGTAGAGGTTTTTCTTTTTCCAAAAATGACAAAAATCCTAAAATTATAGATGGTATTACCAATAGCAATTTTAAAGTAAGACACTTTTAAAGACTATCAGTAATAAAAAGATATATTTTGATCAACCATTCCAGAGGAAAGCTGAATTATGCTTCTGCTCTCTCTATTAAAAACATTATAGAATCATTATGAGGAATCAGTCAAAGGGTATACAGCCAGAAATGCAGAGAAAAATATTATATGGGTGCATCGGGCAGTTAATTCATAAAAATGATTATTTCACTTTTCTGGATTTTTAATGATTTTTGATTTGTCAACTTTTTAAAACCTGTAGCTTGTTATGAATCCTTTTTTCATTTTTAAAATAAATGGTCACTTCTTACCTACTTTTGCATTTATAATTTTGCATATTCCTTTCCTTTATTAAGCACCCTCCCCACCACCTCCCCAACAAAAAACCAAAATGGTATAAGCTTCAGGGCCCGTAAAGTAGGGTTGATCTCTGTCCACAGCATTGGTATTTTATTAAGGTAATGCTGAATAATAATAATTATAATGGCCGCACTTTTTATTATGAGCCCACGTTATTATAAATGCTTAACTGTGAATTATCTCAGTTACCCCCTCAATAACTACTTGTTTGCCCCATTGGCAACTACTTGTTTCCTCCATTTGACAGATGAAGGAACTAAAGTCTCAGAGATGTTAGGTCACCTGCTCCAGGTTGCTCAGCTGGGAGGCTGCAAAGCCTGGATAAACACAGAAGCTTGTTTCCTCTCTGTTTCTGGTGACCTAGGCCCTGTTTCCCTCACCTCCCTTGACTCCAAAGAGAAGAGCTAAGTTTCCAGACTCCACCGCTCGTCTTACACTCAGAGAGGCTGAGTGACTTGCTGGAAGACACACAGCCGGCAAACGGCAGAAGGAGAGTTCGGACTCGGCTGCAGGGTTTTCCTTTTCTCCCTCACACCACCCTAGGACGCCTGTTTGGCCTTGGTCCCGGGCTGGCGGGGTGAGGCCCCAGGCGGCAGACGCTCTGGCAGGTGGGACCCGCAGGCCGCCTGGGGCAGGGGCGGGTGAGGGAAGGGGCCGAGGGCGCAGGCTGCAGCCTCCGGGAGGAGATGCCTTCAGAACTTCAGCGTCTCCAGGGGCAGCAGCCAGGACGCAGCCTCCCCCCACTTCATTAACTGGAAAATAAACTGGAGCCACAAAAGCCTGGGGGAAGAAGAGGGCGCGGGGCCCAGCTGCCGCAGGGCCTAGGGGCGGAGGTGGCAGGAGGAGACCCCGCCAGCTGAGGCCGCAGTCATTCCCTGGCTGCCCATCCCCCACCTGCAGCCCCCTCCCCAGCATGGGAGCCGGCCCCCTCTGCTCCCGATTGCACCGGGGAGCCCTGGGAGCCAGAGACTTTCCTGGAGCCGAGGGAATGTGCCCCTCAGAATCACCCCTCCAAGCTCCGAGGGCACAATGGGCCGTCAGATGGTGGGGAGGGGCGGGCACGGCTCTACATAGGCCCCTCCTAAGAGCCAAACCTTCTGCTGCCGAAGCAGAACAGAGGGACATTGAGAGTGTAGCCCTGGGGAAGGGCTGGCTCTGGGGAAAATGGGATTTTAAGAGAGAGAAATGAGAGACTTGCTGCCTTCTGCTCACTGCCCTCCACCCTCCAGACACACACACGTTTCTCCTTCCTCTCTTCGATGCTCTCTCTCTCTTCCTTTTCTCCCAGGATCCCCCAAAGCTGTGACTCCCTCAGTATCACCGCCCCCCATCTCACCCCTGCTTATCTCCTGGGCTCACCCCTTTCTTAGCAAAGCTGTTCTCCTTGCCCTCCAGTTCCCTTCTGTATTAGTGGCTGCCATGACAAAGTACCACAGACTGGGTGGTGTAAATATTTTCTCAGTTCTGAAGGCTAGAAGTCCCAGATCAATGTGTCAGCAAGAGTGATTTCTTCTGAGACCTCTCTCCTTGGCTCGCAAATGGCCGTCTTCTCCCAGTGCTTTCCTGTGGTTTCCCTTAGTGTATGTGTGTGTCCTAATCTCCTCTTTATATAAGGACACCAGTCATGTTGGATTAAGGCCAACCCTAATGACCTTATTTTGACTTAATTACCTCTTTAAAGACAGAATTTCCATTTACAGTCGTATTCTGAGGTCCTGGCGTTACGACCTCAACAAATGAATTTGAGGGAACACAATCCAGTGCTTAACACCTTCCTTGTCCAGACCAGTCTACCACCAAATCTTGCAGCTAACACGGTCATCTAGGGTTGCCCTAGTCTGGTCACTGTGACATCCCTACACACAGCCCCACGAACACAACCTAACACCTCCCTAACTTTACCCTCACACATTCAGGACCTCTCAGAAGTACCGGGTCACACAGACCCAAGTTACCTGGCAAATGTAACCTAGCACATAGGGATATCACCTTCTTGGTTGCAAAATCAACTCTGGCCTCTGTCTTCTTTCTCTGAGATTTGGGGGCTTGCCTAATGCAGGATCATAGCTCTTCAGTTCGTTTGGTCATTTAAGAATCTCTTCCCCTCAAAATGTTTCAGTACCTTTATTTATTTATTTTACAGTTTTATTGAGATGTAACTGACATACAGCACTGTATAAGTTTAAGGTATACAGCATAATGATTTGACTTATGTACATCATGAAATGATTACCACAAAAAGTTTAGTGAACATCCATCATCTCGTATAGATGCAACGTTAAAGAAGTAGAAAAAATTTTTTTCCTTGTTCAGTACCTTTAAATAATTTGAGTAGGTTCAAAGGTTTAAAAAATGATATAAAAAGGAATGTATTAGATTGCTTCAAGATGGCAGAGTAGAAGGACATGCGCTCCATTCCCTCTTGAGTGACCACCGGAATCACACCTAACTGCTGAACAATCATCAACAGGAATACACTGGAACTTGCCAAAAAAGATACCCCACATCCAAAGACAAAGGAGAAGCCACAATGAGACGGTAGGAGGGGTGCAAGCACAACAAAATCAAATCCCATAACCGCTGGGTGGGTGACTCACAAACTGGAGAACACTTATACCACAGAAGTCCACCCACTGGAGTGAAGGTCCTGAGCCCCACGTCAGGCTTCCAGACCTGGGGGTCTGGCAACAGGAGAAGGAATTCCTAGAGAATCAGACTTTGAAGGCTAGCAGGATTTGATTGCAGGACTTCGACAGGACTGGGGGAAACAGACTCTACTCTTGGAGGGCACACACAAAGTAGTGTGCACAACAGGACCCAGGTGAAGGAGCAGTGACCCCATAGGAGACTGAAACAGATCGACCTGCTACTGTTGGAGGGTCTACTGCAGAGGCGGGGGGTGGCTATGGCTCACCTTGGGGACAAGGACTCTGGCAGCAGTTTGGGGAAGTACTCCTTGGCGTGAGCCGTCACAGAGTCTGCCATTAGCCCAAACCAAAGAGCCGGGTAGGCTCCAGTGTAGGGTCGCCTTACGCCAAAGAACCAACAGGGAGGGAACCCAGCCCCACCCACCAGCAGACAAGCGGATTAAAGTTTTACTGAGCTCTGCCCACCAGAGCAACAGCCAGCTCTACCCACCACCAGTCCTTCCCATGAGGAAACTTACACAAGCCTCTTAGATAACCTCACCCATCAGAGGGCAGATAGATGAAGCAAGAAGTACTACAATCCTGCAGCCTGTGGAAGGAAAAGCACATTCACAGAAACATAGACAAAATGTAAAGGCAGAGGACTTTGTACCAGATGAAGGAACAAGAGAAACCCCAGAAAAACAGCTAAGTGAAGTGGAGATATGCAACATTCCAGAAAAAAAATTCAGAACTATGATAGTGAAGATGATCCAGGACCTCGGAAAAAGAATGGAGGCAAAGAGCAAGAAGATGTAAGAAATGTTTAACAAAGACCTAGAAGGATTAAAGAACAAACAAACAGAGATGAACAATACAATAACTGAAATGAAAAATACACTAGAAGGTATCAATAGAAGAATAACTGAGGCAGAAGAACAGATAAGTGACCTGGAAGACAGAATGGTAGAATTCATTGCTGCAGAACAGAATAAAGGAAAAAGAATGAAAAGAAATGAAGACAGCCTAAGAGACCTCTGGGACAACATTAAATGCAACAACATTCACATTATAGGGGTCCCAGAGGAGAAGAGAGAGAGGAAGGACCAGAGAAAATATTTGAAGAGATTATAGTCGAAAATGTCCCTAACATGGGAAAGGAAATAGCCACCCACGTCCAGGAAGCGCTGAGAGTCCTAGGCAGGACAAACCCATAAAGAAACATGCCAAGACACATAGTAATCAAATTGACAAAAATTAATGACAAAGAAAAATTATTGAAAGCAGCAAGAGAAAAATGACAGATAACTTACAAGGGAATTCCCATAAGGTTAACAGCTGATTTCTCAGCAGAAACTTTACAAGCCAGAAGGGAGTGGCATGATACATTTAAAGTGATGAAAGGGAAGAACCTACAACCAAGATTATTCCACCCGGCAAGGTTCTCATTCAGATTCCATGGAGAAATCAAAAGCTTTACAGACAAGCAAAAGCTAAGAGAATTCATCACCACCAACCCAGCTCTACAACAAATGCTAAAGGAACTTCTCTAAGTGGGAAACACAAAAGAAGAAAAGGACCTACAAAAACAAACCCATAACAATTAAGAAAATGGTAATAGGAACATACATATCATTAATTGCCTTAAACATGAATGGATTAAATGCTCCAACCAAAAGACACAGGCTCGTTGAATGGATACGAAAACAAGACTCGTATATATGCTGTCTACAAGAGACCCACTTCAGACCTAGGCACACATACAGACTGAAAGTGAGGGGACGGAAAAAGATATTCCATGCAAATGGAAATCAAAAGAAAGCTGGAGTAGCAATACTCACATCAGATAAAATAGGCTTTAAAATAAACAATGTTACAATAGACAAGGAAGGACACTACATAATGATCAAGGGATCAATTCAAGAAGAAGATATAACAATTATAAATATATATGCACCCAACATAGGAGCACCTCAATACATAAGGCAAGTGCTAACAGCTATAAAAGAGGAAATCAACAGTAACACAATAATAGTGGGGAACTTTAACACCTCACTTACACCGATGGACAGATCATCCAAACAGAAAATTAATAAGGAAACACAAGCTTTAATTGACACAATACACCAGATAGATTTAATTGATATTTATAGGACATTCCATCCAAAAACAGAAGATTACACTTTCTTCTCAAATGCACATGGAACATTCTACAGGATAGATCACATCTTGGGTCACAAATCAAGCCTCAGTAAATTTAAGAAAACTGAAATCCTATCAACCATCTTTTCTGACCACAACACTATGAGATTAGAAATCAATTACAAGGGAAAAAAGCGTAAGAAACACAAACACATGAGGCTAAACAATATGTTATTAAGGAACCAAGAGATCATTGAAGAAATCAAAGCAGAAATTAAAAAATATCTAGAGACAAATAAAAATGAATACACGATGATCCAAAACCTATGAGATGCAGCAAAAGCAGTTCTAAGAGGGAAGTTTATAGATATACAAGCTTACCTCAAGAAACAAGAAACATCTCAGATAAACAATCTAACCTTACACCTAACGTAACTAGAGAAAGAAGAACAAACAAAACCCAAAGTTAGCAGAAGGAAAGAAATCATAAAGATCAGAGCAGAAATAAATTAAATAGAAACAAAGAAAACAATAGCAAAGATGAATAAAACTAAAAGCTTGTTCTTTGAGAAGATAAACAAAATTGATAAACCGTTAGCCAGACTCATGAAGAAAAAGAGGGAGAGGACTCAAATCAGTAAAATTAGAAATGAAAAAGGAGAAGTTACAACAGACACCGCAGAAATACAAAGCAGCCTAAGAGACTACTACAAGCAACTCTATGCCAATAAAATGGACAACCTGGAAGAAATGGACAAATTCTTAGAAAGGGATAAACTTCCAAGACTGAACCAGGAAAAAATAGAAAATATCAACAGGCCAATCACAAGCAATGGAATTGAAACTGTGATTAAAAATCTTCCAACAAACAAAAGTCCAGGACCAGGTGGCTTCACAGGTGAATTCTATCAAACATTTAGAGAAGAGCTAACACCCATCCTTCTCAAACTCTTCCAAAAAACTGCAGAGGAAGGGACACTCCCAAACTCATTCTATGAGGCCACCATCACCCTGATACCGAAACAAGACAAAGATACTACAAAAAAAGAAAATTACAGACCAATATCACTGACGAATATAGATTCAAAAATCCTCAACAAAATACTAGCAAACAGAACACAACACATTAAAAGGCTCATACACCATGATCAAGTGGGATTTATTCCAGGGATGCAAGGATTCTTGAATATACGCAAATCAATCAATGTGATACACTATATTAACAAATTGAAGAATAAAAACCATATGATCATCTCAATAGATGCAGAATAAACTTTTGACAAAATTCAACACCTATTTATGATAAAGACTCTCCAGAAAGTGGGTATAGAGGAAACCTACCTCAACATAATAAAGGCCATATATGAAAAACACACAGCAAACATCATTCTCAGTGGTGAAAAACTGAAAACATTTTCTCTAATATCAGGAAAAAGACAAAGTTGTCCACTCTCACCACTATTATTCAACATAGTTTTGGAAGTCCTAGCCATGGCAATCAGAGAAGAAAAAGAAATAAAAGGAATACAAATTGGAAAAGAAGAAGTAAAACTGTCACTGTTTGCAGATGACATGTACTATGCATAGAGAATCCTAAAGATGCCACCAGAAAACTACTAGAGCTAATCAATGAATTTGGTAAAGTTTCAGGGTACAAAATCAATGCACAGAAACCTCGTGCATTCCTATACACTAATGATGAAAAATATGAAAGAGAAATTAAGGAAGCACTCCCATTTACCATTACAACAAAAAGAATAAAATACCTAGGAATAAACCTACCTAGGGAGACAAAAAGACCTGTATGTAGAAAACTATAAGACACTGATAAAAGAAATTAAAGATGGTATCAACAGATGGAGAGATGTACCACGTTCTTGGATTGGAAGAATCAGTATTGTGAAAATGTCTATATTACCCAAAGCAATCTACCAATTCAATGAAATCCCTATCAAATTACTAATGGCATTTTTCACAGAGCTAGAACAAAAAATCTTAAAATTTGTATGGAGAAACAAAAGACCCCAAATAGCCAAAGCAGTCTTGAGGGAAAAAAGGGAGCTGGAGGAAGCAGGCTCCCTGACTTCAGACTATACTATAAAGCTACAGTAATCAAGACAATATGGTACTGGCACAAAAACAGAAATATAGATCAATGGAACAGGATAGAAAGACCAGAGATAAACCCACGCACCTATGGTCAACTAATCTGTGACAAAGGAGGCAAAGATATACAATGGAGAAAAGACAGTCTCTTCAACAAGTGGGGCTGGGAAAACTGGACAGCTACATGTAAAAGAATGAAATTAAAGTACTCCCTAACACCATACACAAAACTAAACCCTAAATGGATTAGGGACCTAAATGTAAGACTGGACACTATAAAACTCTTAGAGGAAAACATAGGAAGAACACTCTTTGACATAAATCACAGCAAGATCTTTTTTGATCAACCTCCTAAAGTAATGGAAATAAAAACAAAAATAAACAAATGGAACCTAATGAAACTTAAAAGCTTTTGCGAAGCAAAGGAAACTACAAACAAGACAAAAAGACAACCCTCAGAATGGGAGAAGATATTTGCAAATGAATCAACAGACAAAGGGTTAATCTCAAAAATATGTAAACAGCTCATGCAGCTCAATATATATATATTTTTACTGTATGTGATGGATAATTTTATTTTAATTAATTAATTTATTTATTAAAACATCTTTATTAGAGTATAATTGCTTCACAATGGTGTGTTAGTTTCTGTTTTATAACAAAGTGAATCAGCTATGCATACACATGTATCCCCATATCTTCTCCCTCTTGTGTCTCCCTCCCCCCTCCCAATCCCACCCATTTAGGTCGTCACAAAACACTGAGCTGATCTCCCTGTGCTATGCGGCTTCTTCCCACTAGCTATCTATTTTACATTTCGTAGTATATATTAGTCCATGCCACTCTCTCACTTGGTCCCAGCTTACACTTCCCCCCACCCCATGTCCTCAAGTCCACTCTCTAGATCTGCAACTTTATTCCTGTCCTATCCCTAGGTTCTTCATTACCCTTTTTTTTTTTTTACATGCCATATATATGCGTTAGCATACGGTATTTGTTTTTCTCTTTCTGACTTACTTCACTCTGTATGATGGACTCTAGGTCCATCCATCTCATTACAAATAACTCAATTTTATTTCTTTTTATGGCTGAGTAATATTCCATTGCATATATGTTCCACAACTTCTTTATCCATTCATCTGTCAATGGGCACTTAGGTTGCTTCCATGTCCTGGCTATAGCTGCAATGAACATTGGGATACATGACTTTTTTTTTTTTTTTTTTTTGCGGTATGCGGGCCTCTCACTGTTGTGGCCTCTCCCGCTGCGGAGCACAGGCTCCGGACGTGCAGGCTCAACAGCCATGGCTCACGGGCCCAGCTGCTCCACGGCATGTGGGATCTTCCCGGACCAGGGCACGAACCCATGTTCCCTGCATCGGCAGGTGGACTCTCAACCACTGTGCCACCAGGGAAGCCCACTTTTTTTGAATTATGGTTTTCTCTGGGTACATGCCCAGTAGTGGGATTGCTGGGTCATATGGGAGTTCTATTTTTAGTTTTTCAAGGAACCTCCATACTGTTCTCCATAGTGGCTGTATCAATTTACATTCCCACCAAATGCTGGAGAGGGTGTGGAGAAAAGGGAACCCTCTTGCACTCTTGGTGGGAATGTAAATTGATACAGCCACTATGGAGAACAGTATGGAGGTTCCTTGAAAAACTAAAAATAGAACTCCCATATGACCCAGCAATCCCACTACTGGGCATGTACCCAGAGAAAACCATAATTCAAAAAGACACATGCACCACAATGTTCATTGCAGCACTATTTACAATAGGCAGGTCATGGAAGCAACCTAAATGCCCTATGACAGATGAATGGATAAAGAAGATGTGGCACATATATACAATGGAATATTACTCAGCTGTAAAAAAGAATGAAATTGGATCATTTGTAGAGACGTGGATGGACGTAGAGACTATCATACACAGTGAAGTAAGTCAGAAAGAGAAGAACAAATACCATATATTAACACATATATGTGGGACCTAGAACAATGGTACAGATGAAATGATTTGCAGGGCAGAAAGTGAGACACAGATGTAGAGAACAAACACGTGGACACCAAGGGGGGAAGTGGTGGGGGGTGGTGGTGATGGGATGAATTGGGAGATTGGGATTGACCTATATACACTAATATGTATAAAATGGATAACTAATAAGAACCTGCTGTATAAAAAAATTAAATTAAGTTAAAAAAAAAAAACCACACCAAAACAACCTTAGGGCAAAGGCATTGTTTGGGAGCCTCAGAAATTTGTATTGTTGAGGGCTTCCTAACTCTCTGTAATTAGTGTCTGCCCCTTGCCCAGAGTCCCTGCCTTCTTCCAAATTACTGGTCCCCAAATGCACTCAATCTCTTCATTAGTCCACCAGATATAATATTCATTAACATCAGTAGAATTTATTTAAATGTGAGACTTGCTAGACTGGAGACGGAAGTAGGAGGTACACCAAATTAATAAGGTCATCCAGATGAACTTTTTTCCAGATAAATTAATATCTTGAAGTGAAAAGGCAGTGTAACTCTTTACAACTGGTCTTTGCTCGTTGGACCCCTCTGATCTTTGGGCTTCTTCCTCCAGTTTAGCTACTTTGAAATTATTCATTTATAAATCCCTACACTTTCCTCCATGTGATCTCATCCTTGTTTAACTTTCAGCTTCTTTTTTTTTGCCTTTATTTATATCACTTACTTACTTTATACGGATTTTTATTATTATAAAATTAATAGAATTTATTGACTATATTTTATGGTCTTGTCATTGAACTAGGGTCTAGGGATATGCAAATATGAATAAAACCTAATCTCTACTCTAAGGGAATTTGTACACTAATGGATAAGATACCAAAAGTGTTCAGAATGAGCTCCCCCAAATGGGCCACACTTGCACATTGATTATTTTGAGGTAAAGGCAATTGAGATCCTGCAATCTCAAGATAAACTTCTGCCCCTCCCTTAACTACCTAGAAGGATTTAAATTGGGGGTCCTTCCCAGAATGAGAATTATTACCAGAGAAAAATTTTATCTGAGTAAGCCAGTTGCATGGTGGAGCAAACTAATTATCCAATATTTGATCTCCCTCTTATTGTCCATGTGAATTATCCTCTTGTGCTTGGAAGCCACTAAGCCATCCCTTAGCTCAGGATGGCATATATACCTCATTTCACCTTCCTGTTTTTGAACTTCTTATGTATGTGGTGTTTCTGTAGGTATGAAATTAAATTCGATTTTCTCCTGTTTAAAAAAAAAAAAAGGAATGTATTGAGGACTCTCGTTTTTACCATCTTCAATCACCCTGCTCCAACCCCATTCCACCTCTTATAGGGAACTGGATTAATTTGCTTTTGCTTTATCTTCCCAGCACCTCCAGAAGCCCATACAAATGTGTGTGTTTATAGTCCTCCTTTCTTAGACAAAAGGAGGTATGTTCATTGTTCTACCCCTTGCTTTTTTTACTTAACAGTATATCCAGGAGATTTTCCCCATAGCTCAACAGATGGCTTGTCTTTTTACTTTAACAGCTTCATAGTATTTCATTATATGGACGTAACATGATTTATTTAACAAAGCCCCTAAAGAGGGACCCTTGGGTCATTTCCAATGCCTGCTCTCTTGAGAGGAGAGCCTTGAAAACCTTAACCAATTAAGGTTTCCTAATACCTGAGAAATGTAAGAGCCTGGAGGGAAGGCAGGAGGGTGGGCAGAAAGGATCCACATGTAGCAGGAAATGTGGTCTCTGGCCTTGGGGATGTTTCGAACTAGTGGGGGAGCTGTAGCTGTTCTTCTCTGTGGAGTCTTCTTCATGAAAAAGACCCTACAGAAGCTCACACTGGATGTATTTCTTTGATACTTTGCTGATTCAAGATCTCTTAGATAAGTGATGTCCTTGAGAAAGGGGCTAAGATTAGAAGTAAACCTTATAGGTCAAAATTTTTTTCCTCCCTGTATTAGTTATCTATTGCTGTGTAACCAAATACCATAAAATTAGCAGTTTTAAACAACACACATTTAGTTGCTCACAGTTCTGTAGGTCAGAAGTCTGGGCAGAAAGAAAGGCATGAAGCAGGAATAGGGTAATGGGGTGAGGGGTGGAATTACTAGCCCAGTGGGTTTAAAGCCCAGGATATAGGGAGAGCATCCTGGAAGTCTGTAGAGCTGTGGTATGGAGACCGTGAAGGGGTTCTCTGCTCTGTTCCTTGTAGTTGTGGGACTGAGGCCCTCAGCTCCTAGAAGCCCACCCTCTCTATAGGTGCTCACACTATGAATGTTTACTTTTTTAAGGCCAGCCGAAGACTGTTTCTGTTGCTTTGAGTCTCTTCCTTCAGTGAGGGCCCAGCTCCTCTATTAAGGGTTTTCATCTGATTAAGCAGGCTCACTCAGGATAATCTCCCTTTTAATTAACTCAGAATCAACTGATTTGGGGCCTTAATTACATCTGCAATATCCCTGCACCAAGTTTGTGTCTGACCTGCCCTCATCACTGCCAATAGACTCCTACCTGGTACCAGCCAAGTTTCTTCTCCAGACACCCTTCTGGCACACAGGGCAGGCACCCAGGTCCCATCTCTTCCCTCCTTGGAATAAATGTCTCAGAACACCATCACCTTGTCAGACCTACATTTTTTTCTTTCTTTCTTTTTTTTTTTTGGTTGTGTTTGGTCTTCGTTGCTGCATGAGGGCTTTCTCTAGTTGCGGTGAGCGGGGTCTACTCTTCACTGAGGTGCACGTGCTTCTCACCTCAGTGGCTTCTCTTGTTGCGGTGCGCTCAGGCTCTAGGGCACGCAGGCTTAAGTAGTTGTGGCTCATGGGCTCTAGAGCACAGGCTCAGTAGTTGTGGTACATGGGCTTAGTTGCTCCGCAGCATGTGGGATCTTCCCAGACCAGGGATCAAACCCGTGTCCCCTGCATTGGCAGGTGGATTCTTAACCACTGTGCCACCAGGGAAGTCCCCAGACACACATTATACTATTTTCTATGGGATCAGGTCCAGCATTTACAGCCTCCGTGACCGGCACCACCAAGCCTCCCAGTCCTATTTCCTAGTTATCCCTTACAGCAGAGGCTCTGGACCCACTGGCCTGCTTATTTCTCTTCCAACCCACCACCATCAACTTATTCCAGCTTCCATGCCTTCATTTGTCCTGACTACACTGCCTGGAATGCCTTTTTCATTTCTCTCCACTGATTCTGCTCTCTTCCATTGCTTATGTCTTCATTTAGCAATTATTTTTTGAGAGACCTCTGGGTGTTCTGAGGATGCAGAGGTGCAAGGTACTTTCCAGGTCCTCAAGAACTTTGCAGACTGGAGGAACAGATGAACAAGTGATAACAAAGCACTGTGTTAAGTGCTGAGCTAGAGGTAGATGTTGGTGAAGGGCACAGTGGGTTAACAGAGGGGAGTACAAAACCCAATGTGGGGGTCAGGGAAGGCTTCCTGGAGGAGGTGGTTCTTGAGCCATGTCTTGAAGATTGACTAGATGTGAGATGGATGAATAGAGGAGTTGGCTGAGCTTTATCTGGAGAGAAGAGCATGTTCACACCTAGGTCTGTGAGCAAGAGGAATCTTGAGAAAGGCAGAATGCAAGGTGTGAGGACGGCCTTGGCAGGACCTGAGATTGGAGAAGATTTCCCAGCACCACGGAAGTCATTAGAAGTGTTTGGATTTTATCTTGAAGGCAAAGGGGAGTTTAAAGGCTAGAATCAGGTGAGTGATCTGTGTTGTAGTAAGGATATTAAACAGCAGACTTGCGGCTAGAAAGCTCACTGGCTGCAGTGGGCAGAGATCAGGCCGTAGATAGGAATGGTTAGGATGAGATGGCAACAGCCCAGGCTCCAAGTTCTACCTCCCCCAGGAAGCCTTCCTGGGGAACTCACGCTGGCCTCTCCCTTCCCAGAATAATGATTGTGTCTAGTAGCAGCAGCACTTGTACTAGAAACAATAGCAATTTAAATAACGACACGTTCATTCTTGTAAATGATAGCCCTGTGAAGTAGGCAGGAGAGTTATTATTTCTATTTTACAGATGAGGAAAACAAGGAAACTTACCCATAGCATAGAAGCAGCAGTGATGGACCATGAACTCAGATCGTCGGAATCCCAATGATATGTGATTACCACAATAGCAAACTGCCTCTTGGCTAGCTTTGCATTTAAAGCCTTTTCTTAGTATTCAGTCTTTTTAATAAATATATACATTGTGTCTGCTGACTTGTACACAGTGCCTGGCTCAGGGGCTGCACTCAATCAAATGTGAGTTAATGAAGAATATGGTGGTTCTTGAGGGATCCAATGATATGGTTTCTCCAATTCCAATGAATGAAATGATGGCACATTCATTCTGTCTTCATACCCTCTCCCAGTACCTAGTTCAGTTGCAGGGTGAAAAACAGGCATTAGTAAATTTGTGTGGAATTTAAATGGCTGATGAGGAACATCAACCATTTAAAAGAGAAGTCAGGACTGTCTGTAGCAATTCTGGAAGGGAGGAGGGGTTGGGAGCCAGGCTGGGCCTATGGGGATTGGCTAGTGGGACAGAGAGCCACCCACCAAAGGTCCCCCAGCCTGAGCAGCCTTGGCAGCCAAGTTGAGTCTAAGTAGCACTTTTCTGTTAAGTGCTCTGTGGGGGGGTGTATTGTGTCTCTATTTAAAATTAATTTTTCAGAACTGGAAGCCCTATTCTGAAAGGCAGTGCTCCCTGGGTAGCTTCTGGCAGGATTGGAAAGCCATAACTTTGTAGAGAAACACAATAAACCAGAAATTTCCTCCCACGTGAGCAAGAAACTGTCTCTTTCTTTTTGAAGAGAGAATTTTCCAGAACTTTACTCACCAAGTAGCTGGTTTTCAAGTCATTTCTTCTATTTGTAAGTGAACTACATTCCAGTCGACTGTCTGATAGAGGGAATAGAGGCATAGGCGATCCGCACAAACAGAACAAACAAGTAATTTCTCTTTGGCTTGGGGCTATGTTTCTGTATTTACATGTGAATGGAGTGACATCTGATGCTTTGAAAATGTGCAGTGCTTGCTGCTAATGGAGAAACACCACTGTCACTGTACAGTGGATTTTGGAGGACTTGTTCAGTTCCACAAATGCTCGTCTAGATGCTAGGGTTACAAAGGTTCATTCATTCATTCATCCAATATTTATTGAGTGCCTACTATGTGCTAAGTATTGCACTAGGCATTGGAGAAACAGCAGTAATTAAAGCAAACCAACCAACCAAATAAAAACTTCTACCTTTATGGAGGGGGAATAGACAATATTATAAATAAGTTTATAATTATAATCTTATAATTATAAGTTCATGTAAGACAATATTATAAATAAGATAGATAATTAGATATAACTAAGGAGATAAATAAAGCAAAAAGAGGGAATAGAAAATGTTAGGAGAGGGTTGCCAGGGAAAGGTTCATGGAAAAGGTGACATATAATGAAGAACTGCAGGAGGTGAGGGAGATAGACATGCAGAAATCTGGGGAGAGCATTCCAGAGAGGGCACAGCAAATGCAAAGGCCATAGCGGGGAGCACATCTAATGTGTCTGAGAAACAGCAAAGAGAGGAGAGTGTAACTTGAGCACAGAGGGTGAGGAGAACAATAAAGGGACAGAAAGGGAAAGGTCAGAAAGGCCTTAGAGATCATTGCAAAGACGCTGACTTCTAATATCGGTATGATGTTCTGTGCTGCCAGTGGAAGGTTTAGAGCAGAGGAATGATAACGATACAGCCTGACATGTTTTCACAGGAACGTTTTGGCAGCCATGGGAAAAAGGCAGAAGCAGACGGGCTGGGTTGGGGGTGAGGGGGTGGGGAGGCGTGGCTCAACAATCACGTAAGAGTGACTTGGACCAGGGTGAGAGCTGTGAGAGGGGTGAGAAGGGGATGGAGTCTGGTTTTGCTTTGAAGGTGGAACGGACATGATTCATTGACAGATTAGATGTGCGGTGTGAGAGAAACGACAGAGTCAAGAATGACTCTCAGGGTCTGAGTGCAAGGAGGAGCCACGGTCACTTCCTGAGACAGGGAAGAACGCAGAAGGTGCAGGTCTTGATGGGAGAGGCTGGAGGGCACAAGGAAAGGTCAGGAGCTTGTTGTTAAATATGCTAAGATTGAGGTGAGTATCAGACATGCAAGTGGAGCTAGCCAGTAAATAGTTAGGTAATGGAATCTAGAATTCAGAAGAGGATATTCTGAGCAGGTAATATAAATTGGGGAGTTGTTAGCATATAGATGGTATTTAAAGCCACGAGACAGGATGAGATCACCTAAGACGTGAGTGTAGATAAGAAAAGAGAAAAGGTCCAAGGATGGAACTTGGGGACACTCCAATGTTTAGAGGTCAGGGAGATGAGAGGGAACCAGCAAAGGAGACTTGGAAGGAAAGTGAAAAGAAACACAAGGAAGTGCGTGTGGTGTCCTGGAAGCAAGGGAGAGGGAATTTCTAGCAGGAACGAGTGGTCAGCTGTGTCAAAGGCTGCTGGTAGGTCAAGATAACAATGAAAATAAGGAAGTCCTGAGTGACCTTGACATAAACCTTCTTGGTGGAGTGATGAGGGCTGAGGCCTGGCTGAAGGGGGTTCCAGAAAGAATGTGAGGAGAGACGTTAGAAACAGTGAGTACAGACAACTGTTTGAGAAGTTATGTTATAAAGAGAAGGGAAAATACGGTGGTATCTGGAGGGGGAAGTAGGATCGAGCTTTTTCCTTCAGTTTGGAGAAATAAAAGTGAATATGGTAGAGTCTGTCCTCAAGTTCCTTCCATTCTAAAAGGAGAGACAGACACATCAGCAGAAGTCATCACATAGAGATACTCACCTGGTTCCAAAGCAACACACTCTAGAAAAATCTAAAAACTCTAACCTAATTTAGGGGAAAAAAGATACTTTGAAAAGAAGTCCTACACCAGGACCTAAAAGATAAGTGATCTTTGTCCAGGGGAAGAAAGAAGGAAATGATAAAAGGAAGAATATAAGTCAAATCATGGAAGCCTGAAGCAGCTGGTTGGGTGTGGGGATCACAAAGAGATCAGCATTTCTGTTCTAGAAGTGGACTTCCTGGGTGTGACTCCCAGACTCTGCAAGATAATGTGACCTTGGGCAAATTACTAACCCACGCTGTGAATCTGTTTCCTTACCCATAAAGTGGGGATACAGTAGTATCTGCCTCATAGGGTTGTCATGAGGAAGAAACAAATACACGTGAAATGCTTATAACAGTGTCTGGTACATAGTAGATGCTCCATAAATACTAGTTCTTCCAATTACTGGGTGCAGACAATGATACAGGGATTGATAGGATGTAAGATTGAAGACATCGCTAGGCAGACATAGAGGGACTTGTATGTCATACTAAGGGTTTTGACTTCATTCTGGGGACGGGAGCCGTTGAAGGGTTTTTGCTGAGTGTTTTAAGAGGTTCACTGTGGCCGCCTATAGGATGGTTGTAAGGGGAATCGCAAAATCCTGGAAGCAGGATTCCAAAGACCTGCTTTTGTGTTGTGTGTGTCCTGATTGTGTGTCAGGATTGTGTGTCCTGGCTCATCACACTCATCAATGTGTGAGCCAGTTCTTTCCTTGAGCCTCGTTTTGTTGGGAAGCAGGGTGTACAAAACGCAAGCAAAGGGCTGCCGTGAGGAGTAAATTAAATCATAGAATGAAAGTGTCTAACCCAGTTCATGAAACATAGTAGATAGGCAAGAAATATTTGTTTTTTAATTAATTAATTAATTTTTTATTGCACTGGGTCTTTGCTGCTGCGTGTGGGCTTTTCCCTAAGTTGCAGCGAGCAGAGGCTACTCTTCGTTGCGGTGCACAGGCTTCCCATTGCGGTGGCTTCTCTTGTTGCGGAGCACGGGCTCTAGGCCGTGGGCTTCGGTAGCTGTGGCACGCGGGCTCAGTAGTTGTGGCTCATGGGCTCTAGAGCACACAGGCTCAGTAGTTGTGGCGCTCGGGCTTAGTTGCTCTACAACATGTGGGCTCTTCCCGGACTAGGGCTCAAACCCGTGTCCCCTGCATGGCAGGCGGATTCTTAACCACTGCGCCACCAGGGAAGTCCTAAACATTTGTTGTTGTTGTTGTTTTTTTTGGTACGCGGGCCTCTCACTGTTGTGGCCTCTCCCGTCGCGGAGCACAGGCTCCGGACACGCAGCCCCAGCGGCCATGGCTCACGGGCCCAGCCGCTCCGCGGCATGTGGGATCCTCCTGGACCGGGGCACGAACCCGTATCCCCTGCATCGGCAGGTGGACTCTCAACCACTGCGCCACCAGGGAAGCCCTAAACATTTCTTTTGATTTTATTATGAGAAGCATACATGTGAGGAGCAAAAATTTGTAAGTTTCCCCGTCTTTTTTTTTTTCTTTTCTGGCTGCACCATGCAGCACGCAGGATCTTAATTCCCTGACCAGGGATCGAACCCTCGTCCCCTCCACTGGAAGCGTGGAGTCTTACCTTAACCACCGGATCGCCAGGGAAGTCCCAGTTACCCCATCTTTATGACCCATCCCACCAGGCCCAGATCTCCCTTGCTTCTGGAAACAAGAGAGGCGCCCCTGACCTAGGCAGCATCATTCTCGCTCTCTCCTGTCCCACTTTTCTCACCTCTGTAGCTGTCTGCTTCCCTCCGCTCAGTGGTCAGACCCTGATAGCCCTAATGTGCCTGCCTTCTCCAAGGCCAGGACCATGTCCACAGGACTGGAAAGTGAGTAAGGAGAGCTTCTGAGATCACAGCCTTTCCTTTACCAGCTGCTTGTTATCAGAGGGCTCTTGTTCTTCCACTGACCCTTTACACCTGTAACACCTTTTGCTTTAAGTCATTTCCCAACACCCATGTGTCATTCTCCCCAGTAGCCGACACATGTCCAGGAGGCCCAGACGGCACCATAGAGATGCCTGAGGCTCCACCTCTCCCAGCACAGCACCTCGCTCAGGGTAGGGACTTGGTGTGCAATGAACTGAATAAAGAGTTGATGATGCTCCTGCAGTACCGATAGCCTGCCAGGCTGTGAGTAAGCGTGAGCTGGTTGGATTATGAAAGATGGGGAAGCACGTCTTCAGTTTTAGAGTGGAAATAAAACCTCGCAGCCGCCCCAGGCTTACTTAGACAGAGTGGGCAGGGCTATGACCTGTGGGCCCAGAATGGTACCTTTGATAAGCTAAGCAACAGGCAGCTCATCAAGCCTTGTGGTCTCCATGAAAGTTGAAGAACGCATGGAGCCTTGATGGTCAACGACAGTTCAGGGCCCTCCTCCCAGCAATGGGTTTGGGTCTCTACCAGTCAGCTTGAAACACCCAGAGCTAAACAAGCTGATTTACAAGATCTTTTCCTCCTGTTCCCTTGGCACACGGTTTAGGCTGCCGTGAGAGCCACAGGAACAGAGGCCTCTCCGGCCTCTGCCCCATCTGATGTTTCTCCTCTTCTTCCCAGGCCACTGGGAACTTAGGCCTGAGTCATGCAAGACCAGTGCAGGGAGGTGGGCCAGAGAGAGGCAAGGCTTGAGGGTGATGACAGTTGGAAGGGAGAATCAAAGGCCTGGGAATGGAAGGGGAATTCAAGAGATCATCTGGTCCAGCTCTCAGGCCTTTAGGTGATATTGTTGCTCTGGATTTGCAGTGAAGTAGGTACCTGAGGCCTGGCGTGGGTGAGTGACCCGTACGAGGCAAATGCTTAGCGTGTGTGCAAAGAAGATGGAAGATGGTGGCGCGGCTGCTCAGGCCTGCTGCCCTGCCGTCACTGCCATCTGCTTCTGATTGAAGATGGTGCTGGTGGTGATGGAGGGCAGATGCTGGGAGGACGGTTCACCCAAGAATAAGTTCACCAGAGAAAGTCAGTGTGCATGTACGTGTTTGTGCATGTGTGTTTGTGGGTGTGACCCATTCACTCTTCAACGTTCAGCTTCTGCTAGGATACTACTACTACGACCACTGCTACCACTAGCTACTACTGATAATGAGAATTGTAATAACGAGAGCCAACCAAGCTACTGAGCATTTACCATGTACCAGGCACAGTGCTAAGCGTATAACATGGGTGATCTCACTTAATGCTCTAAAAAATAGTACTTGTTGTTATCACCCCTATTTCACAGCTGAAGAAATGAAAAGATAAAGAAGTTCAGGAGTTTGCTGACAGCTGTATAGCTAGCACATTCATAGAATCAGAATTTGCACTTGGGGTAAGCCTTCGGGCTGTCCACAAATATTTCTCCCTCTCAGTCTGTCTCTGTCCCTGTCCCTGTCTCTTTCTGTCTTTCTTTCTCCAGGTTGTCTCCGTTGAACTGGAGCACAGCTATATGACTCCTCTGGCCAGGGAAATGGGAGTAGAAGTGACCCTTCCGGGCAGCAGCTCTAGGATCTGGGGTGTGCTCTGCTACATTCTCTTTTTCCTCGGCTGCCAACGACTGGCAGTGTCCCAGGTGGTGCTGTACCTTCAGCCTGGGTCCTGGTGGGAGGATGGTGGTGGGGCGGAGTAGAACCCTCAGCTGAGCTGCAGTAAGTCTTTGTGGTTGTACGACACTGAGACTGTAGGGCTGTTTGTTATCACAGAGACACAGTGCAGCCCCTCTCGACTGAGTCGGAACCAGGCCTCTCTAGACAGTGAACACTCTTAAATCCCACACGCAGGTGTCTTCCCCAATTTCTCCAGCTGAGTTAGCTGTTTCCCCAATGGGCTCGAGTAGCAATCTAGCGTGGCTTTGATCACTTTGTATGTCCATTCTTGTCTCCGTCATTTGACTGAACTTGCAGGGCACACTTCTGTGTTTCTGTTCGCTGGCACAGAGCCTGGAACACGGGAGGTGTTAAGAGCACGCTCACTGGGTGAATGTCTGTAGGAGAAGAACCCTGGGCACTGCAGTTACCCTGCATATGATGAACCCCCAGGTGGCCGAGAAGGCCAGTCTACCTTTGACCTCACATTCTTGTAAGGTGACACGGGAAGATGTCCTCATCCCTGGGGACTCTGCCAGGTGGCCTAGCTCCTGGAAATCTACCCAGCTGGCTAGCAGAATTTGTCCCGTCTTGTCCGGACTGCAGCGGTAAATCAGCAGGTGTGAGGAATTCACCCCAGAGAGTGACTCGGCAATGGCACGAATGAGTAATTTGCAGAGCCCATTAAGGCAGCACAGAATTACTTATTTATGAGAACTTTTGGACAGATCTGTGGCTTAATCATTTATCCCGCTGAACATTTAGCCAGGGTCACTAGTAAATAATTCACTTATTACACACTCTGGAGTAGTTGATGGTACCGTGACTTATGATCTCACACAAGTACACAGCTGGGGGAACTGGAATGGGAAGGCCAGGGAAGGGAAGGGGAGCTGAGGGTCCTCCCCCCAGATCTATGCTGAGCCTTCTGGATCCAGGAGGAAGACGTGCAGGCCCCAGTGATTTGCTCTAAGTCAAACTGATGTTACGGGGAGAAGGATGTGAGTCCCTAGTCTAATCTTTGGGGAGACAGTGAAGGGAGGAAATAAATGTGTAGAGACTGGTCTAAAAATGTTAGGTCTTACCTCTAGGTGGAGGGGAGACACACCCCAGCTTCAGGAGCTCTCCAGGGCCTCATGTGGAAATCTAAATGCCCACCTGACATTCAAGACCCTCCAAGAACTGTCCCCAGCCTGTTCCCAGTCTTATCGTTCCTCCTCTTTTTATCCCTGCAATAGCCATTGAAGCCCACAAACAAGGTGTGTCTCGTCCTTTCTCTAGGCATTGGCTTGCAGCATCCCTCCTGCTTGCATTGCCCTTCTATTCTCTTGTCTAACTGCTACTTTTTGTTCAGTCTTCAGCTCAAAGCCACCTCCTGCATGAAGTCTTCCCAGGCTACCTGAACTAGGCTTACTGCCTCCGTGAAGT
Organism: Phocoena phocoena; assembly: GCF_963924675.1. Lineage (NCBI taxonomy): Eukaryota > Metazoa > Chordata > Mammalia > Artiodactyla > Phocoenidae > Phocoena > Phocoena phocoena. The sequence goes on along the minus strand of NC_089219.1, from coordinate 114,833,446 downwards.
TCTTGAAAACCTACGAAGTGCCAGGCATACATTAAATACATTACACATGCCGTGGATTGGCTTGTCTCCCCAGCTACACTAGGTGTCTCCTTAAACTAGGTGACTCAGCATTAACTGAACATGACCCCTGCTCTAGCTAGCCCAGAGCCTGCCCTGCCCAGGGAGTTAAAAAATGTGGGCTGTTGTTGATGATGATACTAACGAGGATGATAATAAAAACAATTGTGATGTTGACCTCCTCAGCCTCCCACCTCTGCTTCTCTCTCTCCTAGCTTCCCCAGTCCCCAAAGGCAGTGGAAGCACGTGGCCAATCTTTAAGGTTCTTTGAGTTTCTAACTGGCACCATAAATGGAGAGAGGAACCCCTGTTGGGATGGAGAAGTGTGTTTGGGTGGAGTCACTGGAAAGGAAGCGAGTGGACGCAGATCCAAGTGCAAGTGTCATGCTCTACACTTTTATCGAAGATCCTTTCCAAGCCACACCTATCCCACCCATAACCTTCCAGCAAAACCCTACAGATTCCAAATGTGTTTCCCAGTGTCCTGACCTTGAGGGGGTTAGCTGTTTCCCCGAGGTTGAGGCCACCTGAATGAGGTCTCTTCTCTTTGTATCAATACCATCTTGCCTGGATAGACGACAAAGACTTCAGTTTTCCCTATTTATAAATCTCCAGTGGGAAGAGAAAGGAGATAATTTACCCTCTCTCACCTTCTGCTTAATGCCTCTTGCCCACCAGCAAGTCCTTTCTAAAGTCTAGTCTTAGGCAGTCGTGCTATGACGTTCAAGAAGAAAGTGTAGGATATTAAACAGCTCATCTTTCAGGGAGGGAAAGCCTGGACTTGCCTGAGATGAGGTAGGAGAGAAGAAAGGACACCATCATTCTCCTTCCTTCCTTAGGGAATTTTAAACAGGTCTCTAGTCACTGCCTAGAGTGGACAGAATCATACGGTTTGTTATCTATTTATTTTGATGGATTCCCATAACATCCATGTCAAATAGGTATTCTTGTTAGCTTCTGTTATGGACCGAACTGTGTTCTCCCCAGATCTGTATGTTGGAACCCTAACTGCCCAACGTGACTGTATTTGGAGATAGGGCCTATAAGGAAGTACATAAGTTTAAATGAATTCGTAAGGATGAGGTCCTAATCTGCAAAGACTGGTGTCCTTGTAAGTCCAAGAGACATGAGAGAGATTTCCTCTCTTTCTCCAGCGAGTCCCCCCACCCCCCCATCCCAGAGGACACGTGAGGACAAAGCAAAAAGCCAGGAAAAGAGGTCTCATCAGAAACTAACTCTGAGGGCACCTCAGTCGTGGATTATCCAGCCTTCGGGACTGTGAGAGAATAAATGTCTGCTGTTTCAGCCACCCAGTTTGTGGTATATTGTTATGGCTGCCTGAGTGGACTATGGCAGCTTCCTTTTACAGGTTGAGAGAAGTGAAATGGCTTGACTAAAGTCACCAAAGGGTCTATGACAGAGTGAGGTCTTAAAATTAGGACTGGGTCGCGATGTATCAGATCCTGCTGACTCCATCCTGGGAGTGAAATTCCGGAGCTGTGGCTCAGCATCTAGCAGTCTCCCTACTACCCTCCCGCTGTGGGTTCCGGTCACAGCTTCTGCCTCTTCTCTCCGCTCCCTACTCCAAACCCATCCCACGCTTCCTGTTGTTCCTCCCGTCTTCTTGTTCAGGACACTTTGGTGTCCCTTTAGCAGGGTCACGTCGGATTCTGTGGTGCAGTGCTGCCATCTGCTGGCCGGAGCCACCAGCCAATCCAGCTGCCAGGGCAGTCGTTTTTCTGTTTATTTTTCTTGTGGCAAGAACACTTAACATGCGGTCTACCGTCTTTAAAAAACTTCAAGTGCACAATACAGTGTTGTACAGCAGAGCTCTAGAACTTATCTTGTGTAACTGACACTTTCTTTACCACTCTCCATTTCTCTTACCCCAAGATCCCACCCACCTCTCCCTCGTAATTCCAGTCCCTCTAATCTTCTCCTGCAGGTAGGTAACTAACATGATAGGTCCCTGTTCAGAAAAACAGAAAAAGAAAAGAAGGCAGACACAGAGAACCATCCTCTTGGGTCTGAGGGGAAAACTGACTGCAAAAGGGAAAACGCAGTTAATTCCCAAGGGTGAGGTCCCCACACTGTCAAGCAAGCCCCTCCAAGTCCAGGCCAAGGAGCTGGCGGAGGCCTGAGGCTGTGGCTGTGGTGTCCCTTGACAGGAGCACTGAAGGCCTCCCTGTGTATCCTGAGGAGGTGAAGGGGACAGGTGCTTCTGGAAAGGCTGTAGGAAGAGGCTATCAGGAATCCAACACCCTCCCTTTCTTCCAGGAAAGGAGTTGTGTCTTTTGCGGTCCGCGGGCCTCTCACTGTTGTGGCCTCTCCCGTTGCGGAGCACAGGCTCTGGACGCACAGGCTCAGCGGCCACGGCTCACGGACCCAGCCGCTCCGTGGCATGTGGGATCTTCCCGGACCGGGGCACGAACCCGTGTCCCCTGCATCGGCAGGCGGACTCTCAACCACTGTGCCACCAGGGGAGCCCAGGAGTTGTGTCTTGCTGGCTGGTTTCTCTTCGGCACCTTTCCATAGTGATCCGTATGGTGAGTAATCCCATACTCATTTAACAGACGAGGAAACTGAGGCTCAGAGAGTTTGTAACCCAGAGATTAGTGCGGATGAATGATATCAAACTGTACATCATAGTGTGAGTGTTGGGCCTGGATTGTAGTTCAGGGTCTCTGAGAGCTCTGACCCATCTGTCCATGCATGTGAAATGTTGACATCAGTGTTTATGGGGATCCCACAGTCTCTGCTCCACAAAAACCCCAGCCTGAGCATCTCTCTGTGAGGTCACCCAGTGTCTATACGGATAAGTGGGGGCATGCTACAGCTGGTTGCTGCTCTCCTGTGTCCCCGAGGCTTAAGAGGGGCAAGTGTGAGCCTGGAGAAGGGTGCAGAGAGGAGGAATGGCCAAGGAGAGCCACAGAAGAGAGGGAAGGGAGGCAGGAGGGGGCACAGAAGGAAAACAACACTGAGGCAAGATAGAAAGGTCAGTGGACTTTGAGTCTGCAGTTTCCAAGCTGGGTCTTCAGGGAAATGTTTTCATCTATGAAGTAGAGATAATACAATTGTACTTATTTCACAGTACTGTTCTGAAAGTTAAGTGAAATAACAGGGTGAAACCAGTAGCCCCTGTGTTCAACTCATAGTCAGCCCCCAGTAAGTGTTTGTCGAATGTGAAACCATGAAGAGTAGAGGACTGATTCAGTGCTGCTTATGTCCCGTGACTATTAACTTACATTAATATTGAGCCACTCATTCACCAAAAGCACATCTGATGACTAGAGGCTTTGCGCCTGCCCCAGCCCATTCCAGAAGCCAGGAAGTGGTCTTGCGCCCTCCAACTTTGCTCTAGTGATCTCTGAAGATGCAGGCTTTGCCTCATTCCCCTAACTTCATCAGCATTCACAGAAGCTGTGTCTTATACACTAGACTGAAGCGGGTCCTAATTAGGAGTCCCAGGGAATCACACGTTTTCCACTGGGAAGAGGTAATTTTGGTCATTTTGATTCTTGGGAAGGACAGCACAACTCTGTGGATTTGCAACATGACTAAAGAGCTCTCATTGTAGTCAGGAATCTGGATTATGGTCCAGGCTTGGCCATGTCCTGTGTTATCCTGGACATACCTCTTTCTTCCTTGGGGCTTAGCATTTTCTTCTATGAACTGAGAGGGTATGTCTACTAGGATGATCAGCCATTCTTGTTTACCTGACATCGAAGGAGTTCCAGGGTGTGGAATTTTCAGTGCCCAAACCAGGAAAGTCCTGGACAAACCAGGGCAAGTTGGTCACCCTAACTCTAAGCCCCGTCTTCTCTAATATTCATGTTTCAATCGCCGGTTTACTTGATTTTACCTGTTGGAAATGTTTTTGTTCATGAGAAATAAAATACTCAGCTAACACTGGCTTTTGATATGAGATAATTTACGGTTTACAAACAAGCATTCTGGGCATAGGCAGTCTCTATACTGATGTGTCAGCTCAGTAGCATCACTGAGGACCTAGGCACCGTCTTTAGCATCTTGGCTTTGCATTCTCATGACTGTCACCCTGAGATCACAGGATAGCTACTGCAACTCTAGGTATCACACAGCTACTCAAGGCAGGAAGGAAAGCCAGTGCCACCAACTGCTCCTGTCACTTTTATGAGGAAGCAAAAGATTTTCCAGGGGCTTCCCTGGTTGCGCAGTGGTTGAGAGTCCGCCTGCTGATGCAGGGGTCACGGGTTCGTGCCCCGGTCCGGGAAGATCTCACATGCCGCGGAGCGGTTGGGCCCGTGAGCCATGGCCGCTGAACCTGCGCGTCCGGAGCCTGTGCTCCGCAACGGGAGAGGCCACAACAGTGAGAGGCCTGCGTAACACACACACACACACACACACACAAAAGATTTTCCAGAAAACTCCTAGTGGATGTCTCCTTAGATTTCACCTGCCACCTCTAGCTGTAGGAGAAGCTTTCTAACCTCCGTAAGTGGGAGGTGGAAAAGAAGGAGCCACAGAGTAGGCCGCCTTGATGAACATACGCTCCCTAGTGTTGGTTTTCTGAGAGCAGGGATGAGGTACCAGTGAATAAACTGATACAGAGGGAGAAAGAGCTCTGAAAAGCCGTAGGCCTTCCCCTTGGAGTTAGACAGGGGTGACTGTAATATGAACGTTGTGAAGTTCAGGGCTCTGGGGCCAAGGGTGCAGAACAGAGGTGTGGGAAGGCCTTGGAAACAGCCATATGTTTTTCCTGGATTTGCTATCCTCAAAGCTTGGAGGTATATCTAGGGGAGATTCCCCAGCTGTCCATATCTGGAGCGTCAGTGGCTTTTAATATGTGTCTATCTCTGTGGAGCTCAAGGAAACCTGGCAAGGGTATCCTCTTCTTTCCTCATCCTCCCCAGAGGCTCTGGAATCTCCAGACACCCAAACCTATGTAGCACATAGATGTTGCTGAGTCCTGACACGTGACACCCCTGTGCCTCCTTTCAGGAGCTCAACTACTTCCTGACTCCATCAAAAGAGCCACGTGGGTTCTGCCCATTCCGGAACAACTGTGCCTGTGGGAGCCCAGTAAAGTAGGCTGTTTCTTCATCATCGGCACAGATATCATTTATTGAGGGTCCACTCATGCCTGAGACTGCACTGAGCTCTCTACATAGGCTATCTCAATTTCATCCTGAGAAGGGAATTTGGCACTATCTCTGACTTAAAGACCAGGAAACAGAGGTTTGGAGATGGGTTGCCCAGGGCCACATAATTCCACAGTTCAGTCTGACTCCAGCGGCCCTCCGTTTCTTGTTGTAACACTGTGACTTCTGAGTGGGTTCCCCAGATCTTGTGAAATATCAGGCACTCTGTAGGCACTCAGTACATCTATGTGTGGAATTGCTAATTTCCTCAACCAATTCATCTCCCTTTTCTGATTTCTGAAGACCTCAGCTTTTTGTTAGAGAAGAGTGTATCCTCAATGTCTTTCAGAACCATGCCTGATGCATACTGATATGTATTTGTGGAACAACTGTTACATAAAGTAGACACTCATTTCCCCAGGCTTCCTGGTATTTGCACTGTTAGAGAAATGGGTGTGTCAACAAGGGTCTGTCATTCTTAGAGATCAGTTGATTCAATTCTCTACTTTTATAAGTGACACGGAGACTAGGAGAGATGAAATGACTTGCCCAAAGCTCACATAGCAACGCTAGAAAGCTCCTGGACTCTACTCTATCCCCAAGAAGCAGCTGTGCCCCGATCCAGCACTCCTGTCCTGGGGGAGACCGGAAGGTGGCAGTTATATCTGGACATTTTCAGGTCAGATTTCCACATCTGCTACTGGATCCTGGTTTACTGTGGGGGACGCTGCTTCACTCTGACATGAGGCTTAATGCACCTGTGCAGAAATCCAGCTTTGCTTTGGAATAAAACGTTGGTTTGAATCTCAGTTTTACCAGTAACGAACTTGAGGGTCTTGGACAAGTTGTTTAACCTAAGTCTCAGTGTCCTGTCCTGTAAGGTGGAAATGATAACAGCTCTTATCTTGTATGATTGCTGTGAGGGGTAAATGAGGGGCTCCATATACAGCGTTTTAACACATAGTAAACACATAACACAGAGCGAGCTTTCAATAAATTGTCGTTGTTCTAAGTGCCCATCAACAGATGAATGGATAAAGATGTAGTATACACACACACACACACACACACACACACACACACACACACACACAATGGAATATTACTCAGCCATAAAAACAATGAAGTAATGCCATTTACAGCAACGTGGCTGGACCTTGAGATTATCATACTAGGACCTTGAAGTTATCATACTAGGTGAGATTATCATACTAGAAGGAGACTCACAGTCATAGAAACAAATTTATGGTTACCAAAGGGGATAAGGCGGGGAGAGGGATAAATTAGGAGTATGGGATTAACAAATACACACTACTACCTATAAAATAGATAACCAGCAAGGACCTACTATATAGCACAGGGAATTATATTCAATATCTTGCAATACCCTATAATGGAAAAGAATCTGTAAAAGACTATATATATATATATATATATATATATATATATATATATATATATAAAATATAAATTGTTGTTATGGTCACATTACTACCATTATTAGACAGCGACAGGTTGAAGTAGAATATCCAGCTTTGTGACTTTCCAACATTCTTCTCACCCTTGCTCCGGAGGAGCTCTATGGCTGCAAAGGGTCACTTATGACTGAGATTTTGCACCGCTCCTCTGTCTCTTCTGACACACCGTTCTGCCTGTTAATGCCCTCCCAGCTCTCCTAGAATCTTCCACGTGGCTCAAATGAGCAGCTTGTTGGGGTCGCCCTGCTGGAATGCCCTGCTGGAATGTCCTGCTGGAATGCCGCCCTGCTGGAATGCCCTGACATTTTCTGGGGACCCTTTTCTGGTCAGTCAGCTGGTAATTAACAGAGCCTGGAGACGAACTGCCAGGGTCCAGGAAAAGGACACCAGCCGCTGCCTCCTACGCGGTGCTCTTCTGCTATGCTGCAGCTGGATTAAGCCACTTGTTAAATAGCCAGGGATTTGGGGAGCCAGTGGTTAAACTGTTGGTAATTTGAAATCAACTGTGGTTGCAGTGTTTACACCATGGAAATCGGTAAATAATACAAATCCAGGAATGGTTTTCTCCTCCAGCCACTGGTTTACCATTGCATCACCGAACAAACCCTTCTCCTCCTAAAACTCACTAGCTGAGCGGGAGACTACAAGATTCTGGACTAGACGCTTTGGTTAGCATACCCACATTTTTAGAAAATGAATTATTTAAATTATAGAGGTAATACAAGGTTGTTATGGAGCACCCAAATAACACAGGACAAGTACAAACTGAAAAGTCAAGGGCTCACTCCATTTATCCCTTCTGGTTGCAGAGATATCCACTGTCATTTCCTTTTGTGTTTCTCTAGAATTCTTTTGTGGATACAGAAGAATAGCTATATATATAGTTTTATTGAATGGGTTGAACTTGAAACAAGAAACAGCTTCATTTTTCTCTTAGCTCTGCTGTTGCTATCTATTACATTATATAGAAGCTTGCTTGCCCCTGAAGACTGGCTTGAGCAGATACAATAGCTTTCTGACCACTTTCAGGCAGTGAAAAAATAGTCTAGTTTAGTTCAATTTAAAACTTAAGTGTCACATCCAGTTCAAAGCTTTTCTTTTCCCCTAATCATCGGCCTGACCTGTGGCTCAGACACCTGCAGTGGGAAAGGGGCCATTCATTCTCCTTCTGTCCCCTCCTCCTAGGACCAGAGGAAGAGGGATGAAGGGATAAAGTTCTTTTTGTTTAGTGGCTGCTCTCTTGGCTGACGTAGTTGCTACACATCTTCTAGTGTGGCAGCAACTTCTTGGGAGGTCTGTCATAGGGGCCCTCCTCACTGTCCAGTTTCCTGCTGGCTGACCTATTGGGAGCCTTACTCGGGGCCTGCCCCTACAGGTACAATCAATAGCTTCTTACCGGTGGACTCCCTTTGCCCCAGAGGGCAGCCTTGTTGGGTGGGATCTCATCAAAGCGGTTCTAGTATGGCTACTTTTACTTTTTTTAATTGGGATATAATTGCTTTTCAAAGTTGTGTTAGTTTCTGCTGTACAACGAAGTGAATCAGCTATATGTATACCTATATCTCCATATCCCCTCCTTCTTGGACCTCCCTCCCCGCCCCATCCCGCTCATCTAGGTCACAACAGAGCATCAAGCTGAGCTTCCTGTGCTATACAACAGGTTAATTCAAAAAGACACATGCACCCCGATGTTCATTGCAGTACTATTTACAATAGCCAGGACATGGAAGCATCCGGGGTGTCCATCGACAGACGAATGGATAAAGAAGACGTGGTACATATATACAATGGAATGTTAGCCATAAAAAGGAATAGTATGGTTACTATTCGTAGCATCCACTAGGCTTATAGGAAACTCATAGGAAATCCAATGGAAAAAGTCTCGACCCACTGAACGCTGGAAGTGCAGCTTGCCCAACCACTGACCCCTCTCCCCGTGTCCTCTGTCATGTCTAGCTCCAGCCAGTGGTAATTAGGCAGCAGTCATTTGCTCAGAACTCTCACCTTGTTACGCTGTGGTACACCTAGGTAAGCCTATGAGATGCGAGTGTTAAGCTAGGCAGTAAGAAGCCAGTCTCCCTTTCCTGTAGGTACCTCTTGTCTTGTCAATTATTCCCTTGGGATTTTCGTCTATTGGCTGGTTTTGAGGGGAAAAAGAAAAGCATCAAAAGACTCTACTCATATGAGTAACCTAAACTTCCCTTTGATTTTCTAGTCTTCTCTCTAGGGTGGGAGTCAGCAACTGAGTGAGGGCTGCAGGACAAGTTTTGCCATCTTTTCACAAGTTCAGCACGTTGTGTTTGGCCCTTCCCTTTAGAATGTAGGGGTCTTTAACACCTACTGTTTTCAGCTTTGGGGCTTGAAATGAAACTTAAAGACAGTCCATATAATTTAATTCAGCAGATGGGATTATTCTACACATATTATTCTACCATTTGCTTTTCTTGCTAAGCAAAATACTGTATCTTGGGCATATTTTCTGTCATTATATGTAGATCTACTTTTTTCTTTTAGTTGCATTTTATTTTTCCTCACACATTTCTCTTCTTTTCTTCTCTCATGCGTGTGACCATTTCATAAACCAGTATTTTTAGAACTGCCTAGTATAGCAAGCAGTATTTTTTTTCTTCTTTTTTAAGATTTTGCATTTTTTAATTGTTGTGGAGTGTCTTAAGAAAGGTTGGGGAATTTGAATATGCCTGTGTTCACTAGGGATGCACCGCTTTACCCTAAGTAGCATAGATCTTTAGAAACAGTTTAATATGTCATTGTATTGATATATGGTGATATATTTAATCAGTTCCCTGTTGGTGGACTTATAACTTTTTCCAGTTTTTCCCTATTATGGACAATGTTACACTGAACATCCATGTGTCTTATATTCTCATGCACTCAGGACTGACTTTAAGTGAGACATCATAATATCAGATCCTTTCCCACAGAATACTTTTTCAGAAACCACTTTGTAGCTAGAAGGCAGAGAGAAAGACTAGACTCAGGACACATGGGTTCCTGGAAGGGATACTTGAGTGATGTTGATCCTGTTAACTTTCCTTTTCAGTAAGAATTCTGCAAGAGTGGCACCTGGTGGGCTCTGAATCCAGGTCATGGACCATTGATCTGAGACCATTGAGCACCCAGTGCCTGTCATTCAGCAGGAGCTCAATACACGTTTGTTTACCCTGAAACATGTGAACCATCCCTGTATAATGGCAGGCACCTCAGGAACAGCTGTGCACATAGCTACAACTCAGACAGATTGACTTAACTGTACCTTGTAAATCAGGCTTCGTTTCAGCATCATACTGGTCCCTGAGTTATGTCTTCACGTCTCAGCACCCCCAGTAGGGTCATGGGACCCCATGAAAGATGCCTGGCCCAGAGTGTAAATACTTAGAGCACAAGGGAGGAGGTGCCCACACAGAATGTGATCAGACTATTACTTTTGAGCCTGGACTAAGTCACATTTAAAGAAATAGCGTCTGGTAGAAAAATGCAACTGAAAGTATTTCAAGTGTTTCACCAGGAATCGTATGTTCATACAGCGCAGTCCTCTTTAGACACCCCTCTTAGCTTCAGTCTGTCTCCTTCTTCAGGCAGTGGGTCTAGGACCAACTCTTTCCTCTCTTTTCTCTCTCTCCTTTCCACGAACTCCCCTTATCCCTGAGTCCACTGAGCTCTCCTGTGCACTTCTCTGCCTTTCTAGGCATCTCCCTACTGTGGAGTTCTCTCTTGTTGATCACACACACACACACATCCCTCCAGACCTGTGAACTTGTTTTGCTGCATTGTATTCCCTGGGACGTATAACTCACCCTACTCACACACATGACTGCAGCTTTTCCCACAACCATCAGAACCTTTGGGAATTCCAGGGAATACGATTTTTCACTGCTTTACACAATAAAGTGTACATGGTAAAGGCATCTTCCCCTGGCTGTCACACATCCTCATCTCACGTCTTCCTCCGTCTATGTGGCAGACACTCTTATTGGACCCTTCCTCCAAATCCTGTTGTACAAGAATCAGAGACATGTGCAAGGCAATGTTTCTGAAGTCTGGCACTGATGCCATGATTTCTGGATGCTTGGGAACGCATATTAGTGTCTTCCTCCCAGGATCAACAGCACCCCTGCTGTGTTCAGTGGCTGGAGCCATCTGGGGAGAGGTTAACATTGCTTCAAATGCTGCAGTGGATCCTGAAAGTTCATTCTTGGGGACAGGTTCTCTCTTAGAGGGAGATCTGAGCAGTGTACCTCCCAGGCTGTCACAGGGCGCCTTCTAACGCTCTCTAGGAGGGCCAGGAATCCTGCCCATCCTAGAAGCACATGATGTGCAAAAGAACTTAGTTCCTGTGGCTGGATGCAAACTGAGCAGGTCCATTCATAGGAGACCCTGGCAGCTTCTCTTTAGCAGAACTAAGTGGGCAACTCTGAGCAGGTCCTCTCCAGGGACAATGATGTTCAGCTTCAGGTGATCTGACATGTGTGCTTGGGTGGGCTCCCAAAGCAGCCCAGAGCCCAGAGAATGCACAACTTATTTTTAAGCAAATGTTTCATCTCTTCTACCATCAGTTATTGAATAGCAATGATGCAACTCTTGTACTAGTTACGGGTGATGGAACAGAAAACAAGAAGAAGCTTCTGCTCTCAATTTGCTTACAATTTAAACTAAGGAGTTAATTATATATCACTTGGAGTAATAACTACAACTAAGGATCCTGATAAGCACAGCTAGCATTTGCGAACAGTATAGGGGTCATGTATTAAAAGGAAGTGGAAAGAAGAGAGATGGTTTCTCATACAAGCTTCATCTGTTCGCTCCTTGGAAATGAAATCAGGAAAGTGGAAGTTTTGGAGTCTTAGAGGTCTCCAGAGGAGGGACATCTTGGACCCAGACTCTGGTCCAGCCCACTGATACCCATAAATGTGGAAATTGGGAAGGGAGCATCGTGATGGGCATAAGGGGTAGAGGTGTCAGAGGCATCTGGGTCTTTTTTTTTTTTTTTTTTTTGCGGTACGTGGTCCTCTCACTGTTGTGGCCTCTCCTGTTGCGGAGCACAGGCTCCGGACACGCAGGCTCAGCGGCCATCGCTCACAGGCCCAGCCGCTCCGCGGTACGTGGGATCTTCCCGGACCGGGGCACAAACCCGTGTGCCCTGCATCGGCAGGCGGACTCTCAACCACTGCGCCACCAGGGAAGCTCCACCCAAATTTTCTGTATCATGAAGTCATTGAAGTACTTTCCCACAGTCTTCCAACATGGATGGTCAGAGCTGGACCATTAAGAGGCCATGTAGCCAATGTTTTTTCAGGGAGTCTGCCCCTCTGGCGTCCAAAAGTCTCCCTCTCCTGCTCTTGTCCTGTATGGCCAATGGTTTGCCATGCTATATCTGGACCATGGCTATTGGGTAGATGCTTGTCTATGTTTGTCAATCTCTCTCTCTCTCTTTCTCGCAGTGCCCCTTGGATTCATTTTTATACCATTTTTAAGAATTTATGAAGGGGAAGTTAAAAAATGAATGACAATAATATCACTTGTCATTTTTCTTTTCCTTAGAACCTCAGCATGAGCTGGAGTGGTTAGCAGACCCCTCCAGTCCTCACCCAGTGGTGACTTCACCACATCTCTCCTCCCCCTTGGGTTCAGTTCTGGAATTTAAGCCCAGAGGAAATCATCATCATTGCTACACACTGAATGCAGCCCCACTGGAGCAGGGGAATTGGAATAGGGGGGCCTCTGGGAGCCATCCCAGGCTGCATGTGGGCCCCTGTGGCAGCAAGGAAAACATAGTAGTCACTGAGACAGTAAGTGAAAATAGGAGAGGAGCTGGTAAGAAAATAGGGCTCAGAGAGAGAATCTCAGAAATTCAGCAGTCAGGAAAACCAAAGACCCTATACTGCTAACAAAGGGATGCAATTTGTGTGGGATTTTTCAGTGTGGACCCCGTAGTGGGGGAGGGGCAGGAAGAGGCAGAAGATGGCCAAGGGGTGCCTCAGCAGGAGGAAGAGACAGGCAACAAGACTCAGGGCCAAAGTGTGCTCATTATGCAGTAACCTCAATTCTCCATCTGGCTTGGTCTTAAAATTAATCTGGATGCAGCAGCAGGAGGTGATGTGTCCAGAGGGCTCGGGCTGGATGGAACTGGCTGAATGTTTTTCACAGCTCACACTGCAGTACCAAAGGGATGCACACAACAAGAGCTGGTCTGTCAGCAGAGGGCACTCTTTCCTAATGGACGGGGCTGACTCTGGAAGACTGGGCTGAGGGAGGAAGGAGGCTCAGCCAGAATAAGAAAAAACCCAACTAGCCATTCTTTTCAGCCAGAGGGGATCAGGGTGCCTCAGTCAGAGCTGGGACAGTGGCCACCTATGTGGTGCAACCAGCGGGACTACCTGATGCTGAAAGAGTCATAGACTTGGGCTCTTGTCTGTTGATGTGGCATTTATTCTATAAATATGGATTGAGTGCCGTCTATGTGTTAGCTGTGGATACAGAAGAGATAGATGAAGAGGCAGTATTTTATGTGAATAAGAGAGTGGGTTCTGCATATGTATATGTATAACTGATTCACTTTGTTATAAAGCAGAAACTAAGACACCATTGTAAAGCAATTATACCCCAATTAAGATGTTAAAAAAAACAAAAATAAACAATATATAGCATCATTAATATCTTATTAGTGTCTCTATCTGCCTGTACCAAGTTTACAGCTCTGGATAAATCTCCTGCCTCGTCTTAATGAATATTTCTGGAAATAAACAAGAGATGTCTTACTGTCAGTCATTAAAAAAAAAAAAAAAAAAAAAGAGAGTGGGTTCTGATATACAATGCCTGGGTGAGAGACACAGGCCGGCCACTTCCTGTGTGATCCTGGGTAATTTACTTAATCTCTCTGGGCTGTGCTGTCTTCTCTAAGATGGCAAAGATGGTAAGAACACTGACTCAGGGTTATTCTGAGGGTTAAATAAACTAACACAAATAAATTCTTTGAACTCTGCCTGGCACACATAACCTCTCATTAAATGCTGACTATTAGTCTTGTTCTCAAGAAGCTCTCACTTTAGTGAGTCTGTCAAAAAATATTTATTGAGTATTCTGTAATATTTCAGGGACTCTGTCAGGGGCTGGGGATGGTGTGGTGAAGACAGATGTGATAGTACCTGTACGGAGCCTACAATCTAGATGGTAAAAAAAACACTTATACATAAATGAAATAGTTGGAAGTATTCTAAATGCGAGAAGGAAGTATGGGATGTTACAGAGCTAGTGCCAGCTCTGCTCCCACCAAACATGGTGAGCTTGGGCAAGTTACTTCATCTCTCTAGCTCTCAGTTCTCTTCACTAGAGAGGGGAAAGATTAGCTTGATCACGGGTTTTGCAGACTGGTTGCCATCATGATAGTAGCACTGTCAGATCCACCTGGCAGTTCAAAAGGTCCATCATGGGGTGGTTCCACTGAATCTGAAGGGGCCCCCCCCATACATCTTTTTGTCCCCTCCTTGCACATATTAGAAGCCACTATGGTCTCCCATGATGCTTTTAGGGTGAGCATTGTCTTTCCATCCACAAAGGTGGGGATCCTTGACCAAGCTGATCTCTAAGATTCTTTCTAACTTCAATATTCAGATTCCATGAAAACTTCTTCCCTGTGGATCTGCTAGCAGGTCTGGAATATTCTGTTCTTTCTCTATCAAGATGCAATTATTACTTGTATGGGGTATTATCTTTTGCTGTAACTTCAGTTGATCAGATGTGAGTTGCCTGTAGCCATAGATCTTATAGCCATATGAACTCTCAATAGTGATGCCCTGGAGGTCAGTATCATAAAAGAGGACCTCTGCAGAGGGAACGCCACTCGATGTTCTGTGGTAACCTAAGTGGGAAGGAAATCTGAAGGGGAGTAGCTATATGTATATGTGTGGCTGGTTCCCTTTGCTGTACAGCAGAGACTGGCACGGCATTGCGAAGCAACTACACTCCAATAAAAATTAATAAAAAAAAATAATAGAGGGCCTCTGGGTCCTGGCTGTTAGAACCCAGCTGAGGGTGAAACTAGCCTTCTGCTTCTGAATGATAACTGAATAATTAGCTCACGTTGAAAGCCTTGAATGGGCAATGGCAGCTCTGGCTGTGATTTTCAGAGTTTCTGATTGATCTGCCCCCCATCTGACTTGAAAATCGTACTGTTGTCTGAGCCATCCTCATGAAGCAGCACAAAGCTCTGCAGTGTCATTTGTGTGAACAAAAGCTAGGTAGGATGATGGCCTTTTAGGATGACGGCAGTTACAGAAAAGGCACCTGGTATCTCCCCTTCACTCACAAAGGATGTATATGAACTTCTCGGAGGGGTCAGTTCTCTCCAGGATGTCTCATACATCTGAGAGGTCAAATGCTTTGATCAAGTACAGGAAACACAAGTAAAATCTGCTGGGGTTCCTGGTTGTTCTTAGTTATGAAAAGGAGACTATGGTACCCACTGTTTGCTGACCCATCCCAAAGCTGCCCAGATGTTCAAATTAGATGCCTGAATGCCTATAGCAAATCAGCAAATCTTCTGAGTGTGCACTGTGCTGGTGCCTTCTGCCCATGGTGAAACATGGGTTAAGGTATAATGACTGTGATCAGGGCTGATGGACTCTGTACTGCTGGTCTGGGCTTGGGAAAAGTGTGTTATCTGTGTTCTCAACCTGCTCATCAGTCTCTCTACTCTTCAGACTCTCCATATACCCACCAACAGGGTATTCGTATAATAGGATGAACAGTGTTTCTTATCCTCTTATCAACCTTCAGAGGTTTCCTGTACCAACCAAGTAAAGAGCTCCTTCTTGGAGCATTCAGTGCCCTTTACAGTCAAGTTCCAACTTGCCTGTCTAATGTCTCTGTATCATTTTACTCTTTGACCTCTGTATCTGTCAGCCCAGGATGCCATACTGAATATCACAGACTGGGTGGCTTAAAAAACAGAAATTAATTTTCTCCCAGTTCTGGAAGCTGGAAGTCCAAGATCAAGGAGCTATTAGGGCTGGTTTCTGGTGAGGCCTCTCCTCCTGGCTTGCAGGTGGCCGCCTTCTCACTGTGTCCTCACGTGGCCTTTCCTCTGCGCAAGCACACTCCTGGTGTCAGTTCTTCTTCTTCTAAGGACGCCAGTCATATTGGTGTCCTTACGAACTCATTTAACCTCAGTTACCTCCTTAAAGATCCAGTCTCCAAATACAATCACATTGGGGGTTGGGTCTTCAACATATGAATGGTGGGTGAGGCACAATTCAGTCCATAACAACCTCTAAACACATTGTGACTTTTCATATTTCTGTGGCTTTTTCACCTGCCAATCCCTAATGGTACTATCCTGTTCCTTACTTCCTATCTACTGAACTTTTACTTACTCTGCCCAGTTTAAACGTACCTTTGAGGAGGCCATAGAAAGCAGTGGTTACCAGCTGGGGAGACAGACCTTAGTGTGAACCCTAGCCCACCATCTCTAGTCATGAGACTTTGAACAGGTTACCTACTTCTTACTTAATAAAATGGGAAGAACATAATTTTCCTTAGAGGGCTGTTCTGATAGTTAAAAGTCATAATGCTGGTAAAGTTGCTCATCTCAGTGTGGGGCACACAGTAAGCCTCTAAGAGAACTATTCTTGGTAATTTTATAGAATCTTAATAAAATTCACCATTTGTAAAGATAGATTCTATTTCTGTCAGAATACGGGATTTATTTATTTATTTAGGCTATGTCACGTAGCTTTCGGGATCATAGTTCCCTGACGAAGGATTGAACCTGGGCCATGGCAGTGAGAGCACTGAGTCCTAACCACTGGACCCCCAGGGAACTCCAGAACACTGGATTTAAAGGGGAATCTTTACATATACGTGTCTGATACTAGATTATGAAACTCCCTAACAGTGAAGAACTATGTCTGACTCATCTTTCTCTATATATATCTTAGGCCATGCATATTATATAACAGAGGTTTCATGACAACAGCTCCAAAGAGTTTGCAGTTGGTAAGTCAGTTCTGAACATTCCAGCAGACGTTTAGCACCGAAAACATCACTTTCTCTTTGAGTATCTATTCAGTTCTTCGCTTGCAGAGTCATGAAGACAAGAATCTGTTGAAGAATGCCTTCTGCATTCTCCCTCCTTTTGCATAGGGAGAAGGCAGGTCTGTTCAGGGCAGCTCCAGTATCTAAGAACAGAAGCCACTGGTAGCTATGGTCAGCCTGACACAAAAGGACAGCTTAAGTTACTGTGACCTCTGTAAAAACTAAGAAACAAGGTGCCCTTTCAGGACAAGTTTTCTCTACTCAGCATCTGGTTGCTTATTTTACCATCCAGTGTTAGGAAGGGGAGAGAAAGAGGTGTTTTGAGATTGATTTTTCTTGTCTTGCTCACTGAAACCGACTCTGTGAGAGAGTGGAAGTTCTCAAGAAGATTGAGAGATGTGGGTTAGATATCAGATCACTTGGAAGACAGAGATTCAATCAACTCCCATCTCAGCACACACTAGTGCCCTTTTTCTTGCAGGGTGGAAATGTCTATGTTCAGCTGTGTGAGTCAAGGGTGGAGGTTCATGTCCCCCATAGGGACTATGTTGTGTGAGTTGGAGGGGTTCAGTAGCCCACTCTGTGGTTCCCATGGGGCTCTGAGCTCACAGATATGAGCTAGTAGGGACCACAGACAGACTCTCTGATCTAAGAGAGAACCTCAGTCTCTGTGCTGATGGGGACACTTTTCTAGGAGTGACAATGTTACAGGGAAGAGGGGAGAACTATGATGAAGGGAGATTGACAAGAGTTTAGAATAAAAGGTAGTGACAACTGCTGTCCTTACTGACTTGAGGCAAGGAGCAGGAAAGGATAGGAGTGACTCAGAGATGGCAGCTGGGGCCAGTGAGAGAATGTTGAAATCTACAACAGAAATAGGACATGAGGAAGGGAATTAGTTCTGTAGAAGAAGAGGTTTTTGATTCTAGATGAGTTAAGTTGAGATGACTGAAATGCCTGAACAAAACTTCTAGTAGTGGAACAGTCCTTTAAACATGGAGCTCAGGAGAGAAGTTAGGGGATACAGATTTTTGAATTATTCACATAGAAGCCATAGTTAAAGCTCTGAAAGTGATGGGATTCTTGAGAGTAGAAAGGCTAGAGGGAAGAACCAGGCCTTGAGAAACAATCCATCAAAAGGATGAGGAAGTCCACAAAGGACCAAGCAAATGTGAGGTTGGAGTAAGATTGAGCCCCCAGAGATTTAGGGAAGCAAGGGAGAGATTTGCTGGAGAGATGAGGTTGCAAACTAAAAGTCAATTGCTGCAGAGAAGGTAAGAATGGGAAGTCCTATCAGGCTATTGTGGTTAGACATTAGGTGGTCATGAGTAAGCTTTAAATCGGCCAACAGGAGATAACAGAGGAGACTTGCTATGCGCTGAGTCGTGTACTCCAGAAATTCATGTGTTGAAGTCCTAACCCCTAGGACCTCAGAATGTGACTGTATTTAGAGACAGGACCTTTAAAGAGGCAATTAAGTTAAAATGAGACTATTAGTGTGGGCTGTAATCCCAATATGACTGGTGTCCTTATAACAAGAGGACATTTGGATACAGACACATACAGAGAGAAGTCCATGTGAAGACACAGGAAGACCACGACCATCTGCAAGTCAAGGAGAGAGGCCTCAGAAGAAACCAACCCTGCCAACACCTTGACCTTGGACTTTCAGCCTCCAGAATGGTGAGAAAGTAAATTTCTATTGTTTAAGCCACCCAGACCCTGGTACTTTGTTATGGCAGTCCTGGAAAACGAATACAAGACCAAATATAGTTTATCCATCACTCTCTTTTTTGGATCCAAAGAAAATCAGAATATCAGCAGCATGGAGGATGATCTAGTGAATGAGGACACAATCCCTCTCAGGGCCAGCAATCAATGTAGGGGTCTGTAAGATCTTAAGTAGTTTTCAGTTTGTCTAAATATTAGAATCACCTGGGGAATAAAGTCAATTAGAAAATCTTGATTCCTGGGTATCACGTCAGATTCTTAAAGAATTTGGAAGGGAGATCCAAGCATCCATACCTTTTAAAGACCCTCTGTGATTCCAATGTGCAGTCAAGATTGAACCAATGACTTCATGAGATATGCATCCACCACAGGCCAGGGAAACAGACTGCATGTCTTAAAGTCCCCTCAGGCAGTGAAGGCCTAGCCATGCTGGGAAGTCCACAGGGCCTGGGAACTCTACGAGACACAGGCTCAATGATCACTGCATTTGGAAGGCCCATGGCATGGGTAGGACTTTTAGGTGATAGAAGACACACTCCTTCTTTGTCCCCCAGAATGTAGTGAATCCTTGAGAAGTTGTCAGGAGGAAAATGTGACAGGTGCAGATTGAGCAATAAAGATATTAATTAATCTTTACTCCAGTAGCCTCTAAGAGAATCAATAATTGGTGGAAAAGAGAGAGAATCAATGCTTAGTAGGATAGTTTGCATCTTCACATTCAAGGCCAATTCCCATTTAACAAACTAGGAATTGACATGCCCATGTTATAGGAGAGGAAGCTGAAAGGCTCTGCAGGATTAGATAATTTTCCTAAAGACACATGTCTGGTAGAGATGGATTTTGAATCCAAGTCTGTCTGACTAAAAAAATTCATGATATTGCAATCATATCGTGCTTCCTCCCCAGTTAGGGGGAGTGGGCCAGGATGGGAAGTGTGGTAGACTTGCACTGTGTCAACTTAGTTAAACAGGGATTAAATTCCCCAGAATTCCCTCCCCTGCATAGTTCTACATAAGTGTGGATCACACAAGATATTTGTGGAATGTTCGCAAGGTGGAAGTAAAGTAGTAGCTCTCTATCCTTTTTCTGCTTTGAGAGGCATAGCTGTACCCAAGACGCTGTGTGGTTCTCTCTCTAGTAGCTCACTTTGCTGGTGTGGGGCAGCAGTCTGCAGCTCAGCTCCTACCAGATCTTCTCCTTCAACTCTCTGACCCCTGGGCCTCGTTGTCTAGCTTAGTGATGAAGGGTGCTGACTTCTCCTGCAGGGCAACCTCATCATCAATGTGGATGGCTTGCAATTCTCAGCGACTAATGCATGTCTCAGCTCATTCTCATAGGTACCACTCATTCATGCAGGTTCCAGAGTGTCCTTGCTTCTCATAAATGCCTGCTCTGTGGATGTCAGCCTGCCACATCAGACACAGAAAGCTCTTTAACCAGTCCATCTTCAACCCAACCATAGACTGTTTGACAGTTCCCAGAATTGTGTAATGCCAAATATCTACAGTAATATTCTTTATTCTATATATTGCCTAGTGGTTCTGTTTCTTTAACTGAGACCCGATAACGCAGGAAGCATGTTGCCCAAAGCTTTTTGAGTGCACAAAGTAGAATCACTATACTGAGAAACCTTGTTCTTGGATATCTCTCACTTGGGCAACTTGTCAGAGGTACTGCCACATCTCAAATCAGACAGTAGTTTTGGGCCACAAGCGTTGAAATTATGTGTCAGATCAGTGGCTTGTGGCTCATGGCCCAGGGATAGCCAACCAGTGACAAAAAGTGTCTCTGCCTCACTGCACTGGGTCCTGGGGCCTTTGTCAGCCTCACAGGCATAGTTCCCAGATGTTCTGGGTCAGAGAGAGGTCGAAGGATGGTCCTTCTCCAAAAGGGCCTGAAATGTTATCCTCATGATAAAACTGATACAAGTTTGGGGGAGAGACTCTCTCTTTAGGCCTGGCAGTGGAGCTCTACCATGTTCCCCATGTCATTTTGAATCCCAGGAGCCCTGATGGTTATGGCAGAGTGAGAATCTGGAGATGGCAGAGATAAAGGAGCTGTTAGAAAAGGCCTCACTGCTTCCACAAATACCCTGTCCTATCTCTCCATCTACTCAAGGGGGCTAGAGTAGGCAAATAGTCCATTCCTAATATACAGCATCCCCACAGTCCTGACCTTATGTTCAGAGGAATCACCCCTAGAGCTCTTATGAGGAATTTTGGACAGCATTTTTCTGTGCAGCCTTCCTGATCTTGGATTTCCATAAATTCCACATGGTGATCTTCCCAGGGCCTTTCAGTACCTTTTTTTTACCATCACCACAAATAATAGCAGTATCACCAAGGAGGTAGCAAGGTATCTCATAGGCTCTGTCATGTAAAGTAGCTAAGTGGACTTCCCTGGTGGTCCAGTGGTTGACTCCGCACTCCCAATACAGGGGCCTTGGGTTCGATCCCTGGTCGAGGAACTAAGATACTGCACGCTGCACAGCGTGGCCTGAAAAAAGTAGCTAACTGTGTTCTGTAGGACTGGTCTCTGGGTCACCCTTGAAAAGTTCTCATGATCCCTCTGGGGACAATGACCCTAGTTTGGGAATTGCTCGTTGAGATGAGTGAATGCAAATGTACTTCTCATAGTGACATTTACCCATCCCCTAAAAATATGGTCATGGCTATTCCCAGCTGCACAGAATCACTCTCCCTCACAACAGTTCACTTTCTGGAAGTACTGAGGGCTCCTCCCCGGAAATTCTCTCTGCCTGCTGTGCACCAGGAGAATGTCGCACTCTTTTTCACTGAGAAGACAAGAACAAGCTTCTCTCAATAACTTATCCCTGCTCTGGGGAAGGGGTGGGCTGGAACTCAGTGATCACTCTAGATTCACTTGGGTGAGCACAAGATGTCACAGGTTGGCTTTCCAGAGAAGCAGACCTTGACATGGAAATTAGCATGTAGGAAATTTATCAGGGAGTGATCTCAGTATCAAAAATTGCCAGAGGAAGCAAGCTTGTATAGAGGGAGAAGCTGAAGCTGGGCTTTGAAGCAGTCTCCACAAAGGTCTCAGCCAACCCCCATAGATAGCGTGGGCTGGGATGTTCTCTCAAAGTGGTCCTGAGTTGGAGTGAAGGGGCCCTGCTTCTATATCCCAGTGATGATCAACCATTGGATGCATTACTGTGGGAAAGGAAAGTGATCTTGAATAAAGTGACCAAGGCACTTTCCCAAGAGGGCTGATGACTGCAGGCTATCTGCCAGTGGAAATCCTAGCACCTGGGGGAATAAATCCTTCATTCCTGACCGAGAATCTGGGCAGGGTATCACACCATCCATTACACAAAATCAGGGTCGATTTTAAACATATATCTGTGGAGATGGGCAGAATTCTTACCTCCTTGCTTAGGAACATATGGCCTCCTGAAACAAGAACTCATTTCAGGAATTCTGATTTCCCTAGGAGGGTCAGGGTAGGCAGCTACAGTGACATCATTGGGCATGTGCCTGAGGGCTTATTGGGTAGATCTGGGGGAGGACACTGGACAACATTAACCCTCATTTGAAGGACACCCCAAAGAACATAAATCCCTCTTTCTTCTCATGTTTCCACACTTGTCTCAAGCCCAAGAGTTTCAAGTGTGGCCATGACCCCATCTTCTCTCTGCTCCAGTCTATACTGTCTCTCTCTCTTCTGTAATGTTCCAGGTTTGTGAGTGGTGGCTCCCAATTGTTTTCCAGCTTAGTGTCGGAAGGGATCACTCCTCATACCCCCACAACCTCTGTGGTCAGCTGATGGCACCCCATCCCCATAATTACTGTGAATACTTGGTGGTTTGACTGATTGGAAGGAGCAAGGTTACAGGGATGCAGAGGAATTATAAATCTTGAGATTACTGTAATATCATGATAACTTCCCCAGTTTTATGCACCGATGAGAAATAGAGGAGACCAGGATGGCTGACAGGACCTATCTGCTTTCAAGCAGAGCCCCATTTCCAAGATCAAAACTGAAAAAGAAAAAACAAATACAGTCCCCCTCTTCTCAGCCCCAGTCTGGCAGACTGGTCCCTCTGACACTGCTTATACGAGCCTGGGATTATTGACTCTCTTCTCATACATGGTGACCTTTGCATTCTCTCCCAGTCATCACTACACCAGAGGCTTTTTTCCCTCTATCCCCAGAATGTGAAACTCCTGGGGTTTGCTTCAGCCTTTTGCCAGAGCTCTGCCCATTTTGCAGGAGCTGGTGTAAAGTTGGGTTACTCATATCTGGAAGAATCTGGTGCTTGAACTCCTCCATAGGCTACTAGTATCTGAATATATATATATATCTGAATCATTTTGCTGTACACCTGAAACTAATGCAACACTGCAAATTAAGTATACTTCAATTAAAAAAAGGTTTTTAAAATGGGCAAGCAGTTATTTCATAGAAAAGGAAACCCAGAAGGCTAACACACATGTGATAATTAGAAAAATGGAAACAAAAATGCCAGTGAGATCTCTCTTTATGCCCACTGGGTTGGCAAAATTGAAGCACTAACTAATGCCAAGTGTTACTTGGGATGTCAGGTTAGGGGATGGTCATGCACTGATAAAGGTAGTAGTAATTTGGGGGACAACTTGGCAGTACTTGTTGCATTAATCCCACTCCTGGATATATATTCAGAGAAATTCTCACACAGGTTCTTGGTGGGACATGAAAAAGGAAGTTTGTCAGTGTTTGCAGTAGTGACAAGTTGGGGATAATCTAGGTGTCCATCACTGGGGGATTAGATAAAGAAAGTGTGGTGAAATAATGTGCAGAAGTTAGGAGCAATGAACTAGATGTACACACAGCAGCATGGATGGATCAAAAAATAGCACCAAGTGAAAAACAGAGCAATACCATAGGTAAATAAAAAATTTAGGCTCACCAAAAATAATATTCAACACATGTAAGTGAAGGAAACACATCAAACCTATTAGAACGATTGGAGGCCAAGGAATGAGAATAGCAACTAAAGATACAAGGCCGTAAATAAAGAAAACTAGAGAAAATAGGTATGGGCCCACAGTGAGAGTGAGCACGAGCTAAGGAGTGTGATTAACTAGGCACCAGAGGTGACAAGATAGAGACGAAGGAAAACAAAACACACCAAAAAATGAAGGAAGTAATAAGAAGAGAAAATATAGAATAAAAAAGAAAACTGTTAATAAAATAAACGTTGTATTCAGTACAAAACCAAAAAACTGTATGTTACATTAACACAACACTGTAAATCAATTATACTTGGATAAAATAAATGAAAAACCAAAACCAAAAAAACCCCCTATATGCTACATATAAGAGACATCTAAAGGAAAGTTGCTCAGAAAGTTAGAAGTGAAAGATTGGACAAAGACATGTGAAGCCAAAAAGCACTGGATGAGAGTAGAAAAGGCTAAAATATATGAGAAAGCTCTAAGCCTCATAAATCTTTGGAATTAAATACCATGCCATCAAAATACTTGACATATGGACTGCAGGAAATGGAAGGAGAAATAAACGTAATCACAATGACAAAAACAAATGATGCCTGTAGACCCACAGCAGATCAAGTAGATAAAAAATAAGGGTGCATATGATTCAAATGATATATGATTAATAAGAAGTGACTAATGAATGTATATTGAACTCCCGATTCTGGTAACAGAGAATTCACTTTCTTTTAAGTACTCATAGATGATCTACCAAAATTGACCATATTTTAGGTCACAAAGAAAACCTTTAAAAATTATAAAAGCAATCAAATTATTTTAAAAATCACAAAATTAAGGGAAAAATCCTTTCATCAGGCAATTAAAAAATTCCTCTTTTAAATAAATTTCAAGGTCAAAGAAGAAAATAAAACTGATATTACAGACTTGAAAATAATTATAATCAAAACACTACCTATCAAAACTTAAGGGATATGATTAAAACTCATCTTTAAACAATTGGAAAGAGTACCAACAAGGAAAAATGAAAATAAATGAACTAAGCATTGAAATTAAGAACAGGAAAATATCAACAAAACTAATTAAGATAAAAGCAAACATTACTGAATAGAACAAACAGAAAAACCCCAACAGAATATGTGAATACGCTCAAAAGCTTTTCTATGAAAAATAGATACACCACTGAATAGACTGATCAAGAAAGAGGGGACAATGAGTAAATATACAACTTTTGAAAACCTACATTAAATGGATGACTTTCTAAAAAATATAAATTACCTTTTTTTGTTTTTTGCAGGTAGAGGCAGTTCAGTAAACAGAACAATAATCATGAAAAACAATGAGAACATTGTTAGGAGCCACACGTTACAAACATATCAAGCCAGATGGTTTCACACACTAATATTTATTAGTCTTCAAAGAAAAGATAAATTTAGTAGTATTTAAAAATTTTTTGAGCAATCACAGAGAAAGAAAATTTCCAAAATAATAAGAAACCCTAACATGTATAAAATGGAAAACTAATAAGAACCTGCTGTATAAAAAAGCAAAAACAAACAAACAAACAAAAAGAAACAACACAGCATCGATCAAAGCTTTTCAAAGAAAGCATAAAAAGCTACAGAGAAATCCTCATTATGAATATCTATGCAAAAGTTTTACATAAGATATCAATACTATCAAATTGGATTCTGTAGGATATTAATATATGTCATAGCCAGGTAAGATTGTGATAATTATTCATTATCAGGAAAACTGTTAATGAAGGAATATATATTTTCAGTTTTCTTCTTCCCATATCCACTAAGATTCAAAACTTAGGTACAAATTTCTAAAAGAAAACACCCACTCAAATATTTTTTGAGACTTAGACACTACTGAAGTTTTGGGGGGCTCACAGGATAGGTTATATCATGGAGCACGTGGCTTTTTCCTTTTCTTCAGTTTGCACACCCAAACCCAATCAAGATAATCAGCAGAACAAAAGACCTTATGAATCAACATTCTCCTGAGGGGAGCGATCAAGATGGTTGAATAGTAGGACATGAAGTTCACCTCCTCCAACAAATACAGCAAAAATACATCTACTGATACATGTGGAATGATTCTCACGGAATATCTACTGAATGCTGGCAGAAGATCTCAGACTTCCAAAAGGGCAAGAAAATTTCCATGTAACCGGACAGGACAAGATTCTCCTGAGAGGTCAGTTTTTGTGAAAACACACACACACACACACACACGCACACACACATATGTATAAAATATAAAAACAAATATACTTATTCATATATATTTATATATCACAGAACATTTTAGAATTATCAGAATATTAACAGCAGTTACTTCTGAGTATTAAAATTTTGACTAATTTTCATTTTTGTATAATATTCTTTTTATAATATGCTTTATATTTGTAATTTAATAAAATATTTTAAAAAGAAATTATTTAGGACCTAGTTTCTTCCCAAGTTACTTGGAAAGAAAATTAAATACTGTACCCACATTTTCTTTTCTTTTCTTTCTTTCTTTCTTTTTAAAAATTTATTTATTTTTATTTATTTTTAAATTTTGGCTGCATTGGGTCTTTGCTGCTGCACGTGGGCTTCCTCTAGTTGCAGCAAGCGGTGTCTACTCTTTTTTGCAGTGCGTGGGTTTCTCATTGTGGTCGCTTCTCTTGTTGTGGAGCACAGGCTCTAGGCACACAGGCTTCAGTAATTGCAGTGCGCGGGCTTTAGTAGTTGTGGCTTGCAGGCTCTAGAGCGCAGGCTCAGTAGTTGTGGTGCATGGACGTAGGTGCTTCGTGGCATGTGGGATCTTCCTGGACCGGGGCTCGAACCCGTGTCCCCTGCATTGGCAGGCGTATTCTTAACCACTGTGCCACCAGGGAAGTCCCCACACTTGCTTTTATTTCGCCTGTTTTATATGTCCACATGTCTACCATCAGATGTAGGGTCCATCTCAATTAATTCCTTGCTTGTTTCACCTCAGGAGCTGCTACATCTGCCCAAGAAAGTAGTATTGGGCTCCCCAGACAGTTCTGGAAGAGACTGGAAAAGCCAGGGCCAGGGCCAAGGTGTCAGTATGGAGGGAGAATTTCTTCAAGCTTGGCTTCTTTGGGAGCTGGATTTTGCCCCAGATGCAGGCACATTTGAAACTTCAGCTCAGAAGAGCAATTTAGAGTCCTGTTGAGGGGAGCCGCAGGTAAAGCATTAAGGCTGTCCAGAACTGTTGGACCAACCAGGCCTGGGAGGCCAAAAAGGAGAGAATTTGAGGCCTACCTCAGTCTCCAGTCTCTAGTCTCCCTATCTTCAAAAAGAACTAGGCCAGAATGCTGTAGAGAAAAGGGAAAATGGTGGTAAGAAGAGGGAGATCTGAAAAGGGATTTTCCAGACAAACTCACGGTGTCTCCCTGGAGAGGTGAACCCCAGTATAAGGAAGAAGGCAAAACCTGAGCCCCAGACCTGTCCCTCTCATGGAGACCATCCCAAATCAGTAAGCTGGCCCTGAGGCTTCTTCCTGGACTTTGCTCTTTCCAAAAGGTCTTTATGAGTGATGAGTGTTCAATCTTGTCCCAGCTCTGTTAGGAAGCTGGGCCAGGTATTTTCCCACTTTTCTGACAGAGATAATGAGCTTCAGAGAAGTTCGCTGCTTCTATGGCTGGTAAGTGGGTGAAGCAGGCAGGTCTCAAGCTTTGCATAGCTGACTATAAATCCTGGATCCTTTCTGGTTTCCAAAGCTGATTCATTTCCCTGAATGAGCCACAGGCCTTTAGATGCTCCTAAAACTGGACATGGGCTCAATAGTTCTAAAGACCCTTCTTTTCACCACCTCTCAAGGGCTGCTTCTGCACTCCTGGCCCAGGGGACTGGGGTGCTCCACCAGAGATAGGGTCTGCGGCTGGGCTTGAGGGAGCGGTCCCACTGACTTCTGCTCTAGTCACAAGTGTTATAGAGGCTTTGGGATCTGCAGTGGGCTTTCTTTATTTTACATCCACCCTCAGTTTGTGGCCTGGTTTCCTTGACAGACCCAGAGTCTTTCCAATGTCCTTCCCATCCCCCATCCCCTGTCCCATCAGGATCTTGAGAGAGAAGGAGCATCTGGATCTTCCCCATCCAGTGCTCTTTCTATTCTGGGATTCATTTTGATGAGTAGAGTTGTTTAGGGGACAGAACGCAGAATAGCTGTTGGGATTATAGAACAATATAAGCAGTGTGACCTGGATTAAAATCACTCAAACTGTGTAATTCTATGGTTTCATAATTATTTTCCTGGTATTATGGCCAAACTCGTGGCTGTGAAAATGCCAACATCTTGTCTTTTGAGGTGGCAGATACAGGCTAATAATAGCATGCATAGAGAGTCCTTTATAATTCTAGACTACCTAATATGAACTAACAGTGTTGTCCTGACCACATGCTAGTGTAGAATGGGTGAGTGGTTCTAAAGGCAGCAGGGGCAATGGTGACTATCAAGGTGGGTTGGAGGCAGCATAGAGAAGGGCCTCGGAGCGGGATAAGCCAGTTCCCATGCCCCAGGCCCTGCCATCACCCGCCTTCACACACTGCGCCTGTATCCTCATCATGCCCACAGTCAAAGGTCTCCACTTGTTCACATTCAGCCAGGGCTTCTTCTGTCCCATTGCACAGGGCTACCTGAATAAATACAGGTCGGTCCTCTTCTGCCACTGGCAGATACAACATGCCTACAGGTGTGTGTTTGGCTGCTCCACAGCCCAGCTCCCGGCACACCATGGCCACATCCTTCATGTCCCAGCTGTCATGACACACAGTGCCCCAGCGACCTTCATTTTCTACCTCCACCCACCCACTGCAGTGGTGGGTACCATTCACCAAGCAGATTTTAGGTGGATGTTCTGCAAACAGAAGGGGTCAGAGCACACTCAGAAATGTCCTCTTGGGCTTCCCTGGTAGTGCAGTGGTTAAGAATCCACCTGCCAATGCAGGGGACATGGGTTCGAGCCCTGGTTCGAGAAGATCCCACATGCCATGGAGCAACTAAGCCCGGGCGCCACAACTACTGAGCCCGCACTCTAGGGCCCACGAGCCACAACTACTGAGCCTGCGTGCCATGACTACTGAAGCCTGTGCGCCTAGAGCCTGTGCTCCGCAACAAGAGAAGCCACCGCAGTGAGAAGCCCGTGCACCGCAACTAGAGAAAGCCCTCACAAAGCAACGAAGACCCAACGCAGCCAAAAATAAAAAATAAATTAATTAATTAAAAAGGAAAAGAAAAGAAATGTCCTCTTAGGGCAGTTCCCAATGTTAAGAGAGGTTGTTTGATAGTGGTGGTGATATGTGGGGTGGGGGTAGGGGGCTTGCTGATTTGGGAACCACAGAGCTTTGCTGTATCCCATGCTATTACCATCTCCTAAGAGCATCTCACCCCACCTAAGGCCCTCACTCAAAGACACCTAGGAAAAGTTTTTTGCTCTCTGAAAACAAAGGAATATGGGCACATAGAGACTTATGGTTTGATTCTTATGAGCTCAGAAAGATCTTAGAAAAAGAGGTTAGAGCTAGATCTTTCCCAGAAATGGACACCGAGGCTTAGAATAGGGAAAGGCCTAGAATAGGTCAGTTGAGTTACTCAGTTTCCTTTTGCTCCACTCTGTTACTGACTTCACCAATCACAGGTTCATATTCTCTGCAGAGGGAAAGGGGTGAACACATCACACAGACTGGTCAATCCCTAATCTCTGCCTTTTTTTTGTTTTTGCTTTTGTTTTTTTGGTACGCGGGCCTCTCACTGTTGTGGCCTCTCCCGTTGCAGAGCACAGGATCCGGAAGCGCAGGCTCAGTGGCCATGGCTCATGGGCCCAGCCACTCTGCGGCATGTGGGATCTTCCCGGACCAGGACATGAACCCGTGTCCCCTGCATCGGCAGGCAGACTCTCAACCACTGCGCCACCAGGGAAGCCCTCTGCCTATTTATTTAGTTTTTGTTTTTTAAACTGGAGTAATGTGTAAAGAGACTCTTTTCTCTGGGATATCTAGCAGAAAGGAGGGATATAAGCCTGGAGATGTCAGTGGGCAGCTTTGCCTGTCTGAGAGTTAAGCTAATGGAGAAATGCAGAGGAAAGAGGGGAG
Organism: Phocoena phocoena; assembly: GCF_963924675.1. NCBI lineage: Eukaryota > Metazoa > Chordata > Mammalia > Artiodactyla > Phocoenidae > Phocoena > Phocoena phocoena. The sequence continues at coordinate 114,803,948 of NC_089219.1, read as the reverse complement.
GCAAAGACAGAATGCTCGGCCAGTCGCACATTAGCCATGTCCGTACCTGACCCCTCCCACCAACTTCATTTTTTTTTTTTTGGACCAAGCCCTTTTGTATGGGATTTCTGTCATTAACAACCAAAATGTCACATCTTACACAGTCAATTACCAAGTTCTTGGCAAAGCCTCTGTAAAAAGCTAAATTTAAAAGAATTTTAGGTAATAATGTGAATATGATTCTCAAAAATTAATAGATTAAAAAGAGCAAACATATGTAAGACTCTATAGAAACTGAATAGATCAAGCAGCTAGCTTAATTTAATAAAATAAAATACTGAACTTTGTATATCCTAAACAGAAAATTCACATTCTTTTCAAATTCCATTTATAGTATTAAGAAAACTGTTGACTGTGTGTTAGGTCATAAAGAAATTCTCAGTAAATCCCCAGTGTAAAAATTATGCAGACTATATTCTTTGATAAAATTTAATACAAGGATAATAAAAAAAATTTATAATGAAAAGTTTTAAAAAAGAAATCTATAAGAAATTAATAAAATAGAAGATAAAAATGTATTCAAAGAAATGGTTGTCGCAAGTTATAAAATAAATATGTGAAACATATTTCACATGCTTTGGAAATCAGACAAATAAAAATATTATACATCAAAACTTGTAGGATGAGATAAAATGGTACTGAGAAGAAACCATGCAGTTTTTAATGCACTTATTAGGAAACAAAGATGAAAAATGAATAAGACATTAAAGAACCACATAAAATAAACTTAAAAAGGAAGAAAGATATACTGAAGATAAAGGAGAAATAAATGAATTAGAAAGCCAAAAAACAAATAGATTTGAATTAAAAAAAACAAACCTAGGGCTCCCCTGGTGGCGCAGTGGTTGAGAGTCCACCTGCCGATGCAGGGGACACGGGTTCGTGCCCCGGTCCAGGAAGATCCCACATGCCGCGGAGCGGCTGGGCCCGTGAGCCATGGCCGCTGAGCCTGCGCGTCCGGAGCCTGTGCTCCGCAACGGCAGAGGCCACAACAGTGAGAGGCCCGCGTACCGCAAAAAAACAAAAAACAAAAAAAACCCTGGCCCTTTAAAAAGAGGAATAAAGACAAACCTCTGGCAAATATGATTAAGAAAGGGGTCACACAAACCAGAAATGAGAAGAGTGCATAATCACATCTATAAAGGCTGTCTGAAAATTCGATGAGAATACTATGTATTAAATTTGGGTAAAATCATCCAAATTATTTTAACAAAGGATAGAAAATTTGGAGAATAATAAAAAGGAGGATTTGACAATGGAGGTAAAGATATAACAGACTCAGAATGTTGTTTGGGCTAGTTCCAAAGACTTATCAAATAGCAGATAATTCCAATATGGTTTTAAGCTGCAGGGCACAGAAAATATGGAAAACCTCTGAAAACATTCTTATAAGGCTAACCTATCCCTGAAACCAAAACTAGCTCAAAAAATAAAACTCACTTTTAAATAAAGATGCAAATATTTGAAATAAATATTAGTAAGTTGTATGTAGCTGCTACCTATGATGATATAACAACTAAGAAGGGTTTATAGCAGGAATTCAATAATTGTTCCATATTAGGAAATCTATTAATGCACTTCTCCACAATAATAAATTAAAGAGAAAAAATTATATAACCATCATATTAAAGTAGTGCAGGGAGCAAAGTTTTTCAATTCTGTAGCCCTAGCCTAAAGTTCTATCTTTGCACCTATTAGCTGTGTGACGGTGGGCAAGTTACTTATTCTAAATTTAGTTTCCTCATTAGTAAAATGTGAGCTGTTAATGGAGATTAAATGAGATAATCCTAGTAAAGTTTTGAATCCTAGAATCTGGTTTGTTCATGGGGTTTCTACTTTTTCCTTAAGTATTTACAAGGTTTGGTTGTAACTCCTTGCTCGCTGAGAGCTCTGAGCATACACGTACCCCACTTCCAGTACTGCCTTGATCCTAGTACAGTACCTATTTCACACCTATATGTTGAAGTAAGTGACAGGGAAACAGGAAGGCCAGTGATGCTGTTGTTTAGACCAATGAGAAGGAGAGGCTGGAAGAGCTGACAGGCTCTTTAGGCTAGCTTCGATTCCCTGAGGGAGAGGAAAATCCATGGAAAGGACGCACAAGCCATGGTTTGGCATAATGGCAACTAGTACTGTGGAAGGAGATGTTGGACTTGTCCTTCCCGTGACATTGGGCCCCCAGGCCACTGTCGGCTTCGCAGTCATGGTTCCCAGAATGCTCTGTGGTCAGAGAGAGGTTGAAGGATGCTCCTCCTCCAAAAGGCACCGAGGTGCTCCCCAGGGTGACATTTTCATGATAAAACCAGTATAGGATGGAGGTGATGCTCTCTTGTTCTCACAGCGAAGCTCCACCATGTCCCCAGTGAAGGCCTGGGTCCCAGAAGTACTGAAAGTGAGTACAGGATGTGACACTGGAACTGATAAAGGCAGGACTGTCCATCAAAGAGGGTCTCTCGTGCCGGCACAGACTTATAACCCACTCCATCCTCACCCAAGTGTCCACACAGTATCCCTCGAGCCCCAGGGATTCTTTCTCACTGTCGCACCTCCTGATCTAACAACACTGCAGAGACAGTTCCTGTAGAGCTTTGATAAGTTCTGGAGAGCGTGCCTCTGGCCGTGCCACGTAGCCTGCTTCCTGTATCCCCTTGTCATCTCCTTTAGCTCTTCTGCCACTGTAGCCATTGCCACCGCGGCCAACACCACTGCAGTAACAATCTTAGCATGTTCAGACGGCTTCTAAACCTCTTCACGGCCCTGTTCCGTACCATCCTTGGAACATCCTCACTGCCACAGAAGGAAACTGACCCCATTTGGGACTCTCTGGCTAACTAGGAGAGTGCTACTTACTTCTCATGGAGACGTTCACCGCCTTGCTCTGGATGAGGCCATAGCCATTGTCAGCTGTGCAATAGTAGCCCCCTGCGTGGCTCTCCCTGATAACAGGGATCTCCAGCTCTGCTCTCTGGGAGCGCTGACTTTTCTGCCCCAAACTCTCCCTCGTGTCCTCTCTGTGCCAGGAGAACATGGTGTCCCCTGTGCCTTCAGCCACAGAGCAGACAAGGACTAGCATCTTCCCTTTGACCGCCTGGTCCCCCTGGGGCTGGGTCTCCAGGAACACTCCAGATATGGGGATTCCTGTGTAAACATAAGAGGGCAGGTGAGGGCCTGATGTGGAGGCTGTTACTACCTGCTGAGCGTTATGGCAGGTGAAGCTGGTAGAAGGTTTAGGCAGAGGCATATTTTTATCAGGGAGGTGCATGCTGAGGGCCTTCAGGAAGGATCACCCTGCTACTGAACACTCCAAAACTTCAAACTTGCACTTTCTCCATACTCATTAGCCTTCACTAATGCCCACAGCCTACAGTGATCTTGCTCCTTCTTGATCTCCAGATAAACTTGGGGCAGTGGGTATGGTGGGAGGGGGACAGGGGGAGTCCCCACCCACCTCTGCCACTTATTCATTGCATGATCTTGGTAGATAAATTAATCTCTCTGATCCTCAGTTTTCTCAAAGATAAAGTGGATAATCATACCAACTTTATAGAGTTCTCATGAAGATGAAACAAGATACAAGAAAAATGATACAAGATACAAGATGTATAAAGAACCCATTACACGGGAGATGTCCAGCAAATGGTAGTTATTACTGGTACCACCCTCCACGGGCCTGGCTGAGGTAGGAAATGTAACAAGGTAGTTAAAAGGGCAAACACTGGTACCGGAGTGCCTGGGTTTAAATTCCAGCTGTGCCATTTGTTTGCTGGGTTCCCTTGGGCAGACCATTTAACAACTCTGTGCTTTCAGTTCCTCATGTGTAAAATGGGGATGACAGTAGTATCCATTTTACAGACACTTTCACCCTACCTCACAGGGTTGCTGTGAGGACTAAACATAAAACTGCTCTGAGCAGTGCCTTCCTAGTACTTGGTAAACTTTCTACAAGTCTTCCCCTCTGCAAATATTTCTGAGCATCAGAGGGGTTCTGAATTGAATACAACAGCTTGGGTTCAGGCTTAGCATTTAGTAAACTGTTTATAAATGCTGGGGATCCTTATTGTTTTTTCTATCATCATCATCATCATCATCACCTCATCATCATTATCACCATCATCACTTTGTTCCTTCATTGCTCTACCTGGGTTAAATGTGCCTCCTAGTTGGGAGTCATTCTCTGGAGACAGAGACCATGATTTATTTATCTCTTGGTTCACTGAGCATACTTCAGTGCTAGGCATACATAAATTCTCCAGAGAGGGATTATTTTCTGACAGGGAGAGCAAAGCTATTGGGAAATGGTGCCATGGTAGCAGTTAATAAAGCAGAACCCAGATGGGTCATTGTAGCCCCCACACACACGGGGATGGGGGGAAGCACAGTTGAAAAGACAACCACAGGTCTGAATGGGAGCTACTGTTCTCTGTGCCACCGAGCCCGGCAGTCCAGCACTGAAGCTCAATCTACCCTTGTATATAGGATTGGTGACTCTGTTTTGAGATACTGTGAGATGCTGTCATCGCTTCACACCAGTAATATCTTGAGTCTTCCTTCCGTATTGATGAGATCCAAAACTCTGTGAGCTCCAGTCTGACCTCAGGGTGTGGCCATCCTTGAAGAAGGAGTAGCCAGCCACCACACTGTTCTGTGACCCAGCCCTACAGCTTGGGCTTTTTTGGGGGAAATTTTTCAGTTGGCAATGGAGCTAGAAATTATTAAAAATCAATTTGGAATTGTAGCACATTGGGATGAATTGCAGAGAAATGTTTGTTGCTCTGATAAAAATCTTAATCCAATGGAGCTGGAGGAATCAGGCTCTCTGACTTCAGACTATACTACAAAGCTACAGTAATCAAGACAGTATGGTACTGACATAAAAACAGAAATATAAATCAATGGAACAGGATAGAAAGCCCAGAGATAAACCCACACACATATGGTCACCTTATCTTTGATAAAGGAGGCGAGAATATACAATGGAGAAAAGACAGCCTCTTCAATAAGTGATGATGGGAAAACTGGACAGGTACATGTAAAATTATGAAATTAGATCACTCCCTAACACCATACACAAAAATAAACTCAAAATGGATTAAAGACCTAAATGTAATGCCAGACACTATGAAACTCTTAGAGGAAAACATAGGCAGAACACTCTATGACATAAATCACAGCAAGATCCTTTTTGACCCACCTCCTAGAGAAATGGAAATAAAAGCAAAAATAAACAAATGGGACCTAATGAAACTTAAAACCTTTTGCACAGCAAAGGAAACCATAAACAAGACCAAAAGACAATGCTCAGAATGGGAGAAAATACTTGCAAATGAAGCAACTGACAAAGAATTAATCTCCAAAATTTACAAGCTCAATAACAAAAAAACAAACAACCCAATCCAAAAATGGGCAGAAGATCTAAATAGACATTTCTCCAAAGAAGATATACAGATTGCACAAACACATGAAAGAATGCTCAACATCATTACTGCAAATCAAAACTACAATGAGATATCATCTCACACCAGTCAGAATGGCCATCATCAAAAAATCTAGAAACAATAAATGCTGGAGAGGGTGTGGAGAAAAGGGAACACTCTTGCACTGCTGATGGGAATGTAAATTGATACAGCCACTATGGAGAACAGTATGATTTCTTAAAAAACTACAAATAGAACTACCATATGACCCAGCAATTCCACTACTGGGCATATACCCTGAGAATACCATAATTCAAAAAGAGTCATGTACCAAAATGTTCATTGCAGCTCTATTTACAATAGCCAGGACATGGAAGCAACCTAAGTGTCCATCATCGGATGAATGGATAAAGAAGATGTGGCACATATATACAATGGAATATTACTCAGCCATAAAAGAAACGAAATTGAGTTATTTGTGGTGAGGTGGCTGGACCTAGAGTCTGTCATACAGAGCAAAGTAAGTCAGAAAGAGAAAAACAAATACCATATGCTAACACATATATATGGAATCTAAGAAAATAAAAGGAGAACCTAGGGGTAAGACGGGAATAAAGACACAGACCTACTAGAGCATGGCCTTGAGGATATGGGGAGTGGGAGGGGGAGGCTGTGACGAGGTGAGAGAGTGGCATGGACATATATACACTACCAAGCGTAAAGTGGATAGCTAGTGGGAAGCAGCCGCGTAGCACAGGGAGATCAGGTCAGTGGTTTGTGACCACCTAGAGGGGTGGGATAGGGAGGGTGGGAGGGAGGGTGACGCAGGAGGGAAGAGATATGAGGACATGTGTATATGTATAACTGATTCACTTTGTTATAAAGCAGAAACTAACACACCATTGTAAAGCAATTATACTCCAATAAAGATGTTTAAAAAAAAATCTTAATCCCAGGCCTGAACTTTGGATCATTCCCCTTCAGTGTAAAACAGAGGTGGTGTCAGACATGAAGGAATGGAATGGAGAAAGAGACTGGACTTGAGAGGGTTTGCTTAGGTTGTCTGCCCAGCTCACCCCTCCAGCCACAAATTTATGGTGGAAGGAAGGAGTGCCAGCCCTCAAGGTCTTCTCTCATTGTGTCAAGATCCAGTCTTCAAAGTGGGATCTGTGAAACTCTAATTCAAAAAGATACATGCACCCCAAAGTTCATAGCAGCACTATTTACAATAGCCAAGACACAGAAGCAACCTAAATGTCCATTGACAGATGAATGGATAAAGAAGATGTCGTATATACAATACAAAATATACAATGGGATACTACTACTCAGCCATAAAGAAGAGTGAAATAATGTCATTTGCAGCAGCATGGATGGACCCAGAGATTATCATACTAAGTGAAGTAAGTCAGAGAGAGACAAATATCATATGATATCACGTATGTGGAATCTAAAATATGATACAAATGGACTTATTTACAAAATAGAAACAGACCCACAGACATAGAAAACAAATTTATGGTTACCAAAGGGGAAGGGGAGAGAAGGATAAATTAGGAGTTTGGGATTAGCAGATACAAACTATTATATATAAAATAGGTAAACAACAAGGTCCTACTGTATAGCATAGGGGACTATATTCAATATATTGTAATAACCTATAATGAAAAAGAATATGAAAAAGAACATATATGTTACATATATTCAGTTATATATGTATAAGTGAATCACTCTGCTGAAAACCAGAATGTAACAGAAAACAGTACATCAGCTATACTTCAACTTTAAAACATGTAAAGTGGGATCCATAAGGAGGTGGAGAGGAAGCATTTAGAACTTTCATATTATATTAAACATTGTCTCATCTTTCCTCATCAAAACATTTTCTGTTTTTTTTTTTAATTTAATTTTTTGGGCTGCATTGGGTCTTCGTTGCTGCGTGTGGTTTCCTCTAGTTGCAGTGAGCGGGGGCTACTCTTTGTTGTGGCGCGTGGGCTTCTCATTGCAGTGACTTCTCTTGTTGTGGAACTCGGGCTCTAGGCGTGTGAGCTTCAGTAGTTGTGGCATGTAAGCTCAGTAGTTGTGGCTTGGGGGCTCTAGAGCACAGGCTCAGTAGTTGTGGCACATGGGCTTAGTTGCTCTGTGGCATGTGGGATCTTCCCGGCCCAGGGCTCGAATCCATATCCCCTGCATTATCAGGCGGATTCTTAACAACTGCACCACCAGGGAAGCCCCAAAATGTTCTGTTTTTGTGTGTGTTTTACAACATTCACCATCAATATAGTGATCTATATCTATGTAATATATTTAAAGTACATGTTGCAAAATTTTTTCTTGATAGAGCAAAGTGATCAAATAAGTTCAGAGACAACTACTCTATACCTTTTAGCCACTTTGAAAGTTCCACCATTAGACTAGGAGGTTGGGGTGGAGGGCGAGGGGGGCATAAATGCTGATAAAGAAAAAGAAGTCTTAAGCCCTCCTGGAGGCCAAAAGTTTTCTTCCTCCACATTGAGACTGGGTAAGTTTTCCAGTAAAGATTATAGAGATGAAATCTATTTGATTAAAGAAATATTTGAGAAATAAGATTTATGTGACCAACTTGGTAATAATGACAGGGCAAGGGAGAATAAGAAATGATGACTCCAGGTTACACTGAGCCTGGAACAAGGATTGGACCATAAGTGGCCTTTAACTTTGACATATTACTTACAGACCCTTTCCTTAGAGGAAGGTACAACTGTACATATGCACACATTTTACCATGATTTCAGGGAGTTCACTGGACCCTATGAGGCTGATTCAGAGACCCTCTAATGTGGTAAGAACACTCTTGCTTAAAATTATGTCAGATATAATGTAATTTATATCATCAGACATAAAAGTACTAGATTTATAAGTATCACTTCCCCTCCCTATAATATAATGAATACTGTCTCAAAGGAATGATTCAGGAAGAAAATGTAACTTTCCAGTCTAATATAAAACAAAGCTTTCCTCTTTATTTCATTACATTAGAATTCTAATTAAAAAAAAGAAAGAAAGGAAAACAAGTTAGGCACAGATAGTTTGTAATCCAAATAAAAGATTGAGGGAAGTTCTTGTTTGACTCAGAGCATCTCCCTTGCCCACTGGTTTTCTCTCTGTTATAAATATTTTTCCATCACTGCCTCCAGTGCTTCTCGTGGAGGCCGTTGAGCTCCTGTGGCCAGAACCAGGAGAACGTTTTCCCAACAGTACATTGCATTGTTTGCTTTTCCTTCACAGTTAACTTCTTTCCTGTCCCAGGGCTTAAGAGTAAAGGGAAAAGAATTCATTGCCTTGGAGGGTCAGGGTAGGGTCTTTCACCCATCAAACAGGCGGGTAACAAAGATGAATGTGACACTGGAGTATTCCTACCCTGGCTGGAACTAGGGTGAGACACTGGCCTCCTGCTCTCTTTACCCCAGTCCAGGCCCTGATCCCTGGGAGGCTGAGAGAGGCGGTACCTTCCTTGCATGGAAGAATAAGTATGATTCCCAGAGACTAAAAAGAACGAAAAAGCAAGTAACTCACCTGACTGTACCCTGAGAGGAGCTGTGAGAGAATAGAGTCAGAGAGTTACCACAGGACCAGGATAAAGATCTTTTTTAAAAAAGTTATAACCCTCTAAGAACCTTCCCAACAACTCTATTTTTCCCTTTCTTTCTATCCCTTCTTCCCTCTATCCTCATCCTCCCTTCCCTTCTATCCTCCCTCCCTCAGTTCCTCTATTTATTTTCCCTCCTATTTTTCCCCTCCATCTTTCCTTCTTCCCTGACTCACAAGCAACACTCTCGTAGAATCAAATACTTGTTTTGTAAGACCCACAGTTTATAAACACAGTCCATCTCATTTACCAGAAGTTGGTTATTTTGTAGGTAAAATCTCAGAAGTTTTGTGATTTATTTTCTCCTCTTCCACCTTCTCTTTTTAAGAATTTTTTTTTTTTTTTGAGACATTCTGCCTGCCTGGTGGCAACACACAAGCCAGGAAGGACCAGGAAGGAAATGGAGGTGTCCTCTCACATCTAGTTGACACTGTTTCTCCCTTTTTCCCTGTTTAGATCTAGTACTGTATTTGCATCCATACACAAGAGTCATATTAATCAGCAAAAACCACAATCTCATCTCATCATCTTTGAAGCCTCTCCAAAATTTAAGTCTAGGAAAGTTAGAGCTTAGCCGAAAATGTGGTAGCTTGAAGTGGAAGTGGGGTTGGGGACAGAGTACGATTTAAATGGGTTAGAAATAGAATTTACCCTAACAGAAAATTCCTTTGCTGTCCTTTTAAGAAGTTTTCCAATTTTCCTAGAGATCAAAGTAGAAATGGTTATTAAACAAAGGGAGAAGGCATCAGTATTTGGAAAAGAAACTCACAGTACTTTGTTTTTCCTGAGAACCCTGCTCTGCTCAGTACCCATCTGCATACTACCTATTGGTCCTGAGTTAGAAGCTGAAGCCCATTCCTACTCATCCCAGCAGCAGAAGAAGAGGTTCTGGGATGCCCAGGCACAGGGGGTTCTGCCCTGGCTGCCCCCAAATCCTGCTCCAGCATCCTACCCACCAAGGACCAGAAGCAATGGCCACAGCAACATAAGGTTGGAAGTGAGAAGTTCTGCCAGTGACAGGTGCAGATCAGGTCCTAGAGCAGAATCCACAGTCTATCCCCATGGACTGTGAAGCCAGGATTGGGCACTGTGGTTCAGCAGGGATTTTATAGAAACAGAAAAAAAGGAAGTAGGAAAGCTCTCTGCTTGACAATCAGCATTGTCCCCACCCCCAGCCCCACATATGCTGAGAAAATAAATGTTCTTTACAGAGTTTCTCAGATATGTGTGTATTGATTAGAAATTCTCCTTAAAATGTAAGATGTCTTCACCTTATAGCTAAAGTCCCTCTAGGGAAGCTTTCTAACTTGTTTTGACTTTGCTGATTTATTTCCATACCTGCTAAAATTCAAATTACCTGCATGGTCTCTTTCAAAGGGAAATCCCCTTTACCACTCAGAATGCATGGTCTGTTATGCAGTTCCTAATATTGTGACACCATGCTAACACCGCATGGATGCTGCCCTTTGGAGATCTGCCCAGACCACATGAAGAAATAAATAAGCATTTGTTAAAAATAATGGTGGAGGAGGGAGACGCAAGAGGGAAGACACATGGGAGCATATGTATATGTATAGCTGATTCACTTTGTTATAAAGCAGAAACTAACACACTATTGTAAAGCAATTATACCCCAATAAAGATTTAAAAAAAAAAAAAAAATAAATAAAAACAAAACAAAACAAAAAAAAATAATGGTGGATTAGGATGATATTAGTTGGTATTATGTATTCCGGGGACTCAGGAAGATACAAATTCTACCCAACCCAAGTCATCCCTGCCCATGAGATGTTCCAGACTGGTACAAGCAGAATGGAAGAAGTAATACACTCTATGGTATTAACCTTGAGGCATTAGCCCCAAATTACTTTACAGTGGTCTAAAGGGCTTTAACACACACAGAGCAGGTCACCTCTGTCTCCTCACACTTTAAATTTCAAGAATAAATTTTGAAAGAGAGCTCTTATATCAGACTGGAAATAGAATCAGTCTAGTGTTTAAAAGAAGCGACTTTAATGAAAGGACTGACTCACAGAGATGGGGACAGGGTTGAAACAACAAACTAAACATGATGGGTCACCCCGAGGCCAGTCACAGTGGGACACTGTTTCAGCTGAAGAAGCAGTGTGAAGAAGCAAGGGGAGGAAGGACTGTTACAAGAGCCTAGTGAGAACTGGAGTTACCAAGGAGGGGCCGCCAGGCGGAGCTGTGACTGTGGAAGGATGAAGCTACTGCTGGAGATGAGACGCTGAAACTGAGAGGGAGGAGGAAAATGCCCTGGCCTCTCCTTGCTGCCTGGTCTCCCCTTAGCACCTCCTACTGATGGAGTCCTACTGTACACCAGAGAGGCTGGCTGATGCAGTCTGCAGGAGTCAGCATCCCAGGGCACAGAGCAGCAGAGAAGGGCAGTGCATGGGTCTGGGGGTGGGGTGGGGTGAGAGTGGCTCAAATTGAGAGCAACTAGTGTAGATCTAAATGGGGGGGAAAAGGTTATACCAGCACTAGAAGCTCCTTCCCAGCAAAAACCTTTCTGTGTCCATGTTCCCCACCTGATACTGTCAATGTGTGGGTTGTTGAGGTGAGACCAAGAAGATATTTGGGTGAGGCACAACTGAGCACCTTGATGATCCTCAGTCAGCCACATTAAGGAGGAATATTTTTTTTGTTTTGTTTTGTTTTGTTTTTTTTGCGGTACGCGGGCGTCTCACTGCTGTGGCCTCTCCCGTTGCGGAGCACAGGCTCCAGATGCACAGGCTCAGCGGCCATGGCTCACGGGCCCAGCCTCTCCGCGGCATGTGGGATCTTCCTGGATCGGGGCACGAACCCGTGTCCCCTGCATTGGCAGGCAGACTCTCAACCACTGCGCCACCAGGGAAGCCCTACTTGTGTTTTTATATGATTTAAAGACGATAACATTAGCAGATTCAGCTCTGAACATACAACACTTTCTGGATCATGGCACCAGGTTTCTTCTTGTGAGACAATAATAACGTTCAAGGCTATTTTATTTTGGAGAGCAACTTTTCTCCTCCATTGAGAGCATTTCAGTTTGGTAAGGACAGGCTTTGCTGGCTGTCATTTAAGGCTTGCTGGGTCAACTTTGTGAGGACTTCTATATATGCTGTAATGTCTTCCAGGCCAATGGAGGGAACAAAGACAACAGCCAAACTGACCGTACTAATGGAAAACAGAACATGCCCACTCGACCTCGAGGAGAATGAGGTTGGCAGCTTTAGGAATTTGACTCGGGTGTGCCCTGTGTGAGGCAGCACGGTCAGGCATGAGGACATGGTCTGGGGGTAGGATATGCCAGACCAGAACCCTTACCTTTTCTCCTCTTTTAATGGTGTGTATCCCATTCCAGTTGCAGTGTGTTTCAGCAAGTCCAGTTTGTAGCAGGGCAGTTGGACCCCAATGGAGATCTAATAGTTCTCCCTCACCCAGGGGTGTGAAGTATCTCACCCATCCTGGTGGGACTGAGACAGGAAGACAAGAATGCAGCCAGTTTTGAAAAGGACCAGGGAACGGCCTTGAGCAAAACAGGCCTTGCCAGCTAAGGAACAAAGGCCCTGGGGGCCAGAGTTCCAGAGAAAAAAAACTAGGAATAAAAAGTTAGCTTTATCTCTGTTACACTAATGAGTATACCTGGTTGCCACAAGACAAAAAACTCAACTATACATTTTAAACTTACCTCTTCCTGTGCTTTCTTGCAGAAGAGTCTCATGCATTTCTTTCCCCTCACAGAAGCACTGCCTATTCCTGATAGCCACCCTTTGATCACCTGCTGCAGATCAAAGAAGTCTGATGATTTCTGGAAATGAGACAAAACCTCACTTTTGTTATAAAAGCAACTCGGCCCTTCTACTGGGGGAGCTGGCACTGTTTTTCTGCCTTCGCCCTTCCGTGCAAGTTATCTCTTTAAATAAAAAGCTTTGCTTGCCTAAGAATCTTGTGGAGGCCAGATTCAATTCTATGATATTGCTGTCTAAGAATCTGGAAAGGGCCCCGATGACAGGATGTCCCACTGAAAATTTCAGTAGACAATTCCTTACCTAGGCGTGATGGGGCTTGATGTTCTCAGCAGCATAGCTCATTGATCCAATGGCTGTTTCTTGTGATTCCCATACCTTTACGATACTTAGTGCCTCAGCAGTGGTCCCCAATCTGGCATATAGGGCAACAGGCTCTGCTGGTTAATCATTCAAACGTATGAAAGCCTGGGACATGACTTTGGTCCACCCAGCCAAGGTGGGTTTACCTGTTAGTAATTTACTCTGCTGTTTTCTGTTTGTTTGTTTGTTTTTTTGCGGTACGCGGGCCTCTCACTGTTGTGGCCTCTCCCGTTGCGGAGCACAGGCTCTGGACGCGCAGGTTCAGCAGCCAGGGCTCACGGGCCCAGCAGCTCCACGGCACGTGGGATCTTCCCGGACCGGGGCACGAACCCGTGTCCCCTGCATCAGCAGGCGGACTCTCAACCACTGTGCCACCAGGGAAGCTCTGCTGTTTTAATATTCTATTTTTCTTTTTTATTAACCTGCTGCTTGCAGGTTATAGGGGAGATGGAACCTCCATTTAAGGTCTTGTTCTTCTTCCCAGTCTTGCATATCATGACTTTTGAAATGTGACCCTTAAATAATGTCTATTTGATGAGGGTACCTTTACATGGTTCTCAGCTTCTTTAAACCCCTAATGGTGGTAGCCTGATTTGCTTGGCAACAGGAAAGAGCTTGAGTTAAGCCAGACACAGTATACACACTCACCAAGGCATATTTAGAAGCCTCACTCAGAGGGAGGGGGTAATATAAGAAATCTGTCAATCCCTCACCAATTGGGAACTCTGCTGGATGGTTCCAGACTACTTTGGCAGTTGCCTTGGATGTTGTTTAGAGTACACAAAACATGCTGTTACTGGATTAACCGAGTCACTATATTTTAAAGGCAACCTGGCATCCTCGACACTATGCCATCTTATCCAGGTTTTGCGGTGGCCACTCTTTTTGTGCACTCAATCTGCTGTATCTACTGAAGGGTCAGTTTGTAGGGCTTGTACCTAAGCTAGGGCAACAGCTTCCTGATTGCCAAGAGATGTCAGTGTCTGATGAGCTGGAACATGGAAGACAGTGAGGATGGCCTCAGGCTCTTGCAGGTGAACCCAAATGTTTTTCCACATACTCTGACCCCGAAGGGCTTATTTATGATCGTCCACCCCTCGGCTCCCCATTGTTCAAGCCATAGGGTTAACCCCATTAGAAAAGCCCAACAGTCAGTACAAGGGGTTAATGGCCCGAGTTCCGCCAGCCAAACTGCTTGAGGCTAGCCCACTGGCTGCTGTGTTTGCAGGCATCTGAATACCAGACATAGAGGGAATGTTTTTCATTCACTTTTTATAGGCTTCAGGGGGCTACCACAGGAATAGAGGGGTGGTATTTGGAGAATCTACATACTCTACAAGGCCTAGTAGTGCCCACATTTTTAGAGACAGTGGGCTGGCAGATAGGGTGCTCCTTTGCTGCAAATAGGCTGCAGCTAAGTTAGAGTGGGGGTTTGAGCCATGGCGGAGGTGGGTTGCTGGAACATATTTTTAATCCACCCCCTGATAGGAAGGGAAGTTCTTACCATGATGTGCTGTTCCTTTGTGAGATGCCGTACCTTGAGGAATGCTGTGTACACTGCTAGGGGCTGTTGCTCTGTGGGAGTCTATCAGGTTTCTGCCCCCTTCCAGAATCCTAACTATACTCTCTCCTTCTTTTGTCTCTGCCACAGTGCCTAACTCACACCTTCCAGAATCACCGATACATCTAAATCAAATGGTAGCCCTGCTTGGGTGATGCCCAGAGCTTTAATTTGTTTCATTAGTATTTTTGCCTTCTCAAAGGTGGCTTGCTGCTCTGATCCTCAGCCCCCCTTATGCCTTCTTTTTACTAGGAAGTATAAGGGACAGAGGCACTGTGCCAGGTGGAATAAAACTCTTCCCAAACCCCCAAATCCCTTCAAAGCTTTTCATCTCATTTACATTCTTAGGAGTTTGATAGGCTTGCATCTTATCAATTACAGCTTCTGGGACAGCGCACATCTTACCTGACCAGACAACTTCCAAAACTTCATGGTAGTGCCTAGGCATTGAATTTTTGCAGGTTCACTGCTTATCCTCTGTCTTGCAGATGTTTCAGCAAAGCCTACAGAGTGTCCTGCAGCAGAGGCAAGTCTTCATGTGAACATTATATTATTAATGTATTGGGCCCATTTTACTGATGTGAGGAAGAAAAGGAAGGACAGATCTTGAATTATCATCCCGTGACATATTGTGGAACTGTGCAGGTAACCTTGAGGAAGTTCTTGAAAGGTCCATGTGAAAGCAAAATGATCTTCGTTATCAGAAACCTTATTTGTAAGATATCTTTCTCATGAGTCTCTTGAAGATGAAGCACTTTTGTAAGAACATTTATGTTAATAACATATATTTATATAAAATAAACCTAAAGAAAGTTTAGCATCAATTTTTATTTGACCAATAATATAAGAAAATTTTGTCCTTTTAGTAGATGAAATAAAATGAAGTTTCAGTTTTACGTAAGTATATTACTGACATCGTTTCATTTTTTCTTTATGTCAGTTAAATAGAGCTCTTAAAAATAATTTTGGCAATATCCTTCAGAGGTAGAAAAATACCACATATACATAACATATAGCCATAGATATATGTAAACATACACAGAAATTTAAACATAGACCCCACAGTTTTTATTCAAAAACTTTAGCCATGAATCAGGTACCCACTTAAATGGCAAATGATTTTTATTAGTATTTTTGGGGAAGACTTTTAAGATTTGTATTTGTCCTTGATGAATAACCTTATGGAGGCTGTGGATTAGATTTTGAGCAAGAGAGATTCTATAGCAGTAGAATTAAAAAAATTTTTAAATTCTGTCCCCCCGCTTTTTTTCAGTATTTTAAAAATTCTGTCCCCCCTCCCCAGCCTTCTTTCAGTATTTGCCCACTGTGTTGGGCAGTGTTTTAGTTATCTCCTGGGTGTTTATATTTTAAAGACATGATAAGATTTACAACTTCAAGGGACAGAGAAAGAATGCAAGTTTCCTCCTAGGTATTTTGGGCTATATTTCTCTATTATTGGAAGTCTAGAGTAATTGTTATTTAAAATTTTCCTTTGTATGGGGGCTCAGATGGCATGGTCTGTTTTATGGTCAATCATCATAATATCCTTCCCCTTGTTCTGTTCACTTTCCCAGGGATTTTACCTCTTAGCATCTTAATCAGGCTTTGTCACAAGCACTTGGACCCTAACCTGTGGCAGCTTGTGCCCTCCTAGTTTTGTAAAACAGTGCATCAAGTTCTCCAACTGATTATTCTGCTCTTCCACCTTTCTGCCAGCCCTGAGCTAGCAGAGCAGTGGACAACAGCACATTCTTTTCTAACTTCACCTCTTGTTCCAACTTTCTAATTCAGGCCTCAGCTTCCAGTTGGGTATTGGTGGCCAGCCTAACTGCCCAAGTAGAGGCCAGCCCACTGAAGCAGCCATTCATTTCTCTTCCTTGCCACAGTGCACTCACTGTGTGTAGTTTCTCAAACAAATGTATTAAAGCAGTTGGCATTTTCAGGGCATCCCTGTACTCACTTGGCAGTCCACACACATCTAACACAGAAGCCACCCCTCCACATATAGAGGTCGATGGCCAACTCAGGATTTCCCCCATAGATGTCAGTTTCCCAAGGCCCATTTTGTTGGTCTCCTGGCTGGCTCACCAATTGTTGGTTCACAAACTGACCCCCATACACGGAAGGCAAGGAGAGACAGAAGAAAGAGGCAAAGGACTCCAGACTGGTAGGTGGCAAGTTTAACAAGCAAGGAAACTTACTTAGGAGGCTTGTCTTGGATGGCTACAAGACGAGTAGATTTCTGCACCCTCTCGCCAAATCTTATAAGTTTATATAGAGGCCTTAACTGGGTTCAGTCATGTATACTCTCCAGAGGCTCTCAACAACACATTGTTCTGTCAAAGCTGTATCCTTGAAAACAGCTCCCACTGTGAAGACAGTGGGCAGGACGTACACTTCAAATACAGTGGAGGGCATGAAGAGCTTCTGATTGCCCAGGTCCAGGTCTCAGGTCAACTGGAGGTCACGTCCTCTTGGTTACCTCCTCCAACACAATTTCAGATCCAGATTCCAAAGGTAGCTCTTTTTAGCCTATGCTATAGACCTTTATGACTTTACAAAGCCTTTTCCCTGAGCCAGTCTACCCCTGGAATACAGATGTGTGCATAAGTGTTGAAACAAGCTAGAGCTTGTCTAAGCTACTAGGTACAGGTCTTTCTCTGTTGATTTGTTTATGTTTAGCAACTGTGAGGATCAGGAGGCTGGAGGAGGCAGCATATGAGGGCACAGACTCCAGCCTGGAGGGCACAGACTCCAGCCCTGCCTTGTTGAATATATGGAAGAAGAGAGGGTAACAAAGAAATTCCATCCATATAGATACATATACATTCTGTTTTATAACGCCTTTGATATTTCACCCTCTAGAAGAGTGACAAATAAATGTTCTAGGTAAGCTTTTATTCAGAGGTAGATATATAAAGGTGGCTTAAGTCAAAATGATTGAGAAAGAACAAGATTATATGACAAAAATGGGCATGAATGACAGAACCAGAGACAGAGAAGAAATGGTGCCACTGGAACATTCCAACCATGAATCAAGGATTTAATAGTAAGACATGACAGTTAAGGAGCAGATGAACTGCAAACTTGATGGATATTCATTATTACATGTTCCTCTGAGATCTTACTATAATATATGGACACTTTATCTTCTCAAATATACAAAGACACAAAGGTAGAAAATTTTCAGATAACTTGGGAGGCTCAAAACTTTCATAAATGATCCAGGGACATCAGATTAAGAGCCACTAGCCTACTGCTGTGCAGCACAAAGGCTAGCCAAGATAGAGATGGACTATTACACAAAGGACAAATTCCTGAAAAATACAACTTTCTTAGTGGATGGTAAAAGCTGGCTCTTCTCTTTGTTAATTAGAATTTTAAGACATGAAAAGAAACCTGGTTTGCTTTTGCCAGTTTATTATCCAAATAAGAGAACATAGGACTCCTAAGCTTTCAGAGCTGCCATGGCTCCTATTCTCCAGAGCATCCTTCATCCCTCTTGGTAAGGACACCCAGCTAGGGAAAATAGAGATCTTGGAGCATCTTTTAGCCCCACATCCTCCAGCTCCACACACAACATCTTCTCTATAGATGTGGCAACCCTCCCAGGCTGGGTGAGGAAAACCTCACTTAAAACCAAGAGAATGGGCAAATGTCAGAGGTAGGGACTAGTATGTCCTCAGAGCAATCATAACCTGGAGAGCAGGAGAGCTTATTCCTGCAAACTTTGGCAAAAGGAACTGGACAGTCAATTGTCACTGAAAGAGGCATCTGATAGATTTCTGTCTTATGGTGCCATAGTACCCAGAGGTTCAAAAGAATGAAGAGGAGGGGAACTCATGAAACTATTTATACACTAGGGGGTGAAGGTTCTGCAATTAGCATAGGAAGGACTTTTCAAACTTTAAATCTTGCAATGCTCTGAGAAATGTTGTGAATGTTTACCTGTCTTGCCTCCACGTCTCCAGAATGGAGGAGATTGCCAGGAGAATGGGAAGAGTCATGAAGGCAATGAGTCAATTCTCTTGACAGCAGACCTTGTTTGGCAGGTCTATCATACCCACTGGAGCAGAGAGACTGTGGAGCTTCAGGGAAAAGATCCAATTAAATGTGAAATAACCTCCTCTCAGGTTCTAGGGAAATTTGAGAGAGAAGTAATCTTTCCTAGGATCTAGGAATACTGCAGGTGGCAGACTTTACGAGTGATATGTCCAGTCTCTATTGGTGCTTTCCCTACAATGGTCTCCTGTCCTCCACCTAACCCAGGTCACTGATGCTGACATAGAAGTAATTTCAAAATCTTCCTTTTCCCTTTGGAGTGGTATCTCAAGGTCTAGTACAGAATGTGAAAGGTCAGCCTGGAATCTGTGGTACCTTTGGCCAGTAGGTGATGTATTCTAGGTTGTATTCTAGATCTGGCCATTAACCTAAAGTAAACATGGGGAGACCCTTGGTGAATTCAGTGACTATAGCAAGGTCATGTTTATAGTAATATCCTAAATCCTCAATGTTCTGATGCCTCCTTGCACTAGTAGGAATTTCTGTCTTTCTCCAGGACTGAGGACAATCAGGAAAGGGTATAAGTACAAGCCCAAAGGCTCTGAGTCAGGCTGCAGAAGCAGGTGTCATA
Organism: Phocoena phocoena; assembly: GCF_963924675.1. NCBI lineage: Eukaryota > Metazoa > Chordata > Mammalia > Artiodactyla > Phocoenidae > Phocoena > Phocoena phocoena. Next base: position 114,784,561 of record NC_089219.1, on the reverse strand, counting down.
TACATATTGTCCAAGAAGATGAGGTCATGTTGGAATATGGGGGTATCAAAGTCCCACTTCCAAGAGTAGAGATACCAAAATAAAATTTAAACTGATGTTCAGGCCACAACTAGAAATATACAAATTATGAAAGGAAAAATCTCATTGGTAAAGGTAAAATATACAGTAAAGGTAGTAAATTAATCACTTATAAGTCTAGTAGGAAGGTTAAAGAGTCATAAAATCATCTATATCTGTAATAAATATTTGAGATACACAAAATAAAAAGATGTAAAATATGATGTCAAAAACAGTAAACACATGTGTGGCAGGTTGTAAAAATGAAGGGCTAAAATGCATTTGAACTCAAGAGTTAGCAACTTAAATAATCATATATATATATAAAATCTCGCTATATATAAACCTCATGGTAACCACAAACCAAAGATCTGTAATAGATACTCACACAAACAAGAGAAAGGAAACCAACATAACAATAAAGATAGTCATCAAACCACAGGGAAGAAAGCAAAAGAAGAAGAAAGAAACAACAACAACAAAAAAAACCCTGCAAAAACAATCCCAGAACAATTAACAAATTGTACTTATTAACAAATTAGTAAGTACATAGCATGTGTTAAATTTATATTTCTACCTGTTTGCTGTCAGTATACGGAAATGCAGTTGATTTTTGCACATTGATCTTGTATTCATTGACTGTACAGAACTCATTTATTGGATCTAGGAGGTGTTTTTTTGTTTGTGTGTTTGTTTTTTGGGTTTTCTATCTGTATATTCTTGGGGATTTTCTATGTAGACAATCATGTCATCTGCAAACAGAGGCAGTTTTATTTTTTCCTTTTCAATGTGTATGCCATTTTCCCCCTTGTCTTATTGCAGTGGTTAGAACTGTCAGCATTATTATTATTTTTTAAATTAATTAATTAATTAATTTTTGGCTGCATTGGGTCTTCGTTGCTATGTGCAGGTTTTCTCTAGTTGTGGCGAGCGGGGGCTACTCTTAGTTGCAGTGCGTGGGCTTCTCATTGCAGTGGCTTCTCTTGTTGCGGAGCACAGGCTCTAGGCATGTGGGCTTCAGTAGTTGTGGCATGCAGGAAAGCCTACACTCAAGCAGCTGAAAAGGGATTGAGAAAGATTATGTTTGTTTTCTCTTAAAATGCACCCAGTGATTTTCCATCTCACATTGGAGAAAGAGTACAAAGGTTTTCACAGTGTTCTATTAGACTACCAATGTCATCTAGCTATCCAGATCCACTTTTCTGACCTCATCTCCTAATGCTTTCCCCTCATGCTCTCAACTTCAGCCACAGGAACCTTCATGTTATTCTGTGAAAATGCTCGACACACTCTTGTCTCAGGGCCTGTGCACTGCCTGTTCCCTCTGCTTAGACTATTTCCCCCCTAGATAACCGTGTGGTCTAGCCCTTCATTTTCTCACATGTCTGTTCATAGGGCACATTATCAGTGAGGCCTTGCCTGACTAACTCATGTGGAATAGCAACTCTCTCCTCCATCTCCTTTACATTCTTTAAAAATAGCATTTATCAATATATGAAGTGTTATATATTTTGTTTACATTTTCTCTCCCCACTAGAATATAAGCTCCACAAGGGCAAAGACTTTCTCCTTTGTTTCCTGTTATATCATCCATGCCTGATAGTGCCTCCTACATGCAAATGCTCAACATCAGTGGAAAGAATGAATAATATCAGTGTTTGAGAGTTTAGTCTTATTGTACCCTCAATTCACTGACTTGGAAAAGGATTACACTTCAGCTATGTTAAACTCCATATGTTACTTCAGATGGCCCTATGCAGGGTGTCTCTGTTTTTTTCTTTCTACCTGGGAGGTGTTCTGGGCCTAGACAGGAGAAGAAAGGACAGTACATATGAATTGCTGACAGAGACTAGTGTAGCACAAGAGAGTAGATTGGACTAGAGGCACAGATGTCAGGAGGTATTGCTGAAACCACTTCCTTTTCTCTACCCCACAGGAAGCAAATATCTGGATACAGAACCAGTACACAACTTCTGTGTTTCTGAATAAAGCTTCTGTAGTTTCCCAGAAGGAACAAGGGCATTTCTGATTTGTGAGAGGCTGCGTGTGAAGGAGGAAGCTCAGGGACCCTGCAGCCGCTCTACTTCTTCCCTCTTCACTCTAACAAAAAGTAGTCATGATGATCTTGGAGCCAGGGTTTTTGTTGGGTCAGGACTGATAAATTTTGAAAACTGTCATCTAGAGACAGAAACCATGGGTTAGGAGAGGCATTAGTAACTGGGTAGATGGGATTTCCAGGGATGAGTTGTATCTTTTCCTAGGGAGATACTTCTGAATAGGTAATTATCATTGCTTTCCCTTCATGGAAAAATACTGATTAAAAACTTGATGCTAAATACAGTGTTTTTTTGTTTTTTTGTTTTGCGGTACACGAGCCTCTCACTGCTGCGGCCTCTCCCGTTGCGGAGCACAGGCTCCGGACGTGCATGCTCAGCGGCCATGGCTCATGGGCCCAACCGCTCCGCAGCATGTGGGATCTTCCCAGACTGGGGGACGAACCCATGTCCCCTGCCTCAGCAGGTGGACTCTCAACCACTGCACCACCAGGGAAGCCCCTAAATACAGTGTCTTTATGTTTGTAAATTCCTAACTTAAAAAATCTAAACTACTATACGTGCTGCATTTAATCCCAAAATATCCAAAATATATCAAGCTAAGGTGGTTGCAAAAGAACTTCATTATTGGGGTATTAATCATACTAAAAATAATGAAACTGTCTAATTTTAGGGAATTGGTTAGATTAATTATTGTACATTAAAAAAATGAAATGTGGGGCTTCCCTGGTGGTGCAGTGGTTGGGAGTCCGCCTGCCGATGCAGGGGGCGCGGGTTCGTGCCCCGGTCCAGGAATATCCTACATGCCGGTCCGGGAGGATCCCGTGTGCCGCGGAGCGGCTGGGCCCGTGAGCCGTGGCCGCTGGGCTTGTGCATCCGGAGCCTGTGCTCCGTGACGGGAGGTGCCACGGCAGTGAGAGGCCCGCGTACCGCAAAAAAAAAAAAAAAAAAAAAAAAATGTGGTGTTATGTATGAAGTAAAAATCATTTTTTTTGATGTAGAGCTATACATGTTTGTTTTGTAACTAAGCAAACAAAAGCAGATTATAAAGCAGCATTATAGTCTGATCCTATTACATGCCTTTGAAGAAATTACTATTTAATTTCAACTTAAGGTCACTATCAACTTATATCAATTAGTCTAGAGATTGGAAACAAAATTTATCTTAGGAAGATAACAGCTCTTTTATTAGAGAAAAATACTTTACTGTGCTCCTTGATTATGTTAAGAAACTTATCACGTTCCCCACTTCCACCCTAATGCCACATCCAGGTAGTAGAAGGTAGACAGAACAGTTAAAATTCTTCTGAATGTTACAATAAAAAGTTAAGCAATATGGAAATCATTTTCAAAAAATTATACAGTTGCTTTTCTCATTGCTGGGTTAGAAAGTCAGAGATCATTGTTTCAGGCTGGAACTTCCTTATGTGGTGGTTGTCCTTTGTAGTCATACTCATGACAAACACAACATATATGCAGCGTTTCACAGGTATAAAGAGCATTCACATCATTTGAAGTATTGGGTCCTCAGAACGGCCTATAAGATTGGCAGAGGAAAACACTCATTATCATTTGGTGAATGAAAAGATCATATCCGAGAGTTTCAATGACATACCCCAAATCTCAGAGCTGGTAACTACTAAAAAATGTTTGTGTATGTCTTAGATTTAGTAACTCAAATTTATTAGTTTCAGAGCTAAACACATACAGCTTGATTAATTCTCATTGGCCAGACTCACAGAAGACACATTTACAAACCGAAATATCAATTTTTAAAAGTTTTGTGTATTGAATATATCACTCAAGGTTTAGAACACTTGGTTGAACTATTTTTTTTTTTTTTAATATTTATTTATTTATTTTTGGCTGTGTTGGGTCTTCGCTTCTGTGTGAGGGCTTTCTCTAGTTGCAGCGAGCGGGGACCACTCTTCGTCGCGGTGCGCGGGCCTCTCACTGTCGCAGGCTCTCTTGTTGAGGAGCACAGGCTCCAGACGCGCAGGCTCAGTAGTTGTGGTGCACGGGCTTAGTTGCTCCCCGGCATGTGGGATCTTCCCAGGTCAGGACTCGAACCCATGTTCCCTGCAGTAGCAGGCAGATTCTCAACCACTGCGCCATCAGGGAAGCCCCACTTGGTTGAACTATTATAACTTAGTCCCAAGGTAATTGAAAGATAGAATTAATTCATTCATTCAATTATTCATTAAAAAATTTGAATATTTACTGATTGCCTACTTTATGCTGAATTCGGTGGTAGATGCTGACTTTTTAGTAATATACAAAAAATATATGGTCCTTATTCCCATGATGCTTAGAGTCTAATGCAGGAAGACAGACATTAAAAATTGAGATAAAGTGATCAAAGAAATATTATAGGGTGCTAGGAGCAAATCCAGTGGTGTAAACATTTGTACTGAGCTTACAGTTGTCAGGGTTCTTGATCGCAAGTGAGAAAAATACAACTCAGCTTAGGTAAAAAGAGAGAAAACAGGAGAGAAAGTGTAATGGCTGTTTTAGCCCGAGGTTTCTAGACATTGGAACCTGAGGCAAGGATTAAATTGTTGACCCTTTATTTGAGCAGCATTAAGTCAAGTGGACAAGGGCTTGGGAGAAGGGCATGAGACCAGCAGAGATGTGAGACCATGAAGTGGTACATTGTCATCCTGGTCTTGATCATAAAAAGGCGTGAAGAAACGCAGTAAGGTCACAAAACAGGTACAGCCACTTGGCTGGCAAGACTTCTCTGGAGAGGCTGCAGTGAAACATCTTGCTACCAAGTGGTCTGTGAGAACAACGAGGGATGGAGGATTTACCTGCTCCTCCTACACCCTGTGTTGGGGTGTTTCATCCAGCCATTGGAATGTTTAAAAGACATAGAATCAGAGTAAAGGGCTTATGATAGATAAGTCACTTGGACTGTGGTAGATCTTGATCCTCTCTCCTCTAAACAGACTTTCCCAACTTTTGTTATACTGTGACCCAATGCTCCAGGTGAGATATTGATCCCCTAAGCCCTTAGTTGATTGGGGTGGTGCCTGAAGTTGTTGGAACCCTTAGACCACTCATTTCCTACTGCAGCAGCCTCACTAGGGCCTTCAGATCCCCTCCAGTTTATACCAAATTACCCCCAAAATATCATGACATGGAATACTTTTGGAAGTATTGACTGGAAGTACAAGTTTTTTCTAACTTTGTCTTGTATCAGTTGAGAAGGATGTTTCTTCTCTACAAATTGTACTGGAGATGCGTATACACATGCTTAAACTTTGATCCTAGCGTAGGACAGTGATTCTCCATGGCTAAGTAGGGTGGTGGTGAAGTGACCTGCGGGTTTGTATCAGTATCAAAATCTTGGAAGAAAGTGGATTTTTCTGACTACACAGGTCTTAGAAGCTCAAGGAGACTAATTTGCTCTCTTCTCTTTTTACCTTCCACCTACTACCCATCTTTGCACATCCTTGCCACATCCAACTAATTGAGAAAAACTTTTCTAGTTCTAGTGAGCTTCTCTGCTTGATTGGAGCATATGATATCCATTAAAAGTATTAGGGAGCAAAAATGATTGAGAACTATTTGATAGTCAATCCAGATATTTTACTTGCTATTTGATATTATGGTTTCCAACATTATAGCTCACTGATTGCCACTTGGTACACTTTAGGCGCCCTCTTGGGAACTGGGAACTACCAAGCCTTATCAAAACAAATCTACAAATGACTCTTCTGGACTCCTGTTGGGGAGAACTAGACCATGGCATATTCCTTCTGTTATATGTTGAATCTTGTTTGCTTACATTTCACAGCATGGGAGTACTTTATTTTTATTCAGATTCTGGGGCCACATCCTATATAGACAGCTCCTATTATTATTTTGACAGTGAATCAGGTATCGTATTTATGACACCCTCTGTTACCTCACTTCACAGTGCACGGCTTCAAACATCATTATACATTTTGACATTTACTTTCCTCTTGGGGGCATATTTCTGAAATGGAATCACTGAATCAGAAAGAATTTGCATGAATCCTTTCACATATTGTAAGATTATTTTTCTGAAAAACTATGATTTTCCAATGCCACTAGTGATATATGTGTTTCTGAACAATCTGCTATCACTGCAATGTATTCTTTATGTTGATTTTTGTTAATTTAACTACATTGTGCCTAGGAAGATATTGAAATATAACTATACATGCCCTTCCTCTAGTTCTTCTTTCTAAGTAAAATTCATTGCTTGCTTTGCTAAGTGTCTAGGCCTGATTGAGGTCACAGGAACTAGAAGAAGCTGAGAGGGAAGTGATTGATTTCCAGAGAAAGAACACAGTAGAAAAAACATTCTGAACAAAAGAGAGTGGGAGGTTAGAGAAAGGAGAAGAGGTGATGAAATAGAAGAGTTAGGGGAAACAGGGTTGGAAGAGATATTTGAAAAGTTTTGGAAGGAATAGCTGTTATGCTGAGTGCAATTTTGAGGGAGAAAGATATAGAAACAAGATACTGAGGAAAGGCTGACTTTGTGTTGTGCAATGAAATTTTTAAAAATGTAGTTAGGAAAGAGATAACCTTCATCATGACTCCCACACTTTTTGGCTTATAGTATAAATAAATAGAAATATATCCCCATTAAGTTACAATGGTCTTCAAAATACACCCTCAAATTTAAAAGGATATTGTAGAGAAAATTAAGATATCTTAATAATGCTCATTGAGGAAATAATTGCAGTTTAGATCTGCTTATATGAGATGGAGAACCAGAATTACAGTGTTCAGTGAGTTCTTTCATATGAAGTCTAAGTAACTCCCCCTACAGGAATTTGTTTTTTAACTCTCTACCATGGCAATACAATTTCCTAATAGAGTCTTTCTTATAAGGAGAAAGATTTTGGGTACCTCTTTGCCCTTCTGCACCATGTAAGACAAGCCTTCTGGGGACTGAATGGCTGTTGTGTGCACCATTAAACAAATACTGGAACCACAAGTAGAGACCATGTGCTACCATAGACGAGAGAAACTCATGGAGGGAGATGGTAGAGGAAGACACGGAGTAGTGGTAAAAGTACCCCGCTGAAGTTTACAGGTTGGCCAACCTTGGAGGTAAAGAAATATTGCAGATTAAGTGAGATTCTGCAAGGCCCTGTTGATGCCTGCAATGCCCCCCATGACTGGCACAGATTTGGTAACAAATCCTGGACGTCCCAGGATTTGGGAAGCTAAGGGTACCTGCATTAGCACTAACCTTAGTTTTGGAGAAGAGCGACACTTGGTGGCACCCATGAAGAAAAAAGTGAACAGATCCTCTTCCTCACTCACCAAGAGGCCCGATATTGTCAGATATTCATACAATAGGAGCCAGATATATCTGGTAATGTAATTTTTTTCTGAATTTTATTTAATTTATTTTTTATACAGCAGGTTCTTATTAGTTATCCATTTTATACATATTACTGTATATATGTCAATCCCAATCTCCGAATTCATCACCCGCCCACCACCACTTTCCCCCCTTGGTGCCCATACATTTATTCTCTACATCTGTGTATCAATTTCTGCCCTACAAACTGGTTCATCTGTACCATTTTTCTAGGTTCCACATATATGCATTAATATACGGTATTTGTTATTTGCTTTCTGACTTATTTCACTCTGTATGACAGTCAATAGATACATCCAGTCTCTACAAATGAACCAATTTTGTCCCTTTTAATAGCTGAGTAATATTCCATTGTATATACGTAACACATCTTCTTTATCCATTCGTCTGTCGATCAGCATTTAGGTTGCTTCCATAACCTGGCTATTGTAAATAGCACTGCAATGAACATTAGGGTGCATGTGTCTTTTTGAATTGTGGCTTTCTCTGGGTATATGCTCAGTAGTGGGATTGCTGGATCATATGGTAATTCTATGTTTAGTTTTTTAAGGAACCTCCATACTGTTCTCCATAGTGTCTGTATCAATTTACATTCCCACCAACAGTGCAAGAGGGTTGCCTTTTCTCCACACCCTCTCCAGCATTTGTTGTTTGTAGACTTTCTGATGATGCCCATTCTAACTGGTGTGAGGTGATACCTCATTGTAGTTTTGATGTGCATTTCTCTAATAATTAATGATGTTGAGGAGCTTTTTATGTGCTTCTTAGCCACCTGTATATCTTCTTTGGAGAAATGTCTATTTAAGTCTTCTGCCCATTTTTTGATTGGGTTGTTTTTTTTTTATTATTGAGCTGCATGAGCTGTTTACATATTTTGAAGATTAATCTTTTGTCCATTGATTCGCTTGCAAATATTTTCTCCCATTCTGAGGGTTGTCTTTTGGTCTTGTTTGTAGTTTCCTTTGCTTTGCAAAAGCTTTTAAGTTTCATTAGGTCCCATTTGTTTATTTTTGTTTTTATTTCCATTACTTTAGGAGGTGGATCAAAAAAGATGTTGCTGTGATTTATGCCAAAGAATGTTCTTCCTATGATTTCCTCTAAGAGTTTTATAGTGTCTGGCCTTATATTTAGGCCTCTAATCCATTTTGAGTTTATTTTTGTGTATGGTGTTAGGGAGTGTTCTAATTTCATTCTTTTACATGTAGCTGTCCAGTTTTCCCAGCACCAGTTATTGAAGAGACTGTCTTTTCTCCATTGTATATCCTTGCCTCCTTTGTCATAGATTAGTTGACCGTAGGTGCGTGGGTTTACCTTTGGGCTTTCTATCCTGTTCCATTGATCTGTATTTCTGTTTTTGTGCCAGTACCGTATTCTCTTGATTATTGTAGCTTTGTAATATAGTCTGAAGTCAGGAGTCTGATTCCTCCAGCTCTGTTTTTTCCACTCAAGACTGCTTTGGCTATTCAGGGTCCTTTGTGTCTCCATACAAATTTTAAGATATTTTGTTCTAGTTCTGTAAAAAATACCATTGGTAATTTGATAGGGATTGCATTAAATCTGTAGATTGCTTTGGGTAGTATAGTCATTTTCAAAGAACCAGCTTTTCGTTTTATTGATTTTTGTTTCTATTTCATTTATTTCTGCTCTGATCTTTATGGTTTCTTTCCTTCTGCTAACTTTTGGTTTTGTTTGTTCTTCTTTCTCCAGTTCCTTTAGGTTTAAGATTAGATTGTTTATTTGAGATTTTTCTTGTTTCTTGAGGTAAGTTTGTATTGCTATAAACTTCTCTCTTAGAACTGCTTTTGCTGCATCCCATACGTTTTAGATCCTCATGTTTTCATTGTCATTTGTCTCTAGGTATTTTTTGATTTCCTCTTTGATTTCTTCAGTGATCTCTTGGTTATTTAGTAACATATTGTTTAGCCTCCATGCGTTTGTGTTTTTTACGGTTTTTTTCCCCTGTAATGATTTCTAATCTCAGAGCGTTGTAGTCAGAAAACAGGCTTGATATGATTTCAACTTTCTTAAATTTACTGAGGCTTGATTTGTGACCCAACATGTGATCTGTCCTGGAGAATGTTCTGTGTGCACTTGAGAAGAAACTGTAATCTGCTGTTTTTGGATGGAATGTTCTAAAAATATCAATTAAATCTATCTGGTCTATTGGGTCATTTAAAGCTTCTGTTTGCTTATTTATTTTCTGTCTGGATGATCTGTCCATTGGTGTAATTGAGGTTTTAAAGTCCCTCGCTATTATTGTGTTACTGTTGATTTCCTCTTTTATAGCTATTAGCAGTTGCCTTATGTACTGAGGTGCTCCTATGTTGGGTGCATATATATTTATAAGTGTTATATCTTCTTCTTGGATTGATCCCTTGATCATTATGTAGTGTCCTTTCTTGTCTCTTGTAACATTGTTTATTTTAAAGTCTATTTTAACTGATATGAGTATTGCTACTCCAGCTTTCTTTTGATTACCATTTGCATGGAATATCTTTTTCCATCCCCTCTCTTACAGTCTGTATGTGTCCCTAGGTCTGAAATGGGTCTCTTGTAGACAGCATATATATGGGTCTTGTTTTTGTATCCATTCAGTGAGCCTGTGTCTTTTGGTTGGAGCATTTAATCCATTCACATTTAAGGTAATTATCGATTTGTATGTTCCTATTACCATTTTCTTAATTGTTTTGGGTTTGTTTTTATAGGTCCTTTTCTTCTCTTGTGTTTCCCACTTAGAGAAGTTCCTTTAGCATTTGTTGTAGAGCTGGTTTGGTGGTGCTGAATTCTCTTAGCTTTTGTTTCTCTGTAAAGCTTTTGATTTCTCCGTCAAATCTGAATGAGATCCTTGCCTGGTAGAGTAACCTTGCTTGTAGTTTCTTCCCTTTCATCACTTTAAATATGTCATTCCACTCCCTTCTGGCTTATAGAGTTTCTGCTGAGAAATCAGCTGCTAACCTATGGGAGTTCCCTTGTATTCTATTTATCATTTTTCCCTTGTTGCTTTCAAAAATTTTTCTTTGTGTTTAAGTTTTGTCAGTTTGATTACTATTTGTCTCAGTGTGTTTTTCCTTGGATTTATCCTGTCTGGGACTCTCTGTGCTTCCTGGACTTGGATGACTATTTTCTTTCTCATGTTAGGGAAGTTTTTGACTATAATCTCTTCAAATATTTTCTTGGGTCGTTTCTCTCTCTCTTCTCCTTCTGGGACCCCTATTATGTGAGTGTTGTTGCATTTAATGTTGTCCCAGAGGTCTCTTAGGCTGCCTTCATTTCTTTTCATTCTTTTTTCTTTATTCTGTTCTGTGGCAGTGAATTCCACCATTCTGTCTTCCAGGTCACTTATCAGTTCTCCTGCCTCAGTTACTCTGCTATTGATTCATTCTACTGTGTTTTTCATTTCAGTTATTGTATTGTTCATCTCTGTTTATTTGTTCTTTAATTATTCTAGGTGCTTGTTCTTTAATCCTTCTAGGTCTTTGTTAAACATTTCTTGCATCTTCTTTCTCTTTGCCTCCATTCTGTTTCCGAGGTCCTGGATCATCTTCACTATCATTATTCTGAATTCTTTTTCTGGAAGGCTGCCTATCTTCACTTCATTTATTTGTTTTTCTTGTGTTTTTATCTTTTTCCTTCATCTGGTACATAGCTCTCTGCCTTTTCATCTTGTCTATCTTTCTGTGAATGTGTTTTTTGTTCCACAGGCTGCAGGATTGTAGTTCTTCCTGCTTCTGCTGTCTGCCCTCTCCCTGGTAATGTATTTTTTCCAGACTGTTAAAAATTTCCAAAATATAAAGTTTTCTAAAACAAATTTTGCTGACAAATCTGGGCTAAATTAGTCAAAACCACCCCTAAAATGATAGAGAGAATCCATGAAAACCCAATAAGAGCAAGATAATATCAAGGATGAGAATGAAGTTTGAAATTGAAGGGACTCTAAGAGACCCAATGAGATTTTTTAAACTTCTTTAAAAAGATTATAATAGTTTTCCTGGGTAGAAAATTTGTCAGGACAAAACCTACAGTTGCAGTTTCTGGCATTTCCCTCATCCTTGCTTTTTGTGAGAAATTCTTTGTTTGCACTGCTCTATTGGGCTGATCAATATAATCCAAGGAGAGTGTCAATGTGAATTTTGGAATTTACTGAAAGTAGCTTGAGGACACATAAAATACTTTGTAGATATTTATGGTTAGATATTTTAAATATACTGAGTAACAACAACAGCAAAAAACCCAAACAATAGGGGAAAAAAAGCAACAGAAAAACAAAAGTGATACTTAACAATGTAACTTTATGTTAATGAAAATTTAACAAGTATTTTTAAGTGGGATTTTTATAGCTTAGTTAATTATATTTCCAAGGCATTTTCAACTGCATTGATAAATTTAATGTACTATATTCTTTTTTCTTTCCTAGTAAATGGTCAGTCTAACAAAACTTCTCATGTACTTAAGTAATCACAAATCAAATAAATTGCTCTTAAAAGTATGGTGACTCTGATGTTCTCCTCATTGATGTTTACAACAGTAAAATTCTCTCATAACATTCAACTTAAAACAACAATTCTATTAAACAAATTCTCTCTCAATCATTCAGTGGTTTGTCTTACTTAACTGGTCTCCCAGGAGGTCTGATCAAGGAAATAAATGGTTGTGTTATTGTTTCTCTAAATCCAGAGCATTATCAAGCTGGGTTGGTCAGATCCTGTGCTGCCACTTATCATGCTTACCCTATGTTTACCCAAAGAAAATTTCTAATAGAGGTTTGGAGCTCTGACACACTTTGTTATGATACTTGTTTCTCTAAAGGTCCCCTGGATCCCTTGCATTTAATACATCTGGCATGTTAGTTGCTGATTGCATTCCACTGGGTGTTCTTATAAATTCAGAGGTAAGGTTTATGCTCTTGTTGAATTTGGCTATTCTATGGATTCCATTCTTTATGATATAAAACAGAAAAATGACAGCTTGTATAAATTATTAAATGAAGAGACAAATGAGAACCACAATGAAGAGAAAAAGAACACACACAAGTCATCACTTCAAGATCATCAGATTTAATCCATGGAATATTAGAAAAAAATGTGCTGTCTTCAAGAAAATATGCCAATTATTTAGGAGTATTTGGAGCTGTTTCCTAAGATTATAATGAATATTCTTCCTTAATTAGAAAATGTTTAGAGAATTAGGTGCAAAACACATTAGAACTCAAATAAATATTTATTTTTTCTCACCACCTCCAATTCTAAATCATTTACTTATTACACATTTTAAATATTGAAGTCTTATAGTTGTTAGACATTTCAATATACATATTATCTTAAATATTACAAATGTTTTAAACACTAAATAGCTAAAGATTATTTTTCAACAGAGAAAATAATGTTTTTTTAACTTTATCATATCAATCCTTCTCTTTTTATTGGAATAAAGCCCCATATCCATTAAAGAAACAATTTTAACATATTGACATAATTTGAAGTTACTAAATATTAGGAATTTGATTAATTGCCAGTCACAGAAACCTAAATTATGATGGCTTAAAAATGTGAGGAATTTGTTTTTCTTTACCTAAAAGATGCTTATCCCTGCAAAAATTAAGTCTTTGCAAGGGGGTTGACAAAATTTAATTGGGCCATGAAGGGTCCCTACCACTTCAAGTTCTACCCTTCACTCATGATATTATCTTCCTCTTACTGAATTTGACTTTTAAAAAATTGTCAACGTTCTGTGTTCCTTCTAGCTTTCTTTTCTGTCATGATTAGCACATGGACTCCATCCTAAAGGTTGCATCAGGGTTGTAGCAATAATTTTCCCATTTGAAGTAGGAAGAAAGAAGAACAGAAAGCCTTCCCTGTTGAGTCAGCCTCATCCTCTCTGAAGAGTTTTCCCAGAAGTACCACCCAACAACTTCTGCCTACATACCATTGCCCAAACTGCAGTCATATGACTACTCCTATCTGCAAAGGGAGTGGGTGGGGAATCTGGATGTTCATCTGGACACATTATTGCCCCATGTTGTTACTGAATAAGGAGAGAGTGAACGTTTGGTGGGCATCCAGCAGTCTCTGCCATAACCTGTCAAGCACCTTAGCTTTATGGTGTAGGTGAACTGATATTGCATATGGAACAGACCTCTAGGTTTAATTTTCTCAAAACTGTGAAAAATTAGTCAAACCTTGTGTTACACTCTCCATGCCAATAGATACTTCAAATCCATGCCCTATAAATGGGATAGTCTTGCAGCTCACTGTCCTTAAATTCATCTTGACAAAATTTCAAGCCTAATTTGGGTTTATGACCACCCCCAACCACTGGTCCTCCATCAGGCCTCTTTGCCATTAGATTGGATTCAACTAATTGCATTCCAGGTTCTCTCTATGTTTTTAATTGGCAGGAGTACAATTCTCATAGATACTTGGATAGCATATGATTGTAATCAGTATGTCTTACATGTCAGCTTCTGTATCTGAAACCACAGCTTCTAGAGTCTTTCTAATGAAAAGAGGAGACTTGAAGGTACACAAAGGTAAGATATAGAAAAAAGCTCTAGAAGGTAGGACAAGGGGCAAGAGAAGTAAGGAAATTGGGAAAGATGGTCATGAGTGAGATCAGGAGACTAGAGATTTGGGAAAAATCTAAAGATTATGGGGTAGGCAGATGCTGTGATTAATGCACATTGTGGAGAGAGATCTCTAAAGGGGAATTTTGGAAAGTTTTACTGTGTGCTGTATGTTGCAATATCCATCACGTCTTACTGCTCCCCACTCTTGCCACCTACTCAAGAGATAGTCTATAAAGGTCTGTGTTACTGTTTGATAATTTGAGCGGTTAAATTTCTGTATTTTTTGAAAGTGCCAAATTGCCAAAATGGATATTGAGAGATATTAGAAGCCCAATTTATTGGGGTACACTAGTGTCATGACTTGTAGTACCCAACATCTGTTCTAGGGAATTCAGTGAGGACACAATTGTGGGGTAGATTCCATAAACCTCCAGATAAGTTGTGGGAAATCCAATACTCATGGCTGATTCATGGCCAGAGACATACATATAAGTAATATGATAGAAATTCTCTATTCTACCAAAGCACGAAAGTAGGTTAGAGACGGCTGGGTGGGGACATCAAGGAACAAAAAGTCCCTTAGCTAGCAAACATTTATTGAGCATGTATTTTATTTGAGGTGTTATTCTATGTTCTGAGAACAAGATAGACAGCATTCCTTCCCCTCAGGAGCTTATATTTAGTGAGCTTAAGGTAGCACACTAAGTATCCTGCAAGGACCGTATTTGAGACAAAGAAGCAAAGTGCATGGAATGATGATCTGAAACCTATAGAAATATGGACACCTTAAGAGATGCCAACATAGAGGAATGATCTTGAAGACCGAATGGTATGAACCAGATGTCTACATGGATTAAAAAGGGACTTTTAAAAAAGGACTAGACCAATATACACCTTTCTGCACTGTGTCACACACACACCTGATCCTGGAATTATTCTCAGAGATAAGTGGAAGGGGGAAGTATTGGGTTGAGTGAGAAAACTGATATATCTGAAATTAGCCAGAATTGGCAAGATTAAAGACTATTTATTTGGCAGTATGCAGAATGGAGATTAGAAATAGAAGTTAAATTATAAAAAATAAGAGAAAATTATCATTGTTGTACATTTTAGTTTATTACTTATTCTATTTTTATTCTGTACATCTGGTTACAAATCTAATTGAAAAGGAATCATCCAGAAATCATTTTGGTGTCAGTATATTTCATGGTAATTAAGATTAGCATTTGGATTGGCATCAAAATCTATTCTAGAAGATATTAATGAACAGGATCATTAGAAAGTTTTCCATGTGATTTTGAATTAAATGAGTCTAGTATCAGAATAAACTCACTTTTATGTTGCTGACAACTCAAGGATCACTGCAGATGTAAGAATGGGGTTTCAACTTTTCAGTGAGATTCAGGTAAACTCTAATAATAGAGTAAGTATTACATTTATGGGAGTTTTAAAGGTAGTGTTTTAACCAAGTGCAGTGTAGGAAATGTCAGTGATATCCTTGCTTTAGGACTGATATCTTGAGATTTGAGTATATATGAAACACTTGGCTCTGATTTAAGGCTAGGAATGATGAGTAGGTGCCAGTTTTGGGCTCCATCAGATTTTGAATTAAGAGTAAAAGAGTCTAGATGCAGATGTTACTTCATTGCCTTCTTAAGGATGTTAAAAGGTAGGATGTTGCGTAAGCAAATACCCCATAAGTTGGGATCAAGTTGAGAGAGCAACTCAAGTTTCCTACCATGGGTTCAGGCTTAGAGATCAGGAAATGGACTGCTATGTTATACAGTAGGTCCTTGCTTTTTATGTGTTTTATATGTAGTAGTGTGTATCTGTTAATCGCCAAATCCTAATTTATCTCTCTCCCTGTCCTGCTAACCCCTTTGGTAACCATAAGTTTGTTTTCTATGTCTGTGAGTCTATTTCTGTTTTGTAAGTAAGTTTATTTGTATCACTTTTTGGATTCCACATATAAGTAATATCATATATTACTTGTCTTCCTCTGTCTGACTAACTTCACTTAGCATGATAATCTCTAGGTCCATCCATGTTGCCTCAACATGGTATTATTTCATTCTCTTTTAGGCTGGGTAATATTCATATACATATACCACATCTTCTTTACCCATTCATCTGTCCATGGACATTTAGGTTGCTTCCATGTCTTGGCTATTGTAAATAATGCTGCTATGAACATTGTGGTGCAGATATCTTTTTGAATTATAGTTTTCTCCAGATATGTGCCCAGAAGTAGGATTGCTGGATCATATGGTGACTCTATTTTTAGTCAAACAACAGATTTTTAATGTAGATGAAACAGGCTTATACTAGAAGAAGATGCCATAAAGGACTTTCATAGTTAAAGAGGAGAAGTCAATACCTGGCTTCAAAGCTTCAAAGAACAGGCTGATTCTTTTGTTAGAGGCTAATGTAACGTGATTTTAAGTTGAAGGCAATGCTCATTTACCATTCCAAAATCCTAGGGCCCATAAGAATTGTGATTAATCCAACATAAATAACAACACCTTTTTTGACCCACCTCCTAGAGTAATGAAAATTAAAATAAACAAATGGGACCTAATTAAACTTAAAAGGTTTTGCACAGCAAAGGAAACCATAAATAAGATGAAAAGACAACCCTCAGAATGGGAGAAAATATTTGCAAATGAAGCAACTGACAAAGGATTAATCTCCAAAATATACAAGCAACTTATACAGCTCAATATCAAAAGAACAAACAACCCAATCCAAAAATGAGCAGAAGACCTAAATAGACATTTCTCCAAAGAAGACATACAGATGGCCAACAAACACATGAAAAGATGTTCAACACCACTAATTATTAGAGAAATGCAAATCAAAACTACAATGAGGTATCACCTCACACCAGTCAGAATGGCCATGATCAAAAAATCTACAAACAATAAATGATGAAGAGAGTGCGGAGACAAGGGAACCCTCTTGCACTGTTGGTGGGAATGTAAATTGATACAGCCACTATGGAAAACAGTATGGAGGTTCCTTAAAAATCTAAAAACAGAACTACCATATGACCCAACAATCCCACTACTGGGCATATACCCAGAAAAAAACATAATTCAAAAATACACATGCACCCTAATGTTCATAGCAGCACTATTTACAATAGACAGGACATGGAACCAACCTAAATGTCCATTAACAGAGGAATGGATAAAGATGTGGTAAATATATACAATGGACTATTACTCAGCCATAAAAAGGAGTGAAATTGGGTCATTTGTAGAGGCAAGGATAGACCTAGACAGTGTTATACAGAGTGAAGTAAGTCAGAAATAGAAAAGAAAATATCGTATAATAATAATAATGCATATATGTGGACCCTAGAAAAAAGGTATAGATGATCTCATCTGCAAAGCAGAAATAGAGACATAGATTTAGAGAACAAATGTATGGATACCAAGTGGGGAAGGGGTGGGAAGGGAGGGATTGGGAGATTGGTATTGACACATATACAGTATTGATACTATGTATAAAATAGACAACTGATGGGAACATACTGTATAGCACAGGAAACTCTACCTAATGCACTGTGATAACCTAAATGGGAGGGAAGTCCAAAAGGGAGGGGATATCTGTATGTGTATGGCTGATTCATTTTGTTGTGCAGTGGAGGCTAACACAATATTCTAAAGCAACAATACTCCAATAAAAATTAATAATAAAAAAAGAATTGTGATTAATCTACTCTGCCTGTGTTCTGTAAATAAAACAACAAAACCTGAATGACTGCACATCTATTTATAACATGGTTTACTGAATATTTTAAGCTCACTGTTGAGACCTTCTGCTCAGAAAAAAGAGTCCTTTCAAGATATTACTGCATATATTTTTTAACATCTTTATTGGATTATAATTGTTTAACAATGGTGTGTTAGTCTCTGCTTTATAACAAAGTGAATCAGCTATATGTATACATATATCCCCATATCTCCTCCCTCTTGCGTCTCCCTCCCACCCTCCCTATCCCACCCCTCTAGGTGGTCACAAAGCACTGAGCTGATCTCCCTGTGCTATGCAGCTGCTTACCATTAGCTATCTATTTTACATTTGATAGTGTATATATGACAATGCTACTCTCTCACTTTCTCTCAGCTTACCCTTCCCTCTCCCCATGTGCAAAAGATTGTTATCTTTGCAAATCTGATAGTATTTCATGTATTTTAATTTACATTTTTCCTAATATGACTGAAGCTGAGTGTCATAGATATTTTTAATTTTTTAAATTGTCTCTTAATTTTGTTGCTTCCCCCCCCCCAATTTAGACACAATTTTATTCTTTTCAGGTCTCCACTAGAGTTCCCAATCTGATTAATTGAGTAATCAATCTTTCCCCCATTAATATTACATCATTACCATATACTAAATTCACATGTATTTTTGATTTTTTACATTATAATTTGTGACACTCATTTATACATGAACGTAGTTCTGTTTTAATGATGAGAATCTACAAAAACTTATTAGTGACGAATAAAATGCACAGATCTCAAATGTTCAGTTTGATGTATTTTGACAATTGTATCTACTTATATATCCATCTCCCCTCCAATATAGAACATATCCATCACCCCAAGAAGTTCCCATATACCTCTTTCTGATCAGTGTACAATCCCCATCCTAAAGCAATCTCTTTCTGATTTACCACTACAAATTAGTTTTGCCTGGTATTGGATATTATAGAATCATACATTATCTTCTATTTTTTCTTTTTTAAAAAAATTTGACATAATATTTTTGAGAAGAATAAATGTTTCTGCATATATCAGTACTTTGTGTTTTTTAATTGCTTAGTATTTTACCACTATATGAATATATTATCATTTATTTATTCATCCTCCTGTTGACAAATGTTTGGGTTGTTTTCAGTTTGGGGCTATAATGAATAGATCCTTACAAAGATTCTTGTACAAGTCTTTTTAAAATAAATTTATTTATTTATTTTTGGCTGTGTTGAGTCTTCGTTGCTGTGCACGGGCTTTCTCTGGTTGCAGCGAGTAGGGGTTACTCTTCGTTGCAGTGCGCAGGCTTCTCATTGCGGTAGCTTCTCTCATTGTGGAGCACAGGCTCTAGGCATGTGGGCTTCAGTAGTTGTGGCACGTGGGCTTCAGTAGTTGCGGCACGTGGGCTCTAGAGCACAGGCTCAGTAGCTGTGGCACATGGACTTAGTTGTTCTGTGGTATGTGGGATCTCCCCGGACCAGGGCTCGAACCCGTGTCCCCTGCACTGGGAGATGGATTCTTAACCACTGCGCCACCAGGGAAGTCCCCAAGTCTTTTTGAGGACATATATTTTTATGGAATATGGGATAAATATCAAGGAACATAATTGCTGGGTGAAAAGGTAGATGTGTGTTTAAATTTAGAAACTGCTGAATGGTCCTTCGAAGTAATTAGATCAGTTAATACTATCACTAGCAATGTATGAGAGTTCCAGTTGCTCCACATCCTTACCAACATTTAATGTTATCAGTTTAAAAATTATTAGCATTCTGATAAGTATTTCATTGTATATTTTATTGTGGCCTTAGTTTACCTAATGATTAATGAATGATCTTAAGCACATTTTCATGCATATATTGATCATTCATATATCTTCTTTTGTCAAATCATGCTCAAAGGTTTTGCCCAGTTTTAATTGGATTGCTCATTTTTAATTTTTTGTGACAATTTGTTGTAGAGTCTAGGTACAAACATTTTTTTCCTATTCTGCCTTGTCTATTTTTTCTTAATTGTGTCTTTTTACAAGCAAAAAATTAATTTTGATAAAGTCTAACATCAAATGTTTTTAGTGGTTAGAGCTTTTTGTGTCCTAAGAAGTCTCTAAGCAGATCTTAGGTCATGAAGATATTTTCCTAAGTTTTCTTTCAGAAGTTTGACAGATTGTGTTTTATGTTTAAGATTGTGACACATCTCAAGTTTCTATTTCTTTAGGGAAAATAGACATGTTACCAGTGTAAAGCTTACCCTTTCACCGTCTACCTCTCCATTTATTTAGGCCTTTAATTTCTCTTAGTGATATTTTGTAGTTTTTGGTGTAGAGGTGTTCTATATATGTCATTAAATCATTTACTAGGTACTTAATGTATTTTGATGCTATTGTAAATGGTGTTGTTCGAAATTTTTTTCTTTCTTTCTTTTTTTTTTTTCTGGCCACGTTTCACAGCTTGTGGGATCTCAGTTCCCCAGCCAGGAATTGAACCTAGTCCCACAACAGTGAAAACACCAAGCCCTACCAATGGACCTAACCACTCCCTGAAATTTTATTTTCCATTATTTTCCTAGTATATGGAAAAGCAACTGACTTTGTATTTTGACCTTGAATCCTCTAGTATTATTAAATTATTAGTTCTAGTAGGTGTTTTTCTTTTGTAGGTTACATAGGCTTGCTATGGACACAATCATGTTGTTTAAAAATAGCAATAGTTGGGGCTTCCCTGGTGGCACAGTGGTTGAGAGTCCGCCTGCCGATGCAGGGGACACGGGTTCATGCCCCAGTCCGGGAGAATCCCACATGCCGCGGAGTGGCTGGGCCCGTGGGCCATGGCTGCTGAACCTGCGCGTCCGGAGCCTGTGCTCCGCAATGGGAGAAGCCACAACAGTGAGAGGCCTGCGTACCGGAAAAAAAAAAAAGCAATAATTTTACTGATTTATTTTTCTAATTTGTATGCCTTTTATCATTTTTGTCATATTACACTGGCTAGGAAAGATGGTACAATGTAGAATACAAGTGGTGAAGGTAGACTGTTAACTACAGTTTCTTCAAAGTTATCCTTTATCAGCTTAAGGAAATTTTCTTTCATTTCTAGTTTACTGAGAGTTTTTGGTTTTGTTTTTAATTATGTATTGAGATTAGACGTAGCTATTGAGAGGATTCCACTCTCTGGATCTTATTCTCCTAGAGTGTGTGGGAATAAAGAATGCTTGAATTATGTTCCCTGAACCCCATATGGGTCATCCATGTGAGAGATCTGACTGGTGGAGAGAAGTGAACAGACCTTAGCAGAGAGAAGCATCAAGAGTTTTGCTTGTTGTATTATTTGTCTTTTTTTAAATGAGAAAACTAAGGTCCAAAGAGATTATCTAACTTGTTCAAGATCATACATGTCAACGCAGTAGCTGTTAACACTTGATATGTCCTCAGAAGAAGCAGTGTAAATGCAAGACTGTAATATAAACAGAGAAGAGAGTAAAAAGTGGACATTTGTGGTCACTGTCCCACAAATCTATACCAGTGCTCCCTGACCCAGAACACTCCCTCCATGTTAGAATTATTACATTGGTCAGTTAATGCAAATCTGTTGAAGACCCACCTACAGTTGTGTGTTGTGTAACAGGGCGTGGGGAAAATGTACCACAGTGTGCTAGAAGAAATCAGAATCCAGGGCTCTAGAGGCAACTCTGCCACTGCTGTATTGTGTGACCCTCGCCTCATCATTGCACCTCTATGGCCTTCAGTTTCCATTTGAAGAGAAGGGACCTGAATTAGACCAAGAGACCTTAATGGATGGTTTATAGGCTAAAAACCACCATATAGTCCCCTTAAAAGAAGTGAAACAGTAATGTATAAGCCATTGGGAGGGCTCTCTGACTCAAAAATCTCTCCTATTCTTTCCCTCTTTCTTCTTCCCCCACTTCTAAAATATCATCAGCACTTTCTTTTCTACAAGGCTGAACCTAGTCCTTCTTTTACTGGTGGAATAAAACCCCTGGACCAGTTAGTTTCTAAGTTTCCTTCCAGCTCCAATATTCTGAATATGTGGGAAGATCTTCCCTTTGGTCCTTAGGAGGTTTGAAATTCTTTCATCTAATTAAGGTCTGTTAGTTACTACACCAAGTTTGCTTATCATAGGGTAATAAAATTACCCACATAAGTTAATTCATATAGAGCTCCTAGAACAGTGTCTGGCATTTGTTAAGGGCTCTGCAATTATAAGCTATTTATAGATTAGAGTTGTTCAAGTGTTGCACAACTTCTGGAGAAAAGATCCAGAAGAAGGAAGTCTCCTGGAGCAGGTGCAGACATGGTTAGTTCTTAGGAACAATCTTCTGGATCTGAGCCTTCACAGCTGGACCCTGCCCAGGGTGTGGTTCTTATGTTGGTGTGCTTCACTTTGAGTGAGATTTGGGCCTTAAATGGACTTTGCCATCTCCAGTTCTTAATATCAGAGCCTCCAAGACTGGATAGAACTTTTTCAGATTTGAAGTCCCCCGGCTTGCTGAATTACCTCAGGGCAGGCAGCACAGAGCCTTTGCAAAGTTTTCCATACAAATGAGGCAAAAAGACTACCCTGTTGCTACCAGCTGCCACCAAAACATCTCCATTATCTCCCTTGGATCTACAATTCACATCATGCCCTAATGTGGTGAAAATGTTTAGAATTTCTTGGGTACAAATTTCTCCTAAGATTTCCCTAGTAACCAGTTGCTTTGCTAAATTACAGAAATACGTAAAATTTGTTGCTACTCTGTTACCCAATAGAGAAGACAGTGTTCACTGTTGGCTCATTCTCACCAAAACCACACTGATTTTCGGATCAAACATAAATTTTTCTTATGACTTTATCAAGGCTGAGAACTCAAAATTAAGATGTGATCGGTTATATAGATAAAAAGGACGGTTTAAATTCTTTCACAGCTGAGTTGCGGTATGAAAGTTTTATTCTATCCTTCACATATGTCTGATATTGAAACTCAGTGTAAAGTACCCAATATCAGACTATATGTGTTTTCAAAATAAACATTTATTAGCATAAACCAGAGTTTTCATTTTGAATGGGAGTCACATTATGATCAGCATGCACTTTGTATCCTGTCCTTTTCTCCCCTGTGACCTGGATGGTGGTCATCTCTGCTGCAAACTTTGTTCTCCCAATGCCCAATTTTACAGTACTCATCTCTTCTTCTCATTTCCAAAGTAAACATCCTCTCCACAAAGCATTATTGAGTATAACTTTACTGAGTTTATTAAAGTTCAGTTTATGAAATTTCTTGGTAGGGTGCAAACAAATTAATTTTATTATTTCCAATAACTTACCCTAACTTTATTGAATCTTTTGGTTTTTCACCACTAAAAGAAATCTCTAGCACATCTTCTAAATTTTCCAATCACTTTCAGGTATCAATAAGTAGTCGTCTCCTCAGATAGTAAAAAAAAGAAAGAGAAGAAAAGAAAATGATGGGGAATTCCCTGGCAGTCCGGTGGTTAGGACTCCAGGCTTCCACTGCAGAGGGCACCTGTTCCATCCCTGGTCTGGGAACTAAGATCCCTCACGCCGAGCATGGCATGGCCAAAAATAAACATCAATCAATAAATAATTCTTTTATTTTTTTTAAAAAAAGAAAAGAAAATGATAGAACATATCTGGTCCATTCTAGAACTTGACTTTCTCATCTGATGGTGTCTTCCTCACCCCTCTCTCAGCTTAGGGATGACTCCCATTTGGAAGTCTGCAGCAAGGAAATGAGATGTAATCAGTGTCATTTTTCTTTTTTGCTTCACTTTCTTCTCGATACATTAGCTGCTCTTTGGGACCCCTCAGGAAGTAGGGAGGAGCAGGGTAGGAAGAGTTAATGAAAAAAGACAA
The DNA here is from genome assembly GCF_963924675.1 of Phocoena phocoena. Lineage (NCBI taxonomy): Eukaryota > Metazoa > Chordata > Mammalia > Artiodactyla > Phocoenidae > Phocoena > Phocoena phocoena. The sequence goes on along the minus strand of NC_089219.1, from coordinate 114,760,901 downwards.
AGTCTTCTGTGAGGAGTGGGGCAGTTATATATTCTTGTCTTGTTCCTGATCTTAGAGAAAAAAACTTTCAGCTTTTCACTGTTAAATATGATGTTAACTGTGGGTTTTTCATATATATATATATATATATATATATATATATATATTTATATATATATATGTCACATATATATAACAGATAGATAGATAGATAGACAGGTATGACCTTTTTAATGTTAAGGTACATTCCATTTATATTTAATTTAAGAGTTTTTAACATGAAAGGATATCCAATTTTGTCATATGATTTTTCTGCATCTATTGAGATGATCAGACAACTTTTAATCTTCATTTTGTTTCTGAGCTGTATCATATTTCTTTTTAAAATTTATTTATTTTTGGCTATGTTGGGTCTTCATTGCTGCGTGCGGGCTTACTCTAGTTGCAGCTAGCAGGGGATGCTCTTCATTGCAGTGTGTGGGCTTCTTATTGTGGTGGCTTCTCTTGTTGTGGAGCACGGGCTCTAGGCGTGTGGGCTTCAGTCGTTGTGGCACAGGGGCTCAGTAGTTGTGGCTCACGGACTCTAGAGCTCAGTCTCAGTAATTGTGACTCAGGGGCTTAGTTGTTCTACGGCATGTGGGATCTTCCCGGACCAGGCCTCAAACCCTTTTTGTATACATTTGCAGGCAGATTCGTAAACACTGCACCACCACAGAAGTCCCTGTATCACATTTATTGATTTGTGTAATGTTGTGCTATCCTTGCATCCCAGGGCTAAATTCCAGTTGATCATGGTATATGATCCTTTAATAATTTGTTGAATTCTGTTTGCTAGTATAAATTGTTGAGGATTTTTACATCTATGTTTATCTGTGATATTGGTTGGTAATTTTCTTTTCTTGTAGTTTCCTTGTCTGTCTTTAGTCTCAGGGTAATGCTGGCCTTATAAAATGAATTTGAAAGTGTTACCTCCTCTTCAATCTTTTGGAAGAATTTGAGGAGGATTGGTATTAATTCTTCTTTAAACGTTTAGTAGAATTTTTCTGTAAAGCCATCTGGTCCTCAACTTTTCTTTATGGGAAGTTTTGATTACTGATTCAATCTTTTCCATTGCTATTGGTTTCTTTAGGTTTTATATTTCTTCATTATTCAGTCTTTGTAGGTTGTATGTTTTAGGAATTTACTCATTTCTTCTGGGTTTTCTAATTTTTTGGCATATAATTGTTCATAGTAGTTTCTTATGATCCTTAGTATCTCTGTGTTATCAATTGTAATGTCTCCTCTTTCATCTGTGTTTTTATTTATTTGAGTCTTCTCTCTTTTTCCTTAATCTAGCAAAAGTTTTGTCAGTTTTGTTTATCTATTTTATAAAACTAGCTCTTAGTTTTATTAATCTTTTTTTATCACCTTTCTAATCTCTATTTCATTGACTTCTGCTCTGATCTTTGTTATTTCTTCCCTACTACTAACTTTGGGCTTAGTTTGTTCTTTTTCTAGTTCTTTGAGGCCTAATATATGTTCTATCCTGGAGAATATTCTACATGCTATTGAGAAGAATGTGCTTTCTTCTGATGTTAAATGAAATGTTCTGCATATATCTATTAGGTTTGGTCTATTTGGTCTAATGTGTAGTTTACATCTGATATTTCCATATTGATTTTCTGTCTTGATGATTATCCATTGTTGAAAGTGGGGTATTGAAGTCCCCTATTATTATTATTATTTTTGGCTATGCTGTACAGCATGCAGGATCTTAGTTCCCCAACCAGGGATCAAACCCGTGCCCCCTGCAATGGAAGAGTGGAGTCCTAACCACTGGACTGTTGGGGAATTCCCCCCTACTATTATTGTTTTGCTGTCTAATTCTCCTTTCATATATGTAGATATTTATATCATAAATTTAGGTGCTACAATGTTGGCTACATAGATATTTACAATTGTTATATACTTTAAATTTTTTTTTTTTTTTTTTTTTTACTGAAGTATAGTGATGAGGCAGCATAGTGCAGTGATGTCTAGTAACCCCTGGGAAACTGCCCAATCTGTGGCTGGTTCATCAGACAGCTCCTCTTGCTGTCTTCTCGTGGGCCCCATACTGACCATTTATCCTTATGCTACCAGAATATGGGCTTTTTTTTAAAACATGGGAATGTCTGTCTTTCATAGGGACTAGGTTTAGGATCAGGGATGTCCAGGGAACCAACTTTGGGGCACAGAAAAACTAATAAAGGCTAATTATTATTAGGAAATAAGCTGGCCTTCTGTGCTTGGTGCTTATCTGAGGAGTCACTCTATAAGCTACTTGCTTTGCTGTCATTTTTGATTTCCCATTTAAAAAAGGAACATGAAAGTAGATTAAGCAAGATTAAATTAGTTAAATATTTATTCAATAAAAGGCAGAAATGAAAACTGATCATTCTAGCAAAAAAGGTATAAATCCTCTTCAACAGAACTACCCCAAATGGTCAAAGTAACTTGTTCAAGGCCACATGGTTATTAAGTGACTGAGATGGAATTTTAACTAGGTCCACTTGCCTCCAAAGCACATGCTCTTAGCCTTTGCACTGTAATGCCTCTTTCTAAGGATGATTCCAGGAAAGTCCAGAAAAGCAGGTTGAAATGCCCTGGCCGGAGCACACACCAAGGACATAAGAAGAGCTAGGGCCAGTTTTCTGCCAGCAGGAAGTGGACAGCCAGGAAGGATACACACAGGACAGCCAGGTTTACAGGGTTTCCTCCCTGCATACTCTACTCTTTTGGCTGCCATCACCCGTTCTCCTCTCTCTTGGATTTCTTGCTTCTGGTACCTGAAGAGTGAGAGGCCATAAAGCCTTTATCATATCCTGAGAGAGGCCACAGCCCAGGTGTCCTGCCTGTCCTTCAGCATGAACAAGGACCCTCAGCCCAACAGAGGTGATGCTGGTATTTTAATAAGGATTTAGGATCTCTTCCCTGACCATGTTTAGAATACTTTTGCAATTTTGAGACTTGGTGACAACAAAATAATTAATAATAATCACCCAACCATAAATAATGGAATCGATTAACAGGCCATATGAATAAACATCTGCAGTTATAGATCACGTCCTCTGGGACAATCTATTTTGTCTTCAGATTTTCCTCATGATGAGTTGAAAATAAATGTTTTCCAGAAGTGTCCATATGTAAGTCTTGTTATCTCCTCAGGAACACCACAAAGAAATTTTCTTCTAAATACCTGAAGACTGTGCTCATGCTCCCTCCATCCCAAGTCCTGGATCTATTCCTTATTTTGAGCTCCTCCTCCATCCTGGTTGCTATGGGAGAGGGAGGCAGATAAACAAATGAGAGCAGCAGAAGGCAATCAGTGGTGCTATTTACAGGGGTTTACAGATGTACACAGGAAAGGACAGCCATACCGACCAGAAGCCTGATTTCAGATCAATTATTATAGAAAGGCAGCCCACGAGCCCCAGTCATTCTGACAACCATCTCAGGATGTCAGTCTTTACCTTCTCCCACCCAGGAAGCACACGCCAGTGACTCTCACCTGTGAGTTCAGCCCCACCCAGTTCTAAAGCCAATCCTGCGTGAGATAGGTGCCCATTAAAAACCTTGTCCCACCAAGAGTGACTGAAATGGGTCTTCCTGGAAAATATCTATCCCATTATTATGGTGGTAGACACCTGATTGACTTAGTATCCTATTAGCTCTTCAGATCATCCTTTGATTATGCACACCCCAGATAGACAGAGTACTTATTTCATGCCATTTTTTTCTCTTAGGGACTCTAAAGTCTCTATCCCCCAGCCCACACAAGACAATGTGGACATAATGGACAAGAGATGATGTTTCTTTCTCTTTAAATTAATTAATTAATTAATTAATTATATTTTTGGCTGCATTGGGTCTTCGTTGTTGTGTGTGGACTTTCTCTAGTTGTGGCAAGCAGGGGTTACTCTTTGTTATGGTGCACTGGCTTCTCCTTGTGGTGGCTTCTCTTGTTGTGGAGCACGGGCTCTAGGCATGTGTGCTTCAATAGGTGTGGTGCGTGGACTCAGTAGTTGTGGCTCATGGGCTCTAGAGTGCAGGCTCAGTAGTTGTGGCACATGGGCTTAGTTGCTCCATGGCATGTGGAATCTTCCCAGGCGAGGGATGGATCCCATGTCCCCTGCATTGGCAGGAGGATTCTTAACCACTGAGCCACCAGGGAAGTCCCGAGACGATGTTTCTTATGGTTCTAACTGCTCAATGATATTCTTTGCCTGATAATATAATCATTTATTCATTCACAGAGTCAACAATCATTTATTCCATGTCAAACACTGGGAATGCAAGGGGAACAACTCAGATGGTTTCCTATTCTCACAGAGACCACTAATAATTGACATATTCAGTTATTTGTCAGAGGGATTTCACCTTGATGCTAAACCAGCAGAGCATGTAGCTCATCCTTCATTACAGTATCCCAGAGAGGGTCTTCTATGCTCTTATGTGTGTTATATACTGATGTTCTCCGGACAATTATCTACTTCCACACTGCTTTGGGCTTACCACTCCCTGCATCCCACCCCATCTTCTTCACCTGGATAAGCCTTCTACTGATAACCCCTTCTCAATTCCCTAAACTTCTCAGCTTCTGAAACTTCTACCTTCATTCTCTTTCAGTTCCCTGACTTGGGACTTGTCATTGCCCAGAACTGCTTCTCCTCTAAAACCCTAACCACTCCTCTCGAAATCTCTGAACAAATTTCCATCACTTGAACTTTCTAGCACTTTCCTTTTCCCCAGCCCTTCCTCAGTAAGATCCTCTTTCCTACCACTTATTTCTGTTTTCACTTTTTATCAACCCATTTCCTGATCTCTAAGTCTTGCCAGCCACTTGAGTTGCTTTCTCATCTCAAACTCCCTGACTCTGTCAGGCTCCCAACATACTTTTCTTACAAGGCTCCAACTTTGAATTGGTCAGGCTGATAATCTCACACTGACCTCTTGATTGTAGCTTGACAGGGCACGTTGGTGCCGCTTAGCAAATGCAGGTTTTCAATCCAGTGCTTGTCTTTATCCAGGGTCTCCTTCCCCCTCAGTGATTATTTCAGACCCTTACCATTTTTCAGAAGCTTCCTCTCCAATCCAGACTCCCTGGCTCCTATTAAGCAACTTATCTTCCATTTCACCCCCAAAACACTATGAGGTGTAGTGCCCTACTTTCTACCTACCGTAGCTGACATTTATTTTTATTTTCTCCTTCTGTCACAATTTTTCCTTCCAGAAATCTGGGAATCATCTTAAATGACTACTTACTCCTTATGGTCACATCCAAAGAGCAAAGTCTTCTTACAGATTCTACAATTAACTCTCTCTCATATCCATCCCCTCCCCTGGACACCCTTTGGCACCCTGGCAGTTTAGACTCTCTTTTGCTCTCTGGACTGGTGCAGTGGTCTCTTCATGAATCTCCCTGACTCCAGACTTCCCCCATTCCAATTTCTCCTTCAAGCTGCAGTCAGAATGCATGCTCTAAAATGCATACCATCCTTCAATAGTTTTTTGTTCCCTTAGCATAATGCTCTTTCTGATTGAAAAAGCTTCCTTTTCCTTTCTTCATGTTCTTGACTCTGTTAATAAAATACTATAGTTGGGAGAAAGCTTTTGTCTTTATTTTTTTCTCTCCTTTTCTTTCACTTAATCTTCTACATTATATGTGGAGAAATATATCTCAATCTTGAAGCCTGAGCTCTCCGGTGGATTTGTCTGCCCACAGGCCACATGAAGTCTTTTCTCCTCCACGGGTAAACTCAGTAGGGCAGGTCTGACTTCTGAAGGCTGAAGGTAAAAACATAGGATCTTGGATCCCAGTTGCAAACTAATCTAGATTCCTCAAAGTAAAGCTGATGTTTTGAGCCTTTTCTGAATTCTGTGTCTCTTACTGCAACATTTCAGAATCTGCCGAGGGTGGAATGTGAGTAATTAGCATTTACAAGACATTTATAATGGACTCTCCATCATCTGGATCCTATTGATACCTTCATATTACATAGTCTTCACATTTCAACACCAATATCTCCTGACACCTGACCACCAAGCAGGCTGTGACCAGCCATTTCAAACTACCTGTCATTGCTTAAATAGGTAATACTGTTTCATTTGTCTGTTTATGCACAGCAAAGTCTTTTCCCATTCTGATTCTCCATGCTACTCATCCTTTAATTCCTGTTCAAGTGTCATCATCTCTCTAAAGTCTATTATTTGCACCAAGTAAAGGTGACCATTTCCTCCACTGTGTTCCCAAAGTTTCTTATACTTTCCTCTCTTACAGCTGTTTTTATGTGCTATTACAATTACTAGACCATGTCATTTTGCAGCACCAAACTCTCCCTTATTCATCAGTGTACTCCCTTGACCCATCGCATTCACCTAACACATATGGCAGCTAAAAACTTTCTACTGAATATAATAATATGGAAATTATAGGAAGAAAAACAGGATTAAAAATAAATACCTATAATGAAGTAATCTTTGTATAGAGTGATCCGAATATTACAAAGAAGCTAAGATGTTTCATTAGAGAGACAAAATTACCCTGTTTGAAATAGTAGGGAGTGATGTTAGTATATGTAGTTGAGTTCTTGAATAGTCTAGAGTTGAGTAGCTCTTGAAGCAAAGCTATACTTAAGGGCTTCCCTGGGGACGCAGTGGCTGAGAGTCCGCCTGCTGATGCGGGGGACACGGGTTCGTGCCCCGGTCTGGGAAGATCCCACATGCTGTGGAGCGGCTAGACCCGTGAGCCACGGCCGCTGAGCCTGCGCGTCCGGAGCCTGTGCTCCGCAACGGGAGAGGTCACAACAGTGAGAGGCCCGCATACCGCAAAAACAAAAACAAAAACAAAAACAAAAAAGCTATACTTAATAGCAAGGCAGGGGGACCTGGGAATACTGAGGGTCTTGCTACTCAATCCCTGCCCACCATATCTTAGACTTAAGAACGACTTGATTTCATTACCATAAGGACCTGTTTCCCTTCAACTTCCAAAGATGGGCATAAATGAGGACAAGCATAGAAGAAAAGCAGATCCAAGTCCTAGGCCCTCTGCTTAACACTGGAAAACCTGGTTTGAAGGAAATAAATCCAGCCCTATTTGCAGAGACTGACACCTTGACTCTGGATTACCATCTTGACTCTGGATTATGGTGCCCGCAAGGGCAACTCTGGAGTTGTTCTGTGATATCTGGCTTCTATATTTTCTAGTCACTTCCACCTGGAAGGAGAGAATTGAAATTGGCCTATTGCCCCCCACACACCATACATAGGGGACAAGCATTGCTTGATATTCTAATGTGAAGTGACCCCATTCTTGGTACTTGCCTTTCCTTATGGGAGTTGTTTCCCCTGTTTACATAGTGAAGGGACTGAAGCAGAGACTGATGGAGCTGGGATTACAGCTGAACCAAATCATAACAGCTTGGGAATATTTTGTTTGTTTTCTTTGGTTTTCAGCATCTTTCTGTCAGTTCTGGCCACCTCCCTTCCTCTGGGGACATGCTGAATTCAGCAAGTCCAGTTCTATCAGTTCTGCCCCCTGAGCCCATTGGTTTCTGGTCATCTGATAAAGCCTCTGCCACAGGCAGGACCTTCCTCCTTCCCTCCTCCCAGCACACTTGCAACCAAAGCTGAATATTGCTGTTCTGGGACTTCCTGCCAGCCTTACAATTCAGCTCACCATCTCCAGCTACCTGGGTCATGGCTTTGCTATTCTTCTTGATCCTTGGTGAGTATTTCTGCTCCTTTTGGTCTAGGCTTCAGAATACTCTGGAACTTTGATTGTGGGAATCCTCTCCTTGCCCATCTGGTGCAGATCTAGGTATCATTCAAGGAAAGGCTCTTCCTTGCTCTCCTCCTTTCTCTATACCTGGCAATTATTCTAAATCCCCAAAGCCACTTAATTTATACCCAATTTATAATCCACCTTGATTACCAAAAAATTTCCTATTTCCCTATATTTGCACTAACAAATTTGTACATAAATTTTCCTAAATGCACTATTTATAAAAAGACAAATAAATGGACCAAGGTTAGCAGCAGATAAAGCAAGAAAAGGAAGTAGAACTGCAGGACAAACAACTTTCATTTATCATATTGTGTTTCATTTATCAAATGTGTTTCATATAATGTTTCCCTAGTTTTTCCCAGTTTCTTATTGCTTAGATTAATTTAGAGTAAATGGGGATTTTGGAATCAAAGAGATAGGAGTTTCAATCCTTGTTCTTTGATTTCTTAGCTGTCTGAATTTTAAAGTTACTGTATCTTTCTGAAATCTCATTCTCATCTATGAAATAAAGATAAACATCCTCAGATGTCTGTTAGGCACGTTTTCACAAGATAACAGCGCCTGCTAGGTCCCTTCCCTAATCAATCACATCCATTTTAATTATCTTGTTGATCCAGTACATCACTGAAGCCCACACTGGTTTCTCAGTTGGACACTTGTGTGCTCTATGCAGGGTGCTGGCCACATGCTTAAACATCTATATACCCCTTATATCACCTAACAGATAGTCCCACCCATTATGAAGGTGCTGTTGAATTTCTCAGACTTACCTTCAGTCACACCTCCTTCATGAAGCTTTCCTTATCTGTGACACCCATAGTCATCCACCCTGCTACAGAGTATTCAAGTTACTTTTGGGCTATGTCACTTTCACACCTACATATCAGGTTCATCACATTCAGTTTCCTTTGCATGTACACATGTTTTGTGTTCTTTATTAGACATGTAGGGTGTTATGTATAATATAATTTTGAGTTTTAGACAATTGCACACAAGGTCTCGTTGAGTCTGGGAGTGGCCATATCCTGAAAACTAAGGACATGGGGTTATTAAGAAATTATTTGGAAAGCAAGTATTTGGAAGAAAATGTTCCAGGACAAGCCAATGAAATACATAGATTTACCTAAAAAGCTCTAGGCTGGAAGTCCAAAGATATTAACTCCTTCAGAAAGATCCTATAAGATGGGATGACAGGCAGGGGTTGGGAATGATGAGTTCTGCAGTTCAAAGGCCACTGACACTCAACAGGTTTCAGGACTCTCTCTACAGCATTAGGAGGGAGCCTAATGAATAGAAGAGTCTGATCATGTAGATATCCTGTAGGAAGAAACTCTGGTGGTTCAAAGATGTGCTGGTGCTTAAACCTGGAAGTTTGGAACTCAATGTAGAACTGCTTTCTGACCTATTAATCAGGATTCAGCAAACTACAGCCTGCAAACTAAGAATGGATTTTACATTTTTAAATGGTGGAAAAAAATCAAAAGAAGAATAATATTTTGTGACACGTGAAAATATGTCAATTTCATTGTCCATAAATAAAGGTTTATTGGAACACGGCCATGCTCAGTCATTTATATATATATGGCTGCACTAATGCTACAATGACAGAGTCGAGTAGTTAAAACAGACTATATGGCCCACAAAGCCTAAAATATTTACAATCTGTCCCTTTACAGAAGAAGTTTGCTGACCCTGGTCTAAATGCAGTGTCAGTGAACACATACATATCCTGCCATTTTTCCCTATGCTCTGTGCTGCTTCCTATGACATTTTTATCTTCCCCAACCAGTGTGTCTGCCCAGAGGCCTCTAGCATGCTTTCCTTTTGAGTGCAGATGTTGCATCACCACACTTTTACTTTAGGTGGTAATCACCAATCAGTCTAATTGACTAGAATAGAAAACCAAATCCATCCATGCCTGGGGTAAAGCCAATATCAGATGTAAAGGGAACATGATGGGTCAGTTAGCTATGGTAGAACTGGTTTTGTGGTTCCTAGTCAGTGCCCATGTGTCCTTTGAGACTGGTCATTCCAGGAAGAAAAGGTCCTAAGAAGGACTAACTTTGGAGGCTGTGTATTTACCACTCTAACTGTCCCACAAAGTTTGGCAAAGGCTTTCTAGAGAGTTGCATTTTTGAACAAAGCCTTGGAAATTGACTACATGATCTCATTCACTTCTCTCTTTTTTCCTCAGCCTTTTGTACTGGACTTGGCCTCTCAGGTAAGATTTTTGGGTTCCTAACAGGGAGGACTTTAAGCTCTGGAGAGTGGAAATTCTGAAACTTCTCTGGGCCATGGAGAGAGCCTCTGGTTCAAAACAGCCCAAGTAGATTTCCTTTCTGGTTTCCCAACCCACCCACTCAGTCTTATGTGGGTAGATTTCCACATAAGAAAAAAGTTGGGTGGTTTATCTTGCAAGGGGATTCCTCTTCAATTGGCTTCTGTGACCCAAGGCTCTCGGCCACATCTAAGTAGCAGAGGGCTTTGTTTCAGGCTCAGAAGACACCTCACCCCCTGGGAAACAAACCTCCTTTTGCCCTGCTGAATTCTACCATTTCCAGTTCTCTCTGCTAGCTTTAATGGTACCATTGAACTAGAAATGCATCAGCTTCTGTGCAGCATATGGCTCCACCAGCAGAGTGCAGGTTGGATTTCAGCCACCACTGGCCATTTCTGTGAGGAGTCTTTGGGCAGAGCACAAACAGCTCAACTGAGGAGAGAAAGGGGCTGCAAAGAGAGAATTAGTCTGTGGGAGAGGAAGGCTCTGATGACCCAAAATCAAGGGGATTGGCTGTGGATTATGAGTTTCTTTGACATTATCCCTTCAGCCTAGTCTTTCTCTTGATAGTAGAGGCTTTACCAGAGAGGGGCAGCTACAAACTCCTCTATGAATATAGAGGATTTTACACCCTGATAGATGCAGTTTGATTCCTTAAAGGAGTGCTGCTTCTGGGTCTCAGTCCAATACTCAGATTACTTGGTCTTTCTTCTCTGACCTCCAGGGCTATCCCTTACTGCAAGTGCCGGGAGACACCTGCTCTCTTTATAGCCTTCTCACATCCTAAGATGTTTCTCCTCCACCCCGGGGTCCCTCTTTCAAGACCTCAGCTAATAAAGTAAGCTAACACACTGCCTAGGACACACTGCCCTGATGAGCCCCTCTGTTCTTCTCTCTAGCTTTCAAATCTTTCCTCAGACCTTCTCTCCCCTCAAGCTGGATTTCTTTTATACTTATTCTGTGTTCCTCTCTCTCTCTCTCTTACTGTCTCTCTGTCTCTTTTTAAAAACATATTTCTTCTTTCTTAGGAGGTGTTCTAGTCCTCCACTTCATGAAAATGAACATTTATTTAAAACCAGAGTTTTATCACTCAAAATAAAATGAAATAACATATGCATGATTCTGATAACTAATATTTGCTGGAGTACACAATAATGCCTATCCAAGCTCTAATCTTAGTTACAATGACCCAAAAGTTATTTCTAGATGACTCTTCTTGAATTATATTTGTATTCAGATATACATGCCTTAAACTTTGGTGTGCAAAAATGGAGACTTTTCTTATTTTTTATAGTTTTATTTTAATTTCTATCTCTAACCTCCATTCTTCATATTGCTTCCCTCAAGAAATTATGGAAGAAAAGGAGAAGAACAAAAACAAATGAACAAACCAAACATAAACTTCCCAGTGTGATTTAAAATCAGGTCAGACTTTTTTCACCCAACAGCTTTTTCTGGGGTTGATGCCAAGTTCTAGGGAGTTTATGCAGAGTTGAGACAAGGTAGGCAGTGGAAAATCTTGTCCTGAGAAATTGTATTCCATTTTTGCTGGGATCTGGGTCATTCCATGTGACCCATGTTGTCACATGTTATACTGTTCATATTCTAATAGATCACAGACCACCAGTCTGAATGTGGCCCCTCCAGGTTCAACAGACCTCTCCATGGATGCATGGCAAATTTAGGTTTTCTTTCTCACTCTATCACTCTGGGGCTGAGGGGACTTGGCGGGATTGCCTCAAGCCTATTAAATATAATCTCTTTGAGGGCAACAATGCTAACTATCTTGTCATCACTATTCTCTGAGTTCATAAAACAATACCTGGAATGTAGTATCCAGAAGTTTATTTCCTGATGGGCTCTTCCCTGGGCTCCATACACAACCATCTCTACTCCATGTCTAAGTCTTAGTAGAAGGGAAATAATTTCTATTAGTCTTTTCTACCTCACAGTTGTAGTCAAGAAGCAGAAACACATCCTGGATTCCTCAGAAATTATCTGGAGGCTCTGTGAAGCATATCTCCTACTCCCAACCCCTAGAATCCTCTAGACTCAGTTTTGGGGCCCTGAGACTCTGAGGGTCTGATTCTTCCTTTGCCCAGTATTCTCTATATTTCTTCTGAGCTGGGTTCTTGGACATGGGAAAATGTCATAGAAGTAGCAAGGATGAGTGGTAGTGGATCATTGATACTGGGAGAGAGATTTAGGTTGTTCAGCCCAAATTATATCCAGACACCTTGTCTCAATCTAGCTGCCATGGGGAGAGACAGAGTCATGAGGAAGAAAGGACAAAAACAGATATCATCTCTACACTCCTGTTCTGACCTGGGTTTTCCACTATTTGACAGTGTGACCACATGACCTTGAATTTCATGAGGATCATTTTCTTCATCAGTGAAATGGTGGGGTAGACTTGATGATCTCTATAGATCCTTCTTATCCTGACCACCAAAGATTCTAAAAACTCTGCTGGATGTTCAACCAACATCTTTCTCTTAATCTTCAAACATCTAGATATGACTGCTGGTTTTCAAAAACTAGCAGTCATATCTAGGTGTCTTGAAGTGGAGTTTCTTGGTAGGGTACAATTAAGAGTGTAGCAGGGCTAGAACTCAGAGATGGAGTCCTGAAGTTCCTCTTCCTCCTCTTCTCTTTTGGCCCATCCTTTCTCATCCCTCAATTTTCCATGCACTGGAAGTGGTGGAAGAGTTCTAAGAAGACTGCATACATGCCTGACTACTCTCTGGGCTCCTCCCAGATCTCCAGCCAATATCTCATTTCTTTGCAGAGTCTTCATCCAGAACGCGACTGGTGGGAGGTCACCATCGCTGTGAAGGGCGGGTGGAAGTGGAACGGAACGGCCAGTGGGGCACCGTGTGTGATGACGGCTGGGACATGAAAGATGTGGAAGTGGTGTGCCGGGAGCTGGGCTGTGGAGCAGCCACAAGGACACCCAGTGGTACTTTATATAAGCCATTGGCAGAAAAAGACCAAAAAGTCCTCATCCAAGCGGTCAACTGCAGTGGGATGGAAAGTAAACTGATTCACTGTGAGCAAGAGGAAGATGTTTTTGATTGTTCCCACAATGAGGATGCAGGGGCTATGTGTGAAAGTGAGTATGGCAGGGCTCAAGGACTATCTGCCAGCTGCCCACACCCCACATGACCACTCTTTGTCCTTATTCTCCACCATGAACTAATGGCTAATTAGCTCCTTGTCCTCCACATCTTACACTTCCTCAATTGTGGACACTGGAGACAAACATTATCCTCAGGTAGAATTGCTACTCATCCTTGGTTGAGCTAATGATTTTCTCTTAGTTTCAATCTATATGAGAACCTGTTTCTCTTCTTCACACACACAAACATGCACAAATCCAACAACCACTAAACATTTGCATCTAGAGCTCAGGTGGAGTTATGGGGAAGAAATGAGCTCCCAAAGTATAATGCATGCTTTTTCAGTTCTCAAGGAGTCCACCATCTAGCTAGGTAGACAGGAGACACTCACAGGAAACCAATACACAACAACTGTGTGTATATCTATCTATCTATCTATATACACATACATACATATATATGTGAATATATATATATATATATAATTGTTGTTGTTGTATTCCTTTGCGCCATTCATATATTTGCTTTCTATGTATTAATAATTTCTCTCTCTGTGTCTATCTCCTCCTCCATTAGACTGTGATTTGGCTAAGGGACTAGTTCATGTCTTCTCTTTGTTACCCCACAGTTTATTATCAGAGAAACAATCACTAAATGCTTGCGCCCTGATGCTGAGGTCTCATTCTTATTTCTTAGAAAAATTCAGTGTTAGGAGCCCCCTTTTCTGGGAAGGATGTGTTCTTACAAAGAGCAGATGCTTCATCTTTCTTTTCCCATAGTTCCAGAGACTGTGCGGCTGGTTGGTGGCCCTGGTCGCTGCAAAGGGCGAGTGGAGGTGAAGCACCGAGAGCAATGGGGCACCGTGTGCAAAGCAGGCTGGAATCTCTCAGCCGCGAAGGTGGTGTGCTGGCAGCTGGGGTGTGGGAGGGCCACACTTACCCAAAGATGCTGCAACAAGGATACACAGGGCCAAGGGCCCATCTGGCTGAGTAAGGTGTCATGCTCAGGACAAGAAGAAAGCCTTCAAGATTGCCCTTCTGGGATCTGGGGGAAGAATAACTGCACCCATGATGAGGACACATGTGTCGAATGCGAAGGTAATGCCTATAAGTCCAGCGACTAGGTTCATTCATGAATTTGATTAAATGGAATTCTATTCAACCAATGTTTACAAAGAACTACTCATGCATCACATAACCATGGCAAAGTTATTTAAGTGTGCTGCTCATCAATTGTCTTGTTTTTAAAATGGAGATAATGATGCTTACCTTTGTATATGAAAATGCTTTAAATGATATTAAGCAATGAATTAATATGAACTATTATTATATTGAATTCTATATAATAGGAAAAGACACACCATTCCATGTACTTGTTGAAGTCTCCAATTTTAAAAAACAACTAGAAAGTCATTCATAAATATTAGACTTTTATAAAATAAATGGGAAAGTGAAAAGATCTTAGTTAAGGAGACGGTCCTGGGCCACATGAATTGGAACCTAGAGCAAGGGTTATAATCACAGAAACTAATCATATAATCACAGAAACACAGGTAAAGAGTTTCAAAAGTGCTGATGGGATTTGAATGAGGATGTAGATGATGTTATTTTTTCTTCTTTTCATGTCTCTCTCCATCCCCTGACCCTGCAGATCCCTTTGACTTGAGGCTGGTAGGAGGAGACACCCGCTGCTCTGGGAGACTGGAGGTGCTGCACAAGGGCGAATGGGGTTCTGTCTGTGATGATGGCTGGGGAGAAAAGGAGGAAAAGGTGGTGTGCAAGCAACTGGGCTGTGGGGAGTCAATCTTGCTATCTGCCAAAGCCCGGAGAAACTTTGGCCTTGGAGCTGGCCGCATCTGGCTAGATGATGTTCATTGCTCAGGGAAGGAGCAGTCCCTGGAACAGTGTCGGCACAGGTTCTGGGGGCATCACAACTGCAACCACAAGGAAGATGTGGCCGTGACCTGCTTAGGTAAGTCCTGTAGATGGAACCCAAGGGGACTGACATTGAGGGAGGTGAAGAAGAGTGTGGTGGGGGTGAACTCTGAGGATAAGAGTTATTCTACCAGTGCCATACAGCTGCCCATAATTGTCACCTACTTTATGTGTTCTTCAAGGGATTTAATTGAGACATTCTAGTAGTGAATAGACTGATAAGAATAATAATAACTCCCATACCATACAGTTATTGAATATGAGAACAAAAAGCATTTTGAAAATTATTGAATTAACACCTTTATATTAAACATGAAGAAAGTAAGAGTCAGTCAATAAGTAACTTTCCAAAATCATAAAAATTGTTTCCAAATGATAGGGCAGAACTAAGATGACCAGTATTGACTCTTAACTCAGGATTACTTGTCTTAGATGACCTCAGTCCTCAAACTCTAAGTTTAAACTATAGAAAATTGTCCCATCTCATTCTACCTATTGTGACTCCCCAGATATTAAGTTAACCTGTGGGAATGGGGCTGGGGTAGGGGGCTCTTTGGGAATTCCCATGAGTGTCTTTCTAGAGAAGCCAGGATACTAATCCTGAACTGTAGACCTCTATGGGGGAGTGAAGGAAGAAATCCTGTCCCGATGTGAGTCCGGAAATGCAAGCATAGCCTTTGGGTGACTGACTCAAGAGAGTCACAGTTCTGAAGCCCAGCTTTTTAATCAGGGTGGGAAACTGGCATGCAGGGCTGCCTGGTTAAATGCTCAGCTATGGAACTGGGTAAGAGCTGATAATGGACCAAAGATATGAAGAGCAGCTAGTGCCCAGAAAAGGAGGGCTTTAGTGACAGAAGACTAGGGTTTGAGCCTTGCTGCTGCCATTCTGAGGCTAGTTAATCTTAGATAGTCACTTAACTACTCAAGACCTCAGTATTTTCACTGTTAAAAAGGGAGACACTTGTCCCATTCCTCTTGAAGAGTTTTGTGATTGTGTGAGGGTGAGAAGTGTTAATATATGTGAATACTCTTTGTGACTCATAGGGGAGCTGGTTGAATTAAGTGCCTGGGACACTGTACCAGATTCTGACATGGTCCACATCAGAGTGAGATATGTGTGTGATTAGGTCTGGGAGGGTCTCTGTTTCCTATTCTGGAACCCAGTCTTCTTTCTTGGCCTCTTTGGGTCTGAATGAAATAATCCCCTCTTGGCGTGTCCCCATCCTTACTGTACATTCTTCTTCTCTTTACAGAACTGTAGCCTGGCCTTCTTGATGCTTGACCTGATCCCTGCAGGCCCTGAGTGTCTTTTGATTTCTCCTGGGCCAGAATGGCCTGGCATGAGCACTGAGTCTGCAGGCTTAGCTACCATTCCCTCAGCCCCTCAGCAGGAATCTGAACACTCTGCTTATACTTTGCTCTCAGAGCCAAGCACCCCTATCATTGCCTGGAGATATGAGTTGTTGAATTCTCTCTTGCTGGGGAAGATGAGCTCCCAGTCACCCTCTCCTCGCTGCTGACCCTTTGGCATTGGTTCTGGCCTCTCCTGCTTCTTCTCAACCAGCCTGGCATCCCCAGGCTTGTTACTTTGACCACTACAGGCCCTTTTCAAGAAAAGATCTATGTCTGTAAAGAACATGAAAGGAATGAGACAACAAAAGAACATTTGAAGGGGAATATGGGTTAACAATTACATGAAAGTTGGGGGAAAGCTTAGAGTCTTTTTGAACGGTTTTTCTTAACCTTCAGGTGATCACAACAATTAACATCTGAATATTCTCCTACTCTTTGATGAGAGTAGACCATTCTTTCAAGAGCAGTGCAGTATCCTGTAATCCTAGACATTTTCACGACACTTGGAAAAAAATATCACACTCCCTGAATGCCCATAATAAAATATCTTTGTTGACCATCCATGTACATCTTGCCAACATGGTGTACATTGAACAAGAAGAATCTCATAAATTCACTATTCCAAGGAAAAATGTATTGGCTATGGAGCTGCCACTAGGAGAAGGGAAAGGAAAAGATGCAGACAGAGTTTAGGGAGGTCCAGAGTCATGCCTCATGCCAACCAGATGATATAATTTTAATTCTGTCAACTCGGACTTTAGGATCTGCAAGTCTGAGGCAAGATAGAATGATACTAAGGAGAGAATCATGACTTAATTCTAAAAACTGACAACTTTAGATTCTGAGGCCAAGTCGAGTACCTGTAATATGCCTACCTTTATGCTTTCTAATAAAGTAGTTCTCACAGTCTCAACAGTTGCCTCTCTCTGTGATATACTCTTTCTACCCAAGAGGAAGCAGGTGTCTCAGCTTTACAGGGATGACCTTTTAGGCAGGATTAGGTAGAAGATGCAATCTGCCAGCAGATGCAATCTTATGTGTAATATAGACTTCTCCTCTGGATGGAGAACTTTCTCCCTGTCTATTTCCTGTAATGGGAAAATATGTAAAGAAACCTAGCTTCATAGAAGAGAAGAAAATGCCTTAACAGACATTTTGAGATCTATCCTGTCTACTCAAAGAGATTTTGCCTTTAACTGATCAGTTATCTCAAGTCCTCCTGATTTTCCCTACAGACTAGTATCATGTTCCCTAAACTACACAGTATTATATCTAGAATCTAGAGGCCTGCTGAACTGCCTTGATTGAGTCATTGAAAAGCTCTTTTATCCTAAGTAGAGTAGAACAGGGTTGGCATTTCACAAAAGGAACTTTGATTTCCCCTTAATTTCTACACTAAAATTTCTTTTGTAAAATTCCTACTTAACAAGACCCCTGAGAACAAATTAGATAAAAATAATACCTCTTAGAGGAGGCCGGGTGATCCAACGCAGAAAGCAAACATGACAGTAGCCTAATAGGTAGCATTGGACATCTAATAAGAATGTGTCACTTAAATAGAGGAAACTGAGAAGCTGAAAGTCAAAGTTGACACTAGCCTATTAGCACTGTCCAGGAGAAAGTTGTTCCCTGACCCAAGAATATGGCTGTTTATCTTGATTTCCAAAGTGGACATGGATGAAATAGTACATCAGAGCCTGAAGAAGTTAGTATAGTGACAATGACTGACAGTGCTCACAAATATTCATGTTTGTTTCTTCTTCCTGGACATGCCACTAGTCTATCCCAAGTTTGTCTTATAGAAGATACCCCATCCAGACTCCTGCCCCAACCCTAGCAAGGAAGTGCAGTAAACTGGAGCTCTTCATTCAATGAGAATTTTACCCATTGGGTATTTTAGGAGTTGCCAGTTGGCATACACCTTATCCTCCAAGTACCTGTCCTGTAAGCAACATCTCCTGACCCTTGCCCAGTTCCAGATCCCTAGCTACTCACGAAGTGCTCAGCATGCACTTGCTCACTACACCTTCTTACAAGAGTCCTGGGCAGCAATGGGCCTCCAGGTCTGTGGAGCTAGAGCCTAACACTAAGCACCTACATAATCTCCAGTGGGGAGGGGACCCGCCACTGGGAGTTTACCCTGAGGCTGCAGCTGCAAATTGGCCACAATCAATCTCCATTTGGACTTGCTGCCTGATGGTCCCAGGCTTCTCAAGTAACTAGGGCTCCCAGGTGTCCCTTTGATCTAGGTGGGACCATATGTCCCATTCTCACAGTGGAAATAATTTATGACACTTTCATATCAAGGCAGTTAACAATAGCGTGCCTTCTCAATGCTCTTTCTCTCCTTACCTGCTGGCTTGTTAGAGAAGACCCCAAAGACCTAGGGGAGGGCAGACCCAGAAGATGGAAGGAGCCTGGATCTCTGAATGACTCATACTCTGCTGACTGTGTTGTGAATAAGAAATAAAGCTTATTCGTGTTAAGTCACTGAGGTGTTGAGGAGGTTTTTACAGCAATTAGTTTAGCTGGACTAAAACAGATATAAATAGTATTTTAAAAAATCAATTGCATTCCTTCAAATCTCACCAAAAAAAATTCTGATGATCATTTGGCTTCCTCTAAAGCTCCTAGATATCTAATATTCCATGCTAGTCAAGAAATGTGAGACTTGGCTCACTCACTTTATTTTTACTATAAATTATATTTTATTTTGGATATTTATTTTTGATGGTCTTCTGACCCACTCCCCCACCCCCACATATGTTTTTTTCTAAAAACTATGCAAGATGCTCCTGGAGAATTCCTTGCCAACATTATTTGTTGTGTATCTTAAGACTTTATTTTTTTTTTTTAAGAACAATTTTAGGTTCACAACAAAACACAGTGGACGGTACAAAGATTTCCTATACACCTCCTGCTCTCACATATGCATAACTTGCCCCATTCTCAACATTCCCAATAGAGTAGTATATTTGAACCTACACTGAAATATCATTCTCTCTCAGATTCCATAGTTTACATTAGGGTTCACTCTTGGTGTTGTTCTATGGGTCTGGATAAATTTATAAATGTGTATTCACCATTAGAGTATCATACAGAATACTTTTACTACCTAAAATCCTATGTGCTCTGCCTATTCATCCCTCATGCCCCTCTAACCCCTAGCAACCACTGATCCTTTTATTGTCTCCATAGTTTTACCTTTTCCAGAAAGTCATATTATTGGAATTGTACAGTATATAACCTTCTCAGATTGGTTTCTTTCACTTAGTAATATGTATTTAAGTTTCCTCCGTGTCTTTTCATGACTTGATAGCTCATTTCTTTTATTTATTT
Organism: Phocoena phocoena; assembly: GCF_963924675.1. Lineage (NCBI taxonomy): Eukaryota > Metazoa > Chordata > Mammalia > Artiodactyla > Phocoenidae > Phocoena > Phocoena phocoena. The sequence goes on along the minus strand of NC_089219.1, from coordinate 114,741,092 downwards.
ATTAAAAAATTTTTTTATATTATTTTACAATCTACTTAAAAAATTTTTTTTTCAATTATTTATTTATTTATTTATTTTTATTTTTGGCTGCGTTGGGTCTTTGTTGCTGCACGTGGGCTTTCCCTATTTGCAGTGTGCGGGCTTCTCATTGTGCCGGCTTCTCATTGTGGTGGCTCTAGGCACACAGGCTTCAGTAGTCGGAGCACACGGGCTCAGTAGTTGTGGCTCACAGGCTCAGTAGTTGTGGTGCACGGACTTACTTGCTCCACAGCATGTGGGATTTTCCTGGACCAGGGCTCGAACCTGTGTTCCCTGCATTGGCAGGCAGATCCTTAACCACTGTGCCACCAGGGAAGCCCACATTTCTTTTTAGCCCTAGCATTCCATTGTCTGGATGTACCACTTTTTTTTTTGTATCCATTTATCTAGTGAACGACATCGTGGTGCTTCCAAGTTTTGACAATCATAATAAAGCTGCTATAAACATCTGTGTGCAGATTTTTGTGTGGACATAAGTTTTAAACTCTTTTGGGTAAATACTAAGGAGTATTTTTCAACAATATGAGCATGCCATTCTGGCTACAGTTGATTGATACCAAGAGTGGGCTTATGTCCAAGCTAGAGCAATCAACCCTTCCCAGGAGACAGGAACTCTGATTGAAATCAGGTTAGTTTCTCCAAGTAGCTAGACTTGTAACAAATTAACCCAGGAGATGTAGGTGGCCATTTTCCACATAGATCAGAGAATGAGAGGAAGCCCTTCCACAGAGATACATGAAATGAATGAACGAGATGCACAGAGAGGAACATAGGTGAGAGACATAGAACCCAAACAACATTTTCAATTTCTGATTCTCATCTTTTCCTGGAATCCAACTGCATTCCTGGTCTTCGGTTCTGTGACAAACTGTTGTAGGTTTATAATATATGTATATTATATATCATGATATGTAATATATATTATAGCATACATATTAATATATATTAATTTTTTATTGAATTATCTCATTTTTTTCTTTTTTTGGGGGGGCTGCATCAGGTCTTAGCTGTGGCATGCAGGATCTTTCATTTTGGTGCGTGGGCTTCTCTCTAGTTGTGGCACACAGGCTCCAGAGCATGTGGGCACTGTAGTTTGTGGCATGTGGGCTCTCTAATTGAGGCGTGTGGACTCAGTAGTTGCAGCACATGGGCTTAGTTGCCCCACAGCATGTGGGATCTTAGTTCCCCAACCAGGGATTGAACACTCATCCTCTACATTGGAAGGCTGATTCTTTACCACTGGACCATGAGGGAAGTCCCTATCTCATTGGTTTTTGTATTTCTAACCAAAATAACCCTAACCAATTTTCCTGTTTTAACTTAATAAAGTGGTAATTCACCTGTCCTGTGTAAGTTTAGTTAGATAAGCCCATTTATCAGTAATGAATCAATTCTCACTGCATTTATAAAATCAAGTTTATGGATCTGAAAAGATGAAGACTAAGGTCTATAACAGAGGTACCACTACAACATATTACCCTTGAGTGATTCTGATCGGTTGGATGACCAATCAACTTGTTTACACAGGTGACATTTATAGCTCATGCCCTCCTTATTAAAACACAGATGAATTGAGGTACTGCCATCAAGATGGCGACATAGGTCATTCCAGACTTCAGTCCTCATAAGAAAAACAACTAGCAACTATCCACAGATAAGAACGTCATTGTGAAAATTCCAGAACCTGGAGGTGAGGCTGAAAAAGAACCCCTGGACCACAGAGACTGAGAGGGACTACATTAGAAGGGTAAAGGAGCAGTTTCACTTTGCATCATCCCTCCCCTAGGCTGCCACTGTGCCACACTGAGAGGGTCTCCCTGAGCCTGTGGTTTCTCCAGTAGGAAAAGAGAGACCAAGGTGGATATCCAGCTCCCCAGCATTGCGAGATGCTTCGCAGGGGTCCCGCTCAGATCTTGCCTCATGGGATTCACTTAGGTCCTCAGTATTTCTTCATCAGGACCACCCAGTAATCTATTCTGAGGGGAAGGTCACCTAGACCTAAAGCAATCAGTAAGATGGGCCCACAATTTAATTTAAATTCATGAAGATGCTCTGAAGTTGTAAGAATGTCCTCATCTCATGATGTCCTCCTAATGCAGGACTTAGATCCAAAACGCTCCTTGGAGATGCTTGGGAAACTAGATAATGTCACTTTTACTCTTCCCCTAACCCATGCTTTCCCCTCCTTGGGTTTCTTCTTCTTTTTTTTTAAATATTTATTTATTTATTTACCTTTTTTTTTGTTGTGCTGGGCCTTAGTTGCGGCAGGCGGGCTCCTCAGTTGCAACTCCAAGGCTCCTTAGTTGAGGCTTGCTGGATCCTTAGTTGCAGCATGCAAGTGGGATCTAGTTCCCTGACCAGGGATCGAACATAGGCCCCCTGCATTGGGAGGGCAGAGTCTTATCCACTGTGCCACCAGGGAAGTCCCCCCGTTCTTGGATTTCTTTTCTTCTTCTCTGAGGTGAAGGCATCCTCTCATGGGGCTTAACACATGATAATGGGATAGATGTGCCTAATGGCCCATGTGTTCTCTATAGACTGGCTGTGGGCAGAGTTAGAAAGCACCTTCTTGTTGAGGGTCATGGTCTAGGGCAGCTCTGTCCAATAGATATATAATATGAGCCACATATGTAATTTAAAATTTCCTAGTAGCCACACTAGAAAAAAGTAATAAAAAAAAGAACAGGTGGAATTAATTTTAATAATACGTTTTATTTAACTCAATATACCCAAAATGTTATCATTTAACAGGTAATCAATATAAAAAATTAACAAGGTACTTTACAATCTCTTTTTCTCTTACTAAGTTTTCAAAATCCCATATGTAATTTACACTTACAGTGCATTTCAATTTGAACTAGCTACATTTCAAGTGCTCATAAAACATTCGTCGTTAGTGACTATTATGTGTGACAGCACATGTAGGTGTAAGATAAAGTCATTGGGGGTTATATCAGCCTTAGTTCTTATCACAGGTAAAACTCTGAAAATTACTTAACATCTCTGAGTTGTAGATTCCTCATGAGTAAAATGAGTAACTTTTCTACCTCAAAATGTTCAAACTTATCACATCTAAAACTTATAATATCTTCTCTTTATTTCCTGAACTTTCTGTTACTGCCCTATTACTCTCTTAGTTGGTGGCCTTGTCATTCCACCTTAGGCCAAAAGACAACAACAACAACAAAAAAAAGTCTCTCTCCCTGCACGTCCAGCCAGTCGCCAAGTTCTCTCAAACATTTCCTTAACTAAGTCCACTTCTCTCCACTCCTACTCCTGCTTCAGAGCTTCATAATGTCCAGGTTATCCTCTCCCTAATTCATTTTCTGTATGATTAGTAGTGTCTGTCCCCTGACCATGACCTAGAGCAGAGGTCACAAAGCTGTGGGGCTCTACAAAAATGCTTGTTTTCAAACAATTTTTAAAATTAGTCTTAAACATTTAAAAATTAGTAGATTTTACGTAAAATTCCCAAACTCTGATTTCCTTGGACAGTCAGAAGATCTAGCAACATGTTATTTTAACCTCCTGGCAATGACCAACTGAAACAGAGTAGCAACTGCTCCCTTGGATGAGGAACTCTTTCTCCAGCTCATCATAGCCCCACCTGGCCCAACTCACCACCTGGAAAGTACATTCAAAATTCCTAGGATTGCATTTAAAGCCTTTCATGGTTTATCCTCTGTGTCTCTGAAGCCTCATTTCATGTTGGTACTTCTTCATATTTTGTTCCAATAAAATCAAACTACAGGGCTTCCCTGGTGGCACAGTGGTTGAGAACCCGCCTGCCAATGCAGGGGACAAGGTTTTGAGCCCTGGTTCGGTTAGATCCCACATGCCGCAGAACAACTAAGCCTGTGCACCACAACTGCTGAGATTGCGCTCTAGAGCCCGCGTGCCACCACTACTGAAGCCTGTGCTCCTAGAGCCCGTGCTCTGCAACAAGAGAAGCCACCGCGATGAGAAGCCCGCACACCGCAACTAAGAGTATCTGCCGCTCACCGCAACTAGAGAAAGCCCGTGCACAGCAATGAAGACCCAATGCAGCCAAAAATAAATTAAATAAATAAATAAAAATCAAACTACAAATATCTCAGCAAAAATGCCTCACTACTCATGACTTGATGATTTTGTGTGTTTAGAATGTTCTTCCCTACCTAGAAGCTAGCTGAACTACTACTCATTCTTGGAAATTCAGCTTACACATCACATGCTCTAGAAAGGTTTGCTTAATTCCCTTACCCCACCCCTTTCCTGATATAAGTCCAATTAGACTCTCCACTATGTTACCTCTATACCCATGACTATTCCAGTCATCATGTTAATCATTTCATTGTGTTTTGTTTGCTTATATATCTCTCTTCTCTACTATACTGTGGGTTCCTGGCACTTAAAAAACATGTCTTTAAAGAAAAATCGCTGTAAACCCAGCATGCAGTACAGTGCATGGCATATATTACCGTTTTTAGAGACCAACAAGTAATACCCCTTTCTTATTCACCCAACTTTGGAACAAACTGAGAGTAGCAAGAGTCATACAGAGGGAATCAAACTTCAGCTTTCTCACCAATAAAGAGTACTTTGGAGGAAGTGGCTTCAGTTGTGTGACCTCAGTGGGTTCTCTGATAACTCACCGCTGTACTAGGCAGATTTACCATGCCAGCCACAGGCAGTCTAGACACCTATGGGCCTCTGCAACAGGGACAGACTCCTTTTGTATGGACAGTGGCAGAGTAGAGCGTGGAGAAGACTGGTAGCACAAAGAGAAAACCCAGGTGGCACTAGGGCGAGCTCGCTCAATTGCTTCTCCTAAATTTATCAATCAAATAAATCACATCTCCTTGATAATATTCTTCCTGAAGTATGGACAGAAAATCTCTTCCTTTTATGAAAACAGAGGAATAGAAGGTGTGTACGCCTAACAGTCCAGAGCAGAGATCCAATAAGTAAATGAGTAATATTAATTTGAAGATGAAATCAAATTGACAATGCATATTAGTAGTACCCAGCCACAAACCTGTTGTGTGACTGTGTTAGCGTTTGCTATGGTAATAAACCATATCGATATCTCATGACTTACAATGTAAACTTTTATTAAGTTAACCCAGGCTAACTGAGGGCTGCAGGTCAGCTGAGGTTTTTCTGGGCTGAGCTGAGCTTGGCTACAGGCTGTGGGCTGGGTTCAAGTTTCCTCTGTCATCTCATTCTAGGATGTGTGTTGAAGGAGCAGTCAAATCAAACCATGAAACTTCAATTAAGTGTCTGAATGGATGCAGCAAATACATTGTACATTTACACCACTTTGGCATGTCCCATAGCCAAGCCAAAAGCCAGTGAATCAGGGATGTCCACTTCTCCCAAAGGATGCTTGAGCAAGTCACCTGACAATGAGAAAGCATATATAATTCTCTTATAAGTAGGGAGCAAATAGTTGGAAGTAGTAATCCAATCTATTACAGTGACTTGAAACAAATTTCTTCTCCTCTATGGATCACAGTTTCTTCATCTGTAATATATTGGAATGAAGATTCCTGTTTTTGACCACGCATCTGGGCACTATAGCCCAGACAAGTTGACATGGAACATTAACCATCACAGTTTCCCCTGCAGAAAGTGGGGTTTGTTAGATATGACCCATGAGCATTGTAGATCATTTCTCTGCATTGTGCTATGTTACTTCACTCTCCAAACTATTGCATTTGAGTTCAAATCACCTCTGTGCCCTCATCACTGCTCCATGGAGCAAAAGGTGCTGATTTCCCAACAGAAGCATCCTCTTGTGTAAATTCGTATCCTGATGTTGGAGCCCCAGTGATTTCCCCCAGAGGATTTCACATTCCTCTCCTTTCTAGTGGTGCACCTGTTCACTTACCACCTCCTGAATCAGCTCTTATCCCCATTTACTTCACTAGAATCTTTGTGAGTTGGTTCATGGTTTTTCATTTCATTATAGTATTGCATAACTTAAAGGCGTGTTCCATTTCTTGGTATATATGTATGTATTAATGTTATAAAAATAAAAGTGTGAGAACTTGATAAATAATGCAATCTTTAAACCCACGGAGAAGGAGGAACAGATTTTTGTTTTTACATCTTTATTGGAGTATAATTGCTTTACAATGGTGTGTTAGTTTCTGCTTTATAACAAAGTGAATCAGTTATACATATACATATGTTCCCATATCTCTACCCTCTTGCATCTCCCTCCCTCCCACCCTCCCTATCCCACCCCTCCAGGCAGTCACAAAGCACCGAGCTGATCTCCCTCTGCTATGTGGCTGCTTCCCACTAGCTATCTACCTTACGTTTGGTAGTGTATATATGTCCATGCCTCTCTCTCGCTTTGTCACAGCTTACCCTTCCCCCTCCCCATATCCTCAAGTCCATTCTCTAGTAGGTCTGTGTCTTTATTCCTGTCTTACCCCTAGGTTCTTCATGACATTTTTTTCCTTAAATTCCATATATATGTGTTAGCATACAGTTTTTGTCTTTCTCTCTCTGACTTACTTCACTCTATATGACAGACTCTAGGTCTATCCACCTCATTACAAACAGCTCAGTTTCGTTTCTTTTTATGGCTGAGTAATATTCCATTGTATATTTGTGCCACATCTTCTTTATCCATTCATCCGATGGTGGACACTTAGGTTGTTTCCATCTCTGGGCTGTTGTAAATAGAGCTGCAATGAACATTTTGGTACATGACTCTTTTTGAATCAAGGTTTTCTCAGGGTATATGCCCAGTAGTGGGATTGTTGGGTCATATGGTAGTTCTATTTGTAGTTTTCTAAGGAACCTTCATACTGGAACAGATATTTTAATCTGAAGAAATTGTGAAGGCACACACATGAGCACAGGAAAAGGTGTTAAACAGCACAGTATATGCAGAAACATACCCTTATGCTCTGAGTTTAGAGGGTTCCACATTTCTCATTGAGTTTTATGCCTTGGCCCTGAAACTTTAAACCAGTCAAACTCATCCCCACACAGGCTTTCCCAAGTCAATAAACAAAGCTGTGGCACACTTTTCCTGTTTTTGGCAATTTCCTAGGGGTCTTTGGTCTGGTCCCCAACATTGCTCCCTCTTCACTCCAACTGTGCACATCACTGACCATTTGTTTCTTTCTTTTTAAAGTTTTTATTTTATATTGAACTATTGTTGATTTACAATGTTGTGTTAGTTTCAAAGTGATTCAGTTATACATAAACATATATCTATTCTTTTTCAAATTCTTCTCCCATTTAGGTTATTACAAGACCGTTTGTTTCTTTTCTCAGTCTTCCTCTTCGGACTGGATACCTGGACTTGGAAGTCATTACTGAATAGCCTCTTCCCAGGTCCTTAATATCTTAGCTTCTACACATTCTTATGCCTAGATACTCAAAGATTCAAGAAATGTTGAAAATTAAGATGTCTTATTCCCCTCTAATCCACAATCTGAATTAAATACAGGCTTCAAGTGTGGAGAACTGGTAGCCACAGGTGCTCAAGGAAGAAATGGAAGAGATTATAAATATCCTGATTTTGGGTGAGGGGGGGAACAATATTGCAAGTGCCAGGGTTAGTGATAATGGTGAACTGACCCCAAATGCCCAGAAGATAATTTGCATATGCCTGTTTCCTGTATTTCACTTATAAATGTTGCCCAGGTTGTAATTTCCCATGATTTTATTTTTCAGCTGTTTCATGCTCACTTATTGGTACACTGTGAACGTTTAAATATGCAAGCTAGTATTTTATGGATAGCTTGACCCTGAAAATCATCCTGTGTAACAACTGTCAGACATTACACATAACCTGGGTGACAGCCCATCGGTCCCCACCTTACTGACTCTTGTACATAGCGTGACTACGATAGAGGCTGCTGTGAGGCAAAAGGATGTGCTGATTAGATATGGTCGAGGAGACATCTTTATCAAAGATGACAGACATGCCGTCTGAATTTCAGCAGAACCACTGCCTGATGAGATGTTCATCAAAGTCAGAAACTGCCTTTGGGAAACTTCCTTTGAGCTACCTGTGTTCTTGAAGAAGGAGCTGATGTACTAATATGCATTATCTTCACATTTTGGAAATAGAACCAAACTATAAACAGGATTATATTCAATTTTCTTGGCCTCTAGAGCTGAGGAAATAGAGATGGGCTATCAGAAGGCTCTTGTTCCCTCTTCTATTTCTGTAAATGTGTGCTTTCTATTGTGTGACTTCTGATCCCGACTTCCTCAAACCTCTGACAAGCCACTGCCTCCTGATTCTAAGGTGAATTCTTTTTTCGATGAGAGAGCACCTCCAGTTCCAGTTCCCCGACCCGGTCCTCATGCTGCTGAGGCTCTTGCTGTTGATCTGTGGTGAGTAGGACAACTCAGAAAAGGGTATGGGATTCCATTCCCTGGCGCCCGGCTTCCTGAAGAGCACTGGGACTTCTCACAACTAAGTTTCTGCCGGGCAATGGTCAGGCATGCTCAGATCTTTACTTCCCACTGAGGGCTTAGAGTTGGGCAGAAAGTCATAGATACTGGAAAGCCAGATTTTGGAGGAAAACTATCCTTTTAGTTTTTATCTCATAGGAAGTGTTCTCTTTCTTTCCACTTTTGATTCTGACTTTGTTCTTGGTGGCTTTGATAGCCGCAAAGATAATTCAAACAACAAATTGGCCTCTCAGTTCCTTGCCCTTCTTATAATCAACATGATTTTCCTATATCCTTCCTTGACTTCCTCATTTCTACCATCAAACCCTAGAACTTATCATTACCAACGACTGTTCCACTTCCAAAATATTTGACTTCAGCATCCACCTCCCTACCCGACTACATTGTATTTCCAGCTCACTTTCTCTAATGCTCCATATTCAACATGCCTTCCCCTCCCCAGGCTTAGGTTTCCACTGTCAAATTACTACACTCCATGTCCTCACTTCTCACAGTACTTAGATTCTGTAGTTTATCACAATACTCCCCTTGGGTATACCTTCATCCCTCTTCCCCATAACACTTTTCTGACTAGCACACTTTTCTGCATGCTTCACACCTGTGCCTAAGCAGCTGAATGTGACTCTAAGCAAAAGGTACAATCCTGCTGACATATCTTTCTTGAAATGTAGGGCCACCAATCTCGGGTGCCATGCAATCCTCCTATTCCTTCAAAGCCAATGCTCTTCCACTCTTTTTTTTTTTTTTTTTTTTAGCGGTACGCGGGCCCCTCACTGTTGTGGCCTCTCCCGCTGCAGAGCACAGGCTCCGGATGCACAGGCGCAGCAGCCATGGCTCACGGGCCCAGCTGCTCCATGGCATGTGGGATCTTCCAGGACCGGGGCACGAACCCTTCCAGGATCGGTAGGCGGACTCCCAACCACTGCGCCACCAGGGAAGTCCTGCTCTTCCATTCTTGATGACCACTTCCTCATACCCACTCCTTTCTCCTCAAACTTTTCTCTTCTTACTCTTAGTTTATAACGTGAGAAAAATAAAAGCAATCAAAAGAAAATTTCCTCATCTTTATACAGCTGTATTTATCAATCTGCCCACCTCTGCATTTACATACTCTGCCTTTTCTCTCCCTATTATGGATATATTTTCCCTCATCCGAATTGAAGACAGGACTCTCCACTTGTGCATTGGGTCCCAGACTCCCTTGCTCCATCATCAAAATATTTCTCCATCCTGGATTATTCCTATAAGTATACAAATATGCCATAATATCTTCTATCTTAAAATAATAGAAATGTGACCTCTGTTTGCTTCACCATTCTGCACATCCTTTTATAGTTTTTAGTGAGTCATTATCTTTACTTGCTCTCCTCCCATCCTTTCTTTTCAAAATTCATTTTTAATTTACATTACAGTAAGATACACTTTTTTGATGCAATGTCTATGATTTTTGACAAAGATTTAGCGTCATATGACTACCACCACAATCAAAATACAGAAGATTTCCATCACTTCAAAAATTCCTTCATGTCCTCAATCCCTTTAGAGTCAACTCCTCCCTCATTCCTAACACCTGGAAACTGCTAAACTGTTTTAGGTCCTTATTGTTCTTCCTTATCCTTTATTGAATCCACTTCAATCAATCTTTATCCTCACCACTCCACTGAAACTGCTCTTGTTAATATCATCAACCACCTCTTTGTTGCCTCACCCAGGATTCAATTTTTATTTCTCATTTTATTCAGCATCTCAGGGGTATCTGACATAAGTTGATCATTCCCTCTCCTGGAAATACTTTTCCACTTGGCTTCTAAATACCGTATTCTGCTGGTATTCTTTCTAACTTAATACCTGCTGCTTTACTGACCTTGAAATGTTTGAGTTTCTCAAGATTGGTACGTAGACTTCTCTTCTCCATCCATACTCATTCCCTAAGTTATATACTTTAGTCACTTTAAGTTTAAACAGCTTAAAATCAAGCTTATTTATCCAACTTCGATCCCACCTTTGAACACCTTTCATATATTCAACTGCCATTCAACTGTCTAATATGCATTTTAAACTCAACATGTCCTAACAGATCCTTTGATCTTCCACATGAATCACCATCACCATAGGACTTAACCTATTTCTCCCCACCACTTCTCCATTTTTGTAAATGTCACCACCATTCTTCTGGTTGCTATGGCCAAAAATCTAGGAGTTATATTTAATTCCTCTCTGTCTTTGACACTTTATATCCAATCCATAAGTAATTCCTATTGATTCTACTTCCGAATATATACTGAGATCTGTCACCTTCACAGCACCAATACTGCCTAGCCTGAGCCACCATCCTCACTCTTCCAGACTAAACTCCCACTAATGTTCTCCCTGCTACTCTTGCATGTCTGTAGTCTGTCCTTTCTACAGTGGAAGAATGATTCTACAAATGCAAATTAAGTCAGAACTGTCCATCGTTCTCCATTACATCATGAACAAAATCCAAAGCTATTACCAAGCCCACAAAGCCTTCTGTGACTGGCCCCTCTTACTTCTCACACACCAGTATCAACCACTGTTCCCCTCACCTAGTCAGTTCCCAGGGCACCTGCCTTCTGATTCTTCCTTGGACAAGCTCATTCCTTCTCAAGGTCTTTGTGTTTGCTGTTTCTCTGCCAGGAATGCTATTTCCCAAATATTCAGAAGGCCTGCTCTCTAATTTCATTCATGTTTCTACTCAGAAGGCCTGCTCTCTAATTTCATTCATGTTTCTACTCAGTTGACATATATCTAAATAGTCAAGACCATCCCAAGATACTCTGTAACTTATTTTTCTACTGTATTTTTCTTAGAGCACTGACCATTCTCTAAAATCATGTTACATATATATTTTTTTGATTGGCTCTCTCCCACTATAATGTAAATTCCTTGACAGAAAAGATTGTCATTCATGTTCATTCCTGCAAACTAATTGTGATGTACAATGCCTGGCATATAGTAGGCACTCAAAATTATTTGTGGTATGGATGAATAAATAAAATGTGATTTTCATGCTAGCCCTCATTGATTCCCTTCTCCTTCCTGAGGAACTGATTATTCAAATAAACATTTAATATAAACAGTAGGCATCTCAGACTGAACTGAACTAAAATAGATAATAATAGTGAGATAATATTTATTAAATGCTAGATAAATTTCGGGCATTCTTCTAAGCATTTTGTGGATATCAATTCATTTAATCTTCACAAAACTATGTGAGGTAGGTCTATTATTATCTCCATTTTACAGAAAACTAAAGCACAGAGAGGTGAAGCATTTTCCCCAGAGTCACACAGCTTGTAAGAGGAAGAGCCAGGATTCAAGTCTATGTCATCTGGCTACAAAGGCTGTGTTTTCCCCAGGATTTTCTGTTCTTGACCATTATGCCATAATATTATGGTCAAATCCTTGGGATAATAGAGAATCTTTGGAGAAATCTGAAGTCCTTCTCTGGACCTATGCCTCCTCTGCCCTGAAGTTGTTAAATAAAGGGGCATCATGTCTTGAGCATAAGCCTGTCTACTCTCCTTGCCTGACTGCTGTTACCATGAGTCAGCAAGTCTAGAGCTGGATCATCAGACTTTTGAGAGAGGGAATGAGGATGATGGGCTTGAGGAAGGGAGCAGCTAAGTAGTTATACAACGAAGGCACCATCTCATAACCACAGTGAGAGAAGTTATTGGAAATTACAATCATAAAACAGAACTCTGTGTCATTTTGTAGGCAGGTGATTGATGTGGAATGTGGGGAAAGGAACAGAGAGAAAGGAGGAAGGAAGCAGGGTAGGGAAGGGAGAGAAAATAAGAAGATAGGAAGGGGAAAAGAGAAAAAGAGAGGGAAAGAGAGAAAAAAGAGAGGAAGGGCACAAAAGAAGGAGGGTGCGTTGTTGGGAAAGCCTTCGTGGGAGTTAAACTTTGGGTATGTTTGGGATTTGCTGCCCTGTACTGATCTCTGCTAAATTCTCTCCCAGCTCCACTCTGTGAAGCAACTGGTGAGTTGCACTTCCTTTTCTTCTTCACGGTCTGCAGGTATCTTGTCACTTGAGCCAGTGCAGGAGGCCTGTGGATGGCTGTTTGATATCCAGTATACAGATGACAGCGGCCTCCTTGGGCCCAGGGTGCTTGTGTTCACAGTAGTCTCTGCACGTGACATGTACATGCTCAGCTGATGGAGCAGGTCTTGCTCTGACCTTCTCAAGACCACAATCTTTTTTTTTCTGGGATGTCCCAGCTTAGGGAGGGTAATGCTATTTGCACAAGGAAGTCAGGGGGTGCTGAAGGTTGATGTTATAGAAAAATCTCTGCCCTCTGGCAGAAGGGCTCCAAGGCCCCTGTGTACTCCCAGCTGGGTACTCCACCAGAAGTGTTGGAAAAACTGCCAAAGTCACGCCTCCACGGAGAACAACATTACAGTCAATGCGTGGGCCATGTACAAACTGTAGACTGCTGCCTTCTTCCTGTTTTCGGCCTTGCTCTGCAGCCACAGCTGTTACCCCGGTGCGTTTTCTCTCTTAGATTCTGATTTATGCAAACTTACTTCATTAGTTTGCTCCTGATTCAGTCTTACTTGTACCGGATGAGGAGAGGAGGAAATTTTCCCCCAGAAGAAATCTTCCACTGAAGTATGTTTAAATCTAATATATATGAGGACTGCTGTCTTGTGCTTAAAATGATAAGCACAGGGTTAAAAGAGATTATCCTACTACTTCAACACAGGGTGCATGTGCAACTAGGAACACAGGGTTTGGAATTCCTATGACAAGAGATACTCAGAACCAACTCAGGCTTCTGGTTTCCTCACCTGATGTTTGTCCAAGTCTAACTCATGCCTTATGTTAATTCCATGATACCTTGTGCTTGGCTCTGCTTTTACTCTGTAAATGTGCCTGACCAGTCGTAGCCTAAGCAAAAGTCCAAAGCCACATCCGCGATGAAGAAACAAAGCTTCTGCCACCAGGAATTTGCCAGGTAGTCTCTGTGCCTGAGAATTTTCTGAAACAAGCTCCAAGCTGCAAGACTGAGCTCTGGACCCGTGCAAACTGCCCTGTCCAGTGTCCTATTCCATCCCCACCCCAGACCCATTCAAAAGAGTGGGTTACAGGTGCCTAGATGCCTTTTTTATTCCTTTTTTCTGCTATGCACCCAAAGCTGTGCTGCTCCTCAGTCCTCTGGGGACTACAGTTTTCCAAGGAGAGAAAGTGATTAATGCACAGGGTATTCCAGACCTCAGCACAGGGCAAACATTTTGGTACCACAGTTGAACTGAATTTTTTAAAGTCCTAGGGTAAAGCATTCCACTTGGAAGGCTTGGAGATTATAGATACTGGACTAGGAATCACCCCTCAGTGATTTAGAACACTTAGCATTTTCATCTGATGAGGAGACAAAGAGGCTTTTCTTAGGAATACTCTTAAAACTTCCAAAAGAACAGAGGCTCTGAGGGTTGGATAAACAAATGCCCTGAGAGCAAATGCAATTAGGGCTTTCAATGTTTCATGGTCTGCTGCAACTGGGATAGATAAGGAGATGAGATGAAAGCAGAACACAACTTTACTCATCTTTAATTCATCCGGAAAAGAACCCCTATGGCCAAAAAGGGATACATGCTTCCTATAGGGGTTTGTATAGAGGTCTCAGATCAAGAGATCTGGACCATGTGGATGTATGGATGCAGGGTATTTCTAGGCAAATTCATGCCTCTTCCTTCCATTAGGAATAGCAATAAAAGGGGCAGGAGAGAAACAGTACGGAACAAATAGAGTTCCTCTGAGTATTTCCCAGACTGATCCTCCATGTCTCATATTCTATCTCTGAAAGAGATAGCGTGGGTCTGAGACATCAGGGGAATGGGAACAGAAGAAAATGACCAATATGGCTTATAACAAGGATGAATGAAATATATTTTCCTAAAACTTCAAGCTTCACCATCTCCAAAGCCAACTCTAGTGACAGTCATCAGTATCCCTGCATTGTCTCAGAAAGTGTTTTCAGTTCACGGATAGAAACTTCAAAGAGTAATAACCAAGTCAAAGGTAAGGGTTGCCTTGTAGAAGGAAGTGATGCTGTACAGGGGCAGGAGGTGCTGGGGCTGAGCAGTTGAAAGCCCATGCGCCATGTCGAGGCAGGGTGGTAATGTGAGAAGTGGTCTGCATGTCCAATGAGCTGGACCTTTGAGTCTTGCTGAGAGCAAATGCTGAGAACACAAAGTGCCGCCCATCAGGGTCTCTGAACCCCATAGCCCTAGAATATGTGTTTAACTCTTCCCTCTAGAGCTCTTCCTGATACTCAGCCCCTCTAGGCCCATAGAGGGGAATTCAATGACCCTGACCTGTGAGACCCAGCCCCTCCACAGAAGTTAGATGTTCAGCTCCAGTTCCACTTCTACAAAGCTGGCAGACCCCTAGGGCTGGACTGGGACAGCATCCCAGAGCTCTGGATTCCTGCTGTGTGGAGGGAAGACTCAGGGTCCTACTGGTGTCAAGCAAAGGCAACACCACTCGGAGTCAAAAGGAGCCGCAGAGTCCAGATCCAAGTACACGGTGAGTTCCAGTGGGGGCCTCTGCTGGGGTGGGCTGAGAAGGGCAGAGGTACGAGGTTGGTCTTCCCTGACTGTTGTGTTCTTCTCCTGCATGCATGGATGCTGTTTGAGACATGTACCTGAGCTTCTTTTTATCAGAGTTCTTAAGGGGTCTTCCCTTATCCTTGCTATTCGCATTCAAGCAAACAAAAGAATTTTTAGGAAGCCCTTACCATGTGTCATCACTGTGCTGGAGGGTGTGGAGGAAAGAGCTGCATAATATATTGTCCCTGACTATGAGAAGCTGATGCCTAACTGGCCTCCTAAGCAACTAGGGTGAAATGTGTGGTGGTGTCATAAAGGTCGACTATTAATAGAAACTACAAAGAAGGGAGAAATCTGACTGAGGCGGTAAGAGGAGGCCTTGAGGAAAAGGCTATGGGGGAAGGACTTATGGAAGAGAAGCTGAGGTCTGATTTTGACAGATAAAAAGGAATGAGGGTGTTTTGTGATTCTGAACTGTGTTATTCCATATAACATGGTTGACGTTTCTGACATCCTCTCCCACTCTCAGACAAAGATGTAGCCATGATACCATAAAGCAATTGCTAATACCTTCCGAAAGCTGGGCTTTCCCAGACTTCCTCAAAACTCAACTCCGTGAACCTGGACCAATACAAAAAGCCTCTGGACAGTTCATATGCCATAGGCCCTGTTCTAGTGATTCACACATGTTGTTTTTACTTTTTTTTTTTTTGAATTTTATTTTATTTTATTTTTTATACAGCAGGTTCTTATTAGTTATCTATTTTATACACATCAGTGTATACATGTCAATCCCAATGTCCCAGTTCATCCCACCCACCCTGCCCACCGCTTTCCCCCCTTGGTGTCCATAAGTTTGTTCTCTACATCTGTTTCTAATTTCTGCCTAGAAAACTGGTTCATCTCCACGATTTTTCTAGGTTCCACATATATGCGTTAATATACGATATTTGTTTTTCTCTTTCTGACTTATTTCACTCTGTATGATACTCTCTAGGTCCATCCATGTCTCTACAAGTGAACCAATTTCATTCCTTTTTATGGCTAATATTCCACTGTACATATGTACCACATCTTCTTTATCCACTAGTCTGTCAATGGGCATTTAGGTTGTTTCCATGACCTGGCTATTGTAAATAGTGCTGCAATGAATATAGGGGTGCATGTGTCTTTTTGAATTATGGTTTTCTCTGGGTATATGCCCAGTAGTGGGATTGCTGGGTCATATGGTAATTTTATTTTTAGTTTTTTTTTTTTTAACATCTTTATTGGGGTATAATTGCTTTACAATGGTGTGTTAGTTTCTGATTTATAACAAAGTGAATCAGCTATACATATACATGTGCCCCCATGTGTCTCCCCTCTTGCGTCTCCCTCCCTCCCACTCTCCCCCTCCCACCCCTCCAGGCTGTCCCAAAGCCCCGAGCTTATATCCCTGTGCCTTGCGGCTGCTTCCCCCTAGCTATCTACCTTACTACGTTTGTTAGTGTGTATATGTCCATGACTCTCTCTCGCCCTGTCAAAACTCACCCTTCCCCCTCCCCATATCCTCAAGTCCGTTCTCCAGTAGGTCTGCGCCTCTATTCCTGTCTTATCCCTAGGTTCTTCATGACATTTTTTCCCCTTAAATTCCATATATATGTGTTAGCATACGGTATTTGTCTTTGTCTTTCTGACTTACTTCACTCTGTATGACAGACTCTAGGTCTATCCATCTCATTACAAATTACTCAATTTCATTTCTTTTTAAGGCTGAGTAATATTCCATTGTGTATATGTGCCACATCTTCTTTATCCATTTGTCCGATGATGGGCGCTTAGGTTGTTTCCATCTCCGGGCTATTGTAAATAGAGCTGCAATGAACATTTTGGTACATGACTCTTTTTGAATTACGGTTTTCTCAGGGTATATGCCCAGTAGTGGGATTGCTGGGTCATATGGTAATTCTATTTGTAGTTTTTTAAGGAACCTCCATACTGTTCTCCATAGTGGCTGAACCAATTCACATTCCCACCAGCAGTGCAAGATTGTCCCCTTTTCTCCACACCCTCTCCAGCATTTATTGTTTCTAGATTTTTTGATGATGGCCATTCTGACTGGTGTGAGATGATATCTCATTGTAGTTTTGATTTGCATTTCTCTAATGATTAATGATGTTGAGCATTCTTTCATGTGTTTGTTGGCATTCTGTATATCTTCTTTGGAGAAATGTCTATTTAGGTCTTCTGCCCATTTTTGGATGGGGTTGTTTGTTTTTTTGTTATTGAGCTGCATGAGCTGCTTGTAAATTTTGGAGATTAATCCTTTGTCAGTTGCTTCATTTGCAAATGTTTTCTCCCATTCTGAGGGTTGTCTTTTGGTCTTGGTTATGGTTTCCTTTGCTGTGCAAAAGCTTTGAAGTTTCATTAGGTCCCATTTGTTTATTTTTGTTTTTATTTCCATTACTCTAGGAGGTGGGTCAGAAAGGATCTTGCTGTGATTTATGTCATAGAGTGTTCTTCCTATGTTTTCTTCTAAGAGTTTGATAGTTTCTGGCCTTACATTTAGGTCTTTAATCCATTTTGAGCTTATTTTTGTGTATGGTGTTAGGGAGTGATCTAATCTCATACTTTTACATGTACCTGTCCAGTTTTCCCAGCACCATTTATTGAAGAGGCTGTCCTTTCTCCACTGTACATTCCTGCCTCCTTTATCAAAGATAAGGTGTCCATATGTGCGTGGGTTTATCTCTGGGCTTTCTATCCTGTTCCACTGATCTATCTTTCTGTTTTTGTGCCAGTACCATACTGTCTTGATTACTGTTGCTTTGTAATATAGTCTGAAGTCAGGGAGCCTTATTCCTCCAGCTCCTTTTTTCGTTCTCAAGATTGCTTTGGCTATTCGGGGTCTTTTGTGTTTCCATACAAATTGCGAAATTTTTTGTTCTAGTTCTGTGAAAAATGCCAGTGGTAGTTTGATAGGGATTGCATTGAATCTGTAGATTGCTTTGGGTAGTAGAGTCATTTTCACAATGTTGATTCTTCCCATCCAAGAACATGGTATATCTCTCCATCTATTTGTATCATCTTTAATTTCTTTCATCAGTGTCTTATAATTTTCTGCATACAGGTCTTTCGTATCCTTAGGTAGGTTTATTCCTAGATATTTTATTCTTTTTGTTGCAATGGTAAATGGGAGTGTTTTCTTGATTTCACTTTCAGATTTTTCATCATTAGTATATAGGAATGCCAGAGATTTCTGTGCATTAATTTTGTATCCTGCTACTTTACCAAATTCATTGATTAGCTCTAGTAGTTTTCTGGTAGCATCTTTAGGATTCTCTATGTATAGTATCATGTCATCTGCAAACAGTGACAGCTTTACTTCTTCTTTTCCGATTTGGATTCCTTTTATTTCCTTTTCTTCTCTGATTGCTGTGGCTAAAACTTCCAAAACTATGTTGAATAAGAGTGGTGAGAGTGGGCAACCTTGTCTTGTTCCTGATCTTAGTGGAAATGCTTTCAGTTTTTCACCATTGAGGATGATGTTTGCTGTGGGCTTGTCATATATGGCTTTTATTATGTTTAGGAAAGTTCCCGCTATGCCTACTTTCTGGAGTGTTTTTATCATAAATGGGTGTTGAATTTTGTCGAAAGCTTTCTCTGCATCTATTGAGATGATCATATGGTTTTTCTCCTTCAATTTGTTAATATGGTTTATCACATTGATAGATTTGCGTATATTGAAGAATCCTTGCATTCCTGGAATAAACCCCACTTGATCATGGTGTATGATCCTTTTAATGTGCTGTTGGATTCTGTTTGCTAGTATTTTGTTGAGGATTTTTGCATCTATGTTCATCAGTGATATTGGCCTGTAGTTTTCTTTCTTTGTGACATCCTTGTCTGGTTTTGGTATCAAGGTGATGGTGGCTTCGTAGAAGGAATTTGGGAGTGTTCCTCCCTCTGCTATATTTTGGAAGAGTTTGAGAAGGATAGGTGTTAGCTCTTCTCTAAACGTTTGATAGAATTCACCTGTGAAGCCATCTGGTCCTGGGCTTTTGTTTGTTGGAAGGTTTTTAATCACAGTTTCAATTTCAGTGCTTGTGATTGGTCTGTTCATATTTTCTATTTCTTCCTGATTCAGTCTTGGCAGGTTGTGCATTTCTAAGAATTTGTCCATTTCTTCCAGATTGTCCATTTTATTGGCATAGAGTTGCTTGTAGTAATCTCTCATGATTTTTTTTATTTCTGCAGTGTCAGTTGTTACTTCTCCTTTTCCATTTCTAATTCTATTGATTTGAGTCTTCTCCCTTTTTTTCTTGATGAGTCTGGCTAGCGGTTTATCTATTTTGTTTATCTTGTCAAAGAACCAGCTTTTAGTTTTATTGATCTTTGCTATCATCTCCTTCATTTCTTTTTCATTTATTTCTGATCTGATTTTTATGATTTCTTTCCTTCTGCTAGCTTTGGGGTTTTTTTGTTCTTCTTTCTCTAATTGCTTGAGGTGCAAGGTTAGGTTGTTTATTCGAGATGTTTCCTGCTTCTTAAGGTGGGCTTGTATTGCTATAAACTTCCCCCTTAGAACTGCTTTTGCTGCATCCCATAGGTTTTGGGTCGTTGTGTCTCCATTGTCATTTGTTTCTAGGTATTTTTTAATTTCCTCTTTGATTTCTTCAGTGATCACTTCATTATTAAGTAGTGTATTGTTTAGCCTCCATGTGTTTGTATTTTTTACAGATCTTTTCCTGTAATTGATATCTAGTCTCATGGCGTTGTGGTCGGAAAAGATACTTGATACAATTTCAGTTTTCTTAAATTTACCAAGGCTTGATTTGTGACCCAAGATATGATCTATCCTGGAGAATGTTCTATGAGCACTTGAGAAAAATGTGTATTCTGTTGTTTTTGGATGGAGTGTCCTATAAATATCAATTAAGTCCATCTTGTTTAATGTATCATTTAAAGCTTGTGTTTCCTTATTTATTTTCATTTTGGATGATCTGTCCATGGGTGAAAGTGGGGTGTTAAAGTCCCCTACTATGAATGTGTTACTGTTGATCTCCCCTTTTATGGTTGTTAGTATTTGCCTTATGTATTGAGGTGCTCCTATGTTGGGTGCATAAATATTTACAATTGTTATATCTTCTTCTTGGATCGACCCCTTGATCATTATGTAGTGTCCTTCTTTGTCCCTTTTAATAGTCCTTATTTTAAAGTCTATTTTGTCGGATATGAGAATTGCTACTCCAGCTTTCTTTTGGTTTCCATTTGCATGGAATATCTTTTTCCATCCCCTTACTTTCAGTCTGTATGTGTCTCTAGGTCTGAAGTGGGTCTCTTGTAGACAGCATATATAAGGGTCTTGTTTTTGTATCCATTCAGCCAATCTGTGTCTTTTGGTGGGAGCATTTAGTCCATTTACATTTAAGGTAATTATCAATATGTATGTTCCTATTCCCATTTTCTATATTGTTTTGGGTTCGCTACTATAGGTCGTTTCCTTTTCTTGTGTTTCGTGTCTAGAGAAGTTCCTTTAGCATTTGTTGTAAAGCTGGTTTGGTGGTGCTGAACTCTCTCAGCTTTTGCTTGTCTGTAAAGGTTTTAATTTCTCCATCAAATGTGAATGAGATCCTTGCTGGGTAGAGTAGTCTTGGTTGCAGGCTTTTCTCCTTCATCACTTTCAGTATGTCCTGCCACTCCCTTCTGGCTTGTAGGGTTTCTGCTGAGAGATCAGCTGTTAACCTTATGGGGATTCCCTTGTGTGTTATTTGTTGTTTTTCCCTTGCTGCTTTTAATATGCTTTCTTTGTATTTAATTTTTGACAGTTTGATTAATATGTGTCTTGGCGTGTTTCTCCTTGTATTTATCCTGTATGGGACTCTCTTTGCTTCCTGGACTTGATTAACTATTTCCTTTCCCATATTAGGGAAGTTTTCAACTATAATCTCTTCAAATATTTTCTCAGACGCTTTCTTTCTTTCTTCTTCTTCTGGAACCCCTATAATTCGAATGTTGGTGCGTTTCATGTTGTCCCAGAGGTCTCTGAGACTGTCCTCAGTTCTTTTCATTCTTTTTTCTTTATTCTGCTCTGCAGTAGTTATTTCCACTACTTTATCTTCCAGGTCACTTATCCGTTCTTCTGCCTCAGTTATTCTGCTATTGATCCTATCTAGAGTGATTTTAATTTCATTTATTGTATTGTTCATCGTTGCTTGTTTCATCTTTAGTTCTTGTAGGTCCTTGTTAACTGTTTCTTGCATTTTGTCCATTCTACTTCCAAGATTTCGGATCATCCTTACTATCATTATTCTGAATTCTTTTTCAGGTAGATTGCCTATTTCCTCTTCATTTGTTAGGTCTGGTGAGTTTTTATCTTGCTCCTTCATCTGCTGTGTGTTTTTCTGTCTTCTCATTTTGCTTATCTTACTGTGTTTGGGGTCTCCTTTTTGCAGGCTGCAGGTTCGTAGTTCCCGTTGTTTTTGATGTCTGTCTCCAGTGGCTAAGGTTGTTTCAGTGGGTTGTGTAGGCTTCCTGGTGGAGGGGACTAGTGCCTGTGTTGTGCTGGATGAGGCTGGATCTTGTCTCTCTAGTGGGCAGGTTCACGTCTGGTGGTGTGTTTTGGGGTGTCTGTGGCCTTATTATGATTTTAGGCAGCCTCTCTGCTAATGGGTGGGGTTGTGTTCCTGTTTTGCTAGTTGTTTGGCATAGGTTGTCCAGCACTGTGGCTTGCTGGTCGTTGAGTGAAGCTGGGTGCTGGTGTTAAGATGGAGGTCTCTGGGAGATTTCCACCGTTTAATATTATGTGGAGCTGGGAGGTCTCTTGTTGACCAGTGTCCTGAAGTTGGCTCTCCTACCTCAGAGGCAGAGCCCTGACTCCTGGTTGGAGCACCAAGAGCCTTTCATCCACACAGCTCAGAATAAAAGGGAGGAAAAAGTAGAGAGAATTAGTAGAAGTATGAGTAAAGAAAGAAGGAAAGGTGGAAAGGAAGGAAGGAAGAAGCAAAGAAGGAAAGAAAGGAGGGAAGGAGGGAGGGAGGGAGGAAGGAAGGAGGGAAAGAAGGATAAAAGACAGAAAGAAAGATGATACAGTAAAAATAAAATAAAGTATAATATAGTTATTGAATTAAAAAATATTTAGAAAAAAAAAAGGGCGGATGGATAGAACCTTAGGACAAATGTTGGAAGCAAAGCTATACAGAGAAAATCTTACACAGAAGCATACACATACACCTTCACAAAAAGAGGTAAAGGGGGAAAAATCATAAATCTTGCTCTCAGAGACCACCTCCTCAATTTGGGGTGATTCGTTGTCTAAAGGAGGGAAGGAAGGAAGGAAGGAAAGAAAGAACGAAGGTAAAGTATAATAAAGTTATTACAATTAAACTTAATTATTAAGAAAAAGAATTTTTAAAAAAAAATCATGGACGGATAGAGCCCTAGGACAAATGGTGGAAGCAAGAGTATACAGACAAGATCTCACACAGAAGCATACACGTACACATTCACAAAAAGAGGAAAAGGGAAAAAAGATCATAGATCTCGCTCCTAAATTCCCCCTCTTCAATTTGGGATCATTCCTTGTCTATTCAGGTATTCCACAGATGCAGGGTATATCAAGTTGATTGTGGAGCTTTAATCCGCTGCTTCTGTGGCTGCTGGGAGAGATTTCCCTTTCTCTTTGTTCTCACAGCTCACAGGAGCTCAGCTTTGGATTTGGCCCTGCCTCTGCGTGTAGGTCGCTGGAGGGCGTCTGTTTTTTCGCTCAGACAGGACGGGGTTAAAGGAGCCGCTGATTCGGGGCCTTCGGCTCACTCAGGCCGGGGGTTGGGGGATGGGGGTAGGAGGGGCACTACGTGCGGGGCGGGCCTGCGGCGGCAGAGGCGGCGTGACGTTGCGGCAGAGGCCGGCGTGACGTTGCACCAGCCTGAGGCCCGCCGTGCGTTGTCCCGGGGAAGTTGTCCCTGGATCCCGGGAACCTGGCAGTGGCGGGCTGCACAGGCTTCGCGGAAGAGGGGTGTGGAGAGTGACCTGTGCTCGCACACAGGCCCCTTGGTGGCGGCAGCAGCAGCCTTAGCGTCTCCCGCCCGTCTCTGGGGTCCGCGGTTTTAGCCGCGGCTCGCGCCCGTCTCTGGGGTTCGCGCTTTTAGCCACGGCTCGCGCCCGTCTCTGGAGATCCTTTAAGCAGCGCTCTTAAACCCCTCTCCTCGCGCACCAGGAAACAAAGAGGGAAGAAAAAGTCTCTTGCCTCTTCGGCCGGTGCAGGCTTTTCCCCGAACTCCCTCCCGGCTAGTCGTGGTGCACTAACCCCTTCAGGCTATGTTCAAGCCGCCAACCCCAGTCCTCTCCCTGAGCTCCGTCCAAAACCAAAACCCGAGCCTCAGCTTGCAGCCCCGCCCGCCCCGGCGGGTGAGCAGACAAGCCTCTCGGGTTGGTGAGTGCTGATCGGCACCGATTGTCTGTGCAGGAATCTCCCCGCTTTGCCCTCCGCACCCGTCGCTGTGCACTACTCCGCGGTCCCGAAACTCCCCCCTCTGCCTCCCGCAGTCTCCGCCCGCGGAGGGGCTTCCTAGTGTGTGGAAACTTTTCCTCCTTCACAGCTCCCTCCCACTGGTGCAGGTGCCGTCCTTATTATTTTGTCTCTGTTTTTTCTTTTTTTCTTTTGCCCTACCCAGGTATGTGGGGAGTTTCTTGCCTTTTGGGAGGTCTGAGGTCTTCTGCCAGCCTTCAGTAGTTCTGTAGGAGTTGTTCCACGTGTGGATGTATTGCTGGTGTATCCGTGGGGAGGAACGCGATCTCCGCGTCTTACTCTTCCGCCATCTTCCAATATATCTGTGTGGTTTAATTTTTATACAAAAATGTAACTACTTAAAATAACTAATCAGCCACTTAGAAGAGAAATACAGTTAGCAGTTCCAGCTATACTGACAATCTCCCAGGTAAAGTCATTGCACTAATTCTTATTTGCCTTAGAATATTGTCACATGGTTTTTCTTCTCCCTGAAATATTTACCCACACATCCAGACATATGCTTTTTGCTGAGTGTTTCTCACTTTTCAGCTTAAATGTCATTTTCTCCAAGAGGCTTCACCTGACCACACAGCTTACAATTCTCTTCTATTATTCTTCCTCAGAGTACCAATAACTTCACACATTATTACAATTGATTATTACCTATTTATTTGTATGTTTAATCTTGGTTTCCTGTTCTCCATTGAGCAAGTTGGAGATGGGGCAAGAGAGGACAATGTGAGATTCTTACTTAAATTCCAAGCTTTCTGGGCATCTTTGGAGACGTCACCCCAACTATACTGTGTCTATGGAAGTGCCTTTTGTCATGATAGGATTAGGTCGTATGGTTCTAAAACCAAAAAATGTTATAGGTGTGCAGGTACAGAGCCTTGGGCTCAAGTCCAATTCTGGTATTAACTGTCTTTGGGAAGCTCGCTTAACTATTCTGGACCTAAATCTCTTCATCTGCAATATGAAGGATATGCCCAAATAATTGCCAGGATGTCCTCTGAGCACACAGTGACATCTTGCAATGGGCATCCTGGAACAAGGCACATTCCCTGCACAGGGGCTGTATGAAAGCACTGAGAAAGAGAGTTCCCTCATTGACATGTATGTTCATTTGTTTGACTTGCAGGAAGTCGTTCAGCCAGAGATCCACTCAGGTGAGACCTCTGCTATCTCTGTGTGCACAGTTAATATAGAAAAATCTATTTCAAACAATTTTTTGAATTGTTCTCTCTCATGAGCTTTTTTCCATATTTTGTCATATGCAAAACTGCTACTCCAGTGTTCTTCCACTGGTAACTTCATTTGCTATTCCTCTTCTTTTATATATTAACTAATTAATTTAAATCCTTTCATCATTTTTCCTAATTTGTCTCCCTCACTAAATCTGCAGAATAAGACAGTTCACTAAATCTGCAGAATAAGACAGTTCTATTATATTGACCAGTTTCGTGCATTTATTCAATCAACCAATATCTGAGAGTCTGTAAGTGATTTTGTTGAGTGCTAGAAAGCATGAAAATATGGAGAGATCTTGAGAGTTTTAAGTATCCTAGAGTAGTTAAGATATACACACATTTCCATAATGCAGGCCAGAGAATAAGTAATAAACATACTGAAAAATTGTTGATCAAGTTCCTTAGAAGAGGAAAAGATTTTTTAAAATTTATTTTTGATTTTATTTTATTGAAGTGTAGTTGATTTACAATGTCATGTTAGTTTCAGGTGTACAGCACAATGATTTAGTTATATATTCTTTTTCAGATTCTTTTCCCTTATTGATTATTATGAAATACTGAGTATTGTTCCCTGTGCTATGCGATAGGTCCTTGTTGGTTAGAAAAGGAAAAGATTTTTAAAATACTTCCATCGGGGGATATCAGTGTTTAGTTGATGCATTTTATACTGTGTTATTATTTTTGCCAACAAAAAACAGATTTTTTTCCAAATCAGAATAGCACTTTTTCAGTGATGCACATGCAAGAGCATTTTCTTCTTTCCCTTCCTCAAGCTGCTTGTTCTACTTAGCAACCGGTTTCCATCTGGGGTGAATCAATAATTTTTCATTCAATATTTATCGAGCACTTATGATGTGAATGGCACTATTCTGGGTGTGGGCAATACCACAGTAAGCTGTCAAATAAGAACCGTACATTTGTGGAATACATACTCCAGTGATACTCTGCAATGCCCTGCTCAGCACAAGTATAGGGCTTGTATCAGACAGCTGTGCTGATATCTGATTTCCCCATAAATTAACATTCTATTCAGGACACTTTGTAACATGCTTCTCTCCTTCAGTGTTTTACTCATAATCCCAGATAGTTGTGTCTGGGACATCTAGGATGCTATCCCAGAGAGATAGCATGTGTTTCTGTGTTTGCAGGAGCCTTCCCAGCCCTGTACCCCAAGAATCCACCTACCTCAACTCACAAGCCCCAGAGCAACTACACCCTAACTCTGAAAATGGTGAGGCTTCCCAAATGACCTGGGCCAAAGTAGGCAGACCAAGCTGGGGAAAAAGCAATAAGGTGATGTCTATTAACCAAATCTGACCCTGCTGTGTCCCAGCCACCTCTACAAATAAATGACTCATCTATCTTCATGGCTGTGATAGGTGGTAGGTATGGAGTGGGTTAAATGGCAGGAAGAAGGGACTGTGTCATGTCACGATGCCTCCTTTTTTCTCTTTCAGTGAATGTTGTAAGTGGGGATGAGGTTTATTCTTTGGTGTACTGTGTGCAGCAGGAAGAGCAACTGGCAGCAGGTGAGACATGAGGGAGTGAATTTGTCTCTGACTTTTGTCTTTCCTGGAACCGGGAGGATAAGCAGTGACTGTGTATGGCAACATGGCTCTGTTCTTTGGCGCTGCTGCTTCTGCTCTTGGAGCTGACTATGAGCATTGCTGTGCCTTATATGAAGATTGGCCTTTGGTCTGGAAGCTGTCTTGAGTAGATGCCAGTGCTGATGCTAACTTGGCCTCCTGTATATCTCACTCCCCAGTCAGATGCCAGCATTGGAGATGGTACCAGCTATGTACTCCCTGTAGCACCCCAATACAGCTGCCTAGTTGTGGCTGTTGTCCCATCCTGTACCTGGTGGGAACAGAAATGCTGAGAGGTACAAATGCCAGGAGGGGCTGGCAGACCCTCACTCCCCTTAGGTACTAGTTTTCCTCTGTACAGTAAGGAGTCATATTTGTGATAGGCAGAAATGTGAGACAGAAAATATTAATGGAAGTAAGTCCATGGGAAATAGACAGGAGAGAAAGAAGCCTTTAACACTAATTTAATGAAGGACTTTAAATGGAATCTCACATATGTTTGTCTCCACAGAAGAACCCCCTGGGATGCATACTGGGGATAAGGTGAACTAGAATCCCTGTTCTTTCCTCCATGCTCTTTCTCTCTTTCTTCTGGGGACAGGTGCTCAAATTTTTTAAATTATGGCCACTTAGGAAAAACAAGATATCTCATGGTCTATCTCCTACCTTATCTCCTCACACCACAGGGATAAAAATATTTGATTATAACAGTAAAGTGTCATTGTACAAGGTAATTTTAGAGGCTCACATATACTTTTTTTAGCAATGGACATATGGAAGGTTCGTAGCTAAACTGTAGTGCATGCTTAGTCTAAAAATTCTATAGATTTGAAAATCTTTATCCTGAAATACTGTTGAACCATACATACAATATTTTGTGTTTAACCAAACAACGTGTCAAAAACTAAATTAATATTGAATAAAGCTAACCTAAGTGATTTTTGTCATTAAATAATCAGTAATTTCTGAACCTTGATCAATTCAAGACTTCACTGATGATACAAAAAATGCTTTTGGGGCTTTCCTGGTGGCGCAGTGGTTGGGAGTCTGCCTGCCAATGCTGGGGACACGGGTTCATGCCCTGGTCTGGGAGGATCTCTCATGCCGCGGAGCGGCTGGGCCCGTGGGCCATGTCCGCTGAGCCTGCGCATCCGGAGCCTGTGCTCCGCAGCAGGAGAGGCCACAGCAGTGGGAGGCCTGCGTACCGCAAAAAAAAAAAATGCTTTCAAAAAATTGCATAAATTCCAACTCTGCACGTGTGCAAATAGAGTAGGTGCTTTGTATTTGAGTCTAGTATGGTGAGGCAGCCAAATATCTCAGGACAGAGTTCAAGTCCTTGATAAACTCCAGTAACAGGCTAAATTTAGTTTATGAATACAAAATTATGACATCCTTGAAAAATTATGGTCCATGGAACAGCCTAACAATGACTCATAAAAACGAGAGAAGGCTTTGTATGGGTCAGTTTGCAGCTCATCAGGAGCGTCTCAGTAGCCCAACAGTGGGACGCAGGCCCTTTGAAAATGGTGGCCTAGGGCCACAGTCTTCCAAGAGGCTCCAAGTTTTGTCTTGAGTGGTGCACCATGATAGGGTGCATCCAGGCTGACTGGAAGAGGACTGGGGAAGAGGACCTGTGGGAAACATGTTTGACTTGTCTTCCCTGCTCAGGTTCTATCCATGTATCTTTGCTTTTAGAACTCCTCAGCCATCTATTCTAGGCTGAAGAAGGCGGATCTTACAGATGTGGACTATGAAGATGCTATGTAAAGTTATAGAAGATTTTGCTCTTGGGAAACCATACATGACCCTATACCTCCAAACTAATATGTCCTTCAGAGATCCTGTGAGAATCAGCGTTCCAGTACACCTCATCCAGGTGCTTACCTCCATGAGATTATTCCTGCATCTACTGTGAAGTGAAGTTGGCTCAAGCTTTGAAGAGATCACCCAGGAGAACCAACATGAACTCAGGAGTGGGAAGAACTTTGTTACTAGAACCAGATTCCTATTGGTTCTTTCAGGTACAGGTCAAACTCTGCTCTGAGTTCTTTTTACAAGAGGAAACAGGACAGGAATAAAAGAACTTGAGGTCATGGGGTAGAGGGACAATGAAGCTTAGAAAGCACGAACCCAAAGTTAGTGATTTTGTGGGACTGCTCCATACAGAAAGCTGTGTCCTTAATTTTTTGTCCAAGTGCTTTCTCTGCTTAGACAGTACAGAGTTCCAACCCTGCCCCTTATGTTAATCATCCTATTTCTACATAAAATATGTGACTCAGTGAATTTGGGGGTCACTGTTACCAAACTAAAATTAAAGCAAAGTTACATAAAATACCATTGCAGTTATACTAAATTTTAATGACATATTTTGTATGTCAGGCCAATCTAGGTGCGAATCTAGACGTTCCCATATTTATAAGGAGATATAATCTCAGGAGGTTTCACTACACCCAAAGTTCTGTATTTGTTGCAACCTCTAAAAGCTTTAGGAATATGTTTTCTTCCTTAATTCACAAACTTTTTGAAAATGTGATAATATGGTTTGAAGTCTGTATTTTAATTTTAAAGCAATCATAAGCTAACACATAAATTAAAACATTTTAAAAGTATATAATGTAAAAGTTAAAGTCTTCCCTATAAGTTGCCACAAGTGGTACCCATTGTTAAAAGCTTAGCATTGTTAAAATCTTAGCTCTGCAGATATTTTTCTATTTTTCTGTAGAAACACTTTTACATACATGTGAATATATAGGTATTTAGAAATATACCTATTTAATAAAATATCATGAAATATTTTAAAGTCTGTATGTAGATTATTATACATTTTAAAAGCTGTGTAGTATCCTGTTATATGATAAATCATAATATATTTTTTCTTTTGCTAAAATATAAATAACATAAAATTTACCATTTTAACCATGTCTTTCTTTATTTTCCAGTTATCAAATTCTTTTTATTCATTTTTTTCCTCATTTGTGTTTCTTCTATTTTTCTCTTTTTTAATTGAGGTAACGGTTTATAACGTTATATAAATTTTATGTGTATATTATAATTTGACTTCCATTTACACTACAGTGTGCTTAACACCAAAAGTTTAGTTTCAGTCGACTACCATATAGTTGGCTCCCTTTACCCACTTTGCTCTCCCCCACCTTCTTTTCATCTGGTAACTGCTAATCTGTTCTTTGTATCTATGTGTTTGTTTTTGTCTTGCTTTTGTGAGGAATGTAAGATAGGAGTCCAGTTTCATTATTTTAATATGAATATCCAGTTTTCCCAACATCATTTATTGAAGAAACTATCCCTTCTCCACTGAATATTCTTAGCTCTCTTGTCAATTATTAATTGACCATATATGCCTACATTTATTTATGGGCTCTCAATTCTGTTTCATTTGTCTATGTGTCTGTTTTTATACCAATACCATACTGTTTTTATTATGATAGCTTTGCAATATAGTTTGAAATCAGGAAGTGTGATGTCTCCAGCTTTGTTCTTCTTTCTCAATATTGCTTTGCTTATTTGGGGACTCTTGTAGCACCAAACAAATTTTAGAATTCTTTGTTATATTTCTGTGAAAAAATGTCATTGGGATATTGATAAGGATTGCATTAAATGTATAGATGGCTTTGGGTAGTATGGACACTTTAACAATATTAATTCTTTCAATCCATGAGCAAGGGATATCTTTCCATTTATTTGTGTCTTCTTCTATGTCTTACATCAAGGTCTTATAGTTTTAAATATACAGACCTTTCACCCCCTTGGTTAAATTTATTCCTAAGTATTTTATTGTTTTTGATGCTATAATACATGGGATTGTTTTCTTTATTTCTTTTCAGATAATTTGTTGTTAATGTGTAGAAATGCAACTGATTTTTTGTGTGTTTATTTTTATCTTGAAATTTAACTGTATTTTATTACTTCCAGAAGATTTTTGGTGGAGTCTTTAGGGTTTTCTATATATAAATCATGTCATTCACATGCAAAATTTTATTTCTTCCTTTCTGATTCGGATACCTTTTATTTCTTTTTCTTGTGCAATTGCTTTGGCTAGGGCTTCCAGTATTATGTTGAATAGGATTGGTGAGAATGACCACTCTTGCTTGTTCCTGATGTTAGAAGAAAAGTTTTCAGCTTTTCACCTTTGAGTATGATATTAGCTGTGGATTTGTCATATATGGCCTTTATTATATGGAGGTACATTCCTTATATACTCAATTTTGAAAGTTTTTTTATCATGAAAGGTTTTGTCAAATGCCTTTTCTGCATTTATTGAGATGATTTTAATTTTTAATTTTTAGTCTATTAATTTGATATATTACAGTTGTTGATTTGCATATGTTGAGCCATCTTTGTATCCCAGGAATGAATTTCACTTGATCATGATATTTGATCCTTTTAATGTGTGGTTGAATTCAATTTGCTAGTATTTTGTGGATTTTTTTTTTTGCATCTATATTTATCAGGGATATTGGCCTGTAGGTTTTTTTTTTTTCTTTTCTTTTCTTGTAGTGTCCTTGTTTTGCTTTGGTATCTGGGTAATTATGGCCTCATAAAATGTTTTTGTACATGTTTACTTCTCTTCCATTTTTTGAACAGCTTGAGAAGAATTGGCTTTAATTCTTCTTTAAATGCTTTCTAGAATTAACCTGTGAAACTATACAGTCATGGGCTTTTCTTTTGGGGGAAGTTTTTGTACTGATTCAATGTCCTATTTATTACTGATCTCTTCAGATTTTCTGTTCCTTCATGATTCAGTCTTCATTGGTTGAATGTTTCTAGGAATTTATTCATTTTTTCTGTGTTGTCCAATTTGTCAGAATATAATTGTTTATAGTAGTTTCCTCTGATCCCTTGTATTTCTGTGGTATTAATTGTAATGTCTCCATTTTTCACTTACAATTTTATTTATTTGAGTCCTCTTTTTCTTGTTTAATCTAACTACAGATTTGTCAATTTTGTTTATTTTTTCAAAGAACCAGCTCTAGCTTTCTTATTCTCTTCTATTGTTTTCCTATTCTCTATTTCATTTATTTTTGCTTAATCTTTATTATTTCCTTACTTCTGCTAACTTTGAGCTTAGTTTTTTCTTGTTTTTCCAGTTCCTTGAGGTACACTGCTAGGTTGTTCATATGAGATCTTTCTTTTATGTTTTTTTAAATGTAGGCTTTTATAGTCATAAACTTTCCTCATTAGACTGTTTTTGCTGCATTCCCAAGTAATGGTGTGTTATGTTTTTATTTTATTTTGTCTAAAGATATTTTTTGACTTCTCTTTTGCTTTCTTCTTTGATCCATTTGTTGTTCAGAAGTGTGTTGTTTAATTTCCATTTATTTGTAAAATTTCCAGCTTTCCTCCTGTTATTGATTTCTAGTTTCATACTATTGTGGTAGGAAAAAAAATACTTGATATAATTTATTTCTCCTTAAATTTGTTGAGACTTGTTTTGAGGCCTAACATATTATCTAGCCTAGGAAAAGTTCTATGTGTACTTGATAACTGTGTGTATTCTGTTGCTGTTGGGTGGAATGTTCTATATATGTGTGTTAGGTCTATTAGGTCTGTAGGGTTGTTCCAATTCGCTGTTTCCCTATTGATTTTCTGGATGATCTATCCACTGTAGAAATGGGATAGTTAAGCCCCCCACTATTATTGTGTTGGTGCTTTTTTCTCCTTTAGTTCTGTTAGCATTTACTTTACATATTTTGGCATTCCAATGTTGGGCACGTAGATATTTACAATTGCTATATCTTCTTGATAAATTGACCCCTTTTAGATTATATAATGACCTTCTTTGTCTCATGTTATAGCTTTTGACTTAAAGTCTGTTTTGTTTGATATAAATATAGCTTCTCTCTTTTGGTTTCATTTACTCAGAATATTTTTTTCATTCCTTCATTTTGATCCTATGTGTGTCCTTATAGGTGACATGCTTCTATTGTGAGCATATATAGTTGAGCCTTGTTTTATTACCCACTCAGCCTTTTGATTGAGGAATTGAATTAATTTACATTTAAATGATTCTTGATATGTAAGAACTTACTAATGGCATCCTATTCATTATTTTCTGCCTTTTTGTAGCTTCCTATTCTTTTCTTCCTCTCATTGTTTTCCTTTCTGAATTGATGATTTTTCATAGTGGTATGCTTAGATTTTCTTTTTGTCTTCTGTATATCTACTGTAGGTTTTTGCTTTGTTGTTGCTATGAGGCTTACATAAAATATCTTATAGATATTACAGCCTATTTTATGCTGATAACAAGTTAACTGCATACAAAATTTCTACCCTTTTACTCCTTCCACATTATGTTTATGATGTCACAATTTACCACTTTTTGTATTGTGTAACTATTAACAAATTATTATCATTATATTTATTTTTATACTTTTGTCCTTTAAACTTTATACTAGAGTTAAGTTATTAACACATCACCATATTGTAGTATTACAGTATTCTGAATTTAACTATATATTTACCCTTACCAATGTGTTCTATGTCTTCATATGCTTTTATGTTCTTTATTAGCATCCTTTCACGTCAACTTAAAGAACTTCTTTCAGCATTTCTTATAAGGCAGGTCTAGTGGGTGATGAGCTCCTTCAGCTTTTGTTTGTTGAAGTCTTTATCTCACCTTTGTATCTGAAGGACAAATTTTCCCAGTAGTTTTCTTAGTTGTTGTTGTTTTCTTCAGTATTTTGAATATATCATCCCACTTTCTTCTAGCCTGCAAGGTTTGATAATATTATGGGTGTTCCTATGTATGAGATTTTTTTTTTTTTTTTTTGCTATTTAAATATTCTTTCTTTGCCTTTGCTTTTAGACAATTTTATTATCATGTGTTTTGGAAAAGATTGGGGTTGAAGTTTTGGATGACCTATTAGCTTTATGAACTGGATGTCCAAATCTCTCTCCAGATTTGGGATGTTCTCAGCCATTATTACTTTAAATGAGCTTTTTGCCCCATTCTCCCTTTCTTCTTTGGGGATTCCAATAATGAATAGATTATTTCTCTTAATGGTAGCTCATAGTTCACATAGCATTTCTTCACTCTTTTTCATTCTTTACTTCTTTATTCTCCTCTAATTAGATAATTTCAAAGACTGTGTCTTCTATACTTCACAGATTCTTCTGCTTGATCTAGTCGATTATTGATGATCTCTGTTGCATTTATTTCATTTATTGTATTCTTCAGCTCCATGATTTTTTTTTTTTTTTTTTTTTTTTTTTTATGGTACGAGGGCCTCTCACTGTTGTGGCCTCTCCCGTTGCGGAGCATAGGCTCCGGATGTGCAGGCTCAGCGGCCATGGCTCACGGGCCTAGCTGCTCCGTGGCATGTGGGATCTTCCCAGACCGGGGCACGAACCCGTGTCCCCTGCATCGGCAGGCGGACTCTCAACCACTGTGCCACCAGGGAAGCCCAGCTCCATGATTTTTGTTTGGTTCTTTTTAAAGATTTCTGTCTCTATGTTAAAATTTGCATTTTGCTCATGTATTATTTTCCTGAATTCATTGAATTGTCTTTCTGTGTTGTCTTATAGTTCACTGAACTTCCTTAGAATAGTTATTTTGAATTTTTTATTGCATAAATCACAGATCCATATTTCTTTGGAGCTGGTTATTGAAAAAAATGATTGTATTCCTTTTGTAGTATTATATTTCCTTTATTTTTATATCTCTTGGGGTCTTGCATTGCTGTCTTCACATTTGAGGAAGCAGTCTCCTTCTCGTCTTTACTGGCTGACTTTGGGAGAAAAATACTTTCTGTCAGCCCTGCTAGGAATTCTAAGGCTTTCTTAGAACTTTTCTATGGGTACACCTGATCCACATTTCGTGTTCTCTCTTGTAAGAGAATTCTTAAACTTGTATGACTTCTCTTGATCTGCCAGGCCGGGTGCTGCCAGACTCCTTTTTGCTTTCTCTAGGGTGGTCCTGAATGCTTAAGTGGTGTCATTTCTCCCAGGTCCACAGAGCTGGTTCAGCTTTCTGTGTGTGCTCACTAGCCACCTTCAAAGGCTGATTCTTACAGCTATTGGGAACATACATAAAGAACCATTCCTGCAGTGGGGGAATGTGTGAGTGAGGCCTGTGGAGTGCTATTGGTGCCTGTGGGCCAGTTGGAGGGATCTGCAGGTGAGGCATCCCCAGTGGTTCACAAGCAGACATCCTGATGGATTCTGTGATGCAGTTAGTAGCACTCATGTCCCTCTGGTCCTCTCTGAGAGCCCTATCTGCCACTTTCCCAGTTGCTCCCCACCACTCAGTCACACAGCACACCTCAATATTCCCCTTTAATCTATCCAATATCTGAGTTTTTTGCTCTGAGAGTATGTCAGAAATTCTCTGCTGGACTCCTGGATTTCCACAAGACTCTCTTGTTCTTTGGTGATTGTCTAAACTGGTGGTCTTGGAGGAAAGACAGAAGAAAATTCTTATTCTGCTATGATGATAATGTCACTGTGGTCCAATTTCTTTCTTTATGAACTTTTACTTTCTAGTTCTTTTTGTTACAATCTGTGAGTTCATTTGTCCAGAAGGTTCAAAAGCAGAATTTAAGACTGATAGTTTAGATTTGCTCTCAATAGTTTTAATACTTTATTCCATGGTCTTCCTGCTTCTATTGTTGCCTTTGAGAAAATTTCCCTCAGTTTAATTGTTGTTTCTTTGTAGTTAATCTGTCTTTTCTCACTGGTTGCTTTTAAGTCTCTCTATCTTTTGTCTTATGTAGTTTCACTCTGCTGTGTCTAAATATGAGTTTATTTTGCTTGAGATAAATGTTTCTTAAACCTGAGGATTCATGGCTTTCTTCAAATTTAGAAAATACTTAATTATTATCTCTGTTATTATATTGCCTCATCATTGTTTTAATTCTATCCTTCAGAAATTCATATTAGAAGTTTTCTGGGCCCTCTGACTTTATTCTCATGACTCTTAATTAGTCTTCCAATTTTTCATTTCTTTATTAGCCCTGTTGCATTCTGGGCAATTTCTTAATCTCTATCTTTCAGTTTACTAATTGTTTCTTCAGCTATATCAGTTTAACCAATTTCTTTCTTATTTCAATGACTACATTTTTTTTTTTCTTTTCCGATATGTGGACCTCTAACTGTTGTGGCCTCTCCAATTGTGGAGCACAGGCTCCGGACGTGCAGGCTCAGCGGCCATGGCTCACAGGCTCAGCCGCTCCACGGCCTGTGGGATCTTCCCGGACCGGGGCACAAACCCGTGTCCCCTGCATCGGCAGGTGGACTCTCAACCACTGCATCACCAGGGAAGCCCCCCCTTCTTTTTTTCTTCTCAGAGATATTAGTAGCAAAATTTTTAAAGCATGGTTTCTGAAGAGTTGTCTGGTTTTACATTTTGGTCTCACCATTTACTAGTCCTGCAGTTTGGGTCAACTTAATTAACCTTTGTGTGTTTTTCATGCTTAAAATTGGGATAGCAATTGTATCTAATATATGACATTGTTTTGCTAATTATGTAAAATCGTTTGTTTAAAATGCTTAAAAGTATACTTGGCACACATTAAGTTTTCAAAAATATTATTATTATAACTTTTCAAATTTGTCTTTTTATTATTTATAGTATTTTACTGTTATGTGCTTAATACAATTGATTCTTGAACAACATGGGTTTAAACTGCATGGGTCTACTTATATATCTTTTTTTTTCAATACATGTACTACTACATGATTCATAATTGGTTGAATCTGCAGATGCAGAACTACAGATATGGAGGACCAACTGTAAAGTTATATATGGATTTTCGATTGCATGGAGAGTTGGAACCCCTAACACCTGTGTTATTCAAGAGTCAACTGTACTTTATTATTTTAACAACCTTAAAATAGTTTAAATACATTTAATATTCTATAATTCTTAGATAGTTCTTCTGAAGTTTTAGGTATTTAAAGCCTGTATTTATTGTATATTTTGAATCTTGTTCTTCATAAGTTGATGAGTTTTGTGATTTTAGATTAAGAAGCTTTTTGTGCAGTGTAGGAATTCCATGCGACCTGGGTTTCTGACTGTGTCCCTCAAAAGCCATTTTGTATTTACTTCTTCTAAGCCCTGGGTGGTCACTGGCCCAGGACCAATTTTTATAATAATTCTTTATTTGGGATTTCCCAGGGCACACACAGGAGCATGGCACAGTCCTGGGCTTTGTTGTTTCAGAGGAAACTTTCTATTTTCCCCAAGCTTGTACAAACACAAGCTTACTTGGCATCTATCTGTGCTTGTGGGTAATTTTTTTTTTCCTCACCAAACCACTCATTTATTAAAAAGAAAGTCTTGTGATATTTTAGTTTCAAGTTTCTGCTTTTCGTAGGTCCAAAACTTTGTCTATTGATTCCACATAGACTTTAAGTGCAAACCTCATACAAATTATTTAGTGAAGTATTTTATCTCCTACTCCTCCTAGGGGAACAGTAATGTAATTTACATGTTTAACACTCTGTTTTCACTTCCTTTTTTATCTGTAATAGGGGAATTTCCCTTCTTACATATTTGGCTATGCATTTTAAAACTTATGTAAAAATTATGCATCCCTGAATGAATGTATGAATGCTTTTTCTGACTGGGAATTATACCTTTGTGAACTGGGAAAGAGTTGCTAGGAGAGCATGTTAGAAGAGTGAGCAAAAACCTCTGAAGGGAAATTGAGATTGAAAGCCAGGGTATAATTTTGTGGTACTTGTTTGTTTTCTGTCACCAACAATTGATGTTCAACTGCCAGGAAGATATGCACAGGAAGCTGCTCTGGGTGATGCTATTAAGGGTTGATATAGTCAATGACCCATGGTCCACAGTTCTTTTTGGTAATTGTCCTTCCTCCATAGAAAGTCATATCCCATCCACATTTCTGGAAACCCCACAAACATACAATTAAAACAGAAAATAGAAAGCTTCAGATTGAATTTTGTCTGATTCATGGGGGCCCCTCTGCACCTGCCATCCCCAGGGAGTCTAGGTCACTTACAGGGCGGTATTTTCACACATAGAGGGAGCATGGCTCCTTGTTGCAGATGCTGCTCAGATATCTGCCAGGAGACTCACCAAGTCTTCCTGTGCCTCTGTCTCCCCTCCTCTCCAAGACTAGGTTTACCTCTACTCCCCACCCCAGGAATAGAAATGCCTTCTTTTTTTTTTTTTTTTTTTTGTTGTTGTTTGTTTTTTTTTTTTTTTTTTTGAAATGCCTTCTTTAGAAGGGGTTTATAGAAACTTCTACTAATACTGAAGAAACTGGTACTCCTCATGAAGAAGAAAAATTTGAGTTTGGTAAAATTCCAGTCTCTAAAAGCAATCACTATCTGAAGCTAAAACTTCCTCCTGCCCTTCTCTAATTAAGCAAATATGGAGATACTTCTTTTAGAAACTGGGTCTCTGGAGCATCTCCATCTTTATATCTGCCAGGGAGGTGATAGAGAACAGCTTCCAGGCATTCTTTTTTTCTTTCTTTTTTTTTTTTGCGGTACGCGGGCCTCTCACTGTTGT
Source organism: Phocoena phocoena (assembly GCF_963924675.1). Lineage (NCBI taxonomy): Eukaryota > Metazoa > Chordata > Mammalia > Artiodactyla > Phocoenidae > Phocoena > Phocoena phocoena. Next base: position 114,703,223 of record NC_089219.1, on the reverse strand, counting down.
GGCCTCTCCCATTGTGGAGCACAGGCTCCGGACACGCAGGATCAGCGGCCATGGCTCACAGGCCCAACTGCTCCACGGCACGTGGGATCTTCCCCGACTGGGACACAAACCTATGTCTCCTGCATCAGCAGGCGGACTCTCAACCACTGCACCACCAGGGAAGCCCCAGGCATTCTTACTCAGTCTGAATTCCATGTCATGCTGTTTGGCCTATGCAGGGCCCCAGTAGACTTCTAGAAATTAATTGATTGCATTGTAGAGAATCTGCTGGGCAGAAGGGTCTGGTTCTGCCTAAATAACGTCTAGGTGTTGTCTATTAAGACAAAATCAATATTTCCACTAGCCAATTCTGCTCCAGAAGGCCTCCAACAAACATTATCACCTCCAAAAGTATATATTTATTACCCTGGACATAAAATTCCTAGGTCAAGCCCCACTCAAGAGAGACATATGTTGTTCAAGATAATCACAGTAACTATTAAAATTACTACTATAACTACTACCACACAATGATGATGACCATGACAATGACTACTTCTACGGCCATGTATGCAGCATATTTATATACATTATGACACTTATTCTGCCATAGTGACCTTGGAGCCCCAAGTTCAACCAGATATATTCAGAGATCTCTGAAGTTTACCAGCCTCATTTTTCTACCCTAACTGTCCTAGTAGTCAACTTCCTCAAATGGGAGATGTTATTTATTTTCTTCTGAATTGTATTTCATGAAGATTCTCTTCTTCTCTGTTTCAATCCTGGCATCCCCCATCTTGGCACTATGCTCTGTGTCCCATTCAAGACATTGAACAGAATTTGCAGAGACTGCTTTTGCTCTGTGTCCAAGATAGCATCCTTCTGCCTGCTGCTACCTGTGGAATCTCTAAGTTAAGAGTCTACATGGCTGTGCCAAGAGGCTTTTATATCTATGTGTAGAACTCTGCTTCCCTGTGGTACCTGTGACTCCATCTGACTGGTAGCTAAATATCTTTGCAGAGGGATAGTTTTATCTCTCACTTTGGTTAAACATATGTATACTCACTTTTGCCATTACAGTCTTAAACATTAAGTTACCTTTCCCTCCACTGAACCATTTAGCTTCCTAATCTCTGAATGTGGTCCCTAGTTTGCTTCCCACTTTAGGTATGCTTCCAGTCTATGTCTATCCATATGTAAATGCCTACCATCTGTCAAATACAGAGCAGCACCCAGATGGAGCATGTCAATCATTTCAGAGGACTTGTTGTCACCACTGTGACCCATCAACCTCACTATGACAACACTTGTCTCTAACAACTCGTTATTTCTCTTTTCTACCTGCAACACTCACTTTCACACAAACCATGAATTCCGCCCCACACCATTTGGTAATACCTTAGGAAATATTAACTTCCAACCAAACAGGATACATTTCCATAGAAGACATATTGAAATCAATGAAAGGTTGTGAATATTTTGAAAAATCTCCTCAGATGTTTATGAAAAACTTATACCTACCATGAACTCCTCCACCAACTTTTGGTTGCTTCTCTCTCTACTCTCTTCCCTAATTTGCTTCCATCCATCAGAATCCTATGACTTCCTGGCTGGCCAGGATGAGGAGGAATTTACAGGCCACCTAGGAACCTTTCCAGTAGGCAAGGACTTGAAGATCAGCTCTGGCCCCTCTTCTAAACACAAATAAGCCATTTATGCAGAAAGTTAAAGTAGCATTGCTTGATATACTTTAAGGTTAGAAAGGTCAAAAAACCTAGGCCATTTTTTAAATGAATCTTTTAAAAATATATAAATAGCACGTGTTTATTGTAGGAATACTAGAAAACACTAATAAGCAAAATGAGGAAAATAAAAATCACCTTTAATTACATTATTCAGATATAATTACAGTAAAGACTTGATGTTTATTGTCTCAGACATTTTTTTACCGGAGAGCAAGAGAGTGGTGTGCAGCAGATAAACTGCATTTAGTAACCACTTTCCCCTTAGCAATATATCATGAGCATCTTTTATTGCTATTAAATATTCTTCTACAGAAGCATTTTAATGGCACCTTGGTAATCCATACATAATTTATTTTCAAACTGCCTTTGTTAGGTGTTTTTAGCCTTTTCTTTTTACATGATTATAATGCTTCATCACATCACATACATACATCAGCATTTCCCAAAGTAAAACTAAGTTTATAGTGAATGATACTGTTAAGTATTCACCTGAACAGATAACATTGAGTCTATGATTATTATTTCACTATCATTCTCCAGGTTACAAACACCTGTGATTTTGTGATTTAAAGTTTCATGCAGCAAAAGGTCCAAAAAGGCAACTTGCATCTGCCTGGACAGCCTGATCTGAGCAGATTGTTCTGTATAACATTTCTGAGGACTACATACTATCAGAATGAGAGTGACAATAGGCTTTGACATGATGCATGCTTTGCAGGGTGTAGCCGTATTAAGACCAGCTCATGGTATAAAAAGCAGTATGGATTAGAAATAGGGAAGGGGATAATGCAATGATATAGAGCAAGTGCTTTGAATCTTAGTAAAAATCACATTCTACGAAGTTAAAAATTGACTAAGGAAAAATTTCACCTAAGAAACCTGAGCCATTGCAACAACGGCCCTGTTATCTTAAGAAACATTGAGAGATGATATATCATAGCAAGACATCAAAGTGTTTAAGAGTCAGACTATGGAACTGGACTGCCTAGGTTTGACTCCCAGTTGTTACTACTAGAAATTGACCATATTGGTCTTGATCAACTTACTTGCCTTTTCTGGTGCCTCAGTTTCCTCAATTGCGTAAAGGGGATAGTGCTGACTTCACAAGCTTACTGAGGGTATTAATGACTTTGTGGGCATAAAGCACTTTGAACTTATTCAACTTATTAACAGCCATATATAAGTGTTAGCTATCACCAGTGTCAAGATGTGTTATTTCTCTGGCATTGAGAGGATCGTCTTTAACTCTCTAGCACCTATGGAAAAGAAGATAGTGGTGAGACACTGAAGAGCTCTTCTACTTCCTTTTCTCGCTAATTGCGCAAGACTTACTTTAAAAAGTAGTTTTCATTTCCTGAACATGGGACTCAACAGGTGGCTGAGGAAACATCTTCTCAAATAGCTAAACTAAGCCTTCACGCTCTTATGGTCGTTACTAATCATCTTCAGTGAGTTAATATGAGTTAGAACTGAGGTGGAAGCAAGATGAGATCTCCAACTCTTGAAAGGTCTAAGGATTTATCAGAGCCCAGGGACCAGTAGAAATGCTCAGTTCTCTGCTTCCTGCTTAGATTTCATAGTCAAATACAAAACAGTTGCCCCAGGAAAATCATATTGTCATACATCCTAATTCTTAATGTTTAAGGCAGGCCACTTTACCATTTGTTGATCATGAATTGAATGAATGAATGAATCTGATTCTCTTAGATCTCAGAGAGTAATACGTTCTCATAAATAAAATTTTCATAATTTCACTGCTTAATAGTCCTCCATGAAAAGTATTTAGATAGTTATCTACAAGATTTTGGCTTAAAAGATAAATTGAGACCCTTTGCTAATGTCCTTTTGCTTAATCATGGGCTATGAGGGAGAGGAAGTCTGCTGCTGAGAAACAAGATTCCTTTCGCTACATACAGTAGGCACTAAATAAATATTTATTAATTGAGTAAAAGTACTCTCACATAAAATATGACTAGAGAAAACATCAGTTCAGGGTGGGTTCAACTCTCATAAACTCTCACTGGGTATGTTTCCTGATGAACTCTTTGTGACTTGAGACCGTGTTATCATGTAGCAGTGTGTCTACCCCTTGAAAAGCATGGGTGAGAAGGCAGTTGGTAGGGAAGAGGGGAAGCAAAATGAAATGGAGAGAATCACTAAACATCCAACATCCATGGGACTTGCTTCTGGTAATCCCTTTGGGGAAGAGAAGGTTTGCAATTTGCCTCATGATTGTAAAATGAATGAGGGTTAAAGCAGCTATGCTCCAACAAAAATTAATTAAAAAAAAATAAAACGAATGCGGATTGGTTGTATGTTTGAGGGAGATTGAATTGTTGATGATAATGGAGTAGGGGAATAGAAAAGGAGGGAAAGATGGAATGTTTTGAGCAATTTAGCCGAGTAATATAGATTTCTAAATTGTGATGCAAATGTTCCATGTTAACCTTGGATTTTTGATCCCCTCACAGCTCTGTTCAGTGAACAGGCAGGTGAGTCACACTTTGTGTTTGTTGGTTTTGATCTGTGGTATATCAGCCACCCAGCTACCACAAGGTCCTGTAGAGATGGATGTAGGAAGACTGGAGAGATGTCTACATGTTACTGCTCCCCGGGCCAACCTGCTCCAGCATCACACAGTTTCTGCTCCCGACACTTCCTGTGGCATTTGGCTCTGGCTTTGCAGTGATATTTTTGGAGTTATCGCTTCTCTTATATGACTGACCTCTGCTTCCTGATACTACATATCCAAATTCTGGTAATCATGGTATAAGTGAACAGTGATAGAAAGAATATTTTCATCTGAGATATAACTTAGTTCCTTACCTTGAGGTCAAAACCCTCAACTATAATCCTAAAATATAATGCAGATGTCACAGATAGGACATAGTCTGGTACCATAAATAAGTGAAGAGACAGGGTAGAAACTAGAGAATCTGTGACCAATCTAAGAAGAGCAGCCCCAGGGGAGGATATTTGTCCTTGGCAATGATTTTTTTTTTCACTATAATCAGTCACCTAAGAACTGAACCCTGGATTTAAACTCATTTCCACCTAATTGTACGTTGAATAAATGGACCAAAAATTTTGAAACATTTCAGTAGAAAGTTCTGAAAATTAAAGATACTGGATCTTGGGGGGACCTTCAAGATGGTGAAGGAGTGTGACATGGAGATCACCTTCCTCCCCACAGATACATCAGAAATACAGCTACATGTGGAACAACTACAGAACACCTACTGAAAGCTGGCAGAAGATCTCAGACTTTCCAAAAGGCCAGAAACTCTCCAACTATCTGGGTAGGGCAAAAGAAAAAAGAAAAAACAGAGACAAAAGAATAGGGATTGGACCTGCACCTCTGGGAGGGAGCTGTGAAGGAAGAGAAGTTTCCACATACTAGGAACCCCCTTCGCTGGTGGAGACAGGGGGTGGGTGGGTGGGAAGCTTCAGAGCCAAGGAGGAGAGTGCAGCAACAGGGGTGCAGAGGGCAAAGCAGAGAGATTCCCACACAGAGGATCGGTGCCAACTAGCACTCACCAGCCTGAGAGGCTTATCTGCTCACCTGCTGGGGTGGGTTGGCACTGCGAGCTGAGGCTCAGGCTTCAGAGGTCGGATCCCAGGGAGAGGACTGGGGTTGGCTGCATGAACACAGCCTGAAGGGGGCTAGTGCACCACAGCGAGCCGGAAGGGAGTCCAGGAAAAAGTCTGGAGCTGCCTAAGAGGCAAGAGACCATTGTTTCAGGGTGCGTGAGGAGAGGGGATTCAGAGCACCGCCTAAACGAGCTCCAGAGATGGGCGCGAGCTGCAGCTAACAGCGTGGACACCAGAGATGGCCATGAAATGCTAAGGCTGCTGCTGCAGCCACCAACAAGCCTGTGTGCAAGCACAGGTCATTATCCACACCTCCCCTCCCAGGAGCCTGTGCACACTCCCACTGCCAGGGTCCCATGATCCAGGGACACTTCCCCAGGGAGAACACATGGTGTGCCTCAGGCTGTTGCAATGTCACACCAACCTCTGTTACCACAGGCTTGCCCAGCATTCTGTACCCCTCTCCCCCCAGCCTGAGAGAGCCAGAACCCCCTAATCAGCTGCTACTTTAACCCTGTCCTGTCTGGGCAGGGAACTGATGCCAGAGGGTGACCTACATGCAGAGGAGGGGCCAGATCCAAAGCTGAACCCCAGGAGCTGTGCAAACAAAGAAGAGAAAGGGAAATTTCTCCCAGCAGCCTCAGGAACTGCAGCTTAAATCTCCACAATCAACTTGATGTGCCCTGCATCTCTGGAATACTTTAATAAACAACAAATCAACCCAAAATTGAGGCGGTGGATATTGGGAGCAACAGTAGACTTGGGGTTTGCTTTCTGCATCTAATTTTTTTCTGGTTTTATGTTTATCTTGGTTTAGTATTTAGAGCTTATTATCATTGGTAGATTTGTTTATTAATTTCGCTGCTCTCTTCCTTTCTTTTTATACATATATATTTTTTCCTTTTTATCTTTTTCTGAGTGTGTGTGTATGCTTCTTTGTGTGATTTTGTCTGTATAGCTTTGCTTTTGCCATTTGTCCTAGGATTCTGTGTGACTGTTTTTTAATTGTTTTTTATTTTTAGTATAGTTTTTAGTGCATGTTATCATTGGTGAATTTGTTTTCTGGTTTCGGTGCTCTCTTCTTTCCTTTTTTTAATTACTGTTTTATTTTTAATATTATTTTTTATTTTAATAACTTTTTATTTTATTTTACTTTATTTTATTTATTTATTTATTTTCTTCTCCCTTTTCTTCTTAGCCATGTGGCTGACAGCGTCTTGGTGCTCGAGTCAGGTGTCAGGCCTGAACATCTGAGTGGGAGAGCCAAGTTCAGGACACTGGTCCACCACGGCCCTCCCAGTCACACATCGTATCAAATGGTGAAAGCTTTCCCAGAGATCTCCATCTCAATATAAAGACCCAGCTCCACTCAATGACCAGCAAACTACAGTGCTGGACACCCTATGCCAAACAACTAGCAAGACAGGAACACAACTCCACCCATTAGCAGAGAGGCTACATAAAATCATAATAAGTTCACAGACACCCCAAACCACACCACCAGATGAGGTCCTGCTCAACAGAAAGGCAAGATCCAGCCTAATCCACCAAAACACAGGCACTACTCCCCTCCACCTGGAAACCTGCACAACCCACTGAACCAACCTTACCAACGGGGGGCAGACACCAAAAACAATGGGAACTACAAACCTGCAACCTACAAAAAGGAGACCCCAGACACAGTAAGTTAAGAAAATGAGAAGACAGAGAAACACACAGCAGATGAAGGAGCAAGGTAAAAGCCCACCAGAACAAATGAAGAAGAAATAGGCAATCTACCTAAAAAAAAATTCAGATCAATGGTAGTAAAGATGATCCAAAATCTTGGAAATAGAATGGAGAAAATACAAGAAATGTTTAACAAGGACCTAAAAGAACTAAAGAGCAAACAAACTATGATGAAACCACAAAAAATGAAATTAAAAATTCTCTAGAAGGAATCAATAACAGAATAACTGAGGCAGAAGAACAGATAAGTGATCTGGAAGATAAAATAGTGGAAATAACTACTGCAGAGCAGAATAAAAAAAAAGAATGAAGAGAATTGAAGACAGTCTCAGAGACTTCTGGGACAACATTAAACACACCAACATTTAAATTATAGGGATCCCAGAAGAAGAAGAGGGAAAGAAAGGAACTGAGAAAATATTTGAAGAGATTATAGTTAAAAACTTCCCTAATATGGGAAAGGAAACAGTTAATCAAGTCCAGGAAGTGCAGGATAAATCTGTACAGGATAAATCCAAGGAGAAACAAGACACATATTAATCAAACTATCAAAAATTAAATACAATGAAAAAATATTAAATGCAACAAGGGAACAACAACAAATAACATACAAGGGAACCCCCATAGGGTTAACAGCTGATCTTTCAGCAGAAACTCTGCAAACCAGAAGGGAGGGGCAGAACATATTTAAAGTGATGAAAGGGAAAAACGTACAGCCAATATTACTCTACCCAGCAAGGATCTCATTCAGATTCGATGGAGAAATTAAAACCTTTACTGACAAGCAAAAGCTAAGAGAATTCAGCAACACCAAACCAGCTTTACAACAAATGCTAAAGGAGCTTCTCTAGACGAGAAACACAAGAGAAGGAAAAGACATACAGTAACAAGCTGAAAACAAATAAGAATATGGTAATAGGAACATACATATCAATAATTACCTTATATGTAAATGGATTAAATGCTCCCAACAAAAGACATAGACTGGCTGAATGGATAAAAAACAAGACCCATTGGGCTTCTCTGGTGGCGCAGTGGTTGAGAGTCCGCCTGCCGATGCAGGGGACGCAGGTTTGTGCCCCAGTCTGGGAGGATCCCACATGCCGCGGAGCGGCTGGGCCCGTGAGCCATGGCCGCTGGGCCTGCGCGTCCAGAGCCTGTGCTCCACAGTGGGAGAGGCCACAGGAGTGAGAGACCCGCTTACTGCAAAACAAGAGATCGACTTCAGACCTAGGGATACATACAGACTGAAAGTGAGGGGATGGAAAAAGAAATTCCATGCAAATGGAAACCAAAAGAAAGCTGGAGTAGCAATTCTCATATTAGACAAAAGAGACTTTAAAATAAAGACTATTACAAGAACAAAGAAGGGCACTACATAATGATCAAGGGATCAATCCAATAAGAATATATAACGATTGTAAATATTTATGCACCCAACATAAGAGCACCTCAGTACACAAGGCAAATATTAACAGCCATAAAAGGGGAAATTGACAGTAACACATTCATAGTAGGGGACTTTTAACACCCCACTTTCACCAATGGACAGATCATCCAAAATGAAAATAAATAAGGAAACACAAGCTCTAAATGATACATTAAACAAGATGGACTTAATTGATATTTAAAGGACATTCCATTCAAAAACAACAGAATACACTTTCTTCTCAAGTGCTCATGGAACACTCTCCAGGATAGATCATATCCTGGGTCAAAATCAAGCCTTGGTAAATTTAAGAAAATTGAAATCATATCAAGTATCTTTTCTGACCACAGAGCTATGAGACTAGATATAAATTACAGGAAAAAATCTGTAAAAATACAACACATGGAGGCTAAACAATACACTACTTAATAACCAAGAGATCACTGAAGAAATCAAAGAGGAAATAAAAAAATATCTAGAAACAAATGACAATGAAAACACAATGACCCAAAACCTATAGGATGCAGCAAAAGCAGTCCTAAATGGGAACTTTATAGCAATACAATTCTACCTTAAGAAATAAGAAACATCTGAAAAAAACAACCTAACCTTACACCTAAAGCAATTAGAGAAAGAAGAACAAAAATACCCAAAAGTTAGCAGAAGGAAAAAAATTATAAAGATCAGATCAAAAAGAAATGAAAAAGAAATGAAGGAAAAAATAGTAGCAAAGATCAATAAAACTAAAAGCTGCTTCTTTGAGAAGATAAACATAATTGATAAAGCATTAGCCAGACTCATCAAGAAAAAAAGGAAGACTCAAATCAATAAAATGAGAAATGAAAAAGGAGAAGTAACTGACACTGCAGAAATTCAAAGGATCATGAGAGATTACTACAAGCAACTATATGCCAATAAAATGGGCAACCTGGAAGAAATGGGCAAATTCTTAGAAAAGCACAACCTTCTGAGACTGAACCAGGAAGAAATAGAAAATATAAATAGACGAATGACAAGCACGGAAATTGAAACTGTGATGAAAAATCTTCCAACAAACAACAGCTGAGGACCAGAGGGCTTCACAGGCGAATTCTACCAAACATTTAGAAAAGAGCTAACACCTATCCTTCTCAAACACTTCCAAAATATAGCAGAGGGAGGAGGCCACCATCACCCTGATACCAAAACCAGACAAAGATGTCACAAAAAAGGAAAACTACAGGCCAATATCACTGATGAACAAAAGTCTTCAACAAAATACAAGCAAACAAAATCCAACAGCACATTAAAAGATCATACAGGGGCTTCCCTGGTGGCGCAGTGGTTGAGAGTCCGCCTGCCGATGCAGGGGATACGGGTTTGTGCCCCGGTCCGGGAGGATCCCACATGCCGCGGAGCGGCTGGGCCCGTGAGCCATGGCCGCTGAGCCTGCGCCTCCGGAGCCTGTGCTCCACAGCGGGAGAGGCCACAGCAGTGAGAGGCCCGCGTACCGCAAAAAAAAAAAAAAAAAAAAAAAAAAAAAAAAGATCATACACCATGATCAAGTGGGATTTATCCCAGGAATGCAAGGATTCTTCAATATATGCAAATCAATCAATGTGATACACCATATTAACTAATTGAAGGAGAAAAACCATATTATCATCTCAATAGATGGAGGAAAAGCTTTCAACAAAATTCAACACCCATTTATGATAAAAGCCCTCCAGAAAGTAGGCATAGAGGGAACTTACCTCAACATAATAAAGGCCATATATGACAAAATCACAGCAAACATCATTCTCAATGGTGAAAAACTGAAACCATTTCCACTAAGATCAGGAACAAGACAAGGCTGCCCATGCTCACCACTATTACTCAGCATAATTTTGGAAGTTTTAGCCACAGCAATCAGAGAAAAAAAAGAAATAAAAGGAATCCAAATCAGAAAAGAAGAAGTAAAACTGTCTCTCTTTGCAGATGACATGATACTATACATAGAGAATCCTAAAGATGCTACTAGAAAACTACTAGAGCTAATCAATGAATTTGGTAAAGTAGCAGGATACAAAATTAATGAACAGAAATCTCTTGCATTCCTATACAATAATGATGAAAAATCTGAAAGTGAAATTAAGGAAACACTCCTATTTACCATTGCAACAAAAAGAATAAATATCTAGGAATAAAACTACCTAAGGAGACAAAAGACCGGTATGAAGAAAACTGTAAGACACTGATGAAAGAAACTAAAGATGATACAAATATATGGAGAGATATACCACGTACTTGGATTGAAAGAACCAACATTGTGAAAATGACTATACTACCCAAGGCAATGTACAGATTCAGTGCAATCTCTCTCAAACTACCACTGGCATTTTTCACAGAACTAGAACAAAAAATTTCACAATTTGTATGGAAACACAGAAGACCCTGAATAGCCAAAGCGATCTTGAGAAAGGAAAACAGAGCTGGAGGAATCAGGCTCCTGGACTTCAGACTATATTATAAATCTACAGTAATGAAGACAGTTTGGTACTGGCATTTAAACAGAAATATAGATCAATGGAACAGGATAGAAAGCCCAGAGATAAACCCACACACATACGGTCACCTTATCTTTGATAAAGGAGGCAAGAATATACAATGGAGAAAAGACAGCCTCTTCAATAAGTGGTGCTGGGAAAAGTGGACAGCTACATGTAAAAGAATGAAATTAGAACACTTCCCAATACCCTACATAAAAATAAACTCAAAATGGATTAAAGACCTAAATATAAGTCCAGACACTGTAAAACTCTTAGAGGAAAACATAGGAAGAACACTCTTCAACATAAATCACAGCAAGATCCTTTTTGACCCACCTCCTAGAGAAATGGAAATAAAAACAAAAATAAACAAATGGGATCTAATGAAACTTACAAGCTTTTGCACAGCAAATCAAACCGTAAATAAGATGAAAAGACAACCCTCACTATGGGAGAAAATATTTGCAAATGAAGTAACTGATAAAGGTTAATCTCCAAAATATACAAGCAGCTCATGCTGCTCAATATCAAAAAAACAAACAACCCAATCCAAACATGGGCAGAAGACTTAAATAGACATTTCTCCAAAGAAGATATACAGATCGCCAACAAACAAATGAAAGTATGCTCATCATCACTAATTATTAGAGAAATGCAAATGAAAACCACAATGAAGTATTACGTCAGAATGGCCATCATCAAAAAATCTACAAACCATGAATACTGGAGAGGGTGTGGGGAAAAGGGAACCCTCTTCCCCGTTGGTGAGAATGTAAATTGATACAGCCACTATGAAGAACAGTATGGAGTTTCCTTAAAAAACTACAAATAGAACTACCATATAACCCAGCAAACCCACTACTGGGCATATACCCTGATCAAACCATAATTCAAATAGAGTAATGTACCACAATGTTCATTGCAGCTCTATTTACAATAGCCAGGAGATGGAAGCAACCTAAGTGTCCATCATTGGATGAATGGATAAAGGAGATGTGGCACATATGTACAATGGGATATTACTTAACCAAAAAAGGAAATGAGATTGAGTTATCTGTAGTGAGGTGGATAGGCCTAGAGAGTGTCATACAGAGTGAAGTAAGTCAGAAAGAGAAAAACAAATATCGTATGCTAACACATATGTATGGAATCTAAAAACAAACAAAAAAAAAACAAGTTCTGAAGAGCCTAGGGGCAGGACAGGAATAAAGATGCAGATGTAGAGAATGGACTTGAGGGCACAGAGAGGGGGAAGGATAAGCTGGGAGGAAGTGAGAGAGTGGCATGGACATATATATACTACTAAATGCAAAATAGCTAGTGAGAAGCAGTGCATAGCACAGGGAGATTAGCTCAGTGCTTTGAGTCCACTTAGAGGTGTGGAATAGTGAGGGTGGGAGGAAGATGCAAGAGGGGAGAGATATGGGGATATATGCATATGTATAGCTGATTCACTTTGTTATACAGCAGAAAATAGCACACCATTGTAAAGCAATTATACTCCAATAAAGATGTTAAAAGAAGATAAAAAACAAAGATACTAGATCTTATTCCAGTAACCAGCTTATTCCCGTTATCCAGGCCACTTGGTTGTTCCATCTAGCAAGCTCAGAAGAAGGAACAGAACATGACTTTACAATACAATGTGGTGCCTTTAAAGACTGGATGAAAGCATAAGGGGTGGGAAAGCAAAAGGTCCACCGAGGACAAGGGTCCCCTATGTGAAGTCACCAATGGAGTGAGCTAAGGAGTAGGAGTTTTAGCATAACACCCTGTATCCATGTAAAATGTTATGTTTACCTTGACATTCCCTCTAATGGACTGAATGTTTTAGCCTGTTACCCATTCATATGTTAAAACCATATTCTCAATGTGATAGTATTTGGAGGTGGAAGCTTTGTGAGGTAATTAGATCATGAGGGTGGGCTCTTCATGAATGAGATTAGTGCCCTTATAAGAAGAGGCTGGAGAGCTAGTTGGGTCTCTTCCTGCTGTATGAGAATACAAGTCAGCAGCCTGCAACCTGGAAAGGGGTCCTCACCAGAATTGGACAATGCTGGCACCCTGATCTTGGACTTTCAGCCTCCAGAACTGTGAGAAATAGATTTGTGCTGTTGATAAGCCCCCTAGTTTATGGCATTTTGTTAGAGCAGCCCAAGTTGAATAAGATATCTCCTCAGGAAAAATAAGATGCATCTCTGAGTGACTAAGGAATGGGTTGAAACTTCTATCTTGTCTAAAGATGAAGAGGTTACACCTGACACATCTCATTGCCTAAGAATAAGGGAGATGGTCAGACATTGGATTCTCTGCAGAAATGAAAAATCCAGTTCCCCCCTCCCCTCTCTTTCAGACTGGTTCACTGTCCTGGCTCCCTCTTCTGTCTTTGAATGAAACAGTGTAGTTCTGATATGCCAGAGAGAAAAGGCTTGGAAAATAAAGACAGTGACTTATTACAAAGATAGAAAAGCGTTATTGTTTTTACAGATGAAGTCTCAAGCTTTCCTATCCAAAATGCATTTTGAGTGACAGTGGCAAATATTACTGTACTGTTACTGGAAGAAAACTCTAAAAACAGAAATAGTAAAGAGTAGTAAGGATTGAAGTCTTAAGTAAAATTGTCACTCCTGTGGGAGCTGGGGTGGATAGGAGACAGTGGTAGCAGAGCAGGTGGGTACTTCATAGGGGAAAGCTACCCATACACCAAACATGAACTGGAATGCTTGTGGTTTGACCATGTAAGGGAGACATGGTACGTGGCATGTCTGGTTCTGAATGTCCTGTTTGCTGGGGTTGTTTCTCACCAGGTACTTTGCAGCAGGAACTGTAAATCTTACTGCTCTGAAAGCTGTTGTGATCCTTCTCTCCAGAGCTGTTTCCATGTCCTGGGCTGACAGTCAGCTCTTCTGGGCCCATTGAGGAGGGCCCAGTGACGTTGATCTCTCTTGAAAGACCCATCCCTCTCCACAGAGCTCAGATGCCCAGCTCCAGTTTGCTTCTTCAGAGATAGCAGGACCCTGGGGTTAGGCTAGAGCAGCTCCCCAGAGCTCTAGTTCCCCACCACGTGGAGTGAAGACTCAGGGTCTTACTGGTGCCATGCAGAGACAGTGACTCACAGTGTCAGAAACTGGAGCCTCCAATCTTAAATTCACGGGCAGAATAAGTATCAGTGGGGCTGAGCATGGGGAAAAACATGAACACTGTAGCTTCACCATGGATGGCTAGTCTTTTGTTTCTTTGTTCAACTTCTGTCCTTGTGGAAAGTAGGAGCTGGACTAGAGAAACTCTCCAAATTGCTCTTGGCACTTCATAAGAATAACAAATGGGCTAAGCTTCTTATAATCTTTCTCTTCTTATTGAAGTAATAACATCAATCAAATCTTCATTGATCACCAACTGTGTGCATTGGCATTTAGTAGAGGGTTGGGAACTTTAAAAGACAAGGCTCCTGCTCTCCAAATGTCTCCACATGCTGGATTGCAACACATATGGGGCTAAAATGAAGAGTCAGAAGAGCAGAAATCAAAGTGAACTGGAGTGGTCAGAGGAGGGGGTGACAATTTGTGTTGATCCTTGAAATTGGGAATAATGGAGGAATTTTTATTGACATTATTAGGAACAGTGCCTTTTTCAAGGTAGACTGATGCTACCAGTGAACTTCTTAATTCTATGCAAAAGGTATGTGTCTGCACAGTGACTCATCCAAAAAAAATATTTCTTCTCTCATGTAGTGGATGATTCATCATGATTCTTTAATGATTGCTACCCATGAAATTAGCCCAGATCTGGGTTAGGACCTGAAAGTATCTGTATCCACATTCTTCAAGGATAATTACCATGGATTCCTTACCATTGTATACTTGTAATATGTTACATAAGCAATACCCATATTCCCACTCCTTGTATTAGAGGCTGAAATAAGTCTACCTTCTGTTCCCAGAGTATTTCATAGTCAGGGTTCTCATATGTCATCTTCTATTCAGCTAGAAGTCCTGGGCTCTAATGTAAGCTTAGATACCCAGGTCCCTGGGGGACAAGAGACTGAAGGAGGGGATCTCACCCTACTCTGCTCAGTGGCTGAGGGCACAAGAGACATCACATTTTCCTAGCACAGAGAGACCACAGGAACCAGTCTGGGACAGAAGCCCAGCATTCCCTGTCAGCAGACCTGGAGATCCCAGCTGTGAAGGAGTACAGTGCTGGCCAATATTACTATAGAGCTGACAATGGCCACAATCCCATCCAGAACAAGGTGGTGAATATTTCTGTGAGAAGTAAATTTCACTCCCATTCATCTCAGACAGAAATCCCCAAACCAAGAGCCAGGAGTCATGAGGAAATTCCAGGAGATCCCAGTGATCAGTGCTGTGGAGAACCACCAAAACCTTGAGGATGGGTTACCTTCACAAGTTAAACTGCTGACATCTTTTTTTTTCATAACAGAAAACACAAAGGGGGTTGGGTTGGCATTAGAAGTAAATAAGATGAGAACGACAAATGACCATGTCTCTAGACAATGACCCAGAATTGATATTCCCCCAAATTTCTAAAGACACTTTGAAAAAACAACCTCTGACTGCTCTAATGGGGATACAGGAATGGAAGGAATACACAATGACCAAGAGCCAGGCCCGATGCTGAGATCCTGGTATGGGAATTCATGAGTCTAATGCAGCATCACAACTCCTCTCTGATAGCCCCCTTTGAGTCTGTTAGTTCCAACATCTTGTCCTGTCCTCACCCTCAGGGGTCCCAGGACCCAGGCTGTCATGGTGGATATGGTAGAGCTTTGCTGTGAGGCTTGGAGCTGCCCCTACATCCCCCACCCCAATCCTGTACCGGTTTTATCATGAGGACATCAACCTGGGTAGCAGCTCAGTGCCCTCTGGAAAAGGAGCATCCTTCAATCTCTCTCTAACTGCAGGGCATTCTGGAAGCTACTCCTGTGAGGCTGACAATGGCCTGGGGGCCCAGTTCTGTGAACTGGTGCCACTCTCCATCTCAAGTGGGTTGATGGTCCCTGGATACAGGAGTAGTATTATAGTCAATGGCTTTTTATTGGTACCATACTTGGGTTTCAGAAAATAGGTGGAGGTCTAGGTGATGTCTGCTCTATGGGGGGAGTTGGAGAAGGTGAACTCCCTCAATGCCTGACTGCTTTTCTTCTCTCCACACTAACCTGAAAAGTACACACTATGCTTAAATTTACATGAATTTATATTTACTGTTTCTGCATAGTATTGGCAAGGATTCCAGGACCCATTGCTGCTATAGATTGGATTTGAGAAAAAAAAGAGAGAAAAATGAAAACCTTCAAAAATCTGATCATTTATTTTCATGCTTCACAATTTTCTAAGGCTCCACGTACTGGGCAATGTTGCCATATTACTAATTTTACAATTTGTCGTTTTTCCCTGTGTGTAGTCACTTGAGACTAAAACCATTAGCACATTCCTCCATGCTTGACTTTTAAATAAAAAGTCCAATTATTAAATGTAATTTAATAATTTTCAATAGACAAAATTAGTTTATATGTAATGGAGTAAAATGTAATTAAGAGTTTTATTTAAATAAGTGAAAACAACTTAGTATAATATTTTATCTTTTATTTATCCATTTCTTCTCAACTTATGACAAGAACAGTGACTCCTTTTTGAATTCTTGGATCTATTATATGGATCATAAGGGGCCATCTTCACCTGCGTGTCTGGTGGTTGATGCTGGCTATAGGTTGGGACCTCAACCTGGACAGTCAATTAGAGTGTGTATGTGTGACCCTTCAATGTGGTCCAGACTTCCTCATAACATGGTGGCCTTAGGGTAGTCAGACTTTTTATATGTTGGCTTAAGCTTCAAAAAAAATTGTGATAGTAAATCTACAACATCTCATCAACTAATTCAAAAATTACAGTATCACTTCCACCACAGTTTTATTGGGTCTTAGCGCCTAACAAACTTGTCCAGATACAAGGGGAGGGAGTATAGACTCCACCTCTAAATTGAGGAACTGTCAAAAATTTTACAGCCATATATATATTTTTTATTGAAGTATAGCTGATTTATGATATTGCATTAGTTTCAGGTATACAGCACAGTGATTTGGTTCTGCTTCTGGTTTTTTTTTGCAGATCATATTCCATTATAAGTTATTACAAGATATTGAATATAATTCCCTGTGCTATACAGTAAACTCTTGTTGCTTATTTATTTTATGTATCATAGTTTTTATATGTTAATCCCATAGTTCTAATTTATCCCTCCCTACCTCTCTCTGTATCCTCTTTGGTAACCATAAGTTTGATTTCTATGTCTGTGAGTCTGTTTCTGTTTTGTATATTTATTCATTTGTATTATTTTTTAGATTACTTACATGTAACTGATATCAAATAGTATTTGTCTTTCTCTGCCTGACTTGTTTCACTAAGCTAAGTATTCTCTAGATCCATTCATGTTGCTGCAAATGGCAGTATTTTATTCTTTTTAATTTTACAATCATATTTTAAACATTTCCACACACACCAGCATGAATACCAGTCCATGTCTCCCAACCCCACAGGACTGTGCTAAAGCACAAGCCTCCCTGCTCCCCTTTCTGAACTTGGCAAGTGCCCTTTTAAACAAGTGGTTTCAGAAGCCAGGTTTTTCTCCCTGAGCTCCTTTCTTCTCTAATCGTGTCTCAGAATTCTTTGCTGTCTTATTATCTCTTCAGTACCTTGAAAGAGACTTTTAAAAGAATTTCGCCCAGCATTTCTAGTGATCCTCAAAAGAAAGGTTAGTTCAGTTTCTTCTTCCATCATTACTGGAAGTGTAAATGCATCCACCTTTTATAACCAACACTTTCATAAAGGTGTTATATTTTTAGCCTTTTCAGCATAATTTTATCTCTTTGTAATATATAATTTTTAAGACCCAAAACTTAGAGAATACCTCCAAATGATATATCATACTGATCCCTACTAATATTCTACTAGCCAAAAAATGTTACCAATGACTAATTATTGGGTCTATTATGTATGGAAAACTTACACGTATTATCTGGAATTATTAAAAAAAAAGTATGTTTTAAGTGTGTGATATTGTCCATGGTTAACAATCTTGGGGAAGTAGTTTGCCATGTTCATACAGTCAGTAGAGGGTAGAGCTAAGACCAGAATCCATATTTCCCTGACTGCAGAGGCTTAAACCTGACTTTGTTGCACCTCCTCACTTTATTTTCCTCTTATAAGTTTCACCAATTTTAGTAAGGCATCATTTATTAATCTGTAAGATACAGCATCTATATTAAACAGTATAAAGTTTCTAACAAAAAAAGATAGAACTATTGTATGATCCACCAATCCCAGTTCTGTGTATTCATCCAAAATAATTGAAATCAGGATCTTGAAGAGATATTAGCACTGCTATGTTCATTAAAGCACTATGCACAATAACCATGATGTGGAAGAAACCTCACTGTCCATCAATAGATATATGGATAAAGAAAACATGGTGTATATGTTACTGAGTCCAAGTTCCCTCTGCTCGCTGCATGACAGGCCAATAAATCAGGAGACAAGGTGTTGAGGCAAAGAATAATGACTTTATTTGGAAACTTGGCAGACAGAGAAAATGGCAGACTAGTGTCTAAAAAAAAAATCTTATAGGGGTCTGGATGTCAGTTTCTTTTATAGAACAGAGGGTGGGAGGAGGTGAGGAAGTAAAATAAAAAGGCCATAAGTCTTGCAAATATCTCCTGGAATGGCCAGCCACGGAGAGGGGACATGCTAATTTCTTTTTTCTTGCAGCTGTTCCCAGGCAGACAGGGTCAGGTTGCTTCCCTAAACAAAGGCACTTTGGTTTAACATTCAGGCAGAGGGGCAGGGTTCCCGAAGGCAGGCCATTATGTATACACAGTGTCCTTTTAGTGAACAAAAGCAACAGGAAGCAAAGGTTAAAGTAAAGAAACAGATCCAACATGGAGTCAGGATTGGCTCTTCCCTGCTATATGTACATACAATGAAAAACTACTCAGCCTTAAAAAAGCAAGGAAATTCTTCAACTTGTGACAACATGGGTGAAACATGAGGACAGTTATGTTGTGACATAGGCCAGTCACAGAAAAACAAACATTGCATTATTCCACTTACATGAGCTATCTAAAATAATCAAATTCATAGAATCAGAGTGGAACTGTGGTTGCCAGGAGGAGGAACTGAGGGGTTACTAGTCAACTGGCATAAAGTTTCAGTTAAGCAAGATTAAGTTAAGCTTTAGAGCGCTGCTGTATAACATTGTATCTATAGTCAACGATAATGTATTGCATAATAAAAAATTTGTTAAGAAGATAGATATCATGTTAACTGTTCTTTCTACAACCAAAAAAGAGAGGAAGGGAGGAAGGAGTGTAGGAGGAAATAAGGGATGGGAGGAAGGAAGAAAAGAAAGAAAACGTGATAGAGAACACACCAGACTCTTTTCAGCCCTGTGATACTACAGTCTAAGGAGAGAAAGGAACATCATAACCACGTAAATGCATACAGAAAAACAAAATTTGGTAACTGTCATGGGGGGGAAGAAAAGAATGCCATCTGGTTAAAGGAGAGGACTTCGTTCCATTATAGCCTCAGGCTAGCCTCCACAAAGAAGGGAAACTTGATCAGAGGTTTCTGTTTCTAATACAAAGATGTCTTTGAATGGTCATAACTTTCTATCCGGTAGTTAGATTGCTGAGAATGGTCTGTCTCTACGTCTCAAGCATGCATTCCCAACAGAGGTGATATCACCCTCAAAGCAGCAAAAATTGGTCCTTGTGGAGGTGAAAAAAAAATCTTACTTTTTATGTATATATATACATACAGCATATCTGTGCTATTAATGTTTCATAGAGGAGGGGGGTGGATAGAAAAAAAAAAATCTGAAAAGGCCCCTTAGGGAAGTGCTAATGAAATAAATGTCAAGAAACCCTGGTCTAGAGTTTTTCATAGTTTCTCAAAAAATACTTATTTAATGCCTCCCTGCAAGAGAAAATTGGTAGAGGTACAAGGGATACAACAATGGGTAAGCTAAACATGGGCCCTTGAATGATAGCTGAGGAGAAGACATAAAAACAAACAAGAAAATAGAGGAAATAATTACAAATAATGATAAAATGCTATGAAAAAAAGCATACAGGGGCTTGAAACAGAAAATAATCAGGTGAGACCCCTTTGATTGCAAGGCCAGGGAAGGCCTCTCTGATAAAGGCTCTGGCTTTAAAAACAGAGGTTCTGTAGTATGGGCCCTAACAGTTGTTCTTTCTTTCATAATGCAAGTGCCCGACTTAAACTTTGATTGCTGAGACATCCACTTCAAAGAGCTACTTTGAATAAACACATTGCCAGCCACTAGATAAAAGGCAGCACCAAAGCCCACCCCACCGCCCTCCTTTGCCCCCCAGGCTCCTTTGTTTTAGAGGTATTGGTTGATTTTGATAACTGACCATTTGGGCCTCTTGTTTTTTTCTCTTCCTGTGCTTTAACTTCTGGCTTTTATATTTTAAATTCACCAATAAAGAGTGAGCCCTCAAAACACTAAGCCCCACCCTCCACCCCAATAAAAGCTTTCCAGGACCTATGAGCAATAAACTTTTTTTTTCCAAAGTTTCTTCCTGTTTATTGCTGAGGGTGTCTTGCAATCATAATAAGAATCACAAGGGCCTGCCCAGGCACAGCACTGGTTATAGGCTGAGATGGGGCACAAAACAGTTTCCTACCTAATGCTTGTTCTTTTATCTCCTAATTTGCACAGATCTGGGAGGAATTTAGGGGCAGCTTCTTTTGTAGTTGGTGAATTTAAAAAAATTTTTCCTCCTCAACAACTTTGTGCCACTTTATGTAAAGTCAAAAGGCTTTCGTGTCTGCTTTGACCCTTTGAATTTTTGTGACTTACACCATAAAACATAGCAGGACACCACAGTCACCAGGTATGTCTATATTAGGAGCCTTATGCAGAACCAGATGTTGTATGAATTCAAGGTAATGGAAGGGTTTTTCCATTTGAAAAATGAAAAAAAGTTATTTGAATACTAGCAAATCTATAGTGTGGCATTTCAGAGAACCCAGCACAGCCTTGGAGACATTTCTCCAGAGAGAGTTGACCTGCTAGAAGGTAACTGTCAACGTCTAAAACTGCACAACTGCCGGGGTTGAAATACAAGCAACATTTAGGAAGGCAGTTGTGTTAATTTTTCAGAACCCAAGGCAAGATATGATTCTTTTACTTCCCCTTTTCTAACTCTTGCAGATCTCATCTGAGTACCTCCCTTCTGTCCTCTTTCGTGGATGAGAAAGAAGCCTGGCTTGTGAGAGAGACTTTCCCGGCCCTCAGCCAGGCCACATCCCCATGTTTCTGTGGCTGCTGCTGCTGATCCTGGGTGAGTAGATGGGTTGGACTGGTCATCCAATGTCATCCAGAGAAGACCAAGGAGCTTCTGTCTCTGCTTCCACTTGGGGTTCAGAGACAGATAGCAAGTGTGAAATGAAAGAAAAATGCACAACATAAAAGCTGAGAATTAAGTTTTATTAAGAAATTTACTGAGGACTGTCGCCCAGAAGACAGCCTCTCAGATAGCTCTGAGGAACTGCTCCGAAGAGGTAAGGGAGGAGCCAGTATATATACAAACTTTTTGCTGGAAAAACATGCAGTCAAGCATCAAAAGATTAGTGCTAATCACAAAGAAGAGAAATCTCAACTTAATGATTTTAGTGCTTTTCTCTGTATGGGAAGATGTAAGAATCTGGGGTCATTTAAAAATTTCCCTTAGGGGCTTCCCTGGTGGCGCAGTGGTTGAGAGTCTGCCTGCCGATGCAGGGGACACGGGTTCATGCCCCGGTCCCGGAAGATCCCACATGCCGCAGAGCGGCTGGGCCCGTGAGCCATGGTGGCTGAGCCTGCGCGTCCGGAGCCTGTGCTCCGCAACGGGAGAGGCCACAACAGTGAGAGGCCTGCATACCACAAAAAATAAAAATTTCCCTTAGATATACATCTTAACTATTTAAGGACCAGTATATCCAAAACACAGAATGTTTCTTGTTTTTCTCTACCCTGAATTCCCCTTGGAGCTCACTGTTTGTGGGCAACTGCAGTGGCTAATGGCTTGATCCTTATAGAACTGGAATGGCAGGCAACATTTTTTTCTTTACAGTGCCCTTTGTTGGTCATAAATTCGACCAAGGTTTGGGAGGCATTTCATGACCTATTTGTCCCGTGGCGCTAAGAACACTTATTCCTAAGTAAGGTGAAGATCTCAGTGATAGGCCATTCATGTGCTATATCTGGATTAGGCCCTGTTAATAACCTAAAATTCTCTGGATCATCTGTCTTACTAGTCTATTATGATCCAGGAAATATTTTTCCCTTGTTACTTCTTCCCATATCTAGAGTTGCACTATTACAATTATTCTGTATAGAGTTATATATGTGATCATTGCCTCAAGACTTTTAGCCATCATTAATTTTGTTGGAGGCCTGGTTACACATCAGGTAATTTAAGAAACAACAATATTACAAAATAGACAGAATATAAGTAATATAGCTCAGAGTGGAGCAGAGGGAGACAAAAAGCATAGTTTGAAAACAACAAAGAGAGAACAGATTAAAATAATGATGAGTATAACTAGTTGTAATCTGGATTGCAATAAGCTATAAAGTCCAGAGGGGAGCCAGCTGGAAAAGCCAAATTCTGGAGGGATCAGGTAGAGAGAAAAAGCTAAATATTTCATCTTTGTTTACAAAGGTATACTTTATCATTTTTTTGTAGGTCATAGTGTAAGAGGAAAGGTTTTCTGGAAAATAAATATTAAAAGTCAGTAATATTTCAGAAAAAAGTTATAAAATACAAATTGTGTTTATTAGTTCATTCAGTCCCATGTAACTGATTCCTGCTGATCTGGATGAAGTCATCAGGTTTTCCATTAGAGTTTTGTAATTTCTTACCCAGTTCAGTGGTATGATCTACAAGTCATCAGAAACCTTATTTGTCAAAAAGTCCTTTCTGTGAATCTTGAAGATCTTGATTTTGTAAAAGCATAAAACAATGACTGTCTATAAAAGACGAAAGATTTTAAATGGCATGGTTAAATATCTGATTACAACATAACTGACAAAGAATATACAACATTCTGTGACATACAACATTTTAAGATAATAATTAGAATTATGACTAATAACACTATACCAGGACATATCGGATTTTTAGGAATTTCATATAATTTTTAGAAGCTCTATATTAATGACATATACCCATATAATATAGCCTAAGAAAGTTTATCACAACTAATTTGACAATATTTCCCATGTAATTTAACATACTCAACAACCCTAATTAGTTTAATATCTCTCTTTGGGATGTTTCAGTGGCCCTTTGAAGCATCACAAAGTTAGCTAGAAGTCAAGAGAATTCATTTGGAATTTGACTTGGGAAGTTTGTCAAAGATATCACAAGGTTTTTAAGACACTTGGTCAAATAGGATCATAGGTCAGTGTGAAACAATACTTATTCACTCAACCAATGTGACATTAAAGATTTTAAAGGCAAATACAGAAAGCTACAACAAATTACTTAAAAGGTAAAGAAACTTTACAATCTGTTATCAAAAGCAGATCAATATTCCAAGAAAACTTTGTTCTCTGACCTTGGAGAGAAAACCAAATTCTAGTTTTGTGCCAGCTTACTTTTAATATTTAAACTTATTTATTCAATTAAATTTTATTTTAATTTTAGCCAGTCCTGACCATGCACAAAACTCTTTTCCCAGGGTTCCTTTCCCACAAACTTTCTGTAACTGTCTTTTTTACTTTCAGATTTAGTCCAGTGCTTTTTCTTCCTTTTTTTCTCTCTAGAACAAAATGACTCTCTTTTCCCATAACAAAATGTTCATTCTTTATGTCCTTTTCCTTTCATGCAAAGTTGTTACCCTTATTAGTTTTAATTATGCATATTAATTAGAATTCTTAATGTTTAAGTACTGTAATTTCTAGTAAAAGCTAAGAAGTAAGCAATGATGCACTGTCTTTTACATTAGCATTCTGTAGATTGGCAAACTTACAAATATTAGTTATGATTTCTAAAAATATGTGCTTTTTTATAGACTATTTTTTAGTGTGGCACCAAACATTTTTATTAATAGTCCGAAATATCTTTAGTTTCTCTGCAAAATGAAGCCTATATTCAGTAATTAATATTTCAGTATCTTATTTGGAAATGGTCTAGGTATTTAATAAATTTCCATCATTTAAATTCACTTACCAAAATTCTAAAGTTTCAAGTTACCAAAAATCTAGAGAAACTATTTTTAAGTAGATATACCATAAAACATAATTATTCTTCAAGGGTTCACCTAAAAGCTCTTACCCCATTTATATCTATTTAATTCATTTGTTCTCAACAATTATGTTTAGATTATCCATGAAAACTTTGAGACATGACACCAAGTCAGCCACCATCCCAAGCTATTTTTCTCACTGATAAATTTTATAATAGAGATAATATGACCTTATTTGACTTTTAGTAAAGCTAAGTGTAATAAAAGTAAGACATATCTGTATTAAATAAACCAACAAACTTGAACTTTAATACTGAATATTAATTTAATATTGAATATTTCCCAGATATGTGAACTTGAAATTCATTTGGGTTAGTTTCTACTACATTTAAAAATATTTAATTTGTAAATGCTACTTTTAAGTCAATTAGATACAGCTCTTCTATAAATTTAATTTTGATAATACTATCTGAAGGTAAATATGTATCATATGTATAATGTACACACAGATGTATAAACAGACATAACTAGAGATCTCATAACTTTATTTTAAATCTGAGTCATGAATCAGGTATTACAATATAAACTTACTAATTTATAAATGACACTTGGTGTAAGTTAAATTTATTTGCTCAGATAATTAAGGCTTTTTACTATTTGCAGGAAAGACTTTGAGATTTGTATCTGTCCTTGATAAATCCTTAAGGAGGCCGTTAATTCGATTTTGGGTGAGGGAGCCTTTCAAGCATTTTGAGTTTGTTTGCTTTTGTTTTGTTTAGTTTTGTTTTTTTTTACATCTTTATTGGGGTATAATTGCTTTACAATGGTGTGTTAGTTTCTGCTTTATAACAAAGTGAATCAGTTATACATATACATATGTTCCCATATCTCTTCCCTCTTGCGTCTCCCTCCCTCCCACCCTCCCTATCCCACCCCTCTAGGTGGTCACAAAGCATCAATATGATCTCCTTCTGCTATGTGGCTGCTTCCCACTAGCTATCTATTTTACGTTTGGTAGTGTATATATGTCCATGCCACTCTCTCATTTTGTCACAGCTTACCCTTCCCCCTCCCCATATCCTCAAGTCCAATCTCTAGTAGGTCTGTGTCTTTATTCCTGTCTTACCCCTAGGTTCTTCATGACATTTTTTGCCTTAAATCCCATATATATGTGTTAGCATACGGTATTTGTCTTTCTCTCTCTGACTTACTTCACTCTGTATGACAGACTCTAGGTCCATCCACCTCATTACAAATAGCTCAATTTCGTTTCTTTTTATGGCTGAGTAATATTCCATTGTATATATGTGCCACATCTTCTTTTTGTTTGTTTATTTGTTTGTTTATTTTTATTTATTTATTTATTTTAACATCTTTATTGGGGTATAATTGCTTTACAATGGTGTGTTAGTTTCTGCTTTATAACAAAGTGAATCAGCTATGCATATACATATGCTCCCATGTGTCTTCCCTCTTGCGTCTCCCTCCCTCCCACTCTCCCCCTCCCACCCCTCCAGGCTGTCCCAAAGCCCCGAGCTAATATCCCTGTGCCTTGCGGCTGCTTCCCCCTAGCTATCTACCTTACTACGTTTGTTAGTGTGTATATGTCCATGACTCTCTCTCGCCCTGTCAAAACTCACCCTTCCCCCACCCCATATCCTCAAGTCCGTTCTCCAGTAGGTCTGCGCCTCTATTCCTGTCTTATCCCTAGGTTCTTCATGACATTTTTTTCCTTTAAATTCCATATATATGTGTTAGCATACGGTATTAGTCTTTTTCTTTCTGACTTACTTCACTCTGTATGACAGACTCTAGGTCTATCCATCTCATTACAAATTACTCAATTTCATTTCTTTTTAAGGCTGAGTAATATTCCATTGTGTATATGTGCCACATCTTCTTTATCCATTCGTCCGATGATGGGCGCTTAGGTTGTTTCCATCTCCGGGCTATTGTAAATAGAGCTGCAATGAACATTTTGGTACATGACTCTCCTTGAATTTTGGTTTTCTCAGGGTATATGCCCAGTAGTGGGATTGCTGGGTCATATGGTAGTTCTATTTGTAGTTTTTTAAGGAACCTCCATACTGTACTCCATAGTGGCTGTACCAATTCACATTCCCACCAGCAGTGCAAGAGTGTTCCCTTTTCCCCACACCCTCTCCAGCATTTATTGTTTCTAGATTTTTTGATGATTGCCATTCTGACTGGTGTGAGATGATATCTCATTGCAGTTTTGATTTGCATTTCTCTAATGATTAATGATGTTGAGCATTCTTTCATGTGTTTGTTGGCAATCTGTATATCTTTTTTGAAGAATGTCTATTTAGGTCTTCTGCCCATTTTTGGATGGGGTTGTTTGTTTTTTTGTTATTGAGCTACATGAGCTGCTTGTAAATTTTGGAGATTAATCCTTTGTCAGTTGCTTCATTTGCAAATATTTTCTCCCATTTTGAGGGGTGTCTTTTGGTCTTGTTTGTGGTTTCCTTTGCTGTGCAAAAGCTTTGAAGTTTCATTAGGTCCCATTTGTTTATTTTTGCTTTTATTTCCATTTCTTTAGGAGGTGGGTCAAAAAGCATCTTGCTGTGGTTTATGTCATAGAGTGTTCTGCCTATGTTTTCCTCTAACAGTTTGATAGTTTCTGGCCTTACATTTAGGTCTTTAATCCATTTTGAGCTTATTTTTGTGTATGCTGTTAGGGAGTGATCTAATCTCATACTTTTACATGTACCTGTCCAGTTTTCCCAGCACCACTTATTGAAGAGGCTGTCCTTTCTCCACTGTACATTCCTGTCTCCTTTATCAAAGATAAAGTGACCATATGTGCGTGGGTTTATCTCTGGGCTTTCTATCCTGTTCCATTGATCTATCTTTCTGGTTTTTTGCCAGTACCATACTGTCTTGATTACTGTGGCTTTGTATTACAGTCTGAAGTTAGGGAGCCTGATTCCTCCAGCTCCTTTTTTCGTTCTCAAGATTGCTTTGGCTATTCAGGGTCTTTTGTGTTTCCATACAAATTGTGAAATTTTTTGTTCTAGTTCTGTGAAAAATGCCAGTGGTAGTTTGATAGGGATTGCATTGAATCTGGAGATTGCTTTGGGTAGTAGAGTCATTTTCACAATGTTGATTCTTCCAATCGAAGAACATGGTACATCTCTCCATCTATTTGTATCATCTTGAATTTCTTTCATCAGTGTCTTATAATTTTCTGCACACAGGTCTTTTGTCTCCTTAGGTAGTTTTATTCCTAGATATTTTATTCTTTTTGTTGCAATGGTAAATGGGAGTGTTTTCTTGATTTCACTTTCAGATTTTTCATCATTAGTGTATAGGAATGCAAGAGATTTCTGTGCATTAATTTTGTATCCTGCTACTTTACCAAATTCATTGATTAGCTCTAGTAGTTTTCTGGTAGAATGCTTAGGATTCTCTATGTATAGTATCATGTCATCTGCAAACAGTGACAGCTTTACTTCTTCGTTTCTGATTTGGATTCCATTTATTTCGTTTTCTTCTCTGATTGCTGTGGCTAAAACTTCCAAAACTATGTTGAATAAGAGTGGTGAGAGTGGGCAACCTTGTCTTGTTCCTGATCTTAGTGGAAATGCTTTCAGTTTTTCACCATTGAGGATGATATTGGCTGTGTGTATGTCATATATGGCCTTTATTGTGTTGAGGAAAGTTCCCTCTATGCCTACTTTCTGCAGGGTTTTTATCATAAATGGGTGTTGAATTTTGTCAAAAGCTTTCTAGCATCTATTGAGATGATCATATGGTTTTTCTCCTTCAATTTGTTAATATGGTGTATCACGTTGATTGATTTGTGTGTATTGAAGAATCCTTGCATTCCTGGAATAAACCCCACTTGATCATGGTGTATGATCCTTTTAATGTGCTGTTGGATTCTGTTTGCTAGTATTTTGTTGAGGATTTTTGCATCTATGTTTATCAGTGATATAGGCCTGTAGTTTTCTTTCTTTGTGACATCCTTGTCTGGTTTTGGTATCAGAGTGATGGTGGCCTCATAGAATGAGTTTGGGGGTGTTCCTCCCCCTGCTATTTTTTGTAGGAATTTGAGAAGGATAGGTGTTAGCTCTTCTCTAAATGTTTGATAGAATTCACCTGTGAAGCCATCTCGTCCTGGGCTTTTGTTTGTTGGAAGATTTTTTTGTGTGTGTGGTATGTGGGCCTCACTGTTGTGGCTTCTCCCACTGTGGAGCACAGGCTCTGGACGTGCAGGCTCAGCGGCCATGGCTCATGGGCCCAGCTGCTCCGCGGCATGTGGGATCCTCCCGGACTGGGGCACGAACCTGCATCCCCTGCATCAGCAGGCGGACTCCCAACCACTGCACCACCAGGGAAGCCCTGTTGGAAGATTTTTAATCTCAATTTCAGTGCTTGTGATTGGTCTGTTCATATTTTCTATTTCCTCCTGATTCAGTCTTGGCAGGTTGTGCATTTCTAAGAATTTGTCCATTTCTATCAGGTTGTCCATTTTATTGGCATAGAGTTGCTAGTAGTAATCTCTCATGATCTTTTGTATTTCTGCAGTGTCAGTTGTTACTTCTCCTTTTTCATTTCTAATTCTATTGATTTGAATCTTCTCCCTTTTTTTCTTGATGAGTCTGGCTAATGGTTTATCAATTTTGTTTATCTTCTCAAAGAACCAGCTTTTAGTTTTATTGTTCTTTGTTATCATTTCCTTCATTTCTTTTTCATTTATTTCTGATCTGATTTTTATGACTTCTTTTCTTCTGCTAACTTTGGGGTTTTTTTTGTCCTTCCTAATTGCTTTAGGTGCAAGGGTAGGTTGTTTATTCTAGATGTTTCCTGTTTCTTAAGGTAGGATTGTATTGCTATAAAATTCCCTCTTAGAACTGCTTTTACTGCATCTCATAGGTTTTTGGTTGTCGTGTCTCCATTGTCATGTTTTATATTTCCTCTTTGATTTCTTCAGTGATCACTTCGTTATTAAGTAGTGTATTGTTTAGCCTCCATGTGTTTGTATTTTTTACAGATCTTTTCCTGTAATTGATATCTAGTCTCATAGTGTTGTTGTCGGAAAAGACACTTGATACAATTTCAATTTTCTTAAATTTACCAAGGCTTGATTTGTGACCCAAGATATGATGAGTCCTGGAGAATGTTCAATTAGCACTTGAGAAAAATGTGTATTCTGTTGTTTTTGGATGGAATGTCCTATAAATATGTTAAGTCCATCTTGGATAATGTATAATTTAAAGCTTGTGTTTCCTTATTTATTTTCATTTTGGATGATCTGTTCATTGGTGAAAGTGGGGTGTTTAAGTTCCCTACTATGAATGTGTTACTGTCGATTTCCCCTTTTATGGCTGTTAGTATTTGCCTTATGTATTGAGGTGCTCCTATGTTGGGTGCATAAATATTTACAATTGTTATATCTTCTTCTTGGATTGACCCCTTGATCATTATGTAGTGTCTCTCTTTGTCTCTTCTAATAGTCTTTATTTTAAAGTCTATTTTGTCTGATATGAGAATTCCTACTCCAGCTTTCTTTTGGTTTCCATTTGTATGAAATATATTTTTCCATCCCCTTACTTTCAGTCTGTATGTGTCTCTGGGTCTGAAGTGGGTCTCTTGTAGACAGCATATATATGGGTCTTGTTTTTGTATCCATTCAGCCAATCTGTGTCTTTTAGTGGGAGCATTTAGTCAATTTACATTTAAGGTAATTATAAATATGTATGTCCCTATTCCCATTTTCTTAATTGTTTTGGGTTTGTTATTGTAGGTCTTTCCTTCTCTTGTGTTTCTTGCCTAGAAAAGTTCCTTTCTCATTTGTTGCAAAGCTGGTTTGGTGGTGCTGAACTCTCTCAGCTTTTGCTTGTCTGTAAAGGTTTTTATTTCTCCATCAAATCTGAATGAGATCTTTGCTGGGTAGAGTAATCTTGGTTGCAGGTTTTTCTCCTTCATCACTTTAAGTATGTCCTGCCAGTCCCTTCTGACTTGCAGATTTTCTGCTGAAAGATCAGCTGTTAACCTTATGAGGATTCCCTTGTGTGTTATTTGTTGCTTTTCCCTTACTACTTTTAATATGTTTTCTTTGTATTTAATTTTTGACAGTTTGATTAATATGTGTCTTGGCATATTTCTCCTTGGATTTATCCTGTATGGGACTCTCTGTGTTTCCTGGATTTGATTAACTATCTCCTTTTCCATATTAGGGAATTTTCAACTGTAATCTCTTCAAATATTTTCTCAGTCCCTTTCTTTTTCTCCTCTTCTTCTGGAACCCGTATAATTCGAATGTTGGTGTGTTTAGTGTTGTCCCAGAGGTCTCTGAGACTGTCCTCAGTTCTTTTCATTCTTTTTTCTTTATTCTGCTCTGCAGTAGTTATTTCCACTATTTTATCTTCCAGGTCACTTATCCGTTCTTCTGCCTCAGTTATTCTGCTATTGATCCCACCTAGAGTATTTTTAGTATATGTGCTGCCGAAGCGAGCACCCACCTAGAGTATTTTTAATTTCATTTATTGTGTTGTTCATCGTTGTTTGTTTGCTCTTTAGTTCTTCTAGGTCCTTGTTAAATGTTTCTTGCATTTTGTCCATTCTATTTCCAAGATTTTGGATCATCTTTACTATCATTATTCTGAATTCTTTTTCAGGTAGACTGCCTATTTCCTCTTCATTTGTTAGGTCTGATGGGTTTTATCTTGCTCCTTCATCTGCTGTGTGTTTTTCTGTCTTCTCATTTTGCTTATCTTACTGTGTTTGGGGTCTCCTTTTTGTAGGCCGCAGGTTCGTAGTTCCCGTTTTTTTTTTGGTGTCTGTCCCCAGTGGCTAAGGTTGGTTCAGTGGGTTGTGTAAGCTTCCTCATGGAGGGGACTAATGCCTGTGTTCTTGTGGATGAGGTTGGATCTTGTCTTTCTGGTGGGCAGGTCCATGTCTGGTGGTGTGTTTTGGGGTGTCTGTGGACTTATTATGATTTTAGGCAGTCTCTCTGCTAATGGGTGAGGTTGTGTTCCTGTTTTGCTGGTTGTTTATCATAGGGTGTCCAGCATTGTAGCTTGCTCGTTGTTGAGTGAAGCTGGGTGCTGGTGTTGAGATGGAGATCTCTGGGAGATTTTTGCTGTTTGGTATTTTGTGGAGCTTGGAGGTCTCTTGTGGACTAGTGTCCTGAAGTTGGCTCTCCCACCTCTGAGGCACAGCACTGACTCCTGGCTGCAGCACCAAGAGACTTTCATCCACACAGCTCAGAATAAAAAGGAGAAAAAGTAGAAAGAAAGGAAGAAAGAAAGAAAGAAAGAAAGGAAGGAAGGAAGGAAGGAAGGAAGGAAGGAAGGAAGGAAGAAAGAAAATAGAAAGAAAGGAGGAAGGGAGGGAAGGAGGAAAGAAGGAAGTAGAGAAGGAGGGGACGAAGAAAAGAAGAAGATAAAATAAAATAAAGTAAGATAAAATAGTTATTAAAATAAAAAATAATTATTAAGAAAAAAATTTTTCTTTTTTAAACACAAGAAGAAGAAAAAAAAATGGTCGGATAGAAACTTAGGACAAATGGTGGAAGCAAAGCTATACAGACAAAATCTCACACAGAAGCATACACATGCACACTCACAAAAATAGGAAAAGGGAAAAAATAATAAATTTTGCTCTCAAAGTCCACCTCCTCAATTTGAGATGATTCGTTGTCTATTCATGTATTCCACAGATGCAGGGTACATCAAGTTGGTTGTGGAGCTTTAATCCGCTGCTTCTGAGACTGCTTGGAGAGATTTCCCTTTCTCTTCTTTGTTCTCACAGCTCCCAGGGGCTCAGCTTTGGATTTGGCCCCGCCTCTGCGTGTAGGTCGCTGGAGGGCGTCTCTTTTTCGCTCAGACAGGACGGGGTTAAAGGAGCCACTGATTCGGGGGCTCTGGCTCACTCAGGCCGGGGGGAGGGAGGGGCACGGAGTGCGGGGCGAGCCTGCGGCGTCAGAGGCCGGCATGACATTGCACCAGCCTGAGGCGCGCGTGCGTTCTCCCGGGGAAGTTGTCCCTGGATCACGGGACCCTGGCAGTGGCGAGCTGCACAGGCTCCCCAGAAGGGGGGTGTGGATAGTGACCTGTGCTCGCACACAGGCTTCTTGGTAGCGGCAGAAGCAGCGTTAGCGTCTCATGCCCGTCTCTGGGTTCCGTGCTTTTAGCCAAGGCCCGGGCCAGTCTCTGGAGCTCCTTTAAGCAGAGCTCTTAATCCCCTCTCCTCACGCACCAGGAAACAAAGAGGGAAGGAAAAGTTTCTTGCCTCTTCGGCAGGTCCAGACTTTTCCCCAGACTCCCTCCCGGCTAGCCGTGGTGCACTAACCCCCTGCAGGCTGTGTTCACACCGCCAACCCCAGTCCTCTCCCTGCGCTTCGACCAAAGCCCGAGCCTCAGCTCGCAGCCCCGCCCGCCCCGGCCGTTGAGCAGACAAGACAAGCCTCTCGAGCTGATGAGTGCTGGTCGGCACCGATCCTCTGTGTGGGAATCTCCGCTTTGCCCTCCACACCCCTGTTGCTGCGCTCTCCTCCATGGCTCCGAAGCTTTCCCCCTCCGTCACCCGCAGTCTCCGTCCGCGAAAGGGCTTCCTAGTGTGTGGAAACCTTTCCTCCCTCACAGCTCCCTCCCACTGGCGCAGGTCCCGTCCCTATCCTTTTGTCTCTGTTTATTCTTTTTTCTTTTGCCCTACCCAGGTACGTGGGGACTTTCTTGCCTTTTGGGAGGTCTGAGGTCTTCTGCCAGCGTTCAGTAGGTGTTCTGTAGGAGTTGTTCCACATGTAGATGTATTTCTGGTGTATCTGTGGGGAGGAAGGTGATCTCCGCGTCTTACTCTTCCGCCATCTTCCCCTCATTCCTTGTTTAGTTTTTATTTATTTATTTATTTTTTAGATAGGTAAGAAGTGGATTTATTTATTTACTTTTAATTTTTTTGATTAATTTTTATTGGAGTGTAGTTGCTTTACAATGTTGTGTTAGTTTCTATTGTACAGCAAAGTGAATCAGCTATACACATACATATATCCCCTCTTTTTTGGATTTCCTTCCCATTTAGGTCACCACAGTGCATTAAGTAGAGTCCCTGTGCTATACAGTATGTTCTCATTAGTTGTCTATTTTATACATAGCGTCAGTAGTGTATATGTGTCAATCCCAATCTCCCAATTCCTCCCACCCCCACCCCTTTCCCCCTTGGTATCCATACATTTGTTCTCTACGTCTCTCTGCTTGGCAAATAAGATAATCTATACAATTTTTCTAGATCCCACATATATGCATTAATATACGGTATTTGTTTTTCTCTTTTTCACTTACTTCACTGTGTATGACACTCTCTAGGTCCATCCACGTGTCTACAAATGACCCAGTTTCATTCCTTTTTATGGCTGAGTTTATTTAGAGAGATACACTTTCCATAGGCAGAATGCTATTCGCGTCTCAAAAGGCAAGACGGCCCTGGGAGAAACACACACCACAGACAGAATGTGGGCCATCTCAGAAGGCAAGAGCACCAACAGTTTGAGTTTTATTGATAAAAGGCCTCTTTTTTCCTTTTTTCCCTCTTCAGCTTCAGGTTCAACCTGATTGAGCTAATTAGGCTCAGTCTCAGGTCACTGTGGGCTGTATTTACATTTCTGATTTGTAGATTGGCAAGACAAAGACAGTTGCTTTTAATTCCCCAAAGAACTGGTCTGCTGCTTAAATGATATTAAAAGATTGATTTGCCCAATTACATTTTCTTTCATTTGCTTTTTTAATATCAGCAAGATTTTCCACTAAACTGGAAATCAAGAGTTCTATGTTCTAGAACTTTGAGATTCAATTTATCATGCCTTCAAAAATTTATGCACAAGGTATTCTACAAAGACCCTCTTTGTGCATGCACAAATTAAACAGAGCAATTTACCCTAGGGACAAAAAATATTTATTATTGCTTTTATTAGTCCCTGAATGTTGGGGCCCCGTTTTTACTTTATGCTGTGTGGGCACAGGTAACTATATAGTTTCTTTCTTTTTTAAAAAAATCAACTTTTAATTAAATTAATTATTTATTTTGGTTGCACCAAGTCTTAGTTGCAGCTCTCCAGGTCCTTAGTTGTGGCATGCAAACTCTTAGTTGCAGCATGCACGTGGGATCTAGTTCCCTGACCAGGGATCGAACCCATTTCCCCTGCATTGGAAGGCGGATTCTTAACCACTGTGCCACCTGGGAAGTCCCTATTGGTTTCTTTTAGTATGTTTAATTAATACTGCCTATGGGGCAGATTTATATGCCCTGTCTTATAATACCAGTCAGGGGAAGCACTCCTCATAGAGATGTAATGTCTATCCCACAGTACAATTAGACAAAAGAGATGTAACCATCTTATATAAATCCCATTCAAATACATCAGTTTTTATAAGATTTTATTTCAAATTTATAACTCTTGTACCTTTAACTTAAGCCTCCATTAGGACCCCATCAACAAGTCTTGGTCTTACAAGGAGTCCAGAAACTTTCCTTTTTATCCCCTGGCCATTTTATCCATTTTTGTATAAAAAGCTTTGGGGTTCCCAGTGAGGGGTCAAACCAAGGGACACAGGCCCTTTTGTTAATCTTAACTTCATTAATTGATCTCACTGTTGTCCCAAGCAAATGCTAGTCAGGTATCTCAGTGTAATTTTCTTCCAGCCTTTAAATTTTGTTTCAAAATAGGGGTTAATAGAGTGCACTTTAATGTTGGGGGGACTAATTGGGGGGTCCCTTTGGTCTATCCAACCCCAGGTAGTCAAAACTTTTGTTTTAATCCTATCAAAATCCATTTTATTTATCCCATTTCCTAATAATCATCTAAAGATTTCCATTCTGTTGGGATAAGTCCCTTTAAAATTTTCACTTCGTTAGGAAGAAGTCTCTTGACTTTCCCCTCAGTTTCTTCTTATTCTCCTGTTAATCAACCTAATTAACATTAATTAAGCTAATGTTTTTATTAGCATCTGCAAGAACCATTGAAGGGAAGCTGAGACCACAAATAAGTCTTCCTAAAACAGTTTTTATTTGTTAGTTTTAAACTAAGGGAGGGTTTTTTTTGTTTTGTATTGTTGTTTTTTTTTTTTTTTTGCAGTACGCTGGCCTCTCACTGTTGTGGCCTCTCCCGTTGCGGAGCACAGGCTCTGGGCGCGCAGGCTCAGCCACCATGGCTCACGGGCCCAGCCAGGATCTTCCCGGACCGGGGCACGAACCCTTGTCCCCTGCATCGGCAGGTGGACTCGCAACCACTGCGCCACCAGGGAAGCCCTTAAACTAAGGGAGTTTTTAAGGTTACCTGTTTTACTTATGTATGTATATATATATTTTGCATCTACCTTATAATTTGGTATTTTCATAGGCACCAATAAAACAGCTGTTTAAAATGAGAGGTCTCTAAAAATTTAGCAATTTAGAAGTTTCTCCAATTTAAAGAATCCAATGTCTGGCCATTGATGAATAGTATCTTAATAACAACTCAAACCAATAAGACGCAAGAGGCAACCCCACAAGAGAGCGCAAAGAATGCAGCCTTCTTAAAATACAGAAAGTTTACTCCCCATAATAGTCTAAGAAACTAAAGGTCTTTTTTGTGCAGGTAGACACAACAAAGGTTGAGATGACAAGGCCCCTTATGGGCTGGGACTCCTTATAACAAATTTTCCTGAGAGCTGGCATAGCCAGACAAGATGACTGCTTGGAATCCCAATCTATTCAGCTGGCTGCCAAATGTACACCATATGTGTACCTTCTGGATGGCAAAGACCAAGCTCTCGAAACACGGAATAAAATGCCTAAGAAGATCAGATATAACATTTACATCTCAAAAGCACAGGGAGAGAAATGCAAGTTCCTCCTAGAAGGGCTTTTGTTCCTTTAAGGTCAAAATTTTGAAAAGATGTTTTATCAAGCTGGCTTTCTTCTAATCATTTTTAGAATGTCAAAAGAACCCTATCTTGGCCATTTTAGGGCAAGATTTCCTTTAATTCCCAATTAAACAAGTATTCAATATTTGTAAGTATAAATTCCATATGTACATAAACATGGCTGGAGTGTTAGTTGGAGGCTGGCTTTCTGATGCCCTTCATTTTACCCAGCCCAGAGGCTCAGTGTCTTTCAACTGAATAAATCCTTGTATCTTTTAACCAGGCTCCCCCAGTATCTTTAAACTGGGGTGGAGGTGATATTGGAGAGGCAGAAGTGAGTGGTGGCATGAAGCGAGATCTTAATTCCCTGTCCAGGAATTGAACCCGGGTAGCCTGGATGAAAACCAGGAATCATAGCCACCACACCCCATGGCTCTTGCCCCCAGTGAAAAATGCATTTCTCATGGAGGTAAAAACTGTAAAAACAGGTACAAAGTTTATTATTAGAGACATAGCACAAGTGGGAGACAACACAGAGAAACAGTTTGTTTAGCAAGGCAGAGATGCACGCCCCGAGAGAAAAGGTGTGGGCATCCTCCCTAAGGAGAAGATAAAGAGGCAGTTAAGTCATTTATATAGGGCAGTTCTTCCGGGTCTTTGTTTACTTTTGGCCAATTATCTGGCTTCTTTTTCCACACCTGACCTGCCCTAGGACCCTCCCCAACATGTGTGTGCAACTTTTTTCCAAGTTGGATTTCAGCCCAAAGGCCTATGGGGTGGCCTTAGCATCACATATTATGGGGTGGCGAGCCCTCCTTTTTGACCCTAAAGGAGACTTTCTGCCCATGTGCAATGTGTCCCTTGCCCCAAGAAGGGGAAATGTGTGACCTCTTGACCCTTTACTCAAACAAGGTTTAGCCCCTCTCTGTTTCAGCCATGACTGTTATCTTAAGGTGACCCCGAGCAAGGGCAGCCAGGGAGGGGGACACAGGATGCTGGAACCCAGCAGATCCTCTCCTGTTATTCAGCTGTACACACCCTGCATGCATACACGTACACACACAAACACACTTGCACACATGTACACATGAACAGAACTGAACACAGAGTGGAGACTCCCAGCCCGGGCGGCATGTGGTTGGGCTTGTCAGATCACCCCTCAGCTTTTGAAGGTGTCCACAGGAGATGAAGCCTGGCTATTTACACTGTCTCTGTCATTGCTTCCATTTCGGAGAGCAAACAGGAGACTGATTTTCAATGTCTAACCTGGAGGCCATCTATCTCCTGTCCCAGGAAATGCAAACGGGAGTCTAGCTGTAAGTGTCCAGCCCGAAGCCCATGTTTTCCTGCCTCATGAAATGTAAATGGGAGGCCAGTTGTAAATGTTTAACCTGGGGCCCATCTATCTCCTGCCTCAGGGGGAGAGGGGGACAAATCCCTATTATACACCACAAAATAGAACTAACTCAGGATCATCAACCAATAATTGGGAGATCCTGCAAACAATAAATGCTGGAGAGGGTGTGGAGAAAAGGGAACACTCTTGCACTGTTGGTGGGAATGTAAATTGATACAGCCACTATGGAGAACAGTATGGAGGTTCCTTAAAAAACTACAAATAGAACTACCATATGACCCAGCAATCCCACTACTGGGCATATACCCTGAGAAAACCATAATTCAAAAAGAGTCATGTACCAAAAATGTTCATTGCAGCTCTATTTACAATAGCCA
Organism: Phocoena phocoena; assembly: GCF_963924675.1. Classification (NCBI taxonomy): domain Eukaryota; kingdom Metazoa; phylum Chordata; class Mammalia; order Artiodactyla; family Phocoenidae; genus Phocoena; species Phocoena phocoena. The sequence continues at coordinate 114,665,363 of NC_089219.1, read as the reverse complement.
GGGCATGGAAACAACCTAAGTGCCCATCAACAGTTGAATGGATAAAGAAGATGTGGCACATATATACAATGGAATATTACTCAGCCATAAAAAGGAACAAAGCTGAGTTATTTGTAGTGAGGTGGATGGACCTAGAGACTGTCATACAGAGTGAAGTAAGTCAGAAAGAGAAAAACAAATACTGTATGCTAACACATATATACGGAATCTAAAAAAAAAAAGAAAAAAATAGAAGAACTTAGGGGCAAGACAAGAATAAAGATGCAGACCTACTAGAGAATGGACTTGAGGATACGGAGAGGGGGAAGGGTAAGCTGGGACAAAGTGAGAGAGTGGCATGGACATATATACACTAGCAAACGTAAAATAGATAGCTAGTGGGAAGCAGCCGCATAGCACAGGGAGATCAGCTCAGTGCTTTGTGACCACCTAGAGGGGTGAGATAAGGAGGGTGGGAGGGAGATGCAAGAGGGAAGAGATATGGGGACATATGGATATGTATAACTGATTCACTTTGTTATAAAGCAGAAACTAACACACCACTGTAAAGCAATTATACTCTAATAAAGATGTTAAAAAAAGAATATATGAAACATTATGCTGGGACTCTATAAAGCCATGGACATTATATCATGATTATATGTTTAAGTAGCTGAAAGTCATTTGTAGTCTTAATATGCATGGATGATATAATAAAGGACATGATGAACATGGGCCTTGAACCAAAATAATAATAATAATAATTGTGAGATCCGAGAACCAGGAGAGACTCACCCAAATTTCTCTAAACTCATGGAAGAGGCAAATGGGCACAAGAGGCTCTTGCTGGTACCAAGGCTCCTGATCCTCAGGCAAAGGAGTGAAGTCTGCTCTGGGTCCCTTTGTGGTCACCAAAACTATTGACTGAAAGAAAACTGCACAATGTGAAATCTGAGTTAAGTTTTATTTGGGGAAATTATTGAAGACTATAGCCCAGAAGACAGCCTCTCAGATAGCTCTGAGGAACTGCTCTGAAGAGGTAAGGGAGGAGCCAGGATATATATAAACTTTTTGCTGGTAAAACATGTAGTCAAGTATCAAAAGATTACTGCTAATCACAAAGAAGAGAAATCTCACCGATTTTAGTGCTTTTCTCTGTATGGGAAGATGCAAGAATCTGGGGTCATTTGAAACTTTCCCTTAGATATGCATCTTAACTATCTAAGGGCCAATATATCCAAAGCCCAGAATGTTTCCTGTCTTTCTTCATCCTGAATTCCTCAGAGTACACTGTCTGTGGGCAACTACAATGGCTAATAGCTTGATCACTGTAGAACTGGAATGGCAGGCAACACTTTTTTCTTTACACAAGAGATGAAGAATGAGCAGAGCTGGGTCCCAGGAAAACCAAAGCCAACAGAGCAAACCAAGTATATTACCCTTGATTCTTCAACCATTTCTTTTTCATCTCATAGGAAGCTTGGATGTTTCTTTCCACCAAACCCCTTCTAAATCCCTCACATAAACAATTATTTTCAAAATTCAGTTGAGTAAGGGAAGATCTACTGAGAAATATGACCCTGCTTCCTGAGACTTTAAGCCAGTATTTAGCCAGAGATTGAAAATGTAGGAGGAACAGTACCCAAGTAATGAGGGGAGGAGAAACCATTTCTCCAAGGCCTTTTCTGTCTCTACATGGCTGAGTTCAGGCTAGGGAAGACGGGGGGAATGAACTATGAAGCTGCTAAGTATTAAATAGCAAAGAGAAGAGTCAGGATTGTGGGTACAAGTCATTCATGTTTATACAATAAATTATAAGCTATTCTTTTTTGTTTCTTTGTTTGGGGACTATGGGTATCATAGAGTGGGGGCAACGAAATGGGAGGAAAAACCGAAGAAGTGGTTGTGGCTGGGTTGTTGGAACACTTCTCAAATTGTGTAAGTGAAAAGGTTTGAAAAACATTGCTCTGTGCTAACCTTTAAATCTTGGCTCCCTCACAGCTCCTGGAAGAGATCAATCAGGTCAGTTTTCCCTTTTCTCTGTTCCTCCTGGTCTCTGGGCATTGGTCCTCCCAGCCAGCACTGCCTGGACCCATAAATGAGGCCTGTGGTGATGTGCCAACATCAGTGGTATTGCTACTCCGAGGTCACACCTGTTGCATTAGTGGGTGAGCAGACCCTCCTCTGACTTCTCCAGTCTTCAGTTCTTTCCCTATTACCGAATGCCACAGTGCGGAGGGGAAGGAAATATTTGCAGAAGGAAAGGCAGAGGCAGGAGGCTGATATTGAAAGAAACTCAGATCTGATCTCCTCTATTCCCTAAGACCCCTCTGTATGTCCAAGCTGGTGCCACTATCAAAGAACATAGAAATATATCCTATTCACAGTGGAAAATGCTAAAGCCAAATCTTTATACATCTCCAAAAGAAGCTCATGTCACTACACTGTTTCAATTTCTGGTCCCATTGGTTAGTTGCAATTATATATACAAATATGATTATGCAAGCAGTCCATGCCCCTTTGTTCAAATTTTTTATATCCTGTATCAATTACTGATTATACTCACCTTAGGCGGAGAGTAGAAAAATGTTGCCTTCCCCATAGACTCTCAAATTAAGCAAAGTTTAAAAGAATTGTAAGTGAAACAAATCTTGTTCATTAGATATTAATAACCAAGTAGGTACTGGTTTTTCAGAGTCTAGAAACTGCTTCTGAGGTATATACATCCCAGGCTGACTTTTACCTTGACAGGAATGTATAGGACAAGAGCATTTCAGAATCAGCCCACCTTCAGAGGCCCTCACAGTGTTTGCCCAACTACGAATCATGTCTCCTGAACTTTTCTGAGCCCATACAAGGAACCTGAGACCTATCCCGCATGACACCTACCCACCCACTGCTACTAGGCAAAAAATGACAAAGAACAGATTCTGTCCCAGGCAGTTCCCCAAGTTGTGTCTGCTCCATTTCCAGCCCTGGTCCTAATAGGAATTAGCCCAGAAAAACTCCTAGTTGCAGCTGGGCCCTTCCTTACTCTCCACCCACCTCTCATTCACCTTTACCTGCCTTTGTCTTTCCATTTCCTATTCAGGAGTAACCCCAAAAGCTTTTCTTCTCCTCAATCCTCCATGGTCCACAAACTTCAACAACGACAGAGTGACTCTCACATGCAGAGATTCCCTTTCTCCAGCCCAAGGAGACATATCTTGGTATCATAATGATCATTTGTTGGATAATAAATCTGAAGAGATCCAAATACACAAGACTGGATATTACAAATGCAAGACTCAAAGATCTTCTCCCAGTGACCCCGTACATATGGATTTTTTACCTGGTGAGGAAAGAAAGGAGGGAGCCTCTGAAATTAAACCACCGGGCAGGATGTCTAAGGGCTAGGCTAATGCAGGGAGCCTAGGCAGGGCTGTAAACAGGCATGAGGATATTTGATGTATTGACCCCAGTGGGGAAAATAAGGAGATAGGACAGCAACAGGATGCTGCCTTGTCCATCCTCTCCATCCAGAGAAGTATTGGTAAGTATTGGTAAGAAGTATTGGTAAGTATTGGTAAGTATGGGGGAAGTCACCAGGAAAAAGGGACTTGGGTCTGAAGAAATGTATGGTATAAAACTTCTCTTTTAACAATATGTATGAGGATTTCTTAAGGATATTTTCTGGAAGTTAGTTCATTATCCTAGGACAAGGGAAAACTGGGTTTTGGGATTATGTGGAAATGTTGATGGAGGACAATTGCAGGTATGTATAGGATTGCAGCTCTTTCTTCATGGGCAGAAATGAGAGTTTGAAGAAACAAGCATCAGGAAATAAATTGATTGCATTCCTCCACTCTTTGCAGACAGACTGATCATCCAGGCTCCACACCCTGTCTTTGAAGGAGATGATGTTGTTCTGAGATGCCGGGGGAGAGAAGCAACAAGTGAAACAGTTTTCTACAAAAATAAAAAAGAAATTAGGAAGAGTTATATATCAAACTTCACACTAAATTCAGTCTCCAGGGACAATGACAAATATTATTGTACTGCTTCTAGGAAAGGCTTTTGGGGAGTAAGGAGAGACATTTCAAAACCTCTAACAATTCAAGTTCAAGGTAATGGCTGCCCTCCTGTGGGTAATAGGACTTGACAGGGAAACTGTGTGAGGATTTAGGGAGGGGCTCATCAGTGGGGATTTCATGAAAATCCTCCAGTCATGGGAGGGAGATGGGAAGTGATTCCACCTACTTGGGTCTCTGTGTTCTGATAGCTGGTGCTGAAAGCACACGTGCATCTTTCCAGGAGCCCTGAGCCTCACTACCTTGGGAACTGTGTTTGTTCTTCTCTCTAGAGCTGTTTCCCCCTCCTGTGCTGACAGCCAGACCCTCCCAGCCCATAGAGGGGAGACCAGTGACCCTGAAATGTGAGACTTGGCTCCCTCCACAGCGGTCATACATTCAGCTTCAATTCTGCTTCTTCAGAGAAGACCAGGCCTTGGGATCAGGCTGGAGCAGCTCCCCAGAGCTCAATTTACCTAACATGTGGAGTGAAAACTCAGGGTCTTACTGGTGCCAGGCAGAGACAGTGACTCACCATGTCAGGAAAAGAAGCTTGAGATCCCAGATACATGTGCAGAGTGAGTGTCTGTGGGGCTGCACTTCCAGAGTCAGAGCCGGGGAGAGGAGAGGAGAGCAATGACATTTCCTGCTCCCTAGGACACTGAACATAACAGAGAGGAGAATTCCAGCTGTCCTGGTATCCTTCTCTCTTCAGGTTCAACACTGGCCTAATGTCCCTAGAACATTCTCTTCCATCTAACTCAGTTAATAACAGTTATTGATCAGTTACTGGGTCCCCAACCCTGTGGGGGGTGACAGAGCCTTACAGGATATGTTCTCTCAAGAGTCAACAGATAGAGCTTCCCTGGTGGCACAGTGGTTGAGAGTCCGCCTGCCAGTGCAGGGGACACGGGTTCGTGCCCCGGTCCAGGAAGATCCCACATGCCGCGGAGCGGCTGGGCCCGTGAGCCATGGCCGCTGAGCCTGCGCGTCCGGAGCCTGTGCTCCACGACGGGAGAGGCCACAACAGTGAGAGGCCCGCGTAGCGCAAAAAAAAAAAAAAAAGTCAACAGACACAGATGACCACATGCAGTCTTTAGAGGTCCCTATGCTGCTTCCATTTGTTGACCTAAACATATTCCAAAATAAAAGTGGAAGATAAACATGAACTGGAATAATCAGAAAAGAATGTGAGAAGATGGAGGTGAGACTGGAGAAGAGTCTTGAAGGATAGGAAAGGGGTTTGAATTTCAGGATAGAAGTAATATTCTCAGGGTTCACTCTTATTTTGTGATCCATCAGTGCACCAAAGATTCCTTAGATATAAACGTAAATAAAATGTGCCTGCAGTCAGCATTAGGTTTAAGAAGATCAGGAGCCTAGTCCCCACATTCCCCAAGAATGGGAACTGTTGTATGTGGTGGGAGGGGTGTTTCTGCCTTTATAATAACATGCACAATTAATTCCTTATTGCCCACTTTGGACTCCTGCTTATTGTACCTGCTGCTATGGGCTTGTTCGTGACAGAACCAGCCTTCTTGACCCTGAAGTTTCTGCCATGAGAACCCTCATGTGTCATCTTGTGTCCTCCCAGGAATCCCTGTGTCTGATGTAAATCTAGAGATCCAACCCCCCGAGGGGCAGCTGATTGAAGGAGAAAATCTGCTCCTTATCTGCTCAGTAGCCAACGGTACAGGGACTGTCACATTCTCCTGGCACAGAGAGGGCACAGTGAGAAGTTTGGGAACAAAGACCCAGCGTTCCTTGTCGGCAGAGCTGCAGATACTCACTGTGAAGGAGCATGATGCTGGGAGATATTACTGTGCAGCTGACAACATTCACGGTCCCATCGTCAGTAAACTGATTAGAGTCACACTGAGAAGTAAGTTCCCGATTCCTTCTATTCAGCCTCAGTTCACAAGCCAGGGCTTAGGCTTTCTGTCAGCCATGAGGCTCTTTGGAAGAAGGCAAAGGAACAGAGTTGTGAAGATTTAGAAGCTAACCAAGGAATGGCAAAGCTGACAAAAGTTGAAGATATTTTACTTGTGGAGAGGACCGTAGTGATGAAAACAAAATTATCTAGGATTACTCTTCATGGTTCAAGAGATATATCTATATTTAAGTTTCTTGAGTGGGGTTATGAGTCTGTCACAGCATCAGAGTCCTCTGACAGTCTACTATCTCTTTCAGTTCCAGTGTCTCGCCCTGTCCTCACTCTCAGGGCTCCTGGGGCCCAGGTTGTGGTGGGGGACATGATGGAGCTTCACTGTGAGGCCCGGAGAGGCTCTCCCCCGATCCTGTACCGATTTTATCATGATGGTGTCAGCCTGGGGAGCAGCTCAGTTCCCTCTGGAAGAGCATTCTTCAAATTCTCTCTGACTGCAGAACATTCTGGAAACTACTCCTGTGAGGCTGACAATGGCCTGGGGGTCCAGCTTAGTGACAGAGTGACTCTCAGTGTCACAGGTTAGTAGGGATGCCTGCAGCAATTACAGCCCAGAACAGACTGTGTCTTCTCTTTTGGGCTACTTGCTGGTGTGACATTCCAGCAGACTCCCCACTTTTTCTTCCTCTACCTGAGAGTCCTGGGATCCTTTCTTCTGACTCTACATTCAGGAACTTAGGCCATTCCTAATGGTTTTTCTGCATTTATCAAGATGATCATATGATTTTTATTTTTTACTTTATTGATGTGATGTATCATGTTGATTGATTTGCAAATGTTGAACTACTCTTGCATACATGGAGTAAATCCCACGTGATCATGGTGTATGATCCTTTAAAAGTACTGTTTTATTCGGTTTGTTAATATTCTGTTGAGGATTTTTGCATCTATGTTACCTGATATATTGGCCTGTAATTTTCTTTTTTGTGTGTTGTCTTTGGTTTTGGTATCAGGGTGATGTTAGCCTTGTAAAATAAGTTAGGAAGTATTCCCTTCTCTTCAGTATTTTTGAATATTTTGAGAAAGATAGGATTTACAGCACCTTTGAATGTTTGGTAGAATTCACCTGTGAAGTCATCTGGTCCTGTACTTTTATTCTTGGGAGGTTTTTGATTTCTATTTCAGTCTCTTTCCTAGTGATTGGTCATTCAGATTTTATTTTTTTATGATTCAGTCTCAGAAGGTTCTGTGATTCTAAGAATTTGTCCATTTATTCTAGGTTGCTCAATTTGTTGGCATATAACTGTCCACAATATTCTTGTATAATCCTTTGTATTTCTGGGCATTCATTGTTATAGCTCCTCTTTCTGATTTTATTTATCAGAGCCTTCTCTCATTTTTCTTAGTGAGTCTAGCTAAAGGTTTGGCAATTTTGTCCATCTTTTAAAAGATGGTCTTAGTTTTTATCAATATTTATCAATATTTTCTATTTTCTTTTTAGTGTATATTTCATTTCTCTTTGAATCTTTATCATTTCCTTCCTCCTACTGACTTCTGGCTTCATTTGTTCTTCTTTTTCTAGTTCCTTTATGTGCAAAGTTAAATTTTGGTATGTCATATTTTCATTTTCATTTGTCGTCAGGTATTTTTTCAATTCACCTTTGATTTCTTGTTTGACCCAATAGTTGTTTAGCAGCTTGTTGTTTAGTCTCTACATATTTGTGATTTTCCAGCTTTCTTCTTGTGGTTGATCTCTAGTTTCATACCATTGTGATCAGGCAAGATGGTTGATATGATTTCAATCTTCTTAAATTCATTGAGACTTGTTTTGTATTCCAACATATGGTCTATTCTTGAGAAAGTTTCATGAGCCCTTAAGAAGTATGTGTATTTTACTGCATTTGGATGGAATGTTCTGTATAAATTTATCAAGTCCATCTGGTCTAATGTATCTTTTAAGGCTGCTGTTTCCTTGTTGACTTTCTTTCTGTACGATCTATCCATTAATAGTGGGGTGTTACAGTTCTGTTGCTGTCAATTTCTCCCTTTAGGTCTGTTAATAATTGCTTTGTATATTTTGGTGCTCCTATGTTACATGCATATATATTTATCACTATTACATCTTCTTGATGAATTGTCCCCTTTATCACAATTAATGTCCATTTTTGTCCTTTGTTATCTTTTTTGGCTTGAGGTCTATTTCTTCTGATATGAGCATGGCTATACCCAATTTTTTTTTTTTTTTTGGCTGCCATATGCATGGAGTATCATCTTCCATCCTTTCACTCTGAGCCTATGTTTGTCTTTAAAGGTAATGTGAGTTTCTTGGAGGCAGCATAGAATTGGGTCTTATTTTTTACTCCATCGAGCCACTCTATGTCTTTTGATTGGTGAATTCAACCCATTTACATTTAAGGTTATTATTGATAAAGGAGAATTTAGTATTGCCATTTTACCTTTCATTTTCAGGTTGCTCTATATCTCCATTGTTTTCTTCCCCTTAAGTTTCTGCCTGCCATTTTGGTTTTGTGGTTTTTTATGATATTTTTCTCAGTTTCCGTTTTTTCATGTTTTGTGTCTCTGTTCTAGACTTTTATTTTGTGGTTACACTGAGGTTTGCATAAGACCTCTCCTAGATAAAATAGTCTGTTTTCTGCTGATAGAATCTTATCTTCATTTACCTATATGGGTTCCATCCTTTTCCTCTTCCCCTTTTATGTTTTTATTGTCTCAAATTATCTCTTTTTGTATTGTGAGTTTTTTACCAAATTGAAGTAGCTATGGTTATTTTTCTGGCTTCCCCCTTTTTACCTTTATGCTATAATAAAGTGTTTAAAACCTATTCTGATAAAGAGCTGCAATTTTCTGATTCTGTCTATTTCAGTTTCCTCAAAGTTTTGTATACTTTTGCCTTTTTGTTTTTTGTAGAAGAGCTTCTTTCAACATTTCTTGCAAGCAGAACCAGTGTTGATGTATTCCCTCAGCTTTCATTCATATGGGAAGGTCTTTGTTTCTCCTTCATATCTGAATAATAACTTTGCTGGAAAAAATATTCTTGGGTGACACTTTTTATGTCTCAGTATTTTGAGAATGTCATTCCATACCCTCTTGTCCTGTAGAGTTTCTGTTGAGAAACCTGATGATAGGCTCATGGAGATTCTTTTGTAGGTTACCATCCTTTTTTCCCCCAGGCTGCCTTAAAATTCTTTCTTTGTGATTGACTTTTGACAATTTTAATATAACATGTCTTATAACAGGTATTTTTGCATTGAAGTAATTAAGTGTTCTCTTAGCTTCATGGATTTGTATATCCAGTTTCTTTCCTAGATTTGGGAAGTTCTCAGCTATTATTTATTTAAATATACTCTCTGTTTCCCTCTCCCTGTTTTCTCCTGGGACACCCCTTATACTAATGTTGCCTTTCCTAAAAGAGTCAGATAGCTCTTGGAGAATTCCCTCATTTTTAAATTATCTTATTTATCTCTCCTCTTATACTTGTATCATGTCTAGATTTCTATCTTGAGATTGCTAATTCTCTCTTTCATATAGTCTGATCTATTTCTAGTGCTTTCCAAGGCATTCTTCTCAACATTTATTCAGTTCTTCAATTCCAGAATTCCTGTTTGGCTCTTTTTTAGAGTTTTAATATCTCTGGTAAAGTATTTCTTTTGTTCATTAATTTTATTTCTGAGCTCATTAATCTGACTTTCTGAGTTTTCTTGTAGCTTGTTGAGTTTCTGAATGACAACTATTTTGACTTTCTTTGAATTCTTTCTCAGTTAGATCACAATATTTCATGACTGTAAGTTTGATTTCTGGAGAATTGCCAGTTTCTTTTTGTGGTACAGTGTTACTGTGATTCTTCATGGTACTTGATGGGTGGTTTCTCTGCTGGTGCACTTGATGTGGTGACAGTTAGAAATCAGAGGCCTTTCTTTTGTTTTCCAGTAGGTGGTCGTATGGCATAAGTTTTTGGTTTCTCTTACCTAAGCTGTCTCTGGCTATGTTTGAGAGTAGTCACTTTCCATCCTCCCCTTTCTCTATAAGAAGTGTGGCTCTATTATCACTTCCTGTGCCTCCGGAGTTACTGCTGCTTTGCTCCTGAAGTGTTGCTGTTATCATCACCTGGTGCCCCAGGATGGTGGGCTGTTCTCTCGTGTCTGGGATCCCTTGAGTCATAGGCTCCACTAATGCAGGCAAAGCAAGGGGGTAGGGTGGGAGCTAGGGTCAGGCTGGCACCTATACCCTTTCTGATGTCATAAGATTTGTGGACTCTGCCGCTGTGGGTTGAGGGGCAGGGGCTGGCGTCATGGGGCACTCATTAAAAAAATGAGTAAAGGACTTGAATAGACATTTCTCCGAAGAAGACATATAAATGGCTATTAGATACATGAAAAAAATGCTCAACATCACTCATTATTAGGGAAATGCAAACCAAAACTACAATGAAATACCACCTCATACTCATTAGGATGGGTACTATAAAAATAATAGAAAATAACAAGTGTTGGCTAGGATGTGGAGAAATTGGAATCCTTGTGTAATGTTGGTAGGAATGTAAAATGATGAAATCATTATTGAGAACACTATGGAGGCTCCTCGGAAAATTAAAAATAGAGCTACCATATGATACAGAAATTCCACTTCTGGGTATACATCCCCCAACGCTGAAAATATATTCTCAAAAAGATATTTGTACACGTGTGTACAGAGCAACATTATTCATAATAGCTAAAACATGGAAACAACCCAGTCCGTTTATCTGTTGATAATCCAATATCCATTATCAGTAGATAAATGGATAAGCAAAGTGTGGTATGCACATAATATGAAATATTACTCAGACTTAAAAAGAAAGAAAATTCTGCTACATGCTACAACCTGGATGAATCTTGAGGTCATTATGCTAAGTGAAACAAACCAGTCAAAAAAAGACAAATACTGTATGATCCCACTTATATAAGATGTTTAGGTTAGTCAAAATCATAGAAACAGAAAGTAGCCTGGTGCTTGTCAGGGGGTGGGGAAATGGAGTATAGGGAGTTATTGTTTAACGGGTATAGAATTTCACTTTTACAAGGTAAAAAGTTATGGAGATGGATGGTGGTATTGGTTTCACAATGTCATGAAATTATTTAATACCACTTAACTGTACACTTAAAAAGTTTATGATGGAAAATGTTATGAGCATTTTACAGCAATAAAAATTGGATAAAAATATATGAGGTGGGGACATGGGTGGAAAGGCACACTGAGATGTGCAAAAAATGTATAAAGCCTTACCTCTGAGACCCTTCGCATTTGGCCCAGGTCACTATATATTGTAAAGGATGTACAGAAGGGTGAGTTATTCCCATTCAATGGATTGTCTCCATGCTCCCTCCCCTTTAGCCAATCTCAGATGCAAAGCAAAGCTTAAGATCCTTACCAAACTTCTCTTGCCAATGAAGCACACAGCTTATATCTAAAGCACTGCACACAGATTGGCTCATCCAGGTTCCCTCACAACTTAGCAGAATCAGCAATCTCACAGTTCACATTTCACATTAATTAATTATTGATTAATAGTTCCATATATTAATTAAAAACATAGTGATTTTCTGTTTTTCCTGGCTGTCCTATTTCTATAATCACAAAGTAAAATGGAAATCATGTTGTTATTGCTGTGTCTGGATATTTTGGGGCCAATCTGGATCAATTTTGTCATCCACTCATTCACGAATTGTTGATGAACTATCACATGCCAAGGCAAAGTTCCAGCAGCCGGAAATACAAAAATGAACAAACAGATAAGTCCTCATCCTTATGAAATGTACATTCTATTAGAGGAATCAGATATACAACAATGATAGATAGATAAATAAGAGAGAGATACATAGATACATAGATTGATAGATGTTAGTATTAATGCTATGCAGAAAAATAAAGCAAGGTAACTGGGTAAAAGGTAATGAGGTCTTACTTCAGATAGGTGTGGAAGTCTAGGTTTAAAGCTAAGTCTCAGGAGTCAATCAATGATATGGAGAAACAAACCTTGCTTTTAGTTATTATTTCTATCAGTAATAGTAGCTAACATTTATCGAGCATTTTACATACATGATTCTTATTACCATAGCTTGTGATATAATTATTATTAGCTCCATTTTACGAAGGAATAAACTGAGACTTGGAGCTAGTAAAAAGTTTTTAAAACATCAAGATCACAGGGCTAATAAAGAGCAGAGATGGGATTTAAACTCAGGTTTTCCTGAATCCCAGGTCTCTGTTCCTACTACTAAACTAAACTAAATATTTCCTTTATTAACTTATCTTGTACACATACTTAATTAAAGCTGCTCATGAATTATGTTGCTTCCGTCAGTTCCAGTGTCTCATCCTGTCTTCACCTTCCACCCTACTGGGGCCCAGGCTATAGTGGGAGATGTGTTAGAGCTTCGCTGTGAGGCCCAAAGAGGCTCTCCCCCAATCTTGTACTGGTTTTATCACAAGAATGTCACCCTGGGGAGCATCTTGGACCCCTTTGGAGGAGGAGCATCCTTCAACCTCACTCTGATGGCAGAGCATTCTGGGAACTTCTCTTGTGGGGCTGACAATGGCCTGGGGGTCCAGCGCAGTGAGATGGTGACACTCAGCGTCACAGGTGAGTTGGTGGTACCTGGGCTACAGGTTACATTTATAAGCAATAAAATATTTCTCCAATAGACTGTAGAAATTCTCCCAGTGTCAGAGTTATTAACATGAAAACAAGGCTTGAAGCTTCTGGAGACTGGTACTGATTTCATGGGGATGGGGGAGGGAAAAGGAATACATTTTGATGTTAGATTCTGGCAATCACTCTCATGTGCTATTATTTTGAAAATTACGAATTATACTGTAAATGATTCAAATTGAGAAATCAGAACCTGGCAAAAACCTGTCCTAATATATCGCTAGCCCCCACCTACATGTTTTTTGTCTAGATAAAAAAATATTTGGCCCTGAACTCAAGTATAGGTCTCTTTACTTAGGGCCTTCCAGTAACAAAATAACGCTTATCACCGAGGGGGTCACTGCAGGGCTGCTAAGCATCCTTGGCCTTGCTGCTACTGCTGCTCTGGTGTGTTACTTCAGGACCCAAAGGAATTCAGGTGAGTGACTATATCTTACTCTTTGATGTTCTGACTTTTGCCATTGCTGTAATAACTTGGACTTGTGTAGTACATCCTATAAAGGTCAATTATTCCTTTCCAAGTACTAAGCCCTCAGTTCTAATCACTGCCACTCTGTGGCAGTGACAAAAATGTACAACAAATTTCTTAATGAAGTTACTACTCCATGTGTTTAATTTGAGACTTAAATCAGAGAACAGAGTTTATCTTCCATTTAAAAATTAGAAAGTTAAGTATTTACTGTTCCAACCCCAGTCCAAAGCTTACTGAAAACAAAAAGAAGGAAAAACAAAGTCCTCCACTTGTAACAACAGCAAAAATAGACAATAGCCATAAGTACAAACCATAAACTCTGAGATATATTTGAAAAGCATGTAAAGACAGTGATATTTATTAGTAGATAAAATTAATAGATATTCTGAGAATGAAATTAAAATTTTAATTTCTGATTGTTGCTAGTATATAGAAATTCAGTTGATTTTTGTACATTGATCTCATATCCTGCAACCTTGCTAAACACACTTATTAATTCTAGTATTAGTTTTGTAGATTCCATCAGATTTTTCTGTATAGATGATCAAGACATCTGGGAATAAAGATAATTTTACTCCTTGCTTTCCAATCTGGATTCCTTTTATTTCTTTTTCTTGTCTTAATGGACTGGCTAGAACCTCCTGTACAATGTTGAATAGAAGTGTTGAGAATAGACCTACTTGTCTTGTTCTTGAACTTAAAGGGGGGAAAGTATTTGGACTTTCACCACTGCATATGATAATATTAGCTGTGGATTTCTTGTAGCTGCTGTTTATTAGGCTGAAGAACTCCCTACTAATTGTAATTTGCTGACAGTTTTTACAGAAGAAATGACAAATGTTTTTTCTACATTGATTGAGATGATCATATGATTTTATTTTCTAGTCTAGTGATACAGATTTTGGATTTTGAAAGTTGAACTGGCTTTACATTTCTGGGGTCATCCTCACTTGCTTATAATTTTTGAATTTGATTTGCTAAAATCTTTAAGAACGTTTGCACCTATGTTCATAAGGGATATTGATTTGGTAGTTTTATTTTCTTGTCATTTCTTTTTCTGGCTTGATGTCTAGGTAATACCCACTTAGTTATCACTTCCAGAATTCTTCATTCCTTTTTGTATATACATACATCCATATGGTATCATTCTCTCTCAGTTTGAAGGACCTCTTTTTAACATTTCTTGTACTATGGGTTTGTTTGTGAACTTGATTGACAGTGTTACTGAAGTCTTCTATATCCTTTCTGATTTTCTTTTTACTTGATCTATCAGTTATTGAGAGCAGGGTATTGAAATCTTCAACAATATTTGTAAATGTTTTCATTTCTTCTTGCAATTCTATCACATGTGCTTCATGTATTTTGAAACTTTATTACTAGGTGCACAAATATTTATCATTGTTATGTGTTTTTGATGAAATGACCACATTATCCTTATGACCTTTTTATTGCTGTAGCATCATTTACTCTGAAATATTCTTTGATATTAATATATTAATATAAATAATGTTAGCATGATATTTCTTTTTTCTACCCTTTTAACTTATTTGTGCCTCTATTTTTTTTTTTTTTTTTTGCGGTACTCGGGCCTCTCACTGTTGTGGCCTCTCCCATTGTGGAGCACAGGCTCCGGATGTGCAGGCTCAGTGGCCATGGCTCATGGGCCCAGCCGTTCCGCAGCATGTGGGATCTTCCCAGACCAGAGCACGAACCCGTGTCTCCTGCATCGGCAGGTGGACTCTCAACCACTGCGCCACCAGGGAAGCCCTGTGCCTCTATATTTAAAGTGTATTTTTATAGATAGCATATAGTTAACTTGGATTTTTTTAATCTAATATGGCAGTCTCTACCCTTTAATTTTAAAAATTTAGACCATTTAGATTAATGTGATTATTGATAGGGCTAGGTCCCTAAATCTATTATTTTGCTATTTGTTTTCTATTTGTCTCATCTGTTCTTTGTTTTCCGTTTCCTTTTTTTTTCTACCCTCTTTTGGACCACTTGAGTATTTTTTATGATTCCATTTTATTTCCTTTTTGGCTTATTATCTATATAACTCATTGCTTTGTTATTTTAGTGGTTATTTTAGAGTGTATGGTATACATATCTAACTTATCACAGTCTACTTACAAGTGACATTATATCACTTCATGTATAGCATAAGAATCTTGCCATTGTGTACTCCATTTCTCCCCTGCCTGTTACATTGCTATTAATTTTGTAAACAATTATCTTTTAAAGAAGTTTACATATAATTTTAAAATATTATACATTTACTCATAAAATTACCACTTCCAATGTTCTTCATTCCTTTTTGTATATCCATATGTTCATCTGGTATCATTTTCTTTCCACCTAAAAGATTTCTTTTAACATTTCTTGTAGTATGGGTCTGCTGGTTGTGAATTATTTCAGCTTCTGTATGTCTGTAAAAGTCTCTGTTTTGCATTCATTTGTGAAATATATTTTTACTGGCATAGAATTCTGGGTTGAAAATTTTGTTTTCTTTCAATATTTTTAAGATGCTGTACTGTCTTCCTGTGTGCATGATTTCTAACAAGAAATCTGCCATAATCCTTGTCTCTTTCTTATGTGATTGCTTTTATTTTTCTCTCTGAATGTTTTTTCATGGATCAGAAATCTTTGAGTGCATAGACTGTTTTATTCAGTGCTTTGGGTGCTTATAAGGTTTCAAGACTTTATATCTGGAATTACTAATCCTTTACTTTCTGTCTTTCTCTGTGGTGTAACATGAACTCTGTGGTGTAACATGAACTCTCTTTTTCTGTCATACCAAATGGTTCTGTTTTCCTTTTTCAGGGCTCATATTGAAAATCAAGCAAATAAACAAATAATTGGGTCTCAATTTAATGAAGGCTTTACATACTTTCCTTAATGATAGTGGTTAAGCATTGTCTTCTGACTTCCACTTTCAGGTCAATCAATGAGCATCCATCCTTCCTCTTCTTTGTACAAAAAATGGCATCATCATTTTATGACTGATATTTAAAGCTATTTAATAGTTTCTTAAATAATATTACATATACAATTATGTGTGTAGCACTAACCCTGATAGTACTCATCATAAAATCTGTCACTCATGTAGAGTCTATTATATGCAATTTTATAGTGTCTAATTCTCTCAGTTTTTCAGTATGTACATTTCACTTCAATTCTACCAATATCATTATAACCATATTAAAGATGAAGAAATGAAGATTTGGAGAAGTTAGAAACCTTTCCAAATTCATGTGTATCTACTAAGAGTCAGAGTTAGGTCTTAACTGGGGTCTCCCTAGCCCTTGAGTCCATATACTCTCCATTAAATCTTGGGGACTTGTAAAAGGCTGGTTGTACCTCCTACTTTAAAAATTACTTTTCTATCTCATTACCTATCTGGATGTCATTTATTAATCAGTAACATACTAGAAGTGCAGACATTAGAACCTCAGTATCGCAGTTGATAATATTAAAAAAACAGGTTGCTCAGTCAGTACAACACCAAATAACACAAGGGAAGGAAAGATTACCAATCATTATTTAATGTGATCCATGAGGGCAGAAACTCAGGAGATTCTGTCCTCTATATCTAAGGGAAATGTTTTTTTAAATAGCAAACTCAACTAAGGAATTCTGACAGTGTCAATCAGAGGGTCTCTGCCTTTCACATCTCAAAATCTTGTCTACTGTACTTCCCTCATAGCAAAGTCTTCCTTCTCATTATTGACCAGTCTTCTCAGGGGAGAGCTCAGTCCATTCAAATTCATCTAAAAGTGAAGGACTCTGCTCCTTAAGCCTGAGTGTTTCCTCCAAGTTACCTAAGGGAGTGATATATTTATTGACTCTATAACTGCTTGGAATTAAATTCCAGTAATGTAACTCTCCAAACTCCAGTCTCCTTAGCTGTATAGTGGTCATAATAATAGTATACACCTTTTAGGTGCTATGAGACAATCTATGTAAACTACTTAGCACAGTGCCTGGCCCATATATCTTTAGTGAATACTAGCTTATATTATAAATAGCCACCTTCTGGGTCTGTTTTCCTTTATGCAGATGAAGAGATAATCTGACTCTCAGATGCATCCTGGGACTTAGTTAACCTGCTTACAAGTAAGGGTATTAGTTGTTGATTGATATTGTTACAATGGCCCTGAGGAGAGAGATACAGGCCAGGATCACACTTACACACCTCTAGTTTAACTCAGGACACCTGGTTCCCAAAGATGGGGTTTGTAGGCATTAATCAGTCATTTTCCATGAGAGGTAAGGCTGAATATGTTTACTTTGGGAAATAACTTGTGTCCTCTAAGACCAGTGAGACAGATATAGAGCCACAGATAAGTAGGCAAAGGGCAGAGATGGGAAACTGGGAGGAGGCTGTACTGGGCAGGCCAGAAAGATTTCAATATTTTTGTGTTGATGGAAAGCTGGCATATTTTCAAGGCTGATGGAGTAGGCTTCCAAATTAGGTTTACATGTAGTCACCTATTAAAAAATCGTCAACTTGTTTTTCTTTTAGTCCTCATAGTACACAGTTTAATTTGTTCAGTCATTTAACAAATCTTTACTAAATATTTTCAACCTTCTAGGCACTGGAAATAGAAAAATAATTAAGACAAGTTTTACACCCTCAAGTAACACACCTTTTCATGAAGGAGAGAGTTAGAGGCAAACACAGAAATAGATAATTAAAATACAATATAGTAATTTTAATATTGCAGGGTTCTATGTGCATGGATATAGGTCACTTAATCCAGCCTGTTGGCATCATGGAAAGCTCTGGAGGAGGAAAGATAAATTGGTATTAGCCAGGTGAAAGCGAAGGAAAGAAGGGGTATGGAGAAAACAATATGCACCCAATGTTGTTGAAATGGATTTGCAAGGTCAGAGATAAAGAAAGGTCTGGGCTTATTCTGGTAGTCCTATTGAGTCATACTTGTGTAACAAGTATTAATTTTAACCCCCCTCTAGGCCTCAGTCTCCTTGTCTCTACCTCATAGGGCTGCAGTGAGAATAGAGAAGTGGGAGTATGGGAAGCACTTGATCTAGAGTTAAATATTAAGTTGTCTCTCTTCTGCTACTTCGTCACAACCACTTAGAGTTCATGCTGCTATTACTGATTGAATGATTGAGAATAAGTGTGATTCTGTGCAAATGTCTCTCCAGACCCCACCTTCTTTATCTATAACATGACATAAGGGGTGGAGCCAGATGTTCTCAAAGATTTGCCATAGCTGAAATCTAGGCTGAATTTGATTTCTGGGAAAGGATATTCTAACATAGAGCACATTGTCCACAGAGATCACTTATCATCAATGTTCCTTTTTTTGTTTTTCAGGAGGACTTTCCACCACTGGAACACCTAGGTGAGGTCTCTTCTTCTTGTGCTGTCAGCATTTTCATTTTATTTATGCTCACAAGATAGAACATGGAATTATGTACATTAAAAATATTTTACTCATTTCCTATTAAAATTTCAAATTCTTATGAAATAAAAAATGTGATTAAGAAGGCCACTTTCGATCATAGTTGTGAATAATACTCACTTATACCTACTTATACTCAGAATTAATATTATTTACTATCCATGGTTAATTTATCTCCTTCCTTAAGTGTGCGCCAGTAGAGAATTGATCACTGATGTCTTAATGATATCATCTTTCATAAGGCTACATTTATTCACTCCCTTATCGCTCATTTCTCCACTCATACACTCATTCAGGAAACAATTATTGAATGCTGGCAATGTTCAACTCACAATATTAACTGCAGAAGGAAATGAAATTGGAAAAAAATACTTTTCCTGAAGAGCCTTCATAATATTTTACAGGAAAGGTAGATCATTGTAATATGAGGTAGAAAACTGAAAGGAACCTAAAAAATGACAAAGGTCAACTTCTGTGGAATGCAGAAGCCTTTGTGTACCAATGTTGAAACATTTTAACTTTTGAAAGCAATAAAAAATAGGCAAACACAAGTGTTTACTCTATCAAAGGGACCTTGAACTATGTAGCTTTTGTCCTCTGACCTTGCCTCAGCTGGCCTTCTCTGTAATGCTGCCCTGGCTCTGTCTTGTGCCATACTTCTGACGTTTTCTCAAAAGAAGCATGAAGACTCAGAGTAGCAGCCATGATATTTTCACATGAACCATGCTGAGCTCTTCCTGGATATTGATTTTCCTGAGATTCTGTGTAGTCCACAAATACTTTTCTCCTTTTTGTCTCTCTCCCCTTCTGTCACAGTTACAGTCCCAGGGAGTTTAAGGAACCTTCTAGAACCTCCAACACAGACCCCCAAGAACCCACTTACTCTGAACCACCAGACCCAATGGAACAGCAGCCAGTGTGCAGCAATGGTGAGAACTTCCTAAGGAACAGAAGGCTCCAGGGAGGAACCAGGGAGGGAAGAGAGATAGAGCAACAGTCCATGGTTCAGTCATATTCAATATAAAAATGTCATTTCTGGCACTATGTCAAGGTTAGAAGGTGGTTATAAACTTGGTGACTGGGAAGAAGAGTTTATAGTGTGAGCTCTTGACTGCAGCCAACTGTGATCTATTGTTTTGCAGTGGATCTTGGTGAGAGTAACCTGGTTTATTCCCAGATCTGCAGCATCCAAGATACAAAAGAAAATTCAGGTGAGACACAAGTAGAGGTAAGGTGGCAGTGTTTTATCAAATCCAGCAAGGGGTTTTTGATCAAAGAGTCATCTCAATATGAATCCAACATGAGAGGCATTAACTGCTCCTCTTATATTACCAATCCTATAATCATATCCATTCCCTCTTACCTGTCTACACTGCCACCATTACCTCATAAACTCTTTAAGGACAGACACCTTATTTCTTTGCTAATATATCAGTAGCATATAGTGTTATGCTTAGAAAATGTTAGGCCCCCTCAAATTTTTCTTTAATGAATGAATGAACATAGGCATAATAAATGAACAATAAATGAACATAATAAATGAACAAAGGCATAATAAATTAAGCCTTTAATTATCTGATGTGTAGACAATTGTAATTCTCTTAACTGGTCTCTTTATTTCTAATCTCATTCTCCTTCAAACCTTGTAACGACCTGTTTCCAGCGTGATCCCTCTTAGATGCACAATTGATCACATCATTGTCTAGGTTAACTGCCCTCAGTGATTCTCCATTTTAAAGCATGACCCTTGACTTCCCCTGTGATTTTGTCCCTCCTCTAAGCTCTGCCTTATGTCCTTACTTTAACCATATTGAACTCTTAACATTTCTTTCATCAAACTGGGTTGTTTTGTGCTTTGGTGCTCGTGCTTCTTATTTGTCTTGTAATCTTCTTGCCTCTAGTTTGTCTGTGACCCTTGCTCACATTTCAAGAAATAATTCAGTTACCATCGTAAAACTCAGTAATTCCCACCAGCCCTCCCTATCTCCTAACCTGGGAGGAACTGATTACCCTTTGTGGCAACAGCATAGTTTAATATGTATTTTTATCTTGGTGCTCATAATACTTCTTGCATTTGTTTCCATGTCTATTTCTCTATTTCTTTCCTTAAAAAGATAAGATTCTTAATTGTATGGACTGAGCTTATGTCATTTCCCCCACTTTATGGCTTACCAATGCTTAATAGAAGGTCATTGTTCACTGAATGCTTATTGGCTGAATAACTAAATGAAAGAGATCCAAAGACTCCCTTGGAAGGTTAGGAGAAATACACACACTGAATTTTCTCAATGTTAGCACTGCATATCTTTGGCTTACTGGGCATTTTCTGTTTGGCCTTAGAATGCCAAGTCCTTATTGGAGCTGCCTCCTCCAATTTCTCTGTGCAAAGTGAAGTGAATCATATTTACTTCCTTCTCCCAGATGATCAATGTAGCCATAGAGACCCTAAATAGTAGTAGGGAGGTGGGAATAACAGAGTTGCTCTACTGGGGTTGTGATGAGCTGTGGAAAAAGGAAGATATTTTCAAGAAAGTCATTCTGGGCATTTTATGGGCAGAGGAAAGGCTTTATTGTTTGTGTGAGGATGAGATTCTTGCTCTGTGAGGGCTTTGGAAGAATTCAGCAGAGGAGACAGGAAATGAGTCAGCAGAGGAAAGATTGGCTTGGAATGCACTGTGAGTAGGTTGTAAGTTACAATGTATTACCCACGGTTTAATACTTTTCTTTCCTCTTCCCATCCAATAGCAAATTCACCAAAGAAACACTGGGAGCATAAGGTGGGTCATATTTCCTGGCTTTCTTTCCCCTCTGCTCTTCCTCACCTACATTTAGGTACTATTTGTGTTTTGTTTTGTTTTGTTTTCCACTAGGAGCCTGAAGTCATCTATTCAGAGTTGAAGAAGGCACATCTAGATGATTCTGCAGGGCTGGCCATCAATCAAGACAGGGACCTTGAAGATGCTGCAGAAAACTATGAGAATGTCCCATGTGCATTGTCAGCCATAGACAACTAGCTCTGTACCCATAGTGGCTCACAGAGACCCTGAGAAGCAGCCTGTGTCATTATCTCTGTTATCTCCAGCCATGCTACCTCCTTCCCCCCAGGGCTCAGCATCCCAAGAGGCTGGGCTATAGGGGACATCAGGCTGGGTGAAAGTTCTGCCAACTTCCTCTGTGCCTGAGTCTGTGTATTATCTAGGAACACAGTGAGCAGCATTTGAGTAAATTCTGCATTCTTTTCACAGTAGAGACACATGTGAAGGCAGGGCAGTTGGGCCTTCAGTTCCCAGGCCTGTTGATGAGAAAGGAGAAATGGTCTAGCCAGGATCACGAGGTTGCAATCGTGACCAGTTGATCTAAGTGGGATCAAAATCTTTTTATATACTATCTCTGCATAAACAGTTTGTTCTAAACATCTTGTTTTCATTTTTGTGGGGTTGATAGTGGCATGGCTGATGTTCTGTTGTACATGCTTTGTTCCAGCTGCCAAATTGGAAACAACCAAAAAGCTTTGTTCTATCCACATATATACTATTTCTTCATGAACTATACATCAGTATTAAGATTTTTAAAAATAACACATTCTATTTAATGGGAGAGAGCTTCCAAATTGTCTGATTAGATAGTATAATGGACTGAATTGTATTCTCTCAAAATTCAATGTGACTATACTTGGAGATAGGACCTTTAAGGAGATAATTATGGTTAAATGAGGTCATAAGGGTGGCCCCTAATTGAATTGGACTGGTGTCTTTCTAAGAAGAAGAGGAGACACCAGAGCCCTCTGTATCTTTCTTCATGCACACAGAGGAAAAGCCATGTGAAGACACAGCAAGAAAGATATCTGCAAAGCCTGAAGGTGGCAAGAAGAGAGGTCTCGCCAGAAACCAACTCTGCCAGCACCTTGATCTTGGACTTCTAGAACTGTGAGAAAATAGATATCTGATGTTTAAGCCACCTAGTCTGTGGTATTTTGTTATGGCAGCCAGAGCAGACTAACACAAATTTATACATAGATACATAGATGACAAATGATTGATGACGATGATGATGATGATAGATAGATAGATAGATAAAGATAGATGCAGGTATATGACACACACACACATACACACCCCAGCCCACACAGAGTTTGTAGTCTTCAAGATACTTCATCTTTCATAAGATCAAACATTCCTCCTACAAGTTGCAGCTCAGTTTTACTGTTTAATTATTCAATATCCACTATTTGATGGCTACAGAAGCATCAACATCAATCTTGGAAGGTCAGTAGAGCCAATGATTTACATGACTCAGATGGTAAAGCTTAGTGTCACTCAGGAGCCCTCATGACCTGAGCTGGCAGTGGGTGTAGAGATGCAAGGCAATTAGTAGGCTCAAAGGAAGACATCCCCTTCCATTGTTCAGTGACTCCTAATCAATTCCTCAATTGACTGACAGATATTGGGTGTCTACCAATGAAGAAAAAACATTTTTTTAAGTATGCCAGCAAAAATGTTAGAAGCAGTTTTATTCATAATTTCTGCTGAGGCAGAAAAGGAATAATTGAAATTGTTAGCCTCTATCACCTAGTGTTACACTGACCATTTTTAGCTTTGAAAACAATAGACCTTAAGGAAAGAAGCTAGAAGTCCACTGAGGACTGATGCACCTCAACTGATACAATTTATGGACATCATTGATTTTACACCAGCCATTGTTGATAACATTAAGTAAATAATGAAATGATGCTTTGCAAACCTTGAAAACAACTCAAGCATAAAAGTATTTTGTATTTCAAATTTTATGTTTTCCCCCTTGGGTGTCAGAAGCTTAGACATCAGGAAGTATAACATATATCAAAATGCAATCTGATTTGAGGCTTTTAGCCTTGACTAATGAATTCAACTAACAAGATCATTTGCCAAGGGAAAAAATGATTGCCTTCTTAAAGAGGAAATACATATTTTTATTATGAAAGAGGGACTTACCATTCTAGTTTCCATATTAGTAGGTACAATATGCAATTCATAATGTATGCCTGGCCTTTAGAGGGAGGAAGGAATCCAGGTGTAGTCTGTGTCTGTCCTTAAATTTTGCTCCAAATGCCTCCCCACCTTGAGCTCCAGAACGAATAAGGTATACAGGAGAAGGGGAACATGACACTAGATCCAGCTGTGGGAAAACCATCTAAAAGAGTTGTGACAAAAGGCAAGTTTTCTCTCTTGACTTCAGAGAGAAAAAAAATCCTTAAGGGAGAAAGACAGGATTGAGGTAGCTTCCCACAGACAGTGAGAGCCACTCTCCAGGAGTGCATGCAAGAGGTGCAAGCAGCACCAAGGACAGCAACCTATAAGAGGGACAGAATCAGGAAATGCCAGCAAGAAATGGGGACACCAGAGGGGCTGTACAGCCTACAGAATAGTTCCGAGTGTATGGAGGACCGCGCTCCCCAAACCCCTTATGCAGATCTTCAAACTAAGGGCAAATAGTAGTACCTGTAAGCAGTCAGGGAGAGTCGAAGGAATATTTGAGAGAAGATTCATGAGGCAATTATTTTCCCAACTAGTCAGGAAGGTAACAGTTGAGGCATTAAGATTCAAGACATTACTATAATTACTTTCTTTACATTTATTTTATTTTATTTTTACAAATAATTGAATAATTTATGCAGAGTAAACTGCATGGATTTAAAGTATACAATTTGATGAATTTTGACAAATATATGCATCCATGAAGACACTACCACAATCAAGATCCCAAATATCTCCATCACCCCCCAAAGTTTCCTTATCCTGTACGTAATACTTCTTTCCCTCCACCTTTATCTTATGCAGTCATTGATATGCTTTCTGTCACCGTAGATTACAGTGTATGCTGTAAGATTTTATATAAATAGAACCATAGAGTATATACTCTTTTGTGCCTGACTTCTTTCACCAAGCAGAAAGATTTTGAGATTCATTCACATTGCTTCATGAATCCATAGTATATATATACTTTTTATTGCTGAGTAAATATACCATTATATGTATATACCACTTTTGTTATCCATTTACCTGTTAATGGACATTTGGATTGTTTCATTTGTCATTATTAAAAATAAAGCTGCTATGAAAATTCATGACAATTCTTCGTGTGGACATATGTTTCCTTCGCTCCCTTGTAAACACTCTGGAGTATAATTGCTGGGTCACATAGTAGATTGATGCTTCACATTTTAAGAGGCTGCAATACTCTTTTCCAAAATGGCTGTACCATTTTACATTCCCACAAACAGTGCTTGATAGTTACAGTTGCTCCACATCCTTGCCAACACTTGGCATTTTCAGTTTTTAATTTTGGTCACTCTAAAGAGTTTGTAGTGTGGTATAGTGTTATCTCATTGTGGTTTTGATTTCACTGATAATCAATGATGTTGACTATCTTCTCAATTCCCTATTAGCACTTTGTAGGTCTTCTTTTGTGAAGTGTCTATTCACACATTTTACCTCTTCTTTATTGGAGCGTCTTTTTTTTTTTTGCAGTATGTGGGCCTCTCACTGTTGAGGCCTCTCCCGTTGCGGAGCACAGGCTCCGGATGCACAGGCTCAGTGGCCATGGCTCACGGGCCCAGCTGCTCCACGGCATGTGGGATCTTCCTGGACCAGGGCACGAACCCACGTCCCCTGCATCGGCAGGCAGACTTTCAACAACTGCGCCACCAGGGAAGCCCTACTGGTTAGTCTTTTTTATGATTGAGTTGCAAGAGGTTTTTTTGTTTGTTTGTTTATATATGCTGGTCTGATTTATGTGTTGCAAGTGTTTTCTCCATGTCTGTAACTTGCCCTTCATTTTCTTAATGGTGTCTTTTGAAGAGAAGATATTCTTTTATTTTTGATAAAATCCAATTTATCTACTTTTTCATTTTATGGGTAAGCTTTGTGTTTTTTATATAAGAAAGTATACCCCAAGGTCAAAAGATTCTTTCCTATTTCGTTTTCTAGAAATTTTATAGTTTAACTCTTACATATAAACCTAAGAGCCATTTAGAGTGAAAATTTTTGTGTGTGCATTGTGTGAGGAAAAATGTTCAGTTTTTTCTTGTGAATATCCAGTTGTTCCAGCACTATTTGCTGAGTAAACTTTCTTTTGCCTCTTTATAATTTGAGTTCTTTGTCTTCTTATTACTGAGTTACTGGAGTTCTTTATGTATTTGGGATATGTATACCTTTGTCAGAAATGCTTAGCAAATATTTTCTCCTAATACATGACTTGCCTTTACATTTTCTTAACTGTACCTTTCAAAAGCAAACATTTTTAATTTGATGTGGTGGATTTATAGTCTAAATCGTTACCAGTTCCCCAGCCCAACAGCTATTCCTTGTTTCTACATATTCACATTTCCCAATCATTAACTCTTGAGTCAGCATTTTACTTCAAATGACAAGGTCACAGGGGTATGTACATGATTTCAATACTGATTTCTAATTTAATTACATTATTATTGGAGAACATTCTGTTATTTCAGTCATTTCAGACCTATTGGGACTAGTTTTATGACCCAGTATATAATCTGTCTCGATGAATATACCATGTGCACTTGAAAATAATATATATTCTGCAATTTTGGAGTGTCCTATTCTATAAATATCAATTAAG
Source organism: Phocoena phocoena (assembly GCF_963924675.1). Classification (NCBI taxonomy): domain Eukaryota; kingdom Metazoa; phylum Chordata; class Mammalia; order Artiodactyla; family Phocoenidae; genus Phocoena; species Phocoena phocoena. The sequence goes on along the minus strand of NC_089219.1, from coordinate 114,639,220 downwards.
TCGAGGAAGTTGAGAGTGTTGTTCAAATTTTCTGTGTCTTTATTGAGTTTTTGTCTAACGTTCTTTCAAGAGCTGAGAGAAGAATGTTAAAAATTTCCTACTACAATTGTGGAATTATGTATTTTTCCCTTTTTATCATCAATTTTTGTGTCATGTATTTGAGGTTCTGGTACTAGATGTATTCACATTAATAATTATGGATTCCTGAAGTTGTCTCTTTCATCATGAAATTCCATTTTATCTCTAATAATAATCTGTCTTGAAATCTATTTTATCCAATATTAGTGTAAACACTCCAGTTCTCTTATGCTATTGTTTGAATAATGTATATGTGTCTATCCATTTACTTTCAATCAGTGTCTTTGTATTCCAAGTGTGTTTCTTGTAAGCAGTGTATAGTTGAGTCTCACTTTTTTAAGTATTCAGATAATTTCTTTCATTTCATTAGTGTTTAGACCAATAACATTTCAGATAATTATTGATATGGTTGGACTTATTAACTTTGGTTTTTGCTTCCTATTTTTCTCTACTGTTTTTCTGTTCCTTTGTTTTTCCCTTTCCCTCTTTCTAATTATTTGAATATTTTTAGTAGCCTATTTTAGTGTGTTAAATATGGCAATTTTATTATCTTTTTAGCTATATGTCTTTAAATTATTTTTAAAGACTGATCTAGAGATTACAATATACATTCTTAACCTTTCCTGAACTGCTTGAAATTAGTATTCTACTTCTCCTTAGAAAATGGAGAAATGAAACCATATAGGTATCTTTATATCCCTGCTCCTTGAATTCTTTATGTGATATTTGTCATAGGTACTAAATTTACATACATGTAAAAAAATCACATAAGTCGTTGTAATTTATATTTTAAGTAGTCACACATATTTTAAATAACTTAAGTAGAAAATTGTAATCTTTTATCTTTCTCCAGATATTTCAATGTTCTTAACTTTTCCTGAAGATCCAATTTGCCCTCTGATATGATTTTCCTTCAGTACTCAATATATTTGGACATTTTTCATGCTGTTAAGTATCCTTCTAAAACATGAATTTAATAGCTATATAGCATGATATAGATATAGATTCTCCCATTTTAGTATATTTCATTTTTTTTCTACTTTTGTAAAAACTTTGAGGTGTAACTTTTGTCTGTATCTCTGATTATTTTCTCACAATAAATTCTTATTGGGAAATGGAGTATAAAGAATGTTAAAGCTCTTAATCGGGTACAACTTTATATTTTATTGTTCCAGAAACATGTATGTGTTCCAACACTGGTTGGTGTATTTATTTTTTTTTACAAATATGATAACAGAAGCTATATTTGATGGTTTACATTTTATTTGGTTATTAGCGAAGTTGAATATCATTTTATGTGTGTGGGGTAGTGTTCTTTTTTTTAAACCAATAGTCAGTTTGTGATAATATTTTTATATTTTTTTTAGCAGTTGGAACTGTCTTTTCCTAGTGAACTGTGTGATTACTTTATGAACTAATGATACTAATCCTTTACTTATTATCTGTGATGTAGATATTCATGGTGTGTCTTTTGCCTTATACTTTTGTTCATGGTATTTTAATATGCCAAAGTTATCTAATAGAATATAAAGATACATTCATTTATGAAAATGCCCTCTTCCAGCCATGGGTGAAGAGACAGGACATCTGCTGACACTTCTCTAAATTTCTCAAAACTTGGTCTGAAGAGAGGAAATACCCATGTGTAATGTGGAAGACATGCCACTTCTTGAATTGCATTCTCCAAAGCAGGGTATCTTGATGCTCAAAAATCTCTGAAAATTAGGTGTCAGACAGAAAGAATTAAGGATACAACCCCCTAACTGCAAACAACCTAACAGCAAAGGATGATTTCAGAATCATGGACTAGGGTTACTGCTTAAAAGAACCATAATCCTTGGGTCATTCAGTCTAGAGAACAGCTTCATTTTTCCAAAAGCAAGTATGGTGGAATATATATTGGAGCATCCACTTTTGTCTGTGCTACGCACTTACAGGGGACATACTCTTAAGATGCAAGCCAAAAACAGTGCCTTGTTGGTAAATAAAGAGACATTTATATCAAGGATTATAACTTACAATGAAATAGCCTCTCACAGGTCCCTTTGACATTTCAGTTTCCTCCCAGTACTGTCCTTCTAGTAGATGAAATCATATTTACACATTACTCTCTCTGACAACTGTAAATTCTTCTCTCTCCCTTCCTTGGTTTGAAGGAAGTTGAATGGATCTATCTACACAAGCCACTCTTAAAATAAATCTCTCCCCTCTTCTCTATCGATGGATAATTAATGTGATTCTGCTTCAACAACTGCTAATTTCTTCAGCCTTTCAGCTAGGACTGGGCTGCTTTACATATGGTGTGAGGGGTAAAAAAGGAATAGAGGGAAGTAAGCACAAAAGGAAGAAGTAGTGGTTAGCAGGTTGCTGAGAAAGTTCTCAGAAATTTGCAGATTGAAAAGATTGGAAAATGAGAAATTCTGTGCAAGTGTCTGGTTTCTTTTCTTTGGCAGTTCCAGGCAGAAGGAAAAAAAAAAAATCTGTGACTTCCGTTCCTGCTTTATGGTCTCCAGGCAAGGTCCACTCCCTTTATCAGCACCCAGAAAACTCATATATATCTAGCTAAGCCCCTTCTCTCTAACAGCTACAAGAGTGAGGCTCCCATCACTTGAGGCCAAGAGACTTCTGTGGTTACACCCATCTGCACCCCAGTCTCCTGCCTGTCATTCTGTGTGAGCAGGGCCTGCCCTAAAATGTAACCCTATCTGCTGAGGAATGCTAATGAGGGAGGGATAAGACCTCTTCAAAGAGAAGGGCAGGTTTTACAAGTGGCTATTGATGGAAAAATGTCTGTGCCATCAATCTCTTTGGGATTTGGCAAATGACAGACTTCGGTGAGATGGATCCTGAAAACAAAGGGAATCTTGTAGAAAAATCCATGATCCATGTCCAGAATAAAGTAGTATCCTTGTGATTATCATCTGCTTTCAATAGTCAACCCAGCCATTTAGCTTTAGCTTCCCATTAACCAGGTGCCTCAACTAGTTCTTCATACAAACTTTTTTTTTTTTTGGTCCCTCAGTACCTAATGGAAAGAAAGGCCCCTAACACTAATATGGTAAAGAGGAGAACCTTGCTCTCCACACAGGTTTCAATCTACTGAAAGTGGAAATAGCTCTTTACTCATAAAATATCGATAGGACTCTTCTGGTATCAGGGAATGTGGACCAACTTATGTGACCTTAAATAGAAGTGGGAAATTATTATTAAAAAACAACTGCTTTTAGAATACTGATCAGAAAGGTCAGAAACAAATTGGAATCAGAAAGTGGGATGCTGTGGGAACCTCAGCACTAACCTGCCCCTGAAACCAGGCAGACTCGTCCACCAGCCCCCATGTGTTCTTGGACAAATAGTCAACTTCCTTATGCCTCAGTTTTCTCATATTAAAATGAGAATAACAATATTTTGTGAGGATGAAATGAGTTAACTTGTGCCAAGGGCTTAGAGCTATGTCTGAAATTTACTAAACACTCAAATAGTAGCTGTTGTTGCTGTTGCTATTGCTGTTGCTTGCTTCATTTTATCTAACCACATATTTTGATTTCTATTTTGTTTCTTTCATAGAAAGACCCACTATCTGAAACTATCTCATTTACATAATCGTTTATTGGTATATTTGCCTTCTCTGCTAGTATGTAAGTTTCTTCACAACCTCAAGGACAGTGGGTGTCCTGCTGTGTGCCCTGTTTGCTGGTGCTGAGAACTATCAGCTTGTTTCTTACCCAGACTTGTACTCTGGAAACTGTAACAGTGTCTCATCCCCAGGGCTGGTTCTGTCTCCCTAGCTAAATGCTGGACTTCCTACCCCAAGGAGGGGAGGTCCTTGAGCCTCAACTCTAAAGATGAATTAATCAGAATTCATTTGGTTTCAAGTCAGACTGAGAAGAGGACCATTTATAATGCTTGAAGTTCTGTCCCTTGTAAAGATTCCCTTCATCACTTTTTTTCAGGAACAATCCTAGTTGGAGTGGTAATGTTGTAGCAGTTCACTTCCAATTAATTTCAGTATTTTGTGCAAAATCGTCATGAAACAAGCCCTAGTTTTTCTTCTTTAGTTAACCGGTTATAAGGAACTCTACATGTGGGCTGAGAGAGAGGAGGAAATGAGGCAAAAGTTGGTGCCATAGCAGCCTGAGCTACCTGCTCACACGTCACACAACTTACTTATGCCTGTTTGAGCCTAGTTTTGTTTTGGTTTTGTTTTGTTTGTTTTTACTCTTGAGGATGGATTGCTGCTGTGCATATACAGTATGATTATCTAAAATCTATCTCACTATTTTGTGGTCACTTGATGTCCCACGGTTAAGCATTCAATTTCCAGTAAGACTCAGTAAGAAATCAGATGCTACTTCTCAAAAGAAGAGTTATCTCAGGAGTTATCTCTAGAAGAGATTACATAGTTTTTGTCTAAAATCTTAGGACGCTATGCTGTAATTCTCCTCTCCTGGCTCCTCGGATGCCCCATGCAACATCCATACTTGCCACAGTCATCTCAGGCAACATCAGATTTGCAAGACTGTACCCCTCCCATGGTTGAGCAGCTTCCATGGCAACGTGGACTTGTTGCAGACTCGTCTTTTGCCCTGGACCTCACTCAAAACTGACAGTCGTCTGGCCTCCTCAGTGATTGGGTCACAGCAGTACACTTAAATGAGGAATACGTTGCCTCCAAAATAAAAAAGAAAATCTACCAAGGATTTTGCCTCTTCTTTAGTGATAAGGGGGTGTTAGGTGCAATAATTGGCTTTGGCGATGTCCTGAAATGGGGGGTAACAATATCATCTAACTTACAGAGGTTTCGGGAGGAGAACATGAGATACCTGGCACAATGTATGGTATTTAGTAAGTCCTTAGTAAGTATTAGCTCAGAGGATGATGGGGGTGATGATGATTCTGTTTATTATCTCAGCAAGACTGCATAGAGAATGCCTTTTCAGACTTTTAAAACCTTTTTCCTTCTTCCCATCCTCACCACTGCACACCGCAATCAGCAGAGTCAGAAAAGGATAGAGATGACATTTGAAGTAGCCATAACTGTATTCATATCTATTATAAAAAGCAGCTATCAAATTCAAGAAGCCAGCTTAGATCTCTACTGTAAAAAGTTAATGAACGGGAACTGCCATTAAATAGAGTCAGAAGACCAGCAGGGGGAGCTCTCACACCCTGTGATGGCAGCACAGCCGACCAGGAAGAAGAAAGACCTCTTTTAGCAAGGACTCAGCAGTTAATGAAGTCGTGGACTCTTTTTACTGCAGCCCTCTCAGCTTCCTTTTCCCTCTAGAAAAGCATTCTCCTTCCCTCGCTGTGTGGGGACTTGCATATGGCTAACCGTGGTTGCAGACCCTGAATTGTAATTCTCTGCTGATCCCAAATAATCCCACCTTTGCTGGAGAAATACCTGGCAGTCTATTTCTTTCAGGTCAACAGTACAAACAGCTGTTGTGTGGCTAAGTCATTTTATATATAGTTATATTCCAGTGAAGTCCTAGACAATTATTTTTTTACAGTTTTTAGCAAGAAAGTGACAAGAAGTATCCTTGGTCCATACTTGCTGTGTATGTTTGTGTGAATGTGCATCAGGACAGGGGTGTGGGGAAGGACAGGGGGCGGGTACAGTGACCTCCACCCCCAGGAGGATAACAGGCCTTCGGGTTCCTAAGTACCAAACCCTCCATAATCCCAGAAAGAATAAACAGGTCTTCCTGGGTTTGTGTGGGCTAAGACCTTTCTAACAGACAATTCAATTTTTACTTTCAAGAAGGAAATGGATACTTTGAGTTCAAAAGGCAAAGGCAGTTGTAGACCTGGTATGAGAATAAGGGGAAGGAAAAGAAACAGAGGCTTTGGGTCCAGGAAAGAGGTAGTCATCTGCTCCTGAACAGATGGAGCTCCTGAGTGGCACCCCTCACACTGTTTTCAGGATCTGTCTGTGTCCCAGGAAGTCCCAGGGTCAATCAACTATAGGCTCTACTACTGGGAGGGACATCTTGAAAGTGTCCAGCAGTGGTGGCTAAAACAGAGGACCCATCCCAGAGGTACTCTTTCCAAGGAAGCCCTCCTACCACATGAGTGATAACATTGTCACTCACGGGCTTCAGTGTACTGAACACCACTTACTGTGGAACTGTAAGGACTTGTAAGATCTATGTGATCACTAAGACCCACTGGGTGGAAGAGTTGGAGTGCATATGTAAGCAGCTCTTTGCAGTAAACTGCCCTCAGCAGGAAACCCCTTTTCTTGTCACTTTAGCAAAGCTATATTTTTACTAACTTTTTTTTTTTTTTTTTTTGTGGTACACGGGCCTCTCACTGTTGTGGCCTCTCCCGTTGTGGAGCACAGGCTCCGGATGCACAGGCTCAGTGGCCATGGCTCACGGGCTCTGCAGCATGTGGGATCTTCCCGGACCAGGGCACGAACCCGTGTCCCCTGCATCGGCAGGCAGACTCTCAACCACTGCGCCACCAGGGAAGCCCTGTTACTAACTTTTAAACCAAGCACCCCCTTGCTCTACTCATCTCTGGCTCTAGCAGACCTTTCAAATCTTTTGATCACACAATACTTCTTTGGTTCTTTCCTAGATCAAAGAAGTAGAAACAAAGAATAAATAATTAATAGATGACCATATCTCTTCCTTAGCTTTGTCTTCAGTAATATCATGAACAAACTTTATGACCAAACTGTGTAAACAAGATAACATCTAGAGGAAGATCACAAGAAGTAAATGGGCCTGCATGCCATGGGGGATAGCCATGACCCTGACCCCCATCTCAAAGATTAACTGAGATTATTTCCTTTTTTTCCTTTAAAACGTTCATGGTCTAGCAGAGTCTTCGAAGGTAATTTTTTGGGGAAGCTGAGTCTACCATCTCCCCAGATTGCCGGCATTCTGATTAAAAGCAACTTTCTTTTTTACCAACATTTGTCTTTCTTGAGTTTGAGTTTTGAGTGGAGAGCCGCCAGACCTAATTCAGTAACACATATACTCTGGAGGTGAACTGAAACAATTTGGTGCACAACGAGTATGGGACAGACAGATATTCCCCTTTCATTCGTTTATTTCTTGTATGTGTCAGGTGCTAGTTTAAGTGTTTTCACATAGTAACATTTAATGGAGAAGTTGAGATTTCTGCTCAAGGTGAGAGCCAATAGGCCCTAGAGCACATGAGTGTGTTTGCAGGGTGTGAGCAGAGTAGAAACTACGTATAAGGAACCACATGAAGTATAAACAAGTGATAGATGAGAAGCATTCTGTTGAAAGACATCAAGTAAGTTTTTTGATCCTAACAGGAAAATAGATGATATGTCATTCTCTATCAAGGCTTTCTCCCCTCATTAGACTAGAAACTACATGAGGGCAGGGATCATTAGCTTCGTTCAACACAACATGGCCAGGGAGATATAGGTCTGTGGGAAGCCGTTGTTCTGCCATGCCGCAGATAACGTGGAAGCCGTTGTTCTGCCATGTTGCAGATAATGCTTATCAGGGAGTAGCCCCAAGGCTATGTGCCAGGCTATGTGCCACACATGCGCCACGACGAGCCAATATGCTAATAAAGGCTCAGAATTGCAACCAATAAATTGTGAACAGCACATATCTTGTTGAGTTAACCAGCCAACCACAGGTTGAGTTAACCAGCCAACCACAGGTTGAGTTAAACAGCCAACCACAGGTTGCCACAGGTTCTAGTGCATTATAAAAAGCCAGTGTGAACAAAGCTCGGGGTCTTCCTTCCATCTGTCTATAACCAAGCTGCACTCCAATAAAGTGTGATACGAGAAGAATCTAGCGTGTGGTGACTCGTCTTTCTGCTGGTCAGAAGCGGCTCGCCGCAAGTGGTGCCGAAACCCGGGAACTTCGCACCCCGCGTGGGAGACCGATTCAGAACTCGACACACGGAGTGGACCGTCGGTGAGTAGTCCAGGTATGTTTTTTTCACTTTAGTAAGATGTTTGTTTAGGAAAGTGAAAATATAGGGACTACAGTAGATAGGCCTAAGACTCCTAGGAAAAGGAGAGAAAAACAAACAGAAAAATCGGATCCAAGAGAAAAACAAACAGAAAAATCGGATGCAACGCCAGGATTGTATCCACTTTTAGATGAATTTAAAGCGCTTTATTTGTCTCAGGATGAGTTGAATCCCAAGGAGGAGGCGGATCTGGAAGCTATGCTGGATTTAATTATAGAAGGAAAGGTATTTTCCGGTCTGGTTGATACCGGAGCTGATCGCAGTATTATTACTGCCACCTACTGGCCAAAATCCTGGCCTTTACAGACCTCCTCTCAGACCTTACAGGGTTTAGGATATGCCAAAGCACCCCAAATTAGCTCTAAAACACTGACCTGGATTTTTGAAGATCAGAAAGGGAAGTTTCAACCCTTTGTGGTTGAGGGATTGCCGCTTAATCTGTGGGGAAGGGATGTGCAAAGCCAGATGAAATTAAAACTTACTAATGATTATTCCAAGACTGCACAGCAAATGCTGCTTAGGTCTGGTTTTATACCAGGCAGAGGGATAAAGAAAAATTTACAAGGTATTGCTGCTCCTATAGAAGCTCAGGGAAACCCCAATCGCAGGGGGTTGGGTTTTTCTCAGGGGTCACTGAGTTTATGATTCCTATTACATGGAAGACCACGATGCCCGTGTGGATTCCTCAGTGGCCATTGTCTAAGGAGAAATTGGAAGCAGCGTCGCAACTTGTGGAGGAACAATTACAATTGGGACACTTGGAACCCTCTCAATCACCCTGGAATACTCCTATTTTTGTTATTAAAAAGAAGTCGGGGAAGTGGCGCTTGCTCCATGATTTGAAAGCAATAAATCAACAAATGCAAGTTATGGGACCCATACAGCGCGGTCTACCGGCCTTGACAGCCATCCCGCAAGGGTGGCCTGTTATAGCTGTTGATATAAAAGATTGTTTTTTCTCTATCCCATTGAATAAGAAAGACAAGGAGAGGTTTGCCTTTACATTACCCTCAATTAATCATGAAAGGCCGGATAAAAGGTATCAATGGGTCGTGCTTCCTCAGGGTATGGCCAATAGCCCCACCATGTGCCAGCTTTATGTTGACACTGCCTTACAGCCAGTACGGGAGAAGTTCCCGGATGTTAAAATCATTCATTATATGGATGATGTTTTGCTGTCAGCCCCTAGCATGACACTGCTTGAGCAGGTTTTAGGAGATTTATCAATGAATTTGGAGACTAGAGGTTTATATTTGGCCCCTGAAAAAATTCAAAAGGGAGATTCTATTAGTTTTTTGGGAGTCGTTATAAATAAGACCACAATAATACCTCAGAAAATTGAAATTAGAACTAATCATTTAACAACTTTGAATGATTTTCAGAAATTGCTCGGGGATATTAATTGGCTTCGACCGTATTTGAGTCTGACTCGCTTTGAATTACAGCCTTTGTTTGCTGTATTGGAAGGTAATCCTGATCTTAATTCCCCGCGTCAGATGACCCCCGAGGCCCAAACAGCTCTTCAGAAGGTGGAACAGGCTCTTATGAAAGCACAATTACAGCGTTATAACAATGCCTTGCCTATTTGGATGTGTGTTCTTCCAACCTTAGGATTTCCAACAGGTGTTCTTTGGCAAGATGGGCCTTTGCTTTGGATTCATACCAAGTCTCTGGGGATGAAGACGCTGTCTCACTATCCATCTATGGTTGCTGAGGTTGCCTTCTTGGGTATTAAACAATGTGTTTCCGCCTTTGCAATGTTGCCGGAAAAACTTGTAGTTCCCTATACTAAAGATCAAATAGCAATATTAACTGCCACTACCTCTGAGTGGTCTATACTTATGTATACCTTTTCTGGAATTATTGATAACCATTTGCCCAAGAGTGAAATTTTGAAATTCATTATCCAGCAACCTGTCATTTTTCCAAGGGTCACTGTAGAGCGACCACTAAATGATGCCCTGACTATTTATACGGACGGATCAAAATCCGGAAAAGGGGCTTATATGATTCAGGGTCAGCATCCTGTCGTTATAGACTATCGACCTGATGCTCCTCAAGTGGTGGAATGTCATGTGGTTTTGGAAGTTTTTCAACGCTTTCAAGAACCTTTTAATTTGATCTCTGATTCATTGTACGTGGTTAATGCAGTGAAACATCTCGAAGTGACCCCCCATACTCGATCATCCAGCACAGTGGCATCCTTGTTGGCCGGGATAAGGTTTCAGATATTGCGCCGCCAACACCCTTTTTATGTTACCCATATACGGGCTCATTCCCTGTTGCCTGGTCCAATGGCAAAAGCCAATGAACAAGTTGATATGGCAACGCGTGTTTTCTTATCCTTGGATCAAAAGCAACAAGCACAAGAATTTCATGAGCTATATCATGTATCATCTGCAGTGTTGAGAAAGAAGTTCTTCATTACTAGAGCCGAGGCCAGACATATTGTTAAGTCTTGTTCCACTTGTGCCCAATTTTTGCCGGCCCAAAAGACTGGTGTAAATCCCAGAGGTTTGTCCCCAAACGAGCTGTGGCAGATGGATGTCGCTCATGTTCCCTCCTTTGGGAAGCTCCAGTATGTTCATGTGTCTGTGGATACCTATTCCGGGGTGGTACATGCTACCCCTCTCTCTGGAGAACGGGTTCAACATGTTATTACTCATTGCCTTGAAGCCTGGGCAGTCTGGGGCAAGCCTGCTAAACTAAAGACAGATAACGGCCCAGCTTATGGTTCCAAGAGCTTTGCTCTCTTCTGTCAAAAAATGCAAATAGAACATGTTACGGGCCTGCCTTACAATCCACAAGGCCAAGGTATAATAGAGCGAACTCATCGCACACTTAAAGAATTGCTTTTAAAACAAAAAGGGGGAATAGCGGAGAATTGCACCCCGAAGCAGAAATTGTCGCTTGCCTTATTTACTCTTAATTTTTTGAATTTACATGATGAGAAAGAAACTTCTGCTGAACACCATACTATGCATGAACAAAAGGAACATGGTATAGTGATGTGGAAAGATGTATTGTCTAATCAATGGAAGGGCCCGGATCGCGTTGTCATGCGATCCAGGGGATCTCTTTGTGTTTTTCCGCAGGATCAAGATCCAATTTGGGTCCCAACAAGATTAACAAGAGTCGTGGAAGAGGATCCCAAGGGCGATGCAGGGCGCTCAAGGGATGATGCTGGGCTGGATGGTGTTGACGGGCCTTTCCCTACTCAAGGCGGAGGACAAGATGTTTTGGGGAATTAGCCGATCCTGGCCAGTTCCTCTACCGGTCCATTCCCATAGCAGAGTGCTTCCAATATTTTATTCCACCAGTTGTGAGATGAATACAGCCTGCACTGTATTGTTAGACGATAAATGGGTACAATATAATGCTACAAATTTTGTTTTAAATAATACCCTTTGTTTTAGTTGGAATGCCTCTGTGGACTGCATTCATTTAGCTCGAAAAACCTTGACTGCCTGGAATAACCCACTTACGGGAAATCAGGTTCCTCTGCCTATGCTAAATGAAGCCTTGCTCAAAATATCACAGGGTCAACATTCTGGCTCTGGTACAGGGAACTCTAGCCAGAATGCAGTGAATGTTACCACCTTACTTTTGAAACATGAGGGCGTGGTCCCCCTACCGAACAATACAAAAAATTGCACTGAGTCTAACCGGACCAGGATTGCTCCTTACTGCGCTGCCATTGTCAATACGCCTCCAATTTTTACCCCGTTACGCTTGGGGACTTTACTACCTGGCTGTCTTCTGCCTTTACCTTCTTTAAGGAGTGGGTCGGTGTAGGGATGTTTGCAGTGTGTTGCATGGCGGGACTTGTGGTGTGCCTGTGGTTGATATGTCGTTTGCGAACTCGGACAAAGCGAGATAAGATGTTGTTCACGCAGGCATTGGTGGCCATTAGTAAAGGCGACTCCCCTGGCGCCTGGATCTCCATCTTGAACGACCCGTAGTGATTGCCCTTGCACAAAAAGGTTTATGACCATTGCACTTTTGATGGGAATCACGAGGCAACATCAGCCCCTGCACTCCGCGGTCTGTATGGACATTGCACGACGGGGAGGGTGATGAGCCAGCTTCTCGAACTAACTCTTGCTCAGCGAGCATCCCATGGGATGAGCGCTTGTGCGGGCATTGTTCGAGTTCAGCTCCTGGGTCTAAGAAAACAAAAAGGGGGAGATGTGGGAAGCCGTTGTTCTGCCATGCTGCAGATAACGTGGAAGCCGTTGTTCTGCCATGTTGCAGATAATGCTTATCAGGGAGTAGCCCCAAGGCTATGTGCCAGGCTATGTGCCACACATGCGCCACGACGAGCCAATATGCTAATAAAGGCTCAGAATTGCAACCAATAAATTGTGAACAGCACATATCTTGTTGAGTTAACCAGCCAACCACAGGTTGAGTTAACCAGCCAACCACAGGTTGAGTTAAACAGCCAACCACAGGTTGCCACAGGTTCTAGTGCATTATAAAAAGCCAGTGTGAACAAAGCTCGGGGTCTTCCTTCCATCTGTCTATAACCAAGCTGCACTCCAATAAAGTGTGATACGAGAAGAATCTAGCGTGTGGTGACTCGTCTTTCTGCTGGTCAGAAGCGGCTCGCCGCATAGGTCACCTATATAACTCAGCCCATAAGACACAGTAAATAAACAATAGATAATTGTTAAAGGAATGAATGAAATCCCCCAGACACAGAAACTAGGGAGACTTGAACTGTTATAATGGGATACCAAGTCTTACAGTTCCTGGATGACTCATTGACTATTTTAGCTACGTTGTTGACCTATATTTAAGCAGATATATAAACAAGAGAACAATTTCACTTTCTTAGGACCTACAACAGAGGAAATGGCAATTAGCAAATAGCAGTGTCCTTGGCTTCCCCTTTTCAAAATCTCTGGGCCACGCTTATTGGTGCCACTGTGGACAGCCTCTGTCCTCAGATCCAAGTGCAACCATCAATTTCCAAGAGGAACTGCTTCTGAGTCTCCTGGAACAAGACTCCATGCTGCTGTGGATTTGCTTCTGGTTCTAGGTGAGTGGGCACCACAGAGCAGGACCTGGATGGGATGGATTGTTCAGCCTCCCCAGAGCACTAGTCTCAGATGCCCATAAAAATTCCCTTGGGCTCTGCCCTCAGGCATTCTCTAGGGGTAAAATGGACTGGGAAAGCTTTCCTTGGAATGTGGGCCCCTATCATCTTAAATAAGAATTTAGCAGTGTGTCAAAATAAAAATGATGACAATAGAAATGTTAATATTTTTTGAGTGCTCTCTAGCAATTTGCTTGTGTTAAGTATTTTCATCTTACACTAACTACTACCGAGTAGAATTTGTGTCAGAATTGAAGAATAGATAAATCAACAGTTAGTATATAATTAACCACATCAAAATGCTAAATAGGAGAAAAATTATGGTGACAACAGGTGCCAAAGGTATTAGAATAGGCATAAAAAAATCAATATCTATTCCTAAAATAAGTATCACAGAACTGAAGACTACCTACCTAACATAACAAAGAATACCTGTTCTAGATTGACAGCCAATATTATACATAACAGAACAAGACTAAAATTGCCATTCAAATTGGAGCTAGAACCAAGAGTCTTGCTATCATTATCATTTGTCATAGTTTTTAAATTTTGCCAGTACGCTAACATTAGTAGCAAAAGTAAGAAGCATACACATTGGAAGGCAAGATTTAAAATATATTATTCATTCTTTACTCATTCCCACCACACTTATTTGGCACTTGCTTGTTTGCTATTGTGTTATGAACTATGCAGCCTCTATTCTTGATTATATCACCTATGTGGTATAGTTTGAAGTACATGAATATGAATTAATTAGGAAGATTCAAGATAAACAACCAAAACAGTGACCTCCTTGAATATTATCAAATATTAGTTTGAGATTATAGCAAAGGAATTCCATCTAAAATAGCCATAAAAGTGAAAAAATAGGAGTGATAAAAATGTTTTTTGACTTATAAAAGGAAATCTATAAAACTGTACAAAGAAAACTTCAATGAATGAAGACATGTCATTAGTCTGGATAGGAACACTAAGGTAGAAGTGTTATAAGGATGTCAGTTCTCCCCACGTTGATTTATAGATTCTATATAATTTCAATCAAACTACCTGAAGAATTTTCCTTGGAACTCAATAAAATGTTCAAAAACTTATCTGGAAAAATCTATTGGTGAGAGTATCAAAGAATAGATTTTTTTTTAAAAAAAGAGTAACATCGGAAATCTAATTCATATATTTAAAAAACAGATTCTAGAAAAATATAAAAAGATGATATTATGGGTACAAGATATAAATATAGATCAATGGAAAGTAATAGAAATCTAGAAATACATTCAATTACATATTAGCTTAATTTATGGTAAATAGACATCATCACACAATAGATATTTACAGATTCCACTGTAAATTTTAAAATAAACCAGATAATTAAGAAATAAGTGTATTTTTTTAATTCTCAAAAACATGGAAAATGCATTAAGACTGTATTGGATTTTTATACAGATTATGTCTTCCTAAATATTGAAGTAGTAGAAAATTCAGAGAAGATTTTCTAAAATAAACATTTGATATGTCTGTAATATGATAATAATACAACTATAATAAAAATGAGTATTACCTTTGGAAAATATTTACAGCTAATAAGGCAAAGAGCTGAGATATGATGCAAAGAATTCATATAAATTGGCAAAAAAACTTGAAAATGTTTTGGGTAAATGGATAAAGATCATGATGATCTACAAAAAGACACTTCCTGCAGCAGCTGCTTACTGGATCCCCCGCTTCACAAAAACCATCGTTTATCCCTAAAACCTAGCAGAGTGCCTGGCACGTAGCTGCACTCAGTTAATATTTCTTGTATGAATGAGTAAATCCATTCAAGAAACACAGATTAAAACATGGCGGTACAGTTTACAGTCAATAAATTTGCAACAGCAACAATAATCCCAGAAGGCCACATGCTAGTTTCCCAGTGCAGGAAGATTGAGTGAAGCAGATGCAGTCACATTGCTCCTGGCAGTGGAAGTGGTAAAGCATATCTGGAAAGCCAGTTAAAAAATGGCATGTATGTTGACCTAGGAATCCCAGTTCTGAGAATCTAAAATAAAGGGGTGAGCATGGAGAAGAGAATATGTACCATGATGTTCACTGTATTTATTATAATATGATAATATCAAAGAAATGAAAGCAGAATTCTAAACTGTATCTTAACAAGCGCTAAAATTAGGTTAAGGTAATACACATACAAGAGAAATGTTTGGAAGGAAATAGTGAAATCTGATGAGCTGTGGAATTGAAAATATACATGGGAAGTTATATTTTTTTAATATAAATAATATTTAAAATATTTGAAAAATAAGAGTTTCAAACTTCAATTCTGACAGTAGGCTTAGCATTTTTACTTTGATGTGTCCCTGTTACATTGCAAAACTACATAAATGGTCTTCTTTTATCCAGTAAAAAGAAGAAGTTTGATACCCACTTCTGTGTTCTTAACAATTCTCTCTCTTCCCACTGTCATAGCCTTATTACACTGTATTGTAATTTCTTATCAACTTAGCATCTCCTCCACTAGACTGTAATTTTCTTGAGGGTAGGGGCAGTGTCTTGTTCTTGGTAACTCTAATATTTAGACCCACTCCTGGCACAGTAAGTAGTTACCAAACGCTTGTTGAATAAATGAGTGCGTGAACAAGGAAGTTGCTTCCACTGAGTGCCCTTATAAAGGGACAATCCCCCAGATGAGAACTTGGTGAGATCAGACTTCTGCTAAACCCTTCTCTGGACACCAAAGTCAAAACAGAGAGCAGGTGAGGGAGACCAGTGCCGAGAAAAGGGAAGGGCTAGACGTCTTTCTCCACTGTTCTTCTTGCCTCTGGGCTATTCCACACTAATGTCTGGGACCAAGAGAACTGCTGAGTAGCCAATAGGCCCTGATGATGAGCTGGAGAAGTGTCCATCAGCTGCTTGGGTAGGGACAGGGCAACATAGCGAAGGCAAAGAAAGGCAGATAAAGTGTGAGTGTACAGCTGAGGACGGGATCCCTGTACTGGGCTAATCTCTCATGTCTCTCTCTCTTGCAGTTCCTGGCTGAGGAGAGTCCTGTAAGTTCCTCTTTGTTTCTTCTTCATCACCTTGGAGTTATAGTGCCCGGCACAGGAGCCTGGGGAAACTTGTACCAATCCTTCTCCCCACAGCTGCAGGGAAGGGTCCCCCTTTCCCCTAGGCCCAGTCATTCTAGTCCTATCTACCTCTCCGTTCCTGGCACCTTCCCGCTCTGCTCTGCTCAAGAGTTGACTTTCTGACCTCTTCTGCAAAAGGAGGAGGACGCACCTGACAAAGGAAAGACAGGTGAGGAGACAGTGTCTTCACCTGGTTGCAGGTGCACGAAGTCTCCTGGGAGCACCCCAGCTGGAAATCCATTTTAGGAACAGGGAGGCAGCTCTGCCAGAAATATTCACAGGAACTGTCTCACCGAAATCTTTGATCCAGGCTCAGAACAAACTCCTGTCATTTCCATCCTTTTTACCTACAAACTCGATATTTCATATTGACCCTGTTTCAACTTGTTATTTCCTGGTCTGAGCAACAGTCAGAGCTGTTTTGGGGTGTGGGAGGAGAAACTGTTCACTCATTTGTCTGATTCATTTCAGGCCCTGATACTCATAAAGAATCATACGAAGGGGCTTCCCTGGTGGCGCAGTGGTTGAGAATCTGCCTGCCAATTCAGGGGACACGGGTTCGAGCCCTGGTCTAGGAAGATCCCACATGCCGGGGAGCAACTAGCCCCGTGAGCTGCAATTGCTGAGCCTGCGCGTCTGGAGCCTGTGCTCCGCAACAGGAGAGGCCACGATAGTGAGAGGCCCGCGCACCGCCATGAAGAGTGAACCCCACTCGCCGCAACTAGAGAAAGCCTTCGCACAGAAACGAAGACCCAACACAGCCATAAATAAATAAATAAATAAATAAAATTAAAAAAAAAAAAAAGAATCATACGAGGACGTCCCATAACTACCCCAGAGCAATGTGGACTCCTTACTTCCTTGGCACCAGCCAAGCAAGGGTTGAGGGTTTTGGCAACCAATCCAAACTTAGGGTCTCTTCTTTCTCTTTCTCTTTCTTTCTCAAGCAGAGAGCATGGTTTAGTAGAAAGACTATGGCCTCAAAATTCAGCGAATGAGGTTCAAATCCTATCTTTGCTACACTCTAGCTCTGTGACCATGGGCAAAATGGCCTGATCCCCCACTGACTTACATGTTTACAAATTAGACATGATGATAATGACCCCATGGGTATTCGTGAGGATTCAGTTACCTCATGTAAAGAGTATAACTAGGTGCCTCGCACCCAGTGGAAACTTGATTCATGACAGGTTCGTTCCATCTGCTGCCCAACCAAAAGCTGTGCTCTCTTCCGTCCTCCAAGGACCACCATCTTCCAAGGCACAGTGGTAACAATGACATGCAAAGCATCCCTCTACCCAGGAACAGAGAGAGCATGATGAGCCTATGAAAGAATATGGACTACAAGTTCATTTCAAATGCTATTTAAGACACATCCTGGAAAGCACCAGTGCTGTACCCTGAACTTGAGTCCCAGTGACCCTGTGTACCTGGTGGTCTCTTCAGGTGAGGGAGAGGAGGGTCAGGCTTCAGAAATCATCTGCTCCTGAATGAAGGGTAAAATTCATGAGGAAAAAGCAAAACTGTCATTGAAGAAACTATGAATGGATAGGTTTTGTGGGGAAAGTGAGTGCAAGATATCAACAGGCACCCAGAGGATGGAATATCAAGGAGTGAATTGAATGTCTACTGTCTATTGCAGACTGGCTGATTCTCCAGGTCCCACACTCTATCTTTGAAGGAGATAGAGTGATTCTGAGCTGCTGGGGAAGGGAGGGAGGGGAATTGAATGAAATTAGTTACTACAAGGATGGGAAAAAACTTGTTGCTTGATGTAGAGAATGGACTTGAGGATGCGGGGAGGGGGAAGGGTAAGCTGGGACGAAGTGAGAGAGTGGTAAGGACATATAGACACTACCAAACGTAAAATAGATAGCTAGTGGGAAGCAGCCGCATAGCACAGGGAGATCAGCTCAGTGCTTTGTGACCACCTAGAGGGGTGGGATAGGGAGGGTGGGAGGGAGGCTCAAGAGGGAGGAGATATGGGGGTATACATATATGTATAGCTGATTCAGTTTGTTATAAAGCAGAAACTAACACACCATTGTAAAACAATTATACCAATAAAGATGTTAAAAAAAAAAAAGAAAAAACTTGCTGTTTTTACAAGGAACTCAAGCTTCAGCATACCAAAAGCGGTCTCCAGATACGATGGCTTATATAATTGCGCTGCTTTCTGAGAAAGGTTATGTATCTCTGTGGCAAAGAACTTCAAACCTTGTAAGGGTCAAAATTCAAGGTAACGACTACACTCCAGGTATAGCAGGGTTGGGTGCAAACCAGGCTCGTCAAGGAGCGGGGAGGTGGAGGGTGTGCTCATCAAGCTTCCCTAGAAAGCCATGGGTAGAAATTATGGTACTTCAGTTGTGCCAGGGAGTTGGGTGGTGATTCTATTGGCTTGGTTTTGTAAGACCTATTTGATAGTGCTGAGAACATAGATGAGTCTCTCCAGGTGCTCTGAGCCTCGCTGCCCTGGGATTATGTTTGTTCTTCTCTTTAGAGCTGTTTCCACCTCCTGTGCTGACAGCTAACACCGTCTGGCCCACCAAGGAGAGTCTAGTAACCCTAACCTGTGAGACTCTGCTCTCTCCACAGAGTCAGATGCCCAACTTCAATTTCACCTCTTCAGAGATGTCTAGGACCTGGGGTCATGCTGGGGCAACTCCCCAAAGCTCCAGACAGCTGACAGGTGGAGAGAAGACTCAGGGTCTTCCTGGTACAAGGTACGGAAGTTACTTCCTGTGTCTGGAAACTGAGCCAGAGATTCCAAATTTATGTGCACAGTGAGTTTTGGTGAGAAGGGCCACTGGGGCTGGAAAAAGGGAGGTAGGGCAGGGCGTTATTCAGACCTTAGTTCCTTCTTTTCCCATAAGATGGGGATGGGGATCTGTTCCAGAGAGATCCTGAGGCTATCCTGAGCTCCTCTCATTTCTAACAATGCTTTAGGACTGGAATGGTTACCGAGAGGCTTCAAGAATCATAAAACTTCATGGGCTTCCCTGGTGGCACAGTGGTTGAGAGTCCGCCTGCCGATGCAGGGGACACGGGTTTGTGTCCCAGTCCGGTAAGATCCCACATGTCGCGGAGCGGCTGGGCCCGTGAGCCATGGCCGCTGAGCCTGCGCGTCCGGAGCCTGTGCTCCGCAACGGGAGAGACCACGATAGTGAGAGGCCCGCGTACGACTAAAAAAAAAAAAAAGTCATAAAACTTCAGAATGTCCTCCACAGTCCTTTTAACTTCACCTTTCTTATTGTAATATAATCAGATACATACTGGGTGCCTATTATTATGCTATAGAGGCTTTGCAGGGAGCTGACAGTCAGCTAGAGAGTGGCCTAGTACCAAATCCAACACAATAGGATTTGAGAGAACAGAGAGACCCATTTTATATCGGAGCAATTAGAGAAGATAGTATTGAAGCAGAGGGTCTTGAGGTAGGTCTGAAAAGAAGGGATAGAAGCAGTTTATCATCTTGCATGATGTCCCTTTAAAGCAGGGCTAATATTTTCCATTATTCTTCCTAGCTCTCAACACAAGACTTCTGCCTATTGTCACCAAGCACAAGCCCAAAGATTTTCCCCTGGCGCTGCCCATCCTGGCCCCCTAGGGGAAATAAGCTCCTGAAGTGAGTACATTATGAGATAAGGAACCTCATGTGACCGAAGGCTGAGAAGTGAGAATCTTGCCTCCCACAGAAATATATTCAGGGTTGACACCCAGCATCCCCAATTCGTACTCTACAAAGATCTCTGTTTTCTGATCTTACTCAAAATTTCCAACTCCATCTGCTGTCACTTTTAGGGTGATACCAACCACTTCAGCCCTGATGTTCCCAAGAGTCAAGCCTCACCTGCTGTCTCCTGTTCACACAGGGAGCCCTGTGTCTTGTGTCTCCGTGGAAACTCTGCCCGCAGAGGGAAGGTGATTGAAAGGAAGACACTGGTCCTTGTCTGCTCTGTGTCTGAAGGCGCAGGTGACATCACCTTTTCCTGACACAGAGGGGACGTGAAGGAGAGTCTGGGGACCAAAACTTGGCATTTCCAGGGAGCAGAGCTGGAAATCCTTGTTATCACGGAGGGCCAAGCTGAGGGATACTACTCTACAGCTGACAACAGCTATGGTTTCATCCAGAGTGAGGCAGTAAATATCACTGTGAGAAGTGAGTTCCATCCACCCACAGTTCAGTCAGAGGTACCCAAAGTGGGCTCAGGGAACTTTTGCGTCATGAGAACATTTTAAGGTAATCATAAGGACAAGAGCTATGAAGAGCTAATTCTTTTCTGATAGAGGCAGACCTTCCAAAATAAATAGCTGCTTTAGGAGAACTACAAATTCGGTAGAAAAAATAAGATAGTAAGATGAAAGAGATGAAAGAACACTGTTGCTGTCAGCCAGCTGGAGAAAGGCTTCCTCGAATTCATCCTCACAGCTCTGGGGTAAATGCCTCTACAGCTGTGCTGTTCAATACAGTGGCCGCTCGTCACATTTGGCTGTTTACATTTAAATTAATTAAAATTAAAAATTGTCTCTTTTATTCACACTAGTCACATTTCAAGTGCACAACAGCCATATGCGTGTAGTGGCTGCCATACTGAGCAGCAGGGCTATAGAGCATTCCCACTATTGCAGGACGTTCTGTTGGACAGCCCTGATCTAAGGATTAAATCTGGAATGTGGGAACAGAGGCAGGGGTAGATGGTGAACTGTCAAGAGGAAGAGACCCTCTCTGACAGCCCGGGGTCCCCCTCAGGTCCTGTGTGTTGCCCTGTCCTCACTCTCAGGGATCCCGGAGCCCAGGCTGTGGTGGGGAACGTGATGGAGCTTCTCTGTGAGGCCCAGAGAGGCTCTCCCCGATCCTGTACTGGTTTTATCATGAGGATGTCAGCCTGGGGACCAGCTTGGCCCCATTTGGAGGAGGAGCATCCTTCATTCTCTCTCTGACCACAGAACATGCTGGAAACTACTATGTGAGGCTGTCAATGGCCTGGGGGCCCAGCGCAGTGAGGCACTGCTATTCAATGTCATTTGTGTGTTGCTTGAGCTTGGGTTACACGCTTCCCTTCCAGAGGAAAGACTGTAAGCATGCCGGTCGACGAGAAAGGGCATTTGGTTAAGATTGGGGTTCCTCAGGAATTCCCTGGTGGTCCAGTGGTTAGGCCTCCACACTTTCACTGCCATGGCCCAGGTTCAGTCCCTGGTCAGGCAACTGAGATCCCACAAGCCATGTGCCACAGCCAAAAGAAAAAAAATTGGGGTTCCTCAGTGACTCATACTGGAAATAGAGACTACTAGAAATTGTGAAAGTTAGCAGCCAGTCTCACACTAGCCTGAGAAGAGTGGATTACACTCCAGGTCATTGGACAAATAACTGAACATCCACTTATCCATTTCAAACTAAGGCAAAACTCACTGGGAACCCTGCCCCATCCCTGACCTCACACCCCCTCCCCCGCAGTATCCGCAGATGTCCAGCTTGAGTCCCAGGCCTCTCTCCTCAGAACCTGCAGAGGACAAGAGCCACCTTCTGGCTGCAGTGATGGCGGGGAGGTGGGGGGAGTCACTGCTTGGTTTCCTGACAACTGCTGCTCTGTTTTTTACCTAAGGTTCCAGAGGAAGTCAGGTTTGTAACTTCTGCTTTTACTCTTTGTTGCTCTATCACTGATTATCACCAAAAACACTGCTTGGGTGCAGCAGGTGGCATGCACGTAGTCTGGAAGCTACCACCCAGCGGGTGAGGCTGTCAGTTAAAGTAATTCAACCCTCCAAGAAAGTGCTTTACATATGTGAGTTCAAGTGAGACTGATTGCCCATTTACATTTGTTTATTCAATAGAACTCTGACAAAATAGCTAGGGGTTAGAAACAATCTCCATGAAGATGCATAGACAAGAGAAATACAACAGGGAACTAGATTTGAAAAGAAATAATCTGAGTATTCTAAGTACTATAGAATATAATACAATGGGTATATTAAGTACAGTATAACTGGCATACTAATTATAATATATTATAATATACTGTATTATGCATACTTATATATGATAATGTATAATATAATAGAAAGAGCCTTGGATTGGAAGTAAAGAGATGAGTTGTAGCCACAGTTCTGCCACTTGCTGGGTGGGATATATTAAAAACCTACCAAGACAATGGTTTTATCTCTCTGACCATTTTCTTTCTCTGAAAATGGGGATATTAATGCATCCTCTCCTTGCCCTCATAGAGGCATTCTGAGGATAACATGAAGTACAGAATCATTTTATATAAAATGTCTTACTTCATTTACTCATTTAGTTCTACCTCTAATTCATCCCATGAAGGACTTGAGAAAGCTTGTGACAAAAACATTGACAATTAGAGAAGAATGTCAAAGAGAGAATCAAGCCCGTGGAAAACATAAATAGATGGAAGTCAGCCACAGCTTGCTTACCTCAGCTTGTACTCACACAGACACAGGTCCTAGGCTGCCCTCTTGGTAGCAGGAGGGTGCTGGCTGCTCCAAGCCTGCCTCTTGTTTAATGCTCAGGATCCAGATGGCTCCTGCAGAAGTCTCAAGGAGAACTTGGGACGAGCCAGCCTGGAGCATGAATGGCACATGTCCCACCCTTCACAGGAGTAAGGAAGGAGGAGGCAACCTCACCCAAATCTCATGAACCAAGCACAATTGTCATCTAATAGGTGAGGGGTGCCCCCCCTCAAAGAAGACTTTATTGGATACACAAAGCCAGCTAAAATCTTGACAATAGACAATCAGATATCACTACCTTGACTCCAAGAAGTCACTTGTTCCAAAATTAATATAGGCTAGGTCCTTTACCCACAATAGAATAATCACATTTCCTCTCCCAATTCAGCCCCCTTCCATCACCTTTTTCAATTCTTATGCCCTAAGAAGAGCTGTTAATCCCAAGAGAGGCTTTTTTTTTTTTTTTTTTCGATACACGGGCCTCTCACTGTTGTGGCCTCTCCCGTTGCGGAGCACAGGCTCTGGACGCACGGGCTCAGCGGCCATGGCTCACGGGCCCAGCCACTCTGCAGCATGTGGGATCTTCCTGGACCGGGGCACGAACCTGTGTCCCCTGCATCAGCAGGCGGACCCTCAACGACTGCGCCACCAGGGAAGCCCCCGGGACAGACTTTTGATGTTTTTCTCTGGGGAGTCTTTCCACTACTTTTACCTTTTTAAAAAAAGGCTCTTGTAATATTATGCCATAATGCACTTACTAGATGGATTAGGGACGCCCAGCATATTGGTGCCAAGGACAGCACTTTCATCCTTAGAAGCCCTCCAGATATCAAGCAAGCTCACATAAAGACAATGTCAAAAGTAGAGAAAATCCTAACTAACACAGGGAAGGAAAAGGACCCCGGCACTCACTTAATATCCCCAGTCACAAAAGGAGCCTATTAAAATGCCCTGTGCCAAGAGACTGCAGAAGACCTTCAGAGCGAAATGTCCCCATGAAGATACTAACCAGAGGGACAGAAGGGAGCCTGGCACACACCAAACAAGTGGTTGCAGATCTCCATGGCATTGAAGGGTATTTAGAGTGTTTTAAAGTGCCTTATTTTCAGGACAGAGGAAGGAAGAATATAGACTCCAGCAGGATGAAGACTACCCTGCCGGCTAAGGGTACCTGTTAAAGTTCATGTTTATTTCATTTAGATATTCACTTTTTAAACCTTCCAGGCAAGACTGTATATTACTTGTGCAAAGCAAATCAGTGATGGCCAAATAATTAAAATCCTCAAGAATTCAAAATTGTGGGTCCTTTAATTTCAAAATCAAGTATGTCCTGAATATATGCTATAGGATTACCCTGAACTGTGCCTATGTGGGACACAGAACAGCATCACAGCCTCTTAAGACTGGAAGAAACCAGGTCAGAGTCACCACGCAGTACAACTCCAGGGGACGCCATTCACATTGTAGTCTACAGAGACAGCATCCCATAGGATTAAGCAGCACAGCGCTGGAGTCAATAAGTCTGGCTGCACAACAGAATCAGCCATAGAATCAACAAATATCTGATCCCAGCCCAGACTTACTGAATCTGAATTTTTGGAAATGAGGATCAAGAAATGGTATTTAGGGCTTCCCTGGTGGCGCAGTGGTTGAGAGTCCGCCTGCCGATGCAGGGGACACAGGTTCGTGCCCCGGTCCGGGAAGATCCCACGTGCCGCGGAGCGGCTGGGCCCGTGAGCCATGACCACTGAGCCTGCGCCTCCGGAGCCTGTGCTCCACAACGGGAGAGGCCGCAACAGTGAGAGGCCCGCGTACCGCAAAAAAAAAAAAAAAAAAAAAAAGAAATGGTATTTATTTAATTTCTTGAGTAACTCAAAAGCACAGCCAGGTTTAGGCTAATTCGTAAAACTAACAAAATAATATTAATAAAAACAATAGCAGCAAATATCTTCACCGTGGGTCAAATGCTGTTACCATCACTTTAGCATGCATTGACTAATTTAATCTTCATTTGAGAGGTATTATTATTATTACTGTTTTTCCCATTTCACAAATACGGAAACAAGAGGTACAGGAATGATGACTAACCCTAAAGTGACCCAACTACAGGGTGGCTGAAGAAGTGCGGCCCCAGAGCTCATGTTTAATGCACTACACTATACTCATAAAGAGCACGCCAAGGTCTACAGAAGCTAAGTGATTCACTTAGGTTACACAGCCAGTAGCCAAATCTCTAAATGTTCCAGGTGTAAAGCACCTGCTGTCTGCCCCTGGGAAGACAGGCATTTCACATTTTTTATTCATTCCACTAACATATATAAAGCACTAATTCAATGCCAGGAGCAGGGGGTCACGTAGAATGTGGGATGCTTATTCTGACTGTAAACTTCCCAGCAAGAGGCCTTCCAGACCATCATCTACTGATATGTGAAATAAGTGGACTCCTTTTATGCCAAATCCATCCTAGAGAGAGCTTCCCCTTGGCAAACACTAGTTCTTCTCTGCCTCACAGGAGCAGGTTCTGGTGCCGACCCCCACAGGTGAGGCCTTTGTGTCTAGTCCACATTTATGTGTTGGTTCATTTATTCAACATCTAGGTGTGCATGTACTGTGTGCAAAGGATGCTGGAACTCTCCTTCTAACTTATTTAACACTCAAAATGGAGAACTTGGAAAATGGCTCAAAAATAGAAATTTGAACGTGCCATATTCTGCACCCCTCCCTGCTTCTAGCCCTACCTTGCAACACTCCATGCCTTTCTGGGTACTACATCCTCTGAAACTCTGTCTACACTTTAGCCCCCTGGCCAGCCTTTCTTCTCCTCCTAATTCACTGTCCCAAGGACCAACACATTTTTCTTTGCTTTCAGAAACTTTCACCCCAGGTCTCCCAGGATGCCTCTACTCTAGCTCACCTGCCCCAGCCAGGGACCAGGAGCCCGTGTATAGCAATGGTGAATACTGCTGTTAGGTCAGGGCTCTAGGTGAGGAAAGGTGTAGGGAAAGGGCCAATGAGGTGAGGCTTGTAGGGATGTCCTTGACATCCCAGGTCCTGCTGAGACTCATTTGGGGTTGTCAAGGTAAGTATGAAGCATGTGGTCAGGAAAAGTGCCTGTGTGAGTCCTTGACCACCACCACCTGTCTAATCTTGTCCCCTCTTTCAGTGAATCCAGTGTGTCCGTGCATGGTTTATTCCCAGGTCTGGAGCACCCAGCAGGGACAGGAGGGTGCAGGTGAGCTTTGGGGGCAATGCTTTTGTCTTCACTGGAGCTGAGGGGGTAAGTGGGCTGCTAGGCACAGCAGAGCTTTCCAGAGCAGCAATGTCTGTCCCTTGGCACTGATAGCAGTCATCGCCCTGCACATGAGAAGACAATGTGGGTCTCTCCTGATGGCTGAATCTTCCAGAGCCTGCTGCTATTGTGTCTCTTTCCTGTCTTGGGAGAGAGGCTGAAACGCTGGGGGATGGTTTAAGGACTGGGCTGTAAGAGGCTTGCTGTTTTTCACTGCTCATGATTTTCTAATTTCCTCCCCAGCAGAGCACCTAGGAACATGTCTGGAAGGCAAGCGGGTCCACATTCCTGGCTTGGGTCTTCCCAGGACTTATTCCCCCTCAACAAAGCACGTAGTTCAACGCATTAGACACAGTGGGCCCTCAACAAAAACAGTAACTTCCTTTCTCTCATGAGCTTGTTCCCCTCACAATTCCTCTGTTATCTGTCCTAAGGTGGGGAAAAGGCAGCCTCCAGAAGCCTCAACTCAGCATGAAAGGAGCCTGAGAGGCACCTGCAGTGAGTCAGGACAGGTCCTGCAGGCATGTCTTGACCTTGACTCAGATCACTGGGGTCTTCAGGTGCCCACCAGGATAACTGTGTACTTCTCTCCCAGGAAGGAAAAGAATTATTTGCCAGGGATTGAGCAGGGAAACTCAGGGCTAAGAAGTATGCCATGAGGTTGCTAGAGAAGGTTATGAGAACATCCAGTCCCCATGACCTGCTTGTGACCCACACCCTGCGTTTCCTTCAGGGACCAGGCATTGCTGTTGGAGCCATCTTTCCAGTTTTCTTCATGCCCTCACCCGGACTATCTCTATACCACTTTGAGGTAGAGCCAGAGCAGCCCAGGGGCCCTCAGCCCAGAGACCCAGGTCACAGACAGGACACAAAGGCAAGGGGACCCTTGTGAGTAGGAGCTGCCCACAAATCCCCCGAGGGCCAGCTTTGCAGTCAGCACCTGCACACAGTAAGCAGAAGACTTGGGCCTGTGTTAGCAAGTCGCAGGGCCCTAAGAGAGAATCCCTAAGTTTAGTTGTGAGAGAGGGCTCTCAACTTGGCAAGCGGTGGAGGAGATGTAGACTCAGCCACTCACACTGCAAAATTGGTGTCCCTGTCAGAAACTGTGATTCTGCTGTCCAGTGAATCCTCGTGCCAGAGCAAGATTTGATTTCTCTTAACAACATTCCTGAACAACGTCAACTCATGATCTTGCTCTCTTTGCTTTGGTCACAAGAAACCAAGACATGAACTTTCAAGCACTTTTACCATCAGGCAAGACCTTGTGGTATGCGTGTCATGTTCTAATTCCACTCCTGGCTTTGTTTTACTAGTTTACCCCATTTCTTCAGCTTTCATCTTTCAACATACATTTAAGTCTTGATCGTCATATATATTTTTATATATATTCTAGCTTCGTGAGGCTAGAATAAATCAATAAATTAAACATAATAATGTAGCAAAGTAATTCTAATTGGAATAAAAAAACTAGTTGTGAAAAACAAGCACTTGCAATGACTTCCTGTATCAATGGTAATATATTTTTATATTCATCTGCTTCTACTATAGTAATGTAGTCAGACTACATTATATTACATTAATGTAGCTTAATTATATGAAAAACTACCTCAAAACCATTAAGTTCCTAGCTAAAGGGTTTCTCTCCTCACTCTGCATCTTCTACTTCCCATTCTCCCCCACCAAAACCCAAATTAATTCTTAAAACTGCTTCTAGATTAACTTTCAACTTCACATAAATTTAAAAGAA
Source organism: Phocoena phocoena (assembly GCF_963924675.1). Classification (NCBI taxonomy): domain Eukaryota; kingdom Metazoa; phylum Chordata; class Mammalia; order Artiodactyla; family Phocoenidae; genus Phocoena; species Phocoena phocoena. The sequence continues at coordinate 114,611,447 of NC_089219.1, read as the reverse complement.
AAAGAAATGACTTTCTTAGGCAATTTGAGCGTAAATATTCTTTCCAGAATTGTTTTTTATATGCTATCAGCCTTAATTTCATATCCATTTAATCCCTAGTCCTAGAGATTTCAAATAGTTATGAACTGAGGCTTTCATACCAAGAAATACAAAATAATTGAGACCAATATAAACCTGCCTTTACAGAAAGTTTATTGCACTGTCCCTGAAAGCAGAGACCTGTCCCTTTTATTCCAAAATTTTCAAAGTCCATGGTCCCCCAAATACCACAGACTGTCTCTCCTATCTTCCTTATCCTCACGTTTACTTCCTACCATACACTACCTTCAGCCTCTTTGCTCTGGATTGCATGAAAAATTTAAATCTTTGAAATGTTTCCAGAAACTTTAGGCAAATTAGACAAGACATATATTTCTGAAACAAAAGGGAAGAAACTAAATTCTAAAAAGGAGAAATGATGAGTCAAACAGCCCCTGGTCACTGCAGAAATAATAAAAAGGTCATAGACAAAAGGAAGGAGAAAAAAAAAAAAAGAAGAAGAAGAAAGGAAAACCTGACAACTACCTCCAATAAAGTTGAGATGAGCGATGGTTAATTTTATTTGTCGACAGGACTGGGCTCAGGGTTGCCCAGATCACTGGTAGAGTATTAATTGTGGATGTATCTGTGAAGGTGTTTCTGGAAGAGGTTAGCATTTGAATCAGTAGACTGAGTATAAAAGACCCAGCCTCATCAATGCAGGTGAGCTTCATCCAATCTGTTGACTGCCAGATTAGAACAAGAAGGTGGAGAAAGGGCTTGAGTTGGGACATTGATCTGCTCCTGCCTTCGGACATCAGCTCCCGTGGTTCTTGGGCCTTCAGACTCAGACTGGTTACACCACTGGCTCCACTGGCTCTCAGGCCTTCAGGTTTGGACTGGAACTACACCACTGGCTTTCCTGGGCCTTCAGCTTGCAGACAGTAGATCATGAGACTTCTTAATCATGTGAGTCCATTCCTCATAATAAATGTCTTTTGATATATCTACATATATTCTACTGGTTCTGTTCCTCTGGAGAGCCCTAACAAAAATACAAAGCACAAAGAACTATCTAGGTCAACAAAAAAGAGGATGGTGTGTTTGGAATAAGAGCATCCATACTCCACCTAGCAGCACTTGCCTCTGTGCTCCGGAGCTAGCAATCCTGACATGCTCCTGTCAGTAAGTTACAAACCAGTGAGATCTAAAAATAAAATGAGGGTCTGAGAATGTCTGGTTGACACGGTGGTTAAAAAAGATAACTGCAGAGACTTAGCAATATGAGGTTCACAAGGTATATTTTGGGCTAGAATCTTCCCCCCTCTGGTTTTGTTTGTTTGTTTGTTTGTTTGAGGTAAGCGGGCCTCTGACTGTTGTGGTCTCTCCCGTTGCGGAGCACAGGCTCCGGACGTGCAGGCTCATCGGCCATGGCTCACGGGCGCGGCCACTCCACGGCATGTGGGATCTTCCCGGACTGGGGCACGAACCTGTGTCCCCTGCATCGGCAGGCGGACTCTCAACCACTGCGCCACCAGGGAAGCCCCCCCTGCTCTCTGTTTTTGGAAGAGAGATGACCTTGTAGAACAAAAAGAGAACAAGATTTGGACTGGAGGGGAATGTTGACTGACTTTTTACCAGTTGTCTAACCTTGGGAAATTATTATCCTCTCTGAACCTCAGTTATCTTACCTATAAAATGGGAGTAAATGCTCTTATCTCATAGGGCTATTAAAAGATTGAGACCTTCTAAGAAATAAATGTCTTTTGTAAAGAAGGCATGTAATAAATGGTAATTTTAATGTTTGAATTATTGTTATAATCATTATTATGGGAAACATTGTCTCTTATAGACATTCCAAAAACAATTTATCAAGAGGTTTCTAGTGAATTTTACCCATGTTGCTGCTACCCCCTTTTTTCAAACATAGGCACATACCTAGAACCCTACATGCACTCTACATACCCTTATGTATTCTAATCAATGGAGTAGACTTTGCAGAAAGCTCATGTCTCTTCTCCAGTCTTCAGGTAATATTTTAATCAGGGTTCTTGGTTCTAGCAACAGAAATCAATTCTGGCTCTCTTTTCAAAAAGGGGATACTTTACTGAAAGTATATCAGAGACTCAGAAAATGGGAGGACTGGGCTTAGGAAATGAATAGGAACAAGAGAGAGTGGGAAGCCCAAGCAGTAGGGACCACAGCAAATGTCATGCTACAGAAATGTTGTGATCCACACATGGACCTGTCCACCGCAGCAACCCCGCATCCCAACGCCACCAGCTCAAGCTGCAAAGTCCCAGGCCAGAGGACTGACTGACTGAGCCTAGGTCACACATCCATCTCTTGACAACCCAGGAATAGGGAGTGAAATAATCTTGTTCACTGGGCCTTTAAAAGGAGAGGCTGCCCTATTTCCCACCAAGACCATACATTGGATTAGTCCACCTAAAAGGAAATCAAAGTGATGATAAGAAGGGTGTGTTGTACTCAAGAGATCAAATAAATAAGTAAATAACAAGAGTCTACTAAAGATAGTAACTTGGGCATCTTAGAATATGACTAATTGGGTCTATACCCTTATTTTTCTCCTTAAATTGCAGAGAATATCCATGGGGATATGATTCTTTGAACAGCCACTTCTTATAAGTTTTTCATCCTAACTTCATGAGAACCTCAATAACCACAACTCTCATAGCAGCTTTGGGGCATCGAGAGTTTGCAAGTCAGTGGTACTATTTATATTCCAGTATTTACCCCTGGACATCTTCATGAGAGTGCCAAGTTCTGCTGGTTCCGGCTCCACAGATAACTAAAATTAGTTGTGTATGGCCTGCTTTAGCACCCCACACCTCATCCCTTACAACCACGCATACCCACACTCACCAAGTTCCATTCCTGACTGGAAAACTAGGACATTAAAAGAACTTGCATCTCAGAAGTTCTGGATTCTGTATGTTCCAATCACAGATTTATTTGATTAATCAGAGTGTTTTCTTGACTCTACTTTCTACTATGAAATGGAAGATTTATGATTAGAGGTGCTTTGTGATCCTTATAAAAATACCTTGCTGGTGTGACTTACCCTGATATAGAAGGATCAATTTCTTCTTGCTTTGCTCTCAATTTATACCACCATTAACTCCCACAAACCAACAATAACCTCAGTCCAGCTCTGGCAACCACACATACGCTGAGATTTTTTTTTTTTAATTCTGGAGTTCTTCAAGGTAGGAACTCCACCCAGTTGCCAAGAACTGGACCGGGAGATAAGCTTAGGAAATCCTCCAACTATCTGAACTTAAGAAATGTCTTCTTGGGCTTGAGAGACCATTATATTCAGAAGTAACTGGATGAATGGGGAAGGGAGAGAAGAAAGGGTCCTTGGATCCTGTCCTACTCCCCCAAGCAGAACCCTTTCTTGGAAAATTGATGGTTCAGTGTTCTTCATCTCTTTGGGTATCCCACTTTTTTTTTTTTCCAACCATAACCCTTTCCACAATCTGGAGAGGATGCAAGGGGTCTTGCTTCAAAAGGAGTTCAGATTTTAGATCCTATTAAAGAAAAGCATCTCTGTCAAAGAGGTAGAGTGTTTCATCACGCAGAGCATGAGGAAGTTATGGGAGAGGGAGATATTTTTCTTCTTTCTTGAGATCAAGTCTCCTTCAGAATGCCTCCTCAGCCGGCCCTCCTGCTACTTTTGTCTTTTCCTTTTCCTCCCTGAATTACTTTACCAAATCCTGGAGCAAAACCCTGAAAAGGTTTTGTCCTTCCCTATTTTGTGTCCCTATTTTATACTATCCTATCATTCATTTATACATTCATTCATCTAGTCTGTGTTTAAGCCACTTTGCTTAATACTACATACTGACCGGGAGGAGAAACGTAAAAATCCCACTCTGCTCATGTTCATCTGGTGCACATCCTTGACTCACACAGTGTTTGAAGTTATGGTTTAGATCAGTTGTAATTTAGAACTCAGGAGGTTTCACATAAAAATCTGTATTTGGAGCTTCTCTTAAGAAGTTTAAAAAATCAGATAACAGATTTTCAGATTTGGTGACAATATTCTAGAGTTGAATATCAGCTTCTGCTTTCAAATGGAGCACATGCTCTCCAATTGACCAGAGTATCTGCTATTCCCTTTGTTTCATTGAATCTAAGCCAAGTGGCAGTTTCCATTTATTCTCTCAAATGTCCAACTGTTTACTTACAGTAGATTTAAGAAAAGAGTGACTTTTTTACCCATGTCTCTACCAAAAGTAGGAAAACAGAAGACAGAATGAGAACTTGTGGTTTCAAGAAGAAGAGATCATTTCTTTATAAAAGTAAAAAGTATTCCTACATATATATGCAAATAAAGTGTGTCTTTTTTTTTTTTCTTTTTTGGTCACGACCCGAGGTTTGTGGGATCTCAGTTCCCTGACCAGGGACTGAACCCGGGCCGCGGCAGTGAAAGCGCCGAATCCTAACCACTAGACCGCCAGGGAATTTCCAGTGTGTCTTTTTTTTAATTAAATGCAAATAAAGGTACAATTATAAAACAAATTATAGCAAGAATTATGACAGGCTAGAGAAAGATACACATTGAAGAACTTAATGAACTAAAAAAATAAAGAATTGAACTTTAAAGAGGACCTCTTTTTAGTGTTCGTAAATGAAATAATACCACTATAAAATGCAGTTATGTGCTCAGTAAGTAACAAAAAGTTTTCCAAGCACAAAAACTTTCACAGAGGGTAAATCTATAAAAGAATGTCTCTTGAGGGCAAAAATATTATGTTTCCTGAAGAGAATCAAGCATTGGCTGATGTTCAGGAAGTTGAAAATATGGTTTAAGAGCTGAAAAGCTAAGTGTGTGATATTTTTAACCAATGCATGGCATTTTCTACAGCAGTTTATAAAAGTATAAATACTACCACCTGGAATAACTATATTTATTTCAATATCATTAAGAATTAAGATGGAACTAAAAACTTTGGTCGTGATGCTTATAGGGTATTGAGATAAGTCATATCAGATAGTAATTCTGTGTAAAAAGAACCACCCTAAAACTTAATGGCTTAAATCAACATACATTTATTTATCTTATGATTTGGCAGTACGGTAACTCAGCCTGGATTTATCTCAACAGCTCTTCTGGCCTGGGCGGTGCTGGACCGTTATTGGCGGAACTTACTTATGCATTTCTGCCGTCAGCTGATGGCTGGGTTTGGGCTGTCTGGTTTATGATGAAGCAGTGAAGGCAGAAGCATGCAAAACATCTTGAGACATTTATGATTTTCATATCATTGCTTCTGCCACTCTTTATTGGCCAAAGCAAGACACAAGGCCAGACTGTATTCAAGAGGGAAAGAAACAGATTTCCCCCTCTTTTGTGAGAGAAGCTACCAAGTCACATTATAAGGTCACAGATGCAGGTTGGGGAAGAGTTTGTGGCCATTTTTTCATCTACCACAAGTCTTGAACAGTTGAAAATAGTCTGGTCAAAATTAGTAAGACAAATATAAATGTGCTCCTACAGTGGCCAGTGTTAATGGTGAACTTGTTATGTAAAGAACTAAATTCTATCATAACACCATTCATGATAAATCACTCTGCTGAAAAAGAACCCATCTCAAATTCAGTCATTAAAATCATAAGCCAGATAAATTCCCAGGATTTAGGAACACAGACAGATTAGCACTTTACTTGATGAATAAGAGGCAGAGTATGGTGGTCACTTATACATGAATTTTAGGTGACTTACTTGTGACAGGGTACCAAGGAGAATTGAAAGAAATTAACTCGTTCATGTCATCGACCTTGACTCCCCACCAAAGATTAGATCAAATACTTGGTCTTTTTAGTGAAAGATACAATTCATTTAAACACTATTTTCTCAGGGAGACATTTATTAGTAATTACCCAAAATTATGATCCCATTCACTGAAATCAGTTTCTAGAAATAAAAGGGATAGATTGAGCTATCTACCTCAAATTATGGAGCTGAAAAGTAAATTTGGAAAAAAATGTGAAAATAAGCCAGCATGATTAGATTGGTCTTTTCCAATGAATGTGACAGCTGGGTTCAAGAGTTACAAATAGAAATAATTGAAGAGTAAAGCAATATAACTGAACAAAAATATGACAATGTAGGAACACCAGAATTCCAAACACCCAAGAACTAGTCCTTCTAAATATAAAATATTTATATTTTAAATATAAAATATAAAAACCACTATGCAAATTTCTACCCATGATCAGAGGTGCTTATAATAATATAATATATAAATATGTGATATTTCATTGTATATGTGTGCCACATCTTCTTTACCCATTCATCTCTCGATGGACACTTAGGTTGCTTCCAAGTCCTGGCTATTGTAAATAGAGCTGAAATGAACATTGTGGTACATGACTCTTTTTGAATTATGGTTTTCTCAGGGTATATGCCCAGTAGTGGGATTGCTGGGTCATATGGTAGTTCTATTTTTAGTTTTTTAAGGAACCTCCATACTGTTCTCCATAATAGCTGTATCAATTTACATTCCCACCAACAGTGCAAGAGGGTTCCATTTTCTCCACACCCTCTCCAGCATTTATTGTTTGTAGATTTTTTGATGATGGCCATTCTGACCACTGTGAGGTGATACTTCATTGTAGTTTTGATTTGCATTTCTCTAATGATTAATGATGTTGAGCATCCTTTCATGTGTTTGTTGGCAATCTGTATATCTTCTTTGGAGAAATGCCTGTTTAGGTCTTCTGCTCATTTTTGGATGGGGTTGTTTGTTTCTTTAATATTGAGCTGCATGAGCTGCTTGTATATTTTGGAGATTAATCCTTTGTCAGTTGCTTCGTTTATGAATACTTTCTCCCATTCTGAGGGTTGTCTTTTCATCTTATTTATAGTTTCCTTTGTTGTACAAAAGCTTTTAAGTTTCATTAGGTCCCAATTGTTTATTTTTGTTTTTATTTTCATTTCTCTAGAAGGTGGGTCAAAAAGGATCTTGCTGTGATTTATGTCATAGAGTGTTCTTCCTATCTTTTCCTCTAAGAGTTTTATAGTGTCAGGCCTTACATTTAGGTCTTTAATCCATTTTGAGTTTATTTTTGTGTATGGTGTTAGCAAGTGTTCTAATTTCATTCTTTTACATGTAGCTGTCCAGTTTTTCCAGCACCACTTATTGAAGAGTCTTTCTTTTCTTCATTGTATATTCTTGCCTCCTTTATCAAAGATAAGGTGACTATATGCATGTGGGTTTATCTCTGGGCTTTCTATCCTGTTCCATTGATCTAGATTTCTGTTTTTGTGCCAGTGCCATCATGTCTTGATTACTGTAGCTTTGTAGTATAGTCTGAAGTTAAGGAGCCTGATTCCTCCAGCTCCGCTTTTCTTTCTCAAGATTGCTTTGGTTATTTGGGGTCTTTTGTGTTTCTATACAAATTGTGAAAATTTTTTTATAGTTCTGTGAAAAATGCTATTTGTAGTTTGGTAGGGATTGCATTGAATCTGGAGATTGCTTTGGGTAGTATAGCCTTTTTCACAATGTTGTTTCTTCCAATCCAAGAACATTTTATATCTCTCTATCTGTTGGTATCATCTTTAATTTCTTTCATCAGTGTCTTATAGTTTTCTGCATACAGGTCTTTTGTCTCTGTAGGTAGGTTTATTCCTAGGTATTTTATTCTTTTTGTTGCAATGGTAAATGGGAGTGTTTCCTTAATTTCTCTTTCAGATTATTCATCTATAGTATACAGGAATGCAAGTGATTTCTGTGTGTTAATTTTGTATCCTGCTACTTTACCAAGTTCATTGATTAGCTCTGTAGTTTTCTGGTAGCATCTTTAGGATTCTCTATGTATAGCATCATGTCATCTGCAAACAGTGATAGTTTTACTACTTCTTTTCCAGTTTGGATTCCTTTTATTTCTTTTTCTTCTCTGACTGCTGTGGCTAAAAATTCCAAAACTATGTTGAATAAGAGTGGTGAGAGTGGGCAACCTTGTCTTTTTCCTGATCTTAGTGGAAATGGTTTCAGTTTTTCATCATTGAGAACGATGTTGGCTATGGGTTTGTCATATATGGCCTTATTATGTTGAGGTAAGTTCCCTCTATGCCTACTTTCTGCAGGTTTTTTTTTTTTAATCATAAATGGGTGTTGAATTTTGTTGAAAGCTTTTTCTGCATCTATTGAGATGATCATATGGTTTTTCTCCTTCAATTTTGTTAATATGGTTTATCATATTGATTGGTTTGTGTATATTGAAGAATCCTTGCATTCCTGGGATAAACCCCACTTGATCATGTTGTATGATCCTTTTAATGTGCTGTTGGATTCTGTTTGCTAGTATTTTGTGGAGGATTTTTGTATCTATATTCATCAGTGATATTGGCCTGTCGTTTTCCTTTTTTGTGACATCTTTGTCTGGTTTTGGTATCAGGCTGATGGTGGCTTCATCACCACTATAGAATGAGTTTGGGAGTGTTCCTCCCTCTGCTATATTTTGGAAGAATTTGAGAAGGATAGGTGTTAGCTCTTCTCTAAATGTTTGATAGAATTCACCTGTGAAACCATCTGGTCCTGGGCTTTTGTTTTTAGGAAGATTTTTAATCACAGTTTCTTTTTCAGTGCTTCTGATTGGTCTGTTCATACTTCATTTTTTTCTGGTCCAGTCTTGGAAGGTTGTAGTTTTCTAAGAATTTGTCCATTTCTTCCAGGTTGTCCATTTTATTGGCATATAATTGCTTGTAGTAATCTCTCATGATCCTTTGTATTTCTGAAGTGTCAGTTGTTACTTCTCCATTTTCATTTCTAATTCTATTGATTTGAGTCTTCACCCTTTTTTTCTTCATGAGTCTGGCTAATGTTTATCAATTTTTTTATCTTCTCAAAGAAGCAACTTTTAGTTTTATTTTTCTTTGCTATCGCTTCCATTTCTTTTTCATTTATTTCTGATCTGATCTTTATGATTTCTTTCCTTCTGCTAACTTTGGGTTTTTTTTGTTCTTCTTCCTCTAATTGCTTTAGGTGTAAGGTTAGGTTGTTTATTTATGTTTCCTGTTTCTTGAGGTATGATTGTATTGCTGTAAACTTCCATCTTAGAACTGCTTTTGCTGCATCCCATAAATTTTGGGTCATTGTGTTTTCATTGTCATTTGTTTCTAGGTATTTTTTTATTTCCTCTTGGATTTCTTCAGTGATCTCTTGGTTATTTAGTAGTGTATTTTTTGGCCTCCATGTGTTTGTATTTTTAACAGATTTATTTTCCTGTAATTGATGTCTAGTCTCATAGTGCTGTGGTTAGAAAAGGTACTTGATATGATTTCAATTTTCTTAAATTTACCAAGGCCTGATTTGTGACCCAAGATATGATCAGTCCTGGAGAATGTTCCATGAGCACTTGAGAAGAAAGTATATGCAGTTGTTTTTGGATGGAATGTCCTATAACTATCAATTAAATCTATCTTGTTTAATATATCATTTAAAGCTTGTGTTTCCTTATTTATTTTCATTTTGGATGATCTGTCCATTGGTGAAAGTGGGATGTTAAAGTCCCCTACTATGATTGTGTTACTGTCTATTTCACCTTTTATGGCTGTTAGCCATTGCCTTATGTATTGAGGTGCTCCTATCTTGGGGGTATAAATATTTACAATTGTTATAACTTCTTCTTGGATTGGTTCCTTGATCATTATGTGGTGCCCTTCTTTGTCTCTTTTAATAGTCTTTATTTTAAAGCCTATTTTGTCTGATATGAGAATTGCTACTCCAGCTTTCCTTTGATTTCCATTTGCATGCAATATCTTTTTCCATCCCCTCACTTTCATTCTGTATGTTTCCCTAGGTCTGAAGTGGGTCTCTTGTAGACAACATATATACAGGTTTGTTTTTATATCCATTCAGCCAGTCTATGTCTTTTGGTTGGAGCATTTAATCCATTTACATTTAAGGTAGTTATAGATATGTATTTTCCTATTACCATTTTCTTAATTGCTTTGGGTTTGTTATTGTAGGTCTTTTCCTTCTCTTGTGTTTCCTGCCTAGAGAAGTTCCTTTAGCATTTGTTGTAAAGCTGGTTTGGTGTTGCTGAATTCTCTTAGCTTTTGCTTGTCTGTAAAATTTTTAATTTCTCTGTTGAATCTGAATGAGATCCTTACTGGGTAGAGTAATCTTGGTTGTAGGTTTTTCCCTTTCATCACTTTAAATATGTCCTGCTACTCGCTTCTGGCTTGCAGAGTTTCTGCTGAAAGATCAGGTGTTAACCTTGTGGAGATTCCTCTGTATGTTATTTGTTGTTTTTCTCTTGCTGATTTTAATATGTTTTCTTTGTATTTAATTTTTGATAGTTTGATTAATATGTGTCTTGACATGTTTCTCCTTGGATTTATCCTGTATGGGACTCTGTGCTTCCTGGACTTGATTAACTATTTCCTTTTCCATATTAGGGAAGTTTTCAACTATAATCTCTTCAAATATTTTCTCAGTTCCTTTTTTTTTCTCTTCTTCTTCTGGGACCCCTATAATTCGAATGTTGGTGCATTTAATATTGGCCCAGAGGTCTCTGAGACTGTCCTTAGCTCTTTTCATTCTCTTTATTCTGCTCTGTGGTAGTTATTTCCACTATTTTATCTTTCGGGTCACTTATCCGTTCTTCTGCCTCAGTTATTCACTATTGATTCCTTCTAGAGAATTTAAAATTTCATTTATTGTGTTGTTCATCACTGTTTGCCCTTTAGTTCTTCTAAATGCTCGTTAAACATTTCTTGTATTTTCTCCATTCTATTTCCAAGATTTTGGATCATGTTTACACTCATTACTCTGAACTGTTTTTCAGGTCGACTGCCTATTTCCTCTTCATTTGTTTGATCTGGTGAGTTTTTACCTTGCTCCTTCATCTGCTGTGTGTTTCTCTGTCTTCTCATTTTGCTTAACTTACTGTGTTTGGGGTCTCCTTTTCACAGGCTGCAGGTTCATAGTTCCCATTGTTCTTGGTACCTGACCCCGGTGGGTAAGGTTCGTTCAGTGGGTTGTGTCGGCTTCCTTGTGGAGGGGACTGGTGCTTGTGTTTTGGTGGTTGAGGCTTGATCTTGTCTTTCTGGTGGGCAGGACTGCATCCGGTGGTGTGTTTTGGAGTGTCTGTGAACTTATTATGATTTTAGGCAGCCTCTCTGCTAATGGGTGGGGTTGTGTTCCTGTCTTGCTAATTGTTTGGCATAGGGTGTCCAGCACTGGAGCTTGCTGGTCGTTGAGTGGAGCTGGGTGTTAGCGCTGAGATGGAGATCTCTGAAAGAGCTCTTGCCATTTGATATTATGTGGAGCCAGGAGGTCTCTGGTGGACCAATGTCCTTAACTCGGCTCTTCTACCTCAGAGGCTCATGCCTGACACCTACCCAAAGCACCAAGACTCTGTCAGCCACACAGCTATAGAAGAATAGAAAGAAGAATGACGTTCAACTTCTCCTCAGAAACCATACAAGCATGAAGAGAATGGATGAAATATTTAAACTGCCGTGCCCCCTGGAGCCGTTGCCTGCCTGCTGCCTCTGGAGGTGTGGGGACATCCCCTCGGAATCTGGTCCTCGTTCAGCAGCTTTGCTTCATGAGCTTTCAGACTCTGAGCATTTTGTTTTTCCAAATTGGGTCCCAAAACCAACTGGAGTTGACCTAGGTCCGACTTAGAAACAAGACTGACTTATTTTGAAACTGGAAGTTTGTACCTCTTAATCTCCCTCATCTATTTCTCTCCTCCCCCCACCCCCTTTCCCTCTGGCAACCACATTTTTGTTCTGTATATCTATGACTATTTATGTTTACTTATGTTTGTTCACTTCTTTTGTTTTTAGATTCCATATATAAGTGAATCATATAGTATTGGTCTTTGTCTGACTTGCTGCACTTAGCATAATACCCTCTGGGTCCATCCATGCTGTCACAAATCGCAAGATTTCATTCTTCTTTATGGCTGAGTAATATTTCACTGTGTATTTATATGTATACATATACATATATACATAATATTTCATTGTGTGTGTGTGTGTATATATATATATATATATATATATATATATCACATCTTCTTTATCCATTCATCTATTCATGGGCACTTAGGTAGTATCCATATCTTAGCTACTGAAAATAATAGTGCAATGACCATAGGGGTGCATATGTTTTTTTGAATTAGTATTTTCATTTTCTTCTGATAATATCCAGGAATAGAATTGCTGGATCATATGGTAGTTCTATTTTTAATTTTTTTAATGGCTCTCCATACTATTTAAAGGTTACAAGGCTTACAAAACTGAATCTTATGTTGTATATACAATGTGAAATGTAAATTCTGATACTGATTTCTTGGTGCAGAAGAAAAGATGTCAAGTTTCCAGTTCTCAATAGAGAAATAATAAATAACGTAAGAGAAAAAATAATGAATTAAGTCTGCATTCCAATTTGTAGTTTTCAAGTTTGGATTTAAAATATAATCTCTAGTTTCACACATGCTTGTATTATGTTACACACATATCCAATAGTTTGGTAAAATAATTAAACTTTTATTGCATTATGGTAATTGATTTTTCTCACACTCTACACTGCCTGCTTGGCTCCCATAGGCTTTGAATACACACCCCTTGAAATAGACTGAGTCAGATTAAAACATGCCAGAGGCACCGATCTATGAAAAGCAATTAAAACAGAGTAAATTGGTAAAATGTAAACTTGCCCCACTCCCATAAAGTAGAGAGCACCCTCCCATGTAATTTTTTAAGACTATGCCTCTTGAAAAACCAGTCTTCTCTCTATCAAGGCTTTTGTGATGTGCAGTTGCAGCTAAAAATGGGTAGTTACAGACAAAATTTAGAACCAGATGCATAGTTTAATGCTGTTTACCAGTGATGGGTGATTTTACTTTGGTATCTAAATTTTAAATTCTTTCATATACAGCCTCCTAATGAATTGCCTGGCTTGGAAAATTACAAAATCTAACTAAAAGTTATGGCTTTAAATTTTTTATTTTGTTTATTCTTTTTCAAAATGTTTTGGCCAATGGAAATGAAGTAGTAAGAAAATCAATTTCCACATATAACCAAAATCATTGGAAAAGCAGTATCTCACTTTCCCTTCCAAATACATGTTAGAGACCACCTAACATGTGTGGTCCAAGACAAGAGTAGAAATGGAGGCCTTCATTGTATATATCTGGAGGTTTAAAAGTTATCAATCAATCTAGTGAACTAATAAAATATTTTTATCCTACACCTTGACAAATATACCTTTATAATGACCTGGTAGTCTAGGTTCAAATATAAAATTCTTGGGTCTTTGGAATTCCATGCTGGAACATAGAACCATAAGAAACGCAAGCTCTGGTTGCAGGTCCCAAGCCTGCAGCTTCCTCTTTCTCTCCCCACACCCAGCTCCACCCCACAGCACAATCCATGTCAAAGGGAAATAGAAGCTCAATTGAAAGAGCTCCCAATGCCCAAAGCTGAAACAATTAAAGCAATGAAGTAGCATTGGATTATTACCTAAAGTATAAAATAAATGCACATGAGTCCGTAGGGATATAAACAAAGATTGATTGAATGAATGAATGAATAAATGAACACACACAAACAAACAAACAGTAAATAAATGGTGGAGAAAAGACAAATCTTCATTACAAATTTTCATTTCTTAATCTCCTCCCAGCCCTACTTCCTGAGTGTGGGCTAGACTTAGGGACTTGCTTCCAGACACTAGAGTATGGAGAGGGATAGATAGCTTTACATTGAAGAAAGCTGACAAACACTACCATAACCCAGTGATTGAGATAAATAGTACTTGCAGTAAGGCATGTTGATATCACGTATCCCTTGATATGATGAGATGAGAAATGCACTCCACCTCTGTGGCATTCCCTCTGCAAACCCATAACTCCAGTTGAGTCATGAGAAAAACATCAGACAAACCCAAATTGAAGGGCATTACAGAATATCTGGCCAGTGATCCTTAAAGTTGCCAGTCACGAAAAACAAAGAAAGATTGAGAAGCTGTCACAGACCAGGGTAAACTAAGCAGAAATATCTAAATGTAATGTGGTATTTTAGATGGGATGCTATAAAAGAAAAAGGATATTAAAGGGAAAATTGGTGAAATCTGAGTAAAGCGTGGAGTTAGTAGTTGACAAATATACCACTGTAACATGAGACGATATCATTATAGGAAACTGAAATGGGGTGAGGGATACATAGGAACCCTCTGTACTATCTTTGCAACTTTTCTGTAAATCTAAAATTATTCCAAAATTAAAAATTTATTTTTAAAATGTAGCGTTTTAAATGTTTCTTTTTTCATATATGAAAAAGATCAGACTTTTCACAGTTTCTTATGCTGTCACTAAATACAAGTATTAATTTCCCTCGTTAATATAAAATCTAAAAGTTGTCCCTGATTAGTTAAGCAATTGCCTAATAAATTGTGGTATATGTTGGTGTTTTGAAATGAAACTACAGTTTTGATACCAATAACTGAGGCATTTATATCAGTGACTTAAACACAACAACAAAAATAGTACCTGACTTAAACTATTTAAAATTTTACACAGTGGTTGCCAATATGATTTTTGTGTTTGGACATCTTATATAATGTCATAAATATAAAATTTTATTTGCTAATTGAAAATCCTTCATTCAATAAAATTGATGCCAGAAGCGAGAAAACAGAAGATGTAATTTCAACTTCCCCTCAACCTTTACTCAATCAATATTATTAGTGCTTAGTCTAAAGTACTCTTTGTAGAATACTGCATCAATTATAAAGTGCTTTCCAGCTCATTGTCTTAAAATAATAATAGTGATTTACTGAGTGTTTACATGGTGCCAGGCACTGGGCCACGAGTTCTACATCATTACTGCATTCATACACACATCAATAGCAACATCGTCTTAAAGTGGATATTATTTTGATCTTCTTTATACCAGTGTTGAAGTTGAGGCCTAAAGAGGCTAAGTACTTGACCAAAGTCACACAACTAATAAAAGTTGGGGCCAAGATATGAATCCAGGTTCATCATGTCTCACCCCTCCGGAGCTGAAAGATGATAGAAAGGTCCCAGGGCTAGGTGACAAAGGACATAAGTGCCACCTTGACACTCTTTATGTTCCCATTGTGCCTCATGCCTATGTCTACTTTGGCCCTTACCACATTTTACAAAGTCTTTAAAGGAGATGCATTTTATTTATGTTGTGCTACTTCTAAGTTCATGGACATTGCCTGGAATTGATGTTCAATACAAACCCCTAATTAGAGAAAGAAACTATTATAGATCTATAGAAAAATGTTGCTGTAAGAGAAGAATGCAGACCGTTCCACATAATTCATCCTATGTCTGTTATTTTCGCCTCCTAGGAAGGCCAACGGTCATTTGTTCACAGATATCATGAGTATGACGAAGAGAGTGACGCCCCTGCATTCACCTTTGTCCTTGCTCATCTCTCAGTCAATTTGGGTGTCTCTTCCACAGGGAAGCCTCTCCTGATTCCCCAGAACTGGGTCAGATTTCCCCCCCACTGAACTCTAGGAGCACTTTTCACTCTGTATTTAACTCCCTGTTGGCTTTGCTGTCTCCCCACTAGAATGAAAGCTTATCGAGTCTTGCTTACCACTGTGCTCCCATCACCTGGCACCATGCCTAACATACAGTTATATAATCAATATGTATTTGTTGAGACATTCATTCCTTTAGCAAATTTTGGATTCTAGGACCTTAAGTTAAAAATTTCACAGTCTGTTCTCCAGGAAGAAAGTGATGGGGCTGTAATTTATTCGTTGCTGCCTGCTCAGACCAAAGTTTGTGGCTTCCTCTGAGACAAATGAGTCAGGATATTTTCATATATGTCAGACAAGGTGCAAGTTGTCTTATGAATCAGATATTTCATCATATACAGATGGTCATCTGGAGGTGGTCCAGCAGAGTCTGTCAGGGGTCAGAGAAGGGCATTTCTGTATTGAATGAGAAGCTTTCCGGCTCAGGAGTGATTTAGACACATCCTTGGATTATGTGAATCTCAACAGAACTGCAGTCTTACCTGATGTCTGGTAGCAGAGAGAATAAGTTGCAGTTTCCTTGGAAGGCAGAGACTGGAGCTTTCTGAAAATAAGACAACTAAAGCCTTGAGGGGCTATTCATACCAATATATCAGAGCAGTACTTAAATATTTTTTTTATCATATGTTGACTTCCATCATTGAGATTTTCTTACACCTCGTAACATAACTGTTCGGTATTTTAAGAAAGATTCCCCTACTTCCTCCTTTCACTTTATTAACTCAACCAACTGTACTCAGAGGAACAACTTGCTGAACTCACTCTCCAGCGCTGGGAACTGGCCTGTCTCCTATGAGATGCTCCTCAGGACCCCAGAGCAGACTTCCATGCTACTGTGGGCATCCTTGCTGGTCCTCGGTAAGTAGTGGGGGAAGCCTCTGTTTGCTGGGAAAACGGAGCCTCTCCACAGGTAAAAGACCTCTCCTCTGTGCTGCTGAAAAAATGGATTTTAGTCTCATTTAGAACAGCAGAAAATGAACAAAGGGGAAAGATATTGATACAATGGAATGAGAGGGAAAAATTATTTCTAGTAATGTGTTCCTTGTTTGCTTTTAATTGCCTATGAAAAATTCCTCTTACCTCCCCAAAAGTGGGCTTTTCTTTCCGTGCAGAAAACTACAGTTAAATTTGGTTACCTTTCTAATTACAGATCATGAAAACCAAGAGTGAAAGATGAACTGAGTCCCTTGTGAAAGGACCATGTTCTGACCGTGAGCTGATGTAGAATGATTTTCTGCTGAGAATAGTTATTTCTTTCTTGTATTCTAAGATCAAACCTGCTCTGATGTTCGCAAAGAGCATGAGAAGAGGAGAAATAAGACAATTTCCCTTTGATTTTTCTTCCCTGTTTGCCAATATTTGTCCAAATGAGACACTGATTTTCTAGTAGCTCAAGCTTAGGGAAATAAAGACCAGTCAGTCATTTGTACACTGAATTTTGTTAAATGTGTTTGCCTTGTTCTCAGCTATATCTCCAGACTCCAATTAAGAAAGGAAGAGTACGGGGCTTCCCTGGTGGCACAGTGGTTGAGAGTCCGCCTGCCGATGCAGGGGACATGAGTTCGTGCCCCGGTCCGGGAAGATCCCACGTGCCGCGGAGCGGCTAGGCCCGTGAGCCGTGGCCACTGAGCTTGTGCGTCCAGAGCCTGTGCTCCGCAACGGGAGAGGCCACAGCAGTGAGAGGCCCGCGTACCGCAAAAAAAAAAAACAAAGGAAGAGTTATTAGTGTGACTGGCACATTATGGGAACTCAGTAAATAGTGAATGAATGGCTATATGGGGCATAGCATGGTGCGGGGCAATGCAGAGTATGCAGGGACATGGAGGACATGGCCTCTGCCCTCAAAAACTGACATTCTGATAAAGAAATCAAAGGACAAATAAAAGAGCATTTGACTTGGCAATACAAGAAAATTATTACACAATGGATCATAGGGTAATGATAATTAATTCTTGCTGATAATAATTAATTCTTGCTGAGCCCTATGTCAGACAGTCGTCTAAGAATATCCCATTGTATTAATGTATCCAATCCTCTAACAATCGATGAGCTGGAACTTCTATAAATCCTGTTTTACAGATAAGGAATCTAAGGCATAGAGACGGTCTCTTGCCTTAAGTTTCATGCAGTAGTAAAGTGGCAGAGTCAGGATTCAAACCCATAATCTGATACTGGAGCTGTGCTTTTAACCACTGCCTCATACTGTATGTCCAGTTATGAGTTTCAGCTGAGTGGGAATGGGAGGGGTTCTGAATCAATAGAAAAGTGAAGGTGCTGCAGCCTACAGGCATCTCAGAGGGCTTCATGGAGGAGGTGGGATTTTATCTGGGCTTTGATGTGTGAGTGTAACTTGCTTTTGCTTCATAATGAAGGAGGAGAATAACACTCCAGGCAAGAAGATAGTGAAGGCAAGCCTCAGCAGCAGCCACAGTCATGTCAAAAAAAACAATTACAGCAACCTTAATTGACAACTTACTAATTTAACTCATTAAAATACGGCCATGAGGTCAGTTTGATGGCCCCCATCTTACAGAGGAGAAAACTGAGCCTTGGAGGTTTTGTGTAGTTTGCCCAGTGCCACACAGCTAAAATTCAAACCTGTTTCTTCCTGAGTCTGCAGCCTGAGCTTTTGGCCATGACGTTATCTTGTTCCTCCAGGGTGGGTGGAACTGGGCATGCTTCTCCTCCGTTTGGCTTGAAGTCGAAAATGGGCGGGTGAACTCTCACGGTAGACTGGTTTGGGACTCATTGCTTGTGCTGATGCCTTGCTCTTGACTCTCTTGCAGCAGCTCCAGTCAGTGGACCACTTGGTAAGTCCATCTTTTCTTTCCCTTTATCTTTTATGTTTCTGGATATCTTTTATTTACTTTTTATTTTTTTTATAAGGGTGTTATTTTCTTTTTTTTTTAACATCTTTATTGGGGTATAATTGCTTTACAATGGTGTGTTAATTTCTGCTTTATAACAAAGTGAATCAGTTATACATATACATATGTTCCCATATCTCTTCCTTCTTGCATCTCCCTCCTTCCTACCCTCTCTATCCCACCCCTCCAGGCGGTCACAAAGCACTGAGCTGATCTCCCTGTGCTATGCGACTGCTTCCCACTAGCTATCTACCTTACGTTTGGTAGTGTATATATGTCCATGCCTCTCTCACGCTTTGTCACAGCTCACCCTTCCCCCTCCCCATATCCTCAAGTCTGTTCTCTAGTAGGTCTGCATCTTTATTCCTGTCTTACCCCTAGGTTCTTCATGACATTTTTTTCCTTAAATTCCATATATATGTGTTAAGATACGGTATTTGTCTTTCTCTTTCTGACTTACTTCACTCTGTATGACAGACTCTAGGTCCATCTACCTCATTACAAATAGCTCAATTTCATTTCTCTTTATGACTGAGTAATATTCCATTGTATATATGTGCCACATCTTCTTTATCCATTCATCCGATGATGGACACTTAGGTTGTTTCCATCTCCGGGCTATTGTAAATAGAGCTGCGATGAACATTTTGGTACATGACTCTTTTTGAATTTTGGTTTTCTCAGGGTATATGCCCAATAGTGGGATTGCTGGGTCGTATGGTAGTTCTATTTGTAGTTTTCTAAGGAACCTCCATACTGTTCTCCATAGTGGCTGTACCAATTCACATTCCCACCAGCAGTGCAAGAGTGTTCCCTTTTCTCCACACCTTCTCCAGCATTTATTGTTTCTAGATTTTTTGATGATGACCATTTTGACTGATGTGAGATGATATCTCATTGCAGTTTTGATTTGCATTTCTCTAATGATTAATGATGTTGAGTATTCTTTCATGTGTTTGTTGGCAGTCTGTATATGTTCTTTGGAAAAATGTCTATTTAGGTCTTCTGCCCAGTTTTGGATTGGGTTGTTTGTTTTTTTGTTATTGAGCTGCATGACCTGCTTATAAATTTTGGAAATTAATCCTTTGTCAGTTGCTTCATTTGCAAATATTTTCTCCCATTCTGAGGGTCATCTTTTGGTCTTGTTTATGGTCTCCTTTGCTGTGCAAAAGTTTTGAAGTTTCATTAGGTCCCATTTGTTTATTTTTGTTTTTATTTCCATTCCTCTAGGAGGTGGGTCAAAAAGGATCTTGCTGTGATTTATGTCATAGAGTGTTCTGCCTATGTTTTCCTCTACGAGTTTGATAGTTTCTGGCCTTAAATTTAGGTCTTTAATCCATTTTGAGCTTATTTTTGTGTATGGTGTTAGGGAGTGATCTAATCTCATACTTTTACATGTACCTGTCCAGTTTTCCCAGCACCACTTATTGAAGAGGCTGTCCTTTCTCTACTGTACATTCCTGCCTCCTTTATCAAAGATAAGGTGACCATATGTTCGTGGGTTTATCTCTGGACTTTCTATCCTGTTCCATTGAGCTATATTTCTGTTTTTGTGCCAGTATCATACTGTCTTGATTACTGTAGCTTTGTAGTATAGTCTGAAGTCAGAGAGTCTGATTCCTCCAGCTCCATTTTTCGTTCTCAAGATTGCTTTGGCTATTCGGGGTCTTTTGTGTTTCCATACAAATTGTGAAATTTTTTGTTCTAGTTCTGTGAAAAATGCCAGTGGTAGTTTGATAGGGATTGCATTGAATCTGGAGATTGCTTTGGGTAGTAGAGTCATTTTCACAATGTTCATTCTTCCAATCCAAGAACATGGTATATCTCTCCATCTATTTGTATCATCTTTAATTTCTTTCATCAGTGTCTTATAATTTTATGCATACAGGTCTTTTGTCTCCTTAAGTAGGTTTATTCCTAGATATTTTATTCTTTTTGTTGCAATAGTTAATGGGAGTGTTTTCTTGATTTCACTTTCAGATTTTTCATCGTTAGTGTATAGGAATACCAGAGATTTCTATGTATTAATTTTGTATCCTGCAACTTTACCAAATTCATTGATTAGCTCTAGTAGTTTTCTGGTAGCATCTTTAGGATTCTCTATGTATAGTATCATGTCATCTGCAAACAGTGACAGCTTTACTTCTTCGTTTCCGATTTGGATTCTTTTTATTTCCTTTTCTTTTCTGATTGTTGTGGCTAAAACTTCCAAAACTATGTTGAATAAGAGCGGTGAGAGTGGGCATCCTTGTCTTGTTCCTGATCTTAGTGGAAATGCTTTCAGTTTTTCACCATTGAGGATGATGTTGGCTGTGGCTTTGTCACATATGGCCTTTATTATGTTGAAGAAAGTTCCCTCTATGCCTACTTTCTGGAGGGTTTTTATCATAAATCAGTGTTGAATTTTGTCAAAAGCTTTCTCTGCATCAATTGAGATGATCATATGGTTTTTCTCCTTCAATTTGTTAATATGGTTTATCACATTGATTGATTTGCATATATTGAAGAATCCTTGCATTCCTGGAATAAACCCCACTTAATCATGGTGTATGATCCTTTTAATGTGCTGTTGGATTCTGTTTGCTAGTATTTTGTTGAGGATTTTTGCATCTATGTTCATCAGTGTTATTGGCCTGTAGTTTTCTTTCTTTGTGACATCCTTGTCTGGTTGTTTCTGGATATCTTAATAGCTATCCTGTATCTCAAATACTTGTAAAAAGAGGCCTTGTTGTGCCCGCATCATTTTCTTGAGGACTACGGGCAGGTGAAAACATGTCTTACGACTCTGACCCTAAGAGTTTGGGAGTCACACTCCTGGTTGTAACCTGACATCGTGCTGGATGATCTTGGAGACAGGGCTGGGATACATGTCACAGAATTCAAGGAAATGGGGTGTCCCCACCTGATGTGGGATTCTAGCCAACTTGACAGAATGCATAGAATCCTAAGAGGGGAAGGACAGAAATAAGCCATTACCTCATTGGGGGAGGCTGAGGTGCAACCAACTTTCCAGCTTCCCCATGTCCCCCCAAACTTGACAGAGCCATGGGCAACCAACTCATCCCGAACTTCAGCATTCTGTGTAGACATTAATAAGCTCAGATCATGATAACTTTGAGCCCCCATCCTACTGGTCAGTAGAAAGTTCAGCCTTCTCTTGGGAGCTGTCTCCACGAGTTTTGGCAATCCCCGCTGATTTGTCCAGCCCACCCCCGCCCCCCATCCAGGGAGCTTCTTATGGTCAGCCAGCTCCAGCCAGTGGGAGCCACTGCCCCTTGATGCACACCAGCCCCTGCAGCTTCTGGGCCTGTGATTCTCCCCCTCAGTGCTGTGGCTACAACCCATCTCCCACAAATCTCTGCCTAACTGGGAGGAGATCTTAACTGGACTGGGTTTTGTTAAACATTCTAGGATGGAGAAATAAAATACAGAGAGTGTCAGCTAGTAGATATAGCTAATCTCAGAACCCATTGACTCAGTCCCAACCTCTTAAAGATGCTGACAAGTTGTGTCTCCCCCTGACCACTGGGCCACCTGTACATGGCAGGGACAACTTACTTGGACCAGCGAGGAATAAAGCTGCATACACCAAAGAAGTTCTCCCTTCCCTCCAATATAAGACCTACTGCCCAGTCTCCATCTCCCTAACCCCAGATGCTTCCCAGGAACATAAACAGTGCAGATTTCCATTCTCTTTAAGAGAAACACAACCCTGTACTCACTGGGGCGTAGTATATCTGTATAAACCTCTAGAGAAAGAGAAAGGAAAAAAAGTCTGCAGAGACACGTGAATGTTTCTATAATCGAACAGAACATTTAATTTCTTTATTTAAAACAAGCGTTCAGGTTATTCTACAGTTTTTGCCCCCAAACAGAGTATTTCCATTACCTTTGGGTACAATTCTAAGGCATATTTGGGGCAGTTCTTACAGAAAAAGGTAAGAATATTTAAAATCTCAAGCTTTAAAAAAACAATTGCTTGTACGCCCTTGAATTCAGACAGTCCTCCTTACCTGAGTATAAAAAGTACTAAGATAAAAACACACTTAATTGATTCCACTTATGATTTTATGGTAAATTGCATATCCCCAACAATGAGATTTTATTTTTGGAAAAAAGACAATACAAATGGAAATAATGTGTTTTATTTTCTACATCACAGAATTTAGATTACCAAGGCAATTTGTAGAACAAAGCATGAATCAAATATTGGTTTTTGTGTGGGTTTTTTTGCTTTGTTTTGTTTTGTTTTGTATGTGATAGCTGTAGGAAACTAAAACTGCAAAAGAGCTCCCCTGCTATGCTTCTCTCCTTTCATCATAAAGGAAAAATCTTCCCTCAGAATCCTCACCCCTTAGTTCACTCCTAGCTTTATTCCTCTGACATCTCCTTACTCAGAACTGTGTCACGTGGCTGGCCAAGTTAGTGCTTCTGTTTTTCAAACCCACTGGTGGGAAACAGGCTCAACAGAAGGCCATTGGGAGTAACTTTCAGAAGCCAAACAAATATTTTCCCTATCATTGTTTGCTCCTCTTCAACTGTTAACAAATCTTGCTTTACTACACTTGCCAGTGGCTTTGGGAGCCAACAGAGCCGTGGTCCCACAACACTTTTACCACCTTCATGAATTACTGCATCTTTGGCAGAATCTGAAGTATCACTTTACAATAAATTTTCATTGTATACACAATGAAGGATTAGCCTATCAAAACATTGATCTTTGTGCAGGCTAGAAAATAATAGTGTTAAAGGGGTAAGAATGTTTGAGTGGGTGTTTCCAATAGTGAATAATTTGGTCTGTGATTATTTTTATTATGTCAAGGAAGAAAACCTTTTTTTTTCTATCCTCTTAGGTTTTCATAATGAGGGCCTGCAAATTAAACTGACAAAAGGCAGACTAGCAAGAGAAAAGACAAATTTTTTTATTAAAAACTTACGGGAATACACAGAAAAATATAAACTAAGGAGGCAGTTAGAATTTGGGACTTATATAACATCTGGATAGGGAAAGGGGCAGGTGAGAAGGCTACTTACTGGAAAACAAATGATTTTTAGGAAAGATAAATGGCCCTTAAGAGAATAGATGGGAGCTATGCTAGTTTTGTGACAAGTTCTGCTTTAGGTGTGGTGCCAACTTCCAGTGTCTGGTGATAAGAGCTGATCATTTATTTGCTCCCGGGGAGGTGATTTATGACAATTGAACTCTTCACAGGCTTTGCTTTTAGGCAGATAAGAGAATTCATAATAAAAATAAAATAAAATCTATTCTCAAATGCCTTCAGCTCAAAATAATTTTTATGCCACAGTGGTAGATTCATCCTCCAGTTACTAACTCTCACACCTTGAAGCTACAAAACTTAGGAAATAAACTCAGATAAGAAAGAGCCACAGTAATGGCTGCAGGAAATAAAGTTAAAAACAAAATCTCCCAACCCAGAAATCCTCTCCACAAAGGTAATAAAGAAAGCAAACACTTTTAGCATTGAAGAAGCATTAAACCATACGCTTAATAATAAACATGCTCATCACAGACAATCCACCAAGAGATTGCAAAGACAGAAAAGGATCTCTCACTCTTATATTGCCAAGGGGATTCAGCCCATTACATACATGTTTTCAAGATTAAACAGTAACTAGTTCTCAAGCAGGAGGACTTGACAGCACCTTTTGTCACACATAGTTTATCCTAAATTTATCATGGTCATTGGCTTTTTTCCAGAGGAGGAATAAACATCTCATATCTTTAGGACTGGAGGTAGTCTTGCATACTGCAACAAGGTACCTACCAAAGGTAAATGCTTACCCTGCCACAGGAATGGGGAGACAGGATCCAGGGGAGCTATCCCCCTAGACATCTGCATTTCAAAAAGATGGCTCCTGGGGCTTCCCTGGTGGCGCAGTGGTTGAGAGTCCGCCTGCCGATGCAGGGGACACGGGTTCGTGCCCCAGTCTGGGAAGATCCCACATGCCGCGGAGTGGCTGGGCCCGTGAGCCATGGCCGCTGAGCCTGCGCGTCCGGAGCCTGTGCTCCGCAGCGCGAGAGGCCACAACAGTGAGAGGCCCGTGTACCGCAAAAAAAAAAAAAAAGTTGGCTCCTTCTTGAGAAAAATGTTCCTGAGTTATGAGACTGGCAAGAGGCTTTTTAGCCATTATAAAGATTCACATACATTTGAAAGAAATTCTGAAAGAAAAAAACAGAGGGAGAAGTTGTTTCCCTTATTTTCAACAGGGAGAATTAAACCTCTTATCTTTAATTTGTATTGATATTTACCCTTACATTCTCCAGCTTCTGTCCATTAATTATTCAAAGATCTTAAGGCCTGATTTTATGCAGGGCCCACATTTTATTTTCATGAAAGAGTATCTTTAGGGTGTGGGGAGTTAGAAGCACCTAGTTCCCAGCACTCATACTCTTTGTAGCTATTTCAATATAATTTTCACTTCAGACAACAGCCTGCTCACCCCTCTCCTACCTACTTCTTGTTGGAAAAACATACTATGGACCCTTTTCCATAACTGCGTAATTGACCCCAATTCCTATACTCCCTCCCTCTACAATCCCTCACCCCACCATATGGCCACGCCACACAAATGCTCATCTAAGAGAGGTGTGTGTAACATGAAGAGCCCAGGTGGGAGGGAGTTCAGGAGGAATCTACTTGAGGACCTGGCCTGTTGGAAAAGGTAAGGGGGTTTGTGAGCCTCCCATCACTGATCTTCTGTGGTGAGTAGGTCCTGCTGGGGTTGCCCTCTGAAAGGTTAGTCTGTTTCTGTAGACCACAGAGCAGTTGCTGCACTCCTGGGTAAGGTGAACACAGCTGGAAAACTTGAAACATGGGGAAACAGCAGCCCTGCCAGGGGGCCTTTCAGAGACTCACCAAAGCTGGGTGCTTCAGTCCACTCCACACAAGCCACTGCAGTGGGGACTGCAGACACCTCCACCTCAGACTCATTTCTCTTCTCCCCAGCTACTGTACCCAAATCCATGATTTCCCTCCAGCCTCCGTGGACCACTGTCTTCCGTGGAGAGAGAGTGAATCTGACTTGCAGTGGATTTCACTTCTATGCACCAGAGAAAATAAAATGGTACCGTTTGTACTCTGGAAGACAACGTCCAAGTGAAACCCAAGGAAACACCCTCGAGGTTCGTGATTCTGGACAGTACATTTGCCAGGCCCCAGGCTCACTCCCGAGTAACCCTGTGCACTTGCTCTTTTCTACAGGTGAGAAAGAAGGTGAATTAGTTAAAACATTGGAAGTGGTTGCAGTACATCTTAGCTCCCTGGATTTTCCAAGAACTGAGGCCCTTCATTCTACTCTAACTTTGATCTTTCAGGTTCATGTCCTCCCTCACTGTCTATAAGTGTTTTTCAAACTACTATTGACATTAGAGTTTAAATGTCTGATATTAATCAACAGACATTCTTACACACACAATTAAAGAAGGAAGTTTTAGTTTTAGGGGATTCAAAAGTGAAGCTGTCTTAGGTCCTGCCTTCCAGGGCTCTACAGCCTCCTTGGGGAGAACTTACGTATACATGAATGTACTAAGCACAAAATAGAAAGTGAAAAGTGCCATAAAATAAGAATTCAGAGGTGGGAAATCTCCAGCCTCAGGGCTTGTGTCTTCACCTGTCTTAGGATATGTCCTTTCTCTATTTCAGAAAATTTAGATCACTCCTCAGGCATTGGTCTATAGGAGCAGGCATTCACTGCATCGTCTCAGAGAGAAAGGATAGAACTAGCCTGTAATCAGAATCTGAAGAGCATGAGAGCTTCATGAGTGGACCGCATTCATGGTCCCTTGACTCTGAATTTGTATCTGTGACCATAAGCCCTCTGCGTAGCGCACTCCAATGCACTGTCACAATTCCCAGTGTATTTCTCCAAGAACTACGTCTTTGACGACTCCCGTTCTGTTATTTGGTGAGCAAGTCGGTGTTGATCTTCTCCGTAATCAATGACGTCAGAGATTCGGTCACACCTCCTCTCAGCTTTTCCTCTCCACATTAGAATCCTTATATTTCTGAATCTGTCCCTGAATGGTTAAAGAGACGTGTTTGGGATTTATTTAGGAATTGTATCTGAAGCAGGTCAACTGATTTGGAAGGAAATGAGTGAGCTTGAGTCAGGAGACTAAATCCTGGGGAAGAAAAAAGGAAGAAAAAAAAAACCTCTGTAATTCAGGATGCACAGAGGAAGGAGTGCCTCAATGACAACGTCTTATCTGTGTGTGGTTTCCAGCCTCCTTCATCCTCCAGGCCCCACATTCTGTGTTTGAAGGTGACGAGTTGATTCTGAGATGCCGGAATAGGGGGAGAGAGAAACTGACTACTCTGAGGTACTTTTGGAATAGAAAAGTTATTTCTGATTCTAATAAAAGCTTGGATCTTCTGATATCACGTGCAAGTTTAAACAACAGTGGCTGTTACCAATGCACTGGATCCTTGGAAAACAATCGTGTATTGAGAACAAGTCTCACAAATATTCGAATTCAAGGTAAACACTTCATTTCATACAAATTTGCTTAGCAATGTCAGGGCAGGGTAAATTGGGCACATCCGCGGGGATCTATGTAAGTGGTGTTTTTTTGGTTTTTGGTTTTTTTGGCTGTGACGCTCAGCTTGTGGGATCTGCTTAGTTCCCTGACCAGGATTGAACCAGGGTCCTCGGCAGTGAAAGCACAGTGTCCTAACCACTGGACCTCCAGGGAATTCCCTATATAAGTTGATATCATAACAAACTCTGGAAATATTTGAGACCACGTCCTCTAAGAGGCAGAGAAAGTGGAACAATTTGACTTAAATAATTCTGGGAAAGAAAAATGTGATAGAGGGGTCAATAAGTTTGTCTTGCTGGGTGTCTGAAGTTTTCCAGAACCGCGAATCCAAGCCTGCCTCATACTGAGAACTTGATTCACCTCTTCTCTCTAGAGCTATTTCCACGTCCAAAGCTGAAAGTCACAGACTCCCAGCCTACAGAGGGGAATTCTGTAAACCTGAGCTGTAAAACACAGCTTCCTCTAGAGCGGTCGGACACTCGGCTTCGCTTTGTCTTCTTCAGAGACCATGGGGTCATCCTCTCAAACTGGAGTACGTCCCCAGAACTCCAGGTCACAGCCATCTGGAGAGAAGACTCAGGATCATACTGGTGTGGGGCCATGACCAGCGGCATCCACAAACGCAGCCTTCCACTTCAGATTGACGTGCAGAGTGAGTGCTGGAGAGCCGGGCAGTGGTGTCTCCCCTGACTGCTCCTTCTGGCCCAGTGAGGGTAGGGACTGCCCAGTACAGATGGATTTTTTCATCCTGACAGAGGCACCAGGCTTAGACTGAGAAGTGAGGTAGATAATAAAAGAAATACAGGATTTCATTTCCACCTCTATTTCTCTAAAAACTTAGTCTTTCTTTGAAATTCTAGCACCTTGAAATGACAGAGGTGATTCATGGAGGCAGATACAAGAGTTGGGCAAAACAAAATGAAAACAAGAAACAAAATTCTCTGCTACTGAATCGACAGATTCTAGGATGTCAGATCTTGGGGCAAACTATTTAGAAGACACATATCCACAGAGGTGGACCCTAACCAGTAACAACAAACAGTGTGATGTGTAAAACAGAAGAGAAGGACATACATACACACAAAGATAAATACAATAAATATCAGCTTGTCTTAGGTACCAAAGCAGGACTTCTGGAAACGGATGTGGTCTAGGTCAGTGTGAGGATAGCCACTATTGTTATTACTTCTCCCAGGTCAAAATAATTCACACTGACAACTAGGAAAGGACATAAAACCCAAATGATTTTTCAGGGAGACCCAATTTTTCTCTCCTGGAGTCTGTGCATCAGGATGGAAAGGTTACTACATTTAATGATACTCTAGGTCCCAAATCCACAGTCTATGAGCTAGAGTGCTAACACCTGCAGAAGAGTATATCTTGAAGTCCCATAAAAAGTGACCCTGTCCAACATCCCAACCCTGTCCTCCTCTCACCATGCCCTCACCTGTTGTCTGTGTTCATACAGGAATCCCCGTGTCTGGAGTGTTCCTGGAGACCCAGCCCCAGGGGGACCCGGTGGTGGAAGGGGAGATACTTGTCCTTGTCTGCTCTGTGGCTGAGGGCACGGGGAACACCACGTTCTCCTGGCACAGAGAGGACACCAGGGAGAGTCTGGGGCAGAAAAGTCAGCGCTCCCAGAGAGCAGAGCTGGAGATCGCTGTTATCAGGGAGAGCCACGCAGGGGGCTACTACTGCACAGCTGACAATGGCTACGGCCTCATCCAGAGCGAGGCGGTGAACGTCTCTGTGAGAAGTAAGTCTTAATCCCCATTGACCTTATTTATTCTCAGATTTCTCAAATTAGGGGTAGGCATAGCCAACACTATCTTTGTGACTCTAATTTTTCTATTTCCATTTTGCCATTTTCCACTGCGATATTCACTTTTTTCCATTAAATATTAATAATTCGGGTTATAAGGAGGTACTACAGAGAGGGAATGCTGGCCAGGGGCCATTTCATCTCTTGGGGATGATTCTGTGTGCCTGTACGCTGATCCATTGTGTGTTGCTCTCAAACAGCAGTCTTCTGTCATTAGCAGTGTTTTAGGGTAGGGTATAGCTCCTTCACCCTAAGCGTCAACTATACTCTCCTTTTGGTAATCCTCCACAGGGCCAAAGACATAAAACATCCCTTTACTCCATTACTGTAGGTCTAAGAGTGTGTCAATACCAACTTGTATGCAGGTCAGGAAACTTACAAGTACCAGGAGCGATTACAGAGCCCCATTATGTCCACAGAGGAGATAAGCCTTCCTTTGGGATAGCACAGTCGTAGCTTATATCTTTACCTTCCTCTGTCTCCAAGGAGTCATACTAGGTCAAGCCAGGTGCTCACTCAGCTCCCCTGGGACTAAAGAAATGGTTTCTATGGGGCTTCAACTCATCCTCTATCTCAGGTTCAGTTGCATCCCAGGCTATCCAATAAAGCTAGTTTTATGGAGGAACTACTGGAAAGCTAGATTTCCCTGCTTTCCTTTACAGTAAAACCCCTTAAAAGAGTTGTCTCTACTCACTCTCTTTACTTCTGTTTTCTCTCAAACCCATCACCTTGAGGCTTGCCTCACTCCAATGGTACTTCTATACCTATTCATCAGATACCCCTTTTAAGGTTTTTTTTTTTCTTTTTACTGGATCCCCATCACATTTTTTAAAAATAAATTTATTTATTTTATTTTTGGCTGCGTTGGGTCTTTGTTGCTGCGTGTGGGCTTTCTCTAGTTGTGGTGAGCAGGGGCTACTCTTCGTTGCGGTATGTGGGCTCCTCATTGCAGTGGCTTCTCTTGTTACAGAGCACGGGATCTAGGCGTGAGGGCTTCAGTAGTTGTGGCACGCGGGCTCAGTAGTTGTGGCTCGCGGGCTCTAGAGCACAGGCTCAGTAGTTGTGGTGCACGGGCTTGATTGCTCTGTGGCACGTGGGATCTTCCCGGACCAGGGCTCGAACCCGTGTCCCCTGCATTGGCAGGCGGATTCTCTAGATCCACCAACTCTAATACACCTGCAAGTCCAGATAGCTCTACCTTCAAAGTATCACCAAAATATGACTAATTCCCACCACTTCCACTGTTACCACCTGATCCAAGCCACCTGGATGATTGCAATAACACTCTGATTTTCTGCTTCACCTGTGGCTCCACACAACCTGTTCTCAACACAGTATCAGAAGGAACTCTCTAAATCATAAATCAGATCATGTTACTCTTCTGCTCAATATCCTCCCATGGCTTCCCATCTCCTTCAGAGGGAGAGCCAATGTCCTCTCAATGTCCCACCAGATCCTGATGATCTGGCTATCCTGCTGTTCTGAGCTGATGGCCGACCACTGTCTCCTCACCTTCTCCACTCTAGCCACCATGGCCCCCTGTCTCTTCTTCGAAACTTCCAGTCACACTCCAACCTCAGGGCCTTTGCACTGCTCTTCCCCAATATCTTCATGCTCATCCCCTCACTTCCTCCAGGACCTTACTCACTTTCTCAATGAGACCTTCCCAGCCACCCTATGTAACATAACAGCTCTTCACCAAGGCCCTCCCTCTCCAAGTCTTGCTTAATTCTTCCTCACAGCATGTGTCACCAACTGCCATGCCATGCAGTCTTTTTCTGTCTCTTTCCACACCTCCCATAGTAGCCTCATAAAGGTAAATCGCTATTTTGACCATATTTTATCCCAAGTGCCTATTCCACTGCTTAGCTCATATTAGGCATTCAATAAATATTTGCTGAATGAATAAGTTTTGCACATATCATTTTTGCTTATCGTAGTCATAATCCTAGAAAATAAAGATATTATCATCTCCATTCTACAGAAAAGGAGTGTGAAACTCAGAAAGGTTTGGTAATTTGCCTATGGTCACAAAGCTTATATCTGGCAGCCCAGATTTGAACCTCGACACAATCTTTAAGCTCAGAGAGACAGAGATCTTTCCCTCTGTCTGACTTGTCATACTTAGCATAATGCCCTCAAGCTTCATTCATGTTGTTGCAGATGGCAGAATTTTCCTTCTTATGGCTGTATAATATTCCATCATATTCACCTTCCATCATGATGGAATATTATATATATATATATATATATGTACCAGATTTTCTTTGTCCATTCATACATCGATGAACACGTAGGTTGCACATGTCTTGGTTATTGTAAATAATGCTGCAATAAACATGGGGATGCAGATATCTCTTCAAGACAGTAATTCCATTTCCTTTGGATATATACGTAGAAGTGGGATTGTTAGATCATATAGTAGTTCTATTTTAAAAAAATTTTTGAGGATCCTACATACTGTTTCCATTGTGGTTGCACAGGTTTACATTCTCACCAACAGTGTACAAGGATTTTCTTCTCTCCACATCCTTACCAACCCTTATTACTAGTCTTCTTTTTTTTTTTTAAGTTATAGGGAATAAAGTTTATTTTGGCAGAGAGTGTTAAACAAAATTAAAGTTGCATACGTTAGTAACATAATTCAACGTCCTCAATTTAGTGTAAGTGTGACACATTTTCAGGCTCCGGACGCGCAGGCTCAGCGGCCATGGCTCATGGGCCTAGCCGCTCTGCAGCATGTGGGATCTTCCCGGACCGGGGCATGAACCCACGTCCCCTGCATCGTCAGGCGGACTCTCAACCACTGCGGCACCAGGGAAGCCCAATTTGACTGTTTTTGCTTATGCTATGATTCTAAACAAACTTTATAAAAAAAGCCATTGTAACAGGTGTGAGGTGCTACCTCACTGTGGTTTTGATTTGCATTTCCCCAATTAATGATGTTGAACACCTTTTCATGAACTTGTTAGTTTTGCATGTCTTCTTTGTAAAAATGTCTATTCAAATCCTTTGTCCATTTTCAAATTGGATTGAGGGTTTTTTTGCTATGGAGTTTTATGACTTCCTTATATTATTATATATTAACCTCTTAACAGATACATGATTTCCATGTATTTTCTCCCATCCTATAGATTGCTTTTTCATTCTGCTGATTATTTCCTTTTCTGTGCAGAAGCTTTTTAATTTGTTGTAGTACTATTTGTGTATTTTCACTTTTGTCGCTTGTGCTTACCGTATCCTATCCAAAAAGTCATTGCCAAGGCTAATGTCAAGGAGATTTTTCCCTATGTTTTCTTCTAGGAGTTTTATGGTTTCAGGTCTTACATTTAAGTCTTTAATACATTTCAAGTTAATTTTTATGAGTTGTATAAGATGGAGGTCCAGTTTCATTCTTTTGCATGTGAATATCAAGTTTCCCCAGCACCATTTATTAAGAGATTATCTTCTCCACTGAGTATTCTTGGCTCTCTTATCCAATATTAGTTGACAGTATATGCATGGGTTTATGACTGGCCTCTTGATTCTGTTCCACTGATTTATGTACCTGTTTTTATGCTAACACCAATTTGTTTTGGTTACTCTAGTTTTGTTATATAGTTTGAAATCAGGAAGTGTGAAGCCTCCAACTTTGTTCTTTTGTTGCAGGATTACTTTGGCTATTTGGTGTCTTTTGTGGTTCCATACAATATATTTTTTTAATTTCTGTAAAAAATGCCATTGGAATCTTGATAGGGATTGCAGTGAATCTGTAGATGACTTATATAGTATGGACATTTTAACAATATTAATTCTTCCAATTCACAAACATGGGATATCTTTCCATATTTGTGTCTTCTTCAATTTTTTTCAACAATATCTTATAGTTTTCAATATACAGGTCTTTCACCTCCTTGGTCAAATTTACTAGTAAGTATTGTATTATTTTTGATGTTATTGAAAATGGGATTGTTTTCTTTATTTCTTCTTTGGGTAATTCATTGTTACATGGATAGAAACACAGCTGATTTTTGTATGTTGATTTGGTATCCTGCAACTGTAGTGAATTTGTTTATTAGCTCTAACAGATTTTTTGTGGAGTCTTTAGGATTTTCTTTATATAAGATCATGTCACCTGCAAACAGAGACAATTCTTCTTCTTCCTTTCCAATTTGGAGGTCTTCTATTATTTTTTTCTTGCCTGATTCCTCTGGTTAGGACTTCTAGAACTATGTTGAATAGGAGTGGTGAGAGAGGACACCCTTGCCTTGGAGAATGGATCCAATGGAAAAATCAGAATTCCCCAACAATTTAGTTTATTCCTTCCATCAGTTTCTTTCCCACCTCCCCTTCAAAGACTCAGGCTTCTATGAGGGAAACTGGTGGCATTTCATTGTGGTGTCCCAATATATTTTTTTAATGGAGAGCAATCTCAGAGTTACTGCTGGTTCAGCTAGTGCCCTAATCAGTGGTGATATTTGCTTTCTTTCTCAGGCAGGCTGCTGTTCCAAAGTTAGGTGCTGCCAAGCCGCTGTTGCATAACATCTTTCCAGATGTCTAGGGGAAATTTCCAAAAGGCCAAAGTACAGAATAGATAGAGAGATAGAGAGGCAGATGTAGATTTTCCCCCAAATATTAATTTCTGAAATGATGTCTGGGGGTCAGTGGAGGGAGCTGTCTACCTTTCTCCCCTTTGCCACAATCCACCCAGGCTCTTGTCTTCTACCCCTTCACAGTGAGTCACTTCCTGTCACATGCAGGCTCAGGGCTGTGCTGCCCACAAGTAGAAACCTGCTTCCTGTGCCACACCAGTCCTAGCCTAGTCCTCAAAGGCCCCCATGAGTCCTCATCTTTTAGATTCTTCCCTCTACCAGGGCTCGAGGCCCCAGCCAAGCTGAGGAAAGGTTCCAGGGCTCCAGGCCCTAGACCCCTCCCGCGGAGGCTCATACAGGCTTTTCCCCTCCAGGCACCCCAGGGAAAAGAAGAGGCCTTGTTGCCGCGGGAACCACTGGGGGGACATTCAGCGTTCTCCTGGCTGTGGCCCTGCTGTTTTACTGCTGGTACCAGAGGAAACTAGGTTTGTGTTCTCTCTTACCTTTTGCTAGAGCCCATGCCCTGTCCCTGCCTCAGACACCCCAGCTCATCCCAACCTCAGTAACAGCCACGCCACCGTTCTCTACCTCACCACCCCAGCGCTCATAGACACACTCATACTCTTCCTTGAAATGGCAGTTTCCTTAATAGGTATCTAGTCTAATTTACAAAGCCTCAAGTGGAAAGGTAGGGAGGAAATAAACATTTTAATGTGAAGTTTCAAAAACTTTAAATGGTTTCCTTGGGTAGTTTCTTTGGTCCAAACAGACTGGTCAACTAGATGCTTCAGCCCACCCTACATCCCCTAGAAGTGGACAATCAAAATAAACTGGAAGCCCCTATGAAGAAATGACTGAGAATGGGAGCTGGCTAATCTTTATCCTTCTTCTTCCTCAGAGACTTGCCAGAGTCAAAGCCTGAAACGAGCACCTTGTGCTCCAATGGCTCTGCTCTCCACAGGTCAGGCCGCTGCCTCCCCCTCTACCTGGTGGAGAGAGTTTCTCCCTGGTGCTATCTGCCATGTGCTTCCAAAGGTTTCTTGCTTTAACCCAGGTCAGGGTAGTTTCAGATGTCAGGAAACCTGGTGCAGAAGACAGGCACAGAAACTTTTTCAGCTCTAGTATAATTACCCATCCTTCATCCCTGTCTTTTAATTTAATTCAATTCAACTCAACTCACCAGATCCTTCTGAGCACCTGCTATGTGCCCTGCACTGGGCTGAATGTAGGGAGCTTTGGACCTTTGACCATGAGTCTCCTTAACGAGCTTGAGACTGAGGTTCCTCTGGGCATAACCACAGATGTTCCTGGAAAGCCATCTACAGCCCCTTACTACTCTGCAAGAAAGACAAATTTGGCTATATTTAGTATTTCCTGAGGTAGATCAACACAGCCTTGAACCTTAATAAGTCTCAAATAATTGCATATTCAACATAGAAATGTGTAGCCCTGTCCCCGGCAAGTTATATGCTTTGTTCAGTTCTTTTTCACATGGTTTTCATGAGAATATGGGACTGGGCCCATGTTTGAAATAACTTTCTGATGACCTCTCTTAGGCAGTGCATGTGTGTGAAATATTTGAGAATGAGCTCCCTCTGCTGACACAATCTGCCTTCGTTTTATTTTGCAGGAGATGGCTCTCTGGGAGACACAACCAGGTGAGGCCTCAGCCTTCTGGTTTCCGAAGAATAAAATGTGCAGAACTGTGGGGCTGCAAGTTTAGGCTAAGTGATTTCTCTGTGTCCCTGTGTCTAGATACTCCCGTTTTCACATTCCTTAAAATGGCCACAATCACGGCTTCCTAGAATCCTTCTAATAGTTTGTATAATGGATTTTGCATGTATTTAGATCAGTTTCTTATTTGAAATTTATCTGAATGGATGATACCAAAGGTTATAGATTTTCTAGGTTGCCGCAGAATATTTCTGGTGCAAATAGTCCTATAGTTAGGCAACGTGTTACTATAACTACGTATAAAATGACTGTTAATTCTAGACTTTCTAGAGGAACCTCAGCTTCTAGGAATCTTCTTTTTGTCCCACATGTGCTCATATACTCATCAGATATTGTGTGTTTAAGTTTGGTTTGGAAAATATGGTCTTCTTCTGTCTGTGTCAGTGCCTCAGTCTTATAGTCAGGGACTTGGAGCATGGATTACGTCTAATTTCTTCTTGAATTGTCCAGATAGAATGCTTTGAGGACACTTCCTCCAGGTGATGAGGCTGGGTTTTTTTAACCAACTGAGAGTGACCATTCTATCTATGAGATCAACATTCCTATGATGTTAGAGACTCTTCTGGCCTTGTTCTGCTGACTTCTCCCCATTCCTTTTTGTCTCTGTCTATCCCACTCTTGTGCATATTATAATGTTCCAAGGATGATCCTGTGTTTCTGTGCCTCGCAGGAGACCCCTGACCCTAGGCCCAGGAGTGTCCTTCCATCCCATGTGCCCTGCCCCAGTGGAGCTGCAGCAGTTGTATGGCAATGGTAAAGATTTCCTGGTAGGAAACTGCTCCCAGCCTGAGCCAGGGGGAGGTACTTTGTTCTGAGGCCTGGCAAAGGCCCCTGGTCTCCCTAAGAATCCCAAACCCAGACATTCACAATAAATAATTGCTTAGGAAGAAGCACCTGCAGCACGCCCCACTGACTGGGACAACTTAGAAAGTGTTGCTTTTTCTGTTCTCAGTGCACCCCAAAGAAAGAGACCTGGTATATTCTCAGATCCAGATTATCCAGCCTGGGGAACAAGGAGAAGGTAAGTCACTGGGGAGAGATTCTTGCTGCAAACTATATTCATTCATTTGACACATATTTACTGAGCACCTCCTATGTGATGGGTACCGCTTTAAGTAAAGGGAGTAAATCAGTGAACAAGGCAGATAAAAATCCCTACAGTGTGATGCTTAGATTCTGAAGAGAGAAGGCAAACACAGAAAACTACATAACATATCTTTGCTGATGATCAGAACAAAAATTAAACATCCTTCTAACAGATATTATAATCATGAAGGTGTATGTACAAAGATTTCCCTTAAGTAATGAATGAATGATTGCAACGCACCTATTATGTGATAAGGATATATATGCATTATAATATAGAAAAATATACATATGTATGTATATGTTTAATTCATATAACAACCCTGTGTAACCAGTATACTGAACAAGCAAGACTCATGACTTAATTACAAAAATCTTCCGTCTCCCACTGTCCGTTTAAACTTTCTTCTGTGAGAGATCTTCTCGGGCACTCTGGATGAAAATTCTGGCAGCCAAAGTCTTTACAAAACATTATCTTAGACAATAGACAGTAGGTGGACACTTTATGTCATAGTCTCTATTAAGTAACTAGAACACCTAGTTTGAAGATGTTAAGCAAAACTTTCCCCTCTCCTAGTTCAGGGAAATTTCAGAATGGAAGCTGGCAGTGGTAGGGATGAGGGGGAGGACGAGGCAGATTTGGCCTCTCTGTTTCTTTGGTTGGCTTCCCCTAATTAGCCTGGAGAAAGAAGTGGGAAAGGAGTTACTTCAGCTGGTATTTTGGAAGCTGGCTTCTGCCTCTCTGGGATGGCAGATGGTTACGCAGGCACTCCCCTGTATAAGGTACATGTGTGGTCTCTTGAGGTTTCCTGCTGGACTCCTCCTTCCTAAAATTCCTTTGGCACAGCTGGTACATTTCTAATTCCAGGAGTTGTTTGTGACTCCTTCATTGGCCTCACCTCCAGTCAATCACATCCAGCTTCCTGCTGCTGGATTCCCTTGGTACCTGGAGGCCCTATTGAACAGGACCCAAGGTGACCATACTCCTGCTTGTTCTGTCTCCCACGTGGACCACATCTGTCCTTGGGGACACCTGGGAATTTCAGGTCCTTGCTGACCCACAGCTTTCTTCCAATCCCACCACCAGTCTTGAGTCAGAACTCTCAACGCTCTAGATAACGGTGTTGAAATATTTTTTATTGTTATCTGCAGTAAGAAGTGCAAATTGTACTGTTAAGCAGTGTGAATGTGCACTCACACACACAAACACACACACAACTGAACTAAAGTTTTAGGAGACAGTACTTAGTGTGATGCACTCTGTTTCCTAATCTACTCATTGATTGTTTTAATCAGCTTTATTGAGGTATAATCGACATACAATATAATTCTCTACGTTTAAACGCACAGTTCAAATTATTTTAGTAAATGCATCCATTCACAGAACCACCACCACAATCACGATGTCGAACATTTCCAACAGCCCAGAAAATCCTTTCATGCCCCTTTGCAGTTAATCTCCCCCCCAGCTCCACCCCTGCCACCCACGGATCTGCCTTCTGTCCTATAGTTTTGCTTTTCTATAATTTCATATAAATGGAATCTTATGTAATGGAATCTTTAGGTCTGGATTCTTTCACTTAACATAATGTTTTGCAATTCATCCATATTCTAGCATATTATAAGTAGTTCACTATTTTTTTTTTTGTCATGTAAAAAGCCATGCACATTTAATGTATACAACTCATGAGTTTGGAGATAAATTAACACCAAGGAAACCATCACCACCATTAAGGCCATAGATATATACATCATCTTCCAAAGTTTCCTTCCACACACTTGATGATGATGATGATGTGTGGTAAGAACACTTAACATAAGATTTACCTTAGCGAACTTTAAGTATACAATAGAATATAGTTAGCTGTAGGCACTATGCTGTATAGTAGATCTCCAGAATTTATTCATCCTTCGTAACTCAAACTTTGTACCTTTTGAGCAATACCTCTAGTCTCCTTTCCCCCAGCCCCTTGGAACCACCGTTCTACTCTCTGCTTCTATGAGTTTGAGAACATACAGTATTTGTGTCTTTCTGTATTTGGCTTATTTTTCTTAGAATAATGTCCTCCAGGTCCATCTGTGTTGTCACAAAAGACAGGATTTCCTTCTTTTTTAAGGTGGAACAATATTCCATTGTGTGTGTGTCTGTGTGTGTCTGTGTGTGTGTCATACTTCCTTTATGCATTCATCCATCAATAAACAGTTAAGTTGTTTCCATATCTTGGTTACCGTGAATAGTGCTATGATCTCTTCAAGATCCTGATTTCAATTCCCTTGGATATGTACTCAGAAGTGGGATTGCTGAATCATATGAGAGTTTTATTTTAAAATTTTTAAGAAACCTCCATACAGTTTTCCATAGTAGCAGTACCAATCTGCACTCCCACCAACAGTGTACCAGAATTTCTTTTTCTCCACATCCTTGTCAACACTCGTTATCTTTTGTCTTTTTGATGATAGCCATCCTAACAGGTGTGAGGTGATATCTCACTGTGGTTTTCATTTGTGTGATTTTTGATGTTGAGAACCTCTTCAATAACTGTTGGCCATTTGTATGTCTTCTTTAGAGAAACATCTATTCAGAACCTTTGCCCATTATAAAACTGGGTTATTGTTATTGTTGTTATTTTAGCTATTGAGTCCTACGAATTCCTTATATATTTTGCATATGAATCCCTTATCTGATATATGGTTTGCAAGTATTTTCTTCCATTTTGTAAGCTGCCTTTTCTACCTGTAGCACCTCTCCAGTATTTTTGTGCCTAGTAGAAATTTCAGTTGTAACGTGATCCTGAACATGGTTTACAAATGAGGTTAAGGACTTTTACAAGGTCACAAGCCAGTAAAAGACTAAGTCTTCTGTTTTGCTATAATATTTGCTTCATATAGTGCCTATTGCTCTATTTGACTAACATGCATCACCTGAACACCTGCTTTGTCTGTTGCTTTGGTTTCTCAGCCATCCCCACTAATCAGGACCTTTTGAATGATAGAACTGCCACCAATTTGATTGGGTTAATTGGGTACATCTTATAGCGTCACCTTGATCAGTTGCTGCTCTTCACACTCTGTCCTTGACATATTTGTCAAAACACCACTGAAGCTGAGCACTCTGTTGGTGGACGAGTTATATTTTAGGCACTTTATGTGTTGATGATCTGTAGCAAGATTTCTTCACCAGTGCCTCAGTGTTTGCATGAAGCCCCTGAAATTTTATGCAAATTTCCATGCATATGTCTATTGTTCTGGGGAGGGAGTACATAGCTTCTATCAGGTCATTGAAAAGATCTGTAAATCCAGAAGGTCTATGGTAAAAATATAATGAAAACAAAAGAGTTCCAGGATGTATCTTTTTTCCCAAGCTCTATCTCTCCATAAAATTACTATATATAGCTCTCATGATTCTACCTTCTCTGAGATTCTTAATTTCTAATATGCAGGATATGACAAATCATACCTGCTAAACTCTTCTCTCACTATGGCTCCATCTCTAAGAAACTTTGGCAATAAAATCAATAACCAGAACATGCTAATGCAAGAGAATTTTTCTCACAGGGCAGACATTTGAAGAGGTCTAGTGGGAACTTGCAGAACAAGCAGGGGTTGGACTTCAAGGTTGTTAAGATGGAAGTTAAGAGAGGCAAGAATTGTAGCTAAGAGAGAAATTATCTCTTAACATCTGGTAAAGGAAGGGAGTGAGATTTCTTTCTGTGGTATTAAGGGAGCCTGAAAAGGACATGCAGAGGGCTGGGTTAAGAAATGGTAAAACAGGGCTTCCCTGGTGACGCAGGGGTTGAGAGTCCACCTGCCGATGCAGGGGACACGGGTTCGTGCCCCGGTCCGGGAAGATCCCACATGCTGCAGAGCGGCTGGGCCCTTGAGCCATGGCCGCTGGACCTGCATGTCCAGAGCCTGTGCTCCGCAACGGGAGAGGCCACAACAGTGAGAGGCCCGCGTACCGCAAAAAAAAAAAAAAAGAAATGGTAAAACAAAGTCACACGTGTTGTCGGACATGTTGGGGGTCGGGGAGGAGAAAACATGACGATCAATGCAAAAGGCCTAGTGACTCCCAGATTCTGGGAAATAAGCTATAAGACTGAGTTCTGAGTGGATCCAATACTCATAGTTCAGTGGTTTCCTTTTCTTCCACAGGAAATACCTTCAGAACATCTCTAGAGGACCAGGTGAGTTTCATTTCCTGACTGTTTTCTCTCCCACTACTGCTTATAGCCCCATACTCCTTCTCCTTCCAGTTCTTCTTCTACCTTTTTTCCACCCCAGCATGCCTCAATTGTCTACTCTGAGGTGAAGACACAGCTCCGAGATGATTCACCTGGAAAGGTCGGCTCTAAAGATGAAGATATCGTGGAAAATTACAAGGATGTCCTACTCATGTGACTTGTCCCTGATCCCAAGACCCAGCTGAGTGCAGTCCTTGAGATCTCTAGAGTGACCAACTAGTTCCAACTTTCCGGTTCTTCTTGCCCATGTGCATTCACTCCCAGGACTTCTGATTCACCCACTCTGATGCCATGATGGGAAAGCCCCTCAAAGACGTCACTGAAATGACCAGGGTCCATGGTTAAAAAAAGAGCCTGTGTACCTGCTCTGAGCCTAACCTAATGTGTTCCCTAGGGTGTGATTTAGGGGAAAGGAATAAGGGGGGAGAAGGACTGCTGCTGAAAAACAGAAGCATAAATTTTGGAGAACTGGGATTTGCATCTAGACAGAAAGGACCAAGTGACTCAGGTCTCTGTTTAATACATCTTCAACAATTCTCCCACTGGGGAATCAGCTGCATCAATTAGTTTCACTATGAGTGGCTGCATGTGTACTTTACAGGTAATGCATAACCCCATCCCTCCTGCTTACACTGTTTACACTGTCAAGATTCAGTTGCAGGCAGAAGAATCCATTCCAAGTGGTTTACTGATAAAGGAATTTAAGTTTATATTAACTATTTTGAAAAATCATTAGAAGACCTGAAGAAGCAGGCTCTAGACTGAGTTTCCAAAAGCAAAAGCTAATTACGTTAATGTTATTAGGGACAAAGATTTTTAACATTGGAGACAAGAAATATAAAATTAAAAAGTTAAGTAGGTAACTTTAAGTAACCCCCCAAACCTAAATTTGAATTGGAAATGTTAGTACAAACTGATGACAAACCCTGTCTTTTTTTTTCAAACCCTGCCTTTTAAAAAAATTATTTATTTCCTAGTTCTGTCCACTGGAAATGTCTAGAAATAATTAACAACTCAATAACAATGAGCACCCATTGCACATGTTGTAGTCTCTAAATACTATTCCCTACTCAAAGGATACAGAGCTGCCTTTCTTGTAGGAGCTGTATCTTTGAGTTATCAAAAAGGTGATGTTAGAATAATTCTTCCAATGGATGAAGAAAGACTGAAAGAAACAGAAAACGACTATTTTGTGTGAACGTTTCATGCTACTGATCAAGTTGACATACAAAAACCAGCCTAATATTATGTGCCTCCTGATGGAAGTATCCAATACCGCCTACAAAGTATTTATGCCTGAAATATCGAAACTGAATCCACTCAAGTCGCTAGGTCTAACTACCCAGTTTACAGGAAATAAATGGGACAAAGGACTATGTTAAATAGCACCATGGGATTGCAATCAGAAAAATCTAAACTATGGAAAAATCCTACAGGACAAATGACCTGGTTTCTTCAACAAACAAATGACTGAAGGAAAGAAGGAAGGAAGGAAAGAGGGAAGACCTATAAATTAAATGAGACTTGAGACATGTCAGTCAAAAAGAATAAGTGAGGCTGGACTCAAACAAATTAAGTTAAAAAGGAATTACTTATGGAATACTAAATGAAATTTGTACATTAATATAAAGAAATTATGTTTGGATAATTTATGTGTTTGAAGAATTTATGTGTTTTGGATATAAATGATAGTATTGTGGCTATGTTTTTATTAAAAAATATTCATTTTTTACTTCATACTGAAGTATTTGTAGATTAAATGATATGCTTTTGTTTGAAATAATCCAGTAATGAGAGGGTGGGCAAGAAGTGGGTAAGGGTATAGATGAAACAAGTTTGGTCATGTGAGCACCGCTTCTGAAGCTGGGTGGTAGGTACGTTACAGGAGGAAGGAGGGTTTATACTGGTCTCTGCTTTTGTATGTTTCAAATTTCCATGATAAAAAGTTAAGCACTCCCAATCTCCCTTACTCTGCTTTACTTTTTTTCTCCACAGCACTTATCACTTTAAAATATACTATACAATTTTCTTATTTATTATGCTTATTGTATGTCAGCTCTCTAGAAAGTAAGTTCAGGGCAACAACCTTTGTCTCTTTTGTTCACTGATATATCCCAAGCACCTAGAACAGTGCCTGGTACATTGTAGGTGCTTAATAAATACTTTTGAATGAATGAATTACCTATTTCATTGAGGAGAATAACCACCCTCTCCAGAATGGAAGAGATCTAATGTAAACACTCTACTACCATGTAACAAGCTGGCTCCCCCATGGATCTGGCACTTTATCAAACTCCGTCTGGCCTCTGTATCTGTCAGGCTGGGCACTTAAGAGTGGCCAGACTGGCCATGGTGAGCACATGCTTATATAACTGAGTACATACTTAACCTCTGCATCTTCCACCGATGCCACTTTTTACATGAACCCTTAGAGTAAGCAGCAGGGAAGCCGGGTAAAGAGCTGACTGACGTTCACCTAGAGCAAGTTATCATGTCCCTCAGATTATTGAGATCCTCTTCTGCAGCAAGGCCTTTGGTGAGCATTCATATGAGACACAAATACTCTCATGCTCTGGGTCCAATCAGAGAGGTCCACCCATGTAACTTTTTCCTATCTCCTAACTTTTTTATTTCCAACCCCCAGACCATATGGCCCCTGCTCATGAATCAGAGTAGACATCCATCTCTGGATATCTCATCTTCCAGTCAAAGTGGACCTCTATATGTGCCACTAAAAGTTCTGTCACTGGCAAAACTCTTCTTCACAGTCCTTCAAGTACTCCCCAGATGGGGCTACAGTGTTACAACAGTCACCTCCAGCTGACACTGGCATATTTAAGCCAAGATAGACTTTTTTCTCCTCTGTCAACTGGTCATAGGGAACTCACCACCAGGCCATAGTTGTTAGTTGAGAGAGAAGTTGGAGAGACGAATATGAGCCAGTTATTATTTATTCAACTTACTCATATCTTCAGGTGTCAGATCTTCTGTAATCACTTCCATTTGGTGATGGTATGAGTTCTTGATTAGTGGATCAGACATCTTCCGGCTAATGATGAACAGCTCAGGTCTCTGGTGTGTCATGTTCAAGTGTTCAGTGACTACCTGAGCAAGGCTACCCAAGAGCCCTTGCAAAAAGATGGTAGTTACCTGAAGAGGGCATAGGTTTGCTCCAAAACCCTAGGGTCATTGACTGTGATTCTCCTGTCTAGGCTTGCTACAGCATCCACAAAACATCCTAATCAGCCTCAGCACTTTTGGACCCTTTGGGTATACTAGGTCATAAAAACCAAGGACAGAACTGATTGTACTCTAGCCTAGACCAGCTGAAGTACTCTTCCTTCCTCAGGGACTCTCTCAAAGGTAACAGCTTTATGGGCAGTTCAGTTATTGAGTCAGAACAGGGCAACCAGTGTGATATATGTTGCTCCCAATATCCAGAGGTCTGGGTTGGGCTTCTTTCTTAGCAGAATGCAGTAATAACTAATCTTACTTTGAGAGGACTATCTCAATATGTTGTAGAGGGCCAATAATATTACAAAACCCAGAAAAGGAAGGATAACATATTAAGAGAATTTTTTACATTTATGAATTTATAATAGCAA
The DNA here is from genome assembly GCF_963924675.1 of Phocoena phocoena. NCBI lineage: Eukaryota > Metazoa > Chordata > Mammalia > Artiodactyla > Phocoenidae > Phocoena > Phocoena phocoena. The sequence continues at coordinate 114,567,374 of NC_089219.1, read as the reverse complement.
AAACCTGGATATTTTGCTGAGGATAATAGACTAGGGATGGAGGAAGGTAATTTTCTTTGGGGCTAAATTAATTGATATAGTTTCAATTGGTAGAGATCCTGGATTCAGTGTATGAACACAAGCAGCTAGGAGTGGTCCTAAATAGTTGCCCTCTTGGAGGATCAAAAATTATACTCAGCAGTGGCCTGGGTTAAATGAGGTTGAGATAGCAACTATTTATTGGTATAATGTAGTGGAAAGATTCAAAGATTAATATAAATGAGATTGCTGAAGTGGATTTATCACATATGACCCACTCGCATACACTCTGACTATATCTCCCAAAAGGGCCTGGAGGACACCCCTTTCCACACATAGCAGTGAAAAATACATGAGTGATAAAAGCTCAAGCATCTTTGTGAAGCATAATAGAAATAGGCAAAGGTGAAGATACCACTTCTGAAATAAGCTCCCTGATAGTGATGGAGTTCAGTGTAGCAGAGTCCAAGGAGGGCGTGTCTACTATAATAGGAGGCAAGGTCAGAATGGTAATTAGAATACTATGGCTGAAAAGGACTTTGAATCGTGGTACCAAAATAGATGAGCAAGCTATATATGTACAACTTGTACATATATAAAATGTATGTACATATGTACCTTACATATGTACAACTTGTACATATGTAAAACAAACTGGACGCCTGAAAGGGATTTAATATAGGGTATTAAGGGACAGGCTGGAGAATGAGGCTCTAGGCTGAGCCTCCAAGGGCAACTCCCAGAATAAAACTGCCAATCTGGCCTGGCAAGAGAGCAGCCACTGCAAGATCCACAGGGTCTCAGCTGCTACTGGCAAAGTTTCAAAACTGAGAAGCTGCTATAACTTCCATTCAACACAAAAGCCTCTCCTTCTTCAGCTCAGAAAAATCAAAACATCCAGCTCTACCATGCAGCTTCCAGAAGAGCTCACAGCTGCAATTTCATTATACCAAAGTCCATTTCTAAGTCTGGCAGGTGATCTGTTTAGTGAAGGAGAGGCTACATGCAGAAACCCTAGCTTCACCCTTCTAGTCTCTATTGAGTAAGAAGTCACATAGAAAGCATTGGTATTAAGAAAGCCATTCATCATGACCTCCCATGACAGTTCTTTTAGAATGGTGTGTGTGTGTGTACTTTTAGTGTAACTAAAAGTAAAAGTCACAGGCTGGAGAGTGTATCAGAATGAATATGGGCTTTTAAATCCAAAAGATTTCAGTTCAAGCCTCGAATGTGCCACTTATAAGTTCTTTGATAAGTTACTTAAATTTTCTGGGTTCAGTTTCTTTCTATGCAAAATGAAGATACTATGTAGCTACCTTGTACGGCCATCGTGAGCACATTCCTACTTAAGGCTTTTGTCCTTGCAGTTCCCTCTGTTTGTAATGATTTCCTCCTGATAACCACTACTTGTTTCCTCTCAACCTTACTCAAATGTTATAATCCCCACAAGGTCTTCCCTTATCACCCATTTAAGATAGCCACATCTCCTAACCCCCATTAATTCCTCTTCTTCTTATGCTACTTCATATTTCTCCAAAGCACTTTTGCCATCTGACATTCTAAGAGTTTTTTCTTATTTGTTTATTATCTGACTACACAAAGTATAATTTATGCTCTATGCAAACAGGGACTTTGTTTTGTTTACTAATGTATCCCCAGGGCCTCTTTCAGAGCCCAATACACAATACATGGTAACCACTTAATTAACATTTGTGAATTATTAGAATTATATAAAGCAATGAATATGTGCTTGATAATGTGCCTTTTGCATATAAGCATTCAAAACATATTATCAATATTAGTATTTAGTAAGCCATTGATATATTTTCTAGGTCAACAAATATTTATTGTGTACTTAATGTACCAAACATAAAGATTGATCAGAAAAAGTGTTTCCCCTTAAGATGTTTCCAAACATCTTATTGGAAGAGATAGATACATAAAGAGATAATTCCCATATAATATGAAAGTAACATTAGATGGAGCACTTAGCCCATGTGCTAGGGAAAGTAACATTAACAGTGTTAACAGCACTTCCCTGGTGGTGGAGTGGTTAAGAATCCGCCCGCCAATGCAAGGGACACAGGTTCAATCCCTGGTCCAGGAAGATCCCACATGCCTCAGAGCAACTAAGCCCATGTATCACAACAACAGAGCCTGCACTCTAGAGCCTGCAAGCCACAACTACTGAGCCCATGCACATTACTACTGAAGCCCTCACGGCCTAGAGCCCATGAGCTGCAAGTACTGAGCCCACATGCTGCAACTACTGAGCCCACAGCCTAGAGCCTGTGCTCCGCAACAAGAGAAGCCACCGCAATGAGAAGCCTGTGCACCACAATGAAGAGTAACCCTGCTCACCACAACTAGAGTTGTGGCACACAGTAACAAAGACCCAATGCAGCAAAAATAAATAAATAAATAAAAACAAAAAACAGTTGTAACTGATGACCCTAGAAGTCTTAGGAGCTTTCCAAATAAAGCATCACTTGCTCCCAGGATGAAGGGCAAAGCTGTGCTCCATCCAGTCATTTAGGAAACTAGGCTGCTTACATCTCATGATACTGTCATCTTCTGGGCTTCCAATTTCTTTGCAAAAAGAGAGAGAGTGTGGAAGGTCACCAGAGAAACTTTAGGGGCCAGCCCTGAAAGTGGCATGCACTCATTCCTCCCATAGCCCATTGACCAGAACTTAGCCACAGTTTCCTTGCCTAACTTAGGGGTGGGAAAAGCAATCCAGCTGTGGCCTGGGAAGCAGAAGACACAGATCTGTTGAACATCCCAGCCAGCCACTGCCCGACTCAACCAAGGGAAATTTTTCTGGAAGAGATAGTACACAGTGATTAAGAGAGTATTAACATGTGGGAGCCAACCAGATCTGAGTTCAGACCCAGGTCACAGTTCATAGCTATGTAACCTTAGTTAAGTTACTCAAATAACTCCTTAGAGATTAAAAATGGGAATAACTGTAGAATCTAGTTCATAAACTTGCTGTGAGGATTAAAAGTGTGGAGTCTTAAGCATAGTGCCTAGACATAGTAAACATTTAATCAATGTTAGCTGTCGGAGGAGGAGGAAGGAAGAATAGAAAGAAGAAGAGGAAAAGGGAACTGAGTTGGAAAACTAGACACAGAAAGGATGGGCTAGGGAATGAAGAAAAGGACTTAAGCAGACATAGAAAATGTGCACAGGCATAAAACAGAAAAATGTGTTTAGGAACTTACAAGCAGTTTAGTACATTTGCAAAATAAAACTCTGTTTACTGGAAAATTGGGTCAGTCTGGAAAGGGAGAGCCCCCAGTAGCCTTGGTGCCATAAAGAGCTTTATCTTGTAACCGCAGGGAACCACAGATGTTTTAGTCAAACCATGTGTCTCAGATTTGTCCTCCAGAGAGATCTTTCTAGTGGCTGTGTCAAAGACAGCTTCATGGTCGGAGAGCCTGGTGACAGGGAGAGTGGTTAGGTACTGTTACTGTCATCAAGGTTAGATGAACAGGGCAGAGCCACAGATGTAGTAGAGGGGAGGGGCACACACCTTGTTTTGTAGGAAACTCAGTAAAAGCAGTTATTGATTAGAGGTGAAGGAAGGCATCTAGGACAAGTCCCAGGAATTTGGCTTAGGCAACCAAGTGAATGACGATGCCATAGATGAAGACAGACTGAAGTATCGTTCAAAAACCCCTTGGGGGCTTCCCTGGTGGCACAGTGGTTGAGAGTCCACCTGCCGATGCAGGGGACACGGTTCGTGCCCCGGTCCGGGAAGATCCCACATGCCGCGGAGCGGCTAGGCCCGTGAGCCATGGCCACTGGGTCTGCGCGTCCAGAGCCCGTGCTCCGCAACGGGAGAGGCCACAACAGTGAGAGGCCCGTATACCACAAACAAACAAACAAACAAAAACTCCTTGGCATAAGTGCAGTCTCACCCAGCTCCTCTCAGTGTTGCATTTTACGTGCCAAGATTTTATTTACCAAAAAAACTTGAAGAAAATTTGAGATTCACATTTAGATTTCTCTCTTCCTGGCCAATCACTTTGTGGCCTAGACATTTTTTTTTTTTAAACAATTTGAAATTCCCTGCCTTCACTCTTGAGTCAGTAAAATGTTTACCTAGATAATCTCTACAATACTTCAATCTTGTATATTTGGTGATTCTGCTGTGCACACCATCAGCCTTCAGTTTTCATTAGCTCCATCCCAGTTTCTTGCTTATTATATTTAATAAAATCTCTAAAGCTAAGCATGACCTTGAGATAAGATGTGAAAACAGCCCCCACCCAAACGTCAGTTCAAGAGTATCAGAAAGAGGAACCCCAAGATAAATATATCATTTATGTTTATGCAAAAATGTGTTGTGTCTTCGGACTTCCCAGAGGCATGGAAAAATAACACCTCAGAAATTTACATAAGCTGGAGGGGTAAAGCCTCAAACCAGTTGGCGTCTACTCTTTTCTGACTAAAAAAATGAGAATTTTCATTATGAAAAGAAGTCAGTTCATTTACATAGGGTCTCCTTCCCTTAGAGCACAAGTAGCCCAAGTTCTCCCCAGGAAGTTATTCAGGACCACCAAGAAGAGAGCAGAGTTAGATGCAGGATGTTACATAAATTTTGTGGCCCAGTGAAAATGCAAGACCCTCTGTTCAAAAACCAAGAGAATAAAAGTGATGCTAAATGTACTAAAATATAAAGCTTTTTTTTTTTTTCTTTTTTCCATGGTCTCTACCTCTTCTTGTCATGGTGCTTTTTATTTGCTATTTAAGGTCATTATAAGAAAAGAAAAAACAAAATTTTAAATCATTAGCATGAATTTTATGTTTCACCTTTATATTTTGCAATGCCAGCTTTAACTGCAAATGTGAGAGTATTTCACTCATATGTAGAACCACAGAAATTAGACAATTTGTATTTCATAGTTCACTCATCATATGTATTTTGTTCTTTTGAGACCAGTGGAAATTCTGCAAAAAAAAAACCTCTCAACTTTTAAAATTTCATTTCTTAATATGAGCACGTTATGCCAACACTTTCTATCTTTAGATTACTGACAAGTAAGGAAAGATTGAAATATAGAGATTGTCTTATCTTTCCTTTTCCTTTTATGTTATTTTCAGCTAACTTGATTAGCTAATATAGGGAAGTACCTTATATTAGGGTTCCTTGGTTGTTGAAGTTTCTTAGAACACGATTGCCTTCTTACTATGTTTAAAGCCAGTTCTGGTTCAAATGGAAAGCATGGCTTCTCAGGGCTGTTAGTCATTGATGTAATATGTTTACTCTGTACTCCCTTTGAGTCTTGCAGACTCACACATACTGTGGATCCAACAGGAATTCTGTGTTCCTGGGGTATTTGAATGCTATTTGCATTTGGGCAGCAAGGAAAGTGGACACACCTATAGCAAGTACCTTCTCTGCTCGTGTGCTGACTCCATTGTTCCGTCAGACTTCATTTACAAAACACAATTTAAAGATAAAATTATTAGAAATTTCAAGACGGCAACAGCAGAGTGTTAGACCAAGCTCAGGGCCTTTATAAATAAATGTAGGGTCCTGTGTGACTGTACAGGTCATATGTTCATGAAACCAGATGTAGTTGTGATGCTTCCAGCAAGTCGTAAGTAAGTGGCTAGTCAGAGGTCTTCTCCAATGGATCTTCCAGAATCAAACAGGCCCAAAACAAGTTCTCTCTTTTTCTAAATGCTTTCTAACTAAATATTTGAACCTGGCATTGGAATTTGTGTTTGTGCTAGTGCTGGGATTAGAAGGCAATTGGATCTGAAAGCCCCAGGCTGAGGGCAGCCTTGGAGAATGTTACCTAACACAAGTTCATGTGCCCAACACACAGTGAGGCCAAACAAACTGAAACGTCAGAGTTTGGAGCAGTGAAATGTTTATTGCAGGGCCACGCAAGGAGACGGGTGGCTCATGCCCCACCCCAAAACCTGAACTCAGCAAAGGGCTTCAGCAAAGCATTTTTAAAGTCCAGGTTGGGGGATGGGGGTGGTAACAGGGTATGTGATCAGCTCGTGCAAAATTCTCTGATTGGTTGATGTTGAAGTAACAGGGCGGTTAACTTTACCAGCCCTTGGGCGCCAGTAGGTCTGTGTGCTATGTGCTCATGATCACCAAGTAGTTAATTTCTTCCATTTGGTGGTGGTTTTTAGCATCTGAAAAACTCAGGAAATATGCATGAGATACTATTATCTGGGTACTGTGGAGAGGAGTTAAAGCCGAGGATATGGGGGAGGGGTCTGTCATGGGAAAGCCCCATAGGGTGCTGCTCAGTTACGTGAATGGAAAAAAGAGCTGAGTTCAGGGTGGCAGGCTAATAAACTTCATAACTGCCATTTATGCAGCGTCTACTGTGTTCTTGTGACATATACTTTGCAAACATTTAATGCTGACAACAACTAGAAGGAAAGTATAATTTATACCTGCTTTATAAATGAGAAAACTGGGACTCAAAATCTTGCATTGTTTGCCCAAAGTTCCCCAGAGGGTAACTGACAGAGCTAAGATTCAGTTTCATGTCTATCCAGTTCGAATACCAATGTTCTTCCCATACAACAAACTTCCTCCCTGGCCAATGATCAGAGTCTGAATACACAAGGCAGTTGGTGTATTGGGATGTCCAAGTTGGAAAAAAACCACGAAAGGAGAAGGGTCTTTGTGTAGAGAGTCACCTTGGCAGGTCCAGCATGTATCTTAAGATGGGGAGAGATTTGCTTGACAAACCCAATGATGGGTGCCTGTTTTGTTTTGATTACTTTTTCTAAATGTAACCAGGTAGATAAATTAATAAGAAATAAAAATCAATATGAAGTAATGAATAGAGGGTATTCAGAAGTTGAATTAGGTGGAGGAATGGACATAGATTGGAGAACTAGCAAAAAGTTGGAAAGCTGGGGAGCTTTTGTTCTTTGCTACCTGTTCAAGGTAGCAAAGCCACAGCACACAAAAAGAATGTCCAGCATTCAAAGACAGAAGTCAAGAGCAGCCTAATCTGACCTAATATCCCTTCTGGACATGGTCGGGAAAATGGTAGCAAGTATGCAAAGTGACCCACAGGCATGGGTATCTCACCTCAGAACCCTAGAAAGTTTAACGGGGGATATCAGACATGTTCTTTCCTTATTATCTCTGGCTGGTGCTCTTGTTTATCAAACTCAGGTTGATGTAGACAGTACCTTCAAGGAAACTGAAATATTCAAGGAGATTCTTAACAAACCTTGTTATCCTAGCCAAGAAGGTTCAAAAAACAAAGCATACATTCACAAAGTACTGATGAATGCTAAAACACTGATGAGCCTTGGAAGCATACTAAGTGACCACATATTGTCTGAATCAATTTCTATGCTCAGAATAGGCAAATCTATAGAGAAAGAAAGTAAATTAGTAATCTGTTGCCTGGGGCTGTGGGTGGGAATGGAGAGTACAAATGGGTGCCAAGTTTCTATTTGGGGTAGTGGAAATTTAAAAAAAATCAGACTGTGGTGATAAAACAAATGGATTTTATCATTGAAAATTATACTTCAACAGAGTTATTAAATATATATGCATTCACCCAGTGATTTTTAATAAGCATTAATTATCACAAATAAAGGCAATTTGGTAAAAAGGCTGTAGTGTAGAAAGTGAATAGAAGTTTGAAAGAACAGCAGATTTTGGTTTCATGCAGGTCTGGGTTTTGAATAGGCTGGCACCAACCTAATAAGATGGGTGGTGTTGTCTATAAAGACGAAGAAACTTGGGATCAAGTTTGATAATTTGCTCATGGTCATCCCTCTGGTAAGTGGCAGAGCTTGGAGTCTCTCTGGTAACAGAGCCTGTGCTCCTTTACCTCTCTGTCACGACAGAACATTGCCGGTTATATTTTCCTTCAGGAAAATGACCGGATGGTAATATTTAAATTCTCCCTTTGTCCCGATTTGTTTATGCTGTCAACACTCCCTCTTCATCTCTGTCAATCCTCTCTCATCACTGTATCTGACAGTTTTTCCTCCAGCTGCCTATAGCCAGAGCACCTGAGAGGTTCCAACCCTTTTCCATATTGATTGACAGAGCCCTTGAACTGAAAAGTTTATCCAGTGATCATGAGACTACCGTGGTTAATTCCTCACGTCCTACTTTAAATATGTCTCTCCCTTTGTCCTCCAAAAGCCTTTCATTCTAATTTGTACTGTTATAGATAGTACCATGCTTACTTATAAACTTCAGAATACCAAGTTTCCATTTCCTGCCATCAGGAACCCAGAAAAGGTCCTTAATATTGCCCTTGAGATAACCATTTAACCATGGAAACTGTTGCTGCTACAGATGGCTTTAGAACAGTGCTTTACCTAGATTCCTATTCAAATGTTAACAACTGTGGAATCTCTGTATTGAATTGGTTATGCTCATTCTCAGACAGATCTGGGTTCCAGACCTGGCTCTACTACTTACTGTCTTTGAGTCTTTGGACTTACAAGGTACTTGAAATTAAGGTACTTAATTTCTTTGAGCTTCAGTTTTCCTCATCTGTAAAATGAGGACAATAATACCCACCTGACAGAACATTGCCTGTGTTATTTCACTGTTTAACTGTTTTAGTGTTGAAGCAAAGATTAAATAAAATAATATATACATAGTACCTGATGTGATGTTGTATTACAGTAAGCATCCAATATATGGTAAGCTATCAGGATAAACATCACTTTCAGTTCAGAATAAAAGCATATCTACCACATTTTACTTTCTGAGACAAACCACAAATGACTAAAAGAGTGAAAAACAAAACTCCATCTTCAATGAAACTTTTTGGGGGAGGAGGAGTTTTAACAAAACATTTTTTCCAAGCATATTTTTCCTTGGGATTTAAACTCATGTGTATTTCAAGGAAAAAAAATCCATTTCTTTCTGATTCATTTATACTTAACTCATCAGGATGTTACTAGAGAAGTGTTATTGGGTGTCCAGGTCACTTCCTTCCACCCTCCTTAAACTTCTTTTACTTCTCTTCTTCCTTTTTTTTATCTTGAATTTGTTGATTAATGTGGTAAGATTTAAGGTCATTATGTTATTGTGTTGCTATCCACAAATATGATATAACTCTCCATTTATCCAGCTTTTTCATGTCAATAAATTTTACAATTTTCTTAAAGTATTACCAAATCAGGTCCAGCTGCTCATCACTCAAAAATCAATACTCAAGAGAGGCAAATGTTGGTAGAAAGGAAAGTTGCTTTTAATCAGAATGCCGGCAGTCTGGGGAGATGGTGGACTCAGTGTTCCCCAAAAACCGCCTCCCAAGATTCTGCTCAGCCTTGAAAGTTTTAAAGGGAAAAGGGGAAGTTATCTCAGTTAATCATTGAGATAGGGGGTCAGAGTCGTTGCCATCCCCCTCTGCAAGCAGGTTTGTGTGCAGGCTTGTCAAATTCTTGTGATCTTTCTTTTGATATTGTCTTTTTCACACAGTTTGTTCGTGAGATTACTGAAAAGGATGCTAAGGAAGAGATCTGGTCATCTGTTAATTACTTATTCTTCATTTCTACTTCTTTGATCTACAGAAAAAACCAACAGGTTAAACAAGGTATTGTGTGATCAAAAGATTTGAAAGTTGTGCTAGGGCTAGAGATGAGTACAGCATAGGGGTGCCTGGTTTAAGTTTTGTGACAAGACAAAAGGGGCCTCCTGCGAAGAGCTCTTTCCTGCCAAAGGCTGCTTACAAAAAGACTTGTACATTATTTTCCTTTTTTCTTTTCATTCCCTTATTTCTACCACCCCAAACCCCCTGCCTCTTTCAGATTCTGCACCTAAGAGAGGTCACATGGTGTTTGTCTTTCCCTGTCTGACTTATATCACTTAGTATAATGCCCTTGAGGTCTACACATGTTGTCACAAATGGCAAGATTTCGCCTTTTTTGTGGCTGAATAATATTCCACTGTACATATGTACCACAAGTTCTTTGTCTTTTTATCCATCGATGGACACTTAGGTTGTTTTCATATCTTGGCTATTGTAAATAATACTGCAGTGAACATACGGGTGCATATATTTTTGAGGTAGTGTTTCTATTTCCTTCAAATAAATGCCCAGAAGTGTAATTGCTGAATCATATGGTAGTTCTACCCTTTTCTCCACATCCTCACCAACATGTTTTTTCTTGTCTTTTTGATAATACCTATCCTGATAGGTGTGAGGTGATATCTCATTGTTGTTTTTATTTATGTTTCCCTGATGATCAGTGATGTTCAGCACTTTTTCAGATACCTATTGGCCATTTGTGTGTCTTCTTTGGAAAAATGTCTATTCTGATCTTCTGCCCATTTTTAAATTGGATTGTTTATTTTTTGCTGTTAAGTTGTATGAATTCTTTATACATTTTGGATATTAGCTCCTTATCAGATATATGATTTGAAAATATTGTCTCCCACTCTGTAGATTACTTTCCCGTTTTGTTGATGGTTTCCTTTGCTGCACAGAAACCTTTCATTATGATGAAGTCCCACTTCAAAACCATACTGTTTTAATTACTGTAGCTCCACAATATAATCTGATATCAGGGAGTGTAATACCTCTAGTTTTGTTCTTCTTTCTCAAGGTTGCTTTGGCTATTCAGGGTTTTTGGTGGTTCCATACAAATTTGGGGATTATCTGTTCAATTTCTATGAAAATGCCATTGGAATTTTGATGGGGATTGCATTGAATCTATAGATTGCTTTGGGTGGTATGAACATTTTAAAAATACTGGCAGAACATTCTTTGACATAAATCACAGCAGGATCTTTTTTGATCCACCTCCTAGAGTAATGAAAATAAAAACAAAAATAAACAAATGGGATCTAATTAAACTTAAAAGCTTTTCCACAGCAAAGGAAACCATAAGCAAAACAAAAAGACAACCCTCAGAATGGGAGAAAATATTTGCAAATGAATCAACAGACAAAGGATTGATCTCCAAAATATACAAACAGATCATACAGCTCAATATCAAAAAAACAACAACCCAATCAAAAAATGGGCAGAAAACCTAAATAGACATTTCTCCAAAGAAGGCATAGAGATTGCCAGAGGCACATGAAAAGCTGCTCAACATCACTAAAAATTAGAGAAATGCAAATCAAAGCTACAATGAGGTATCACCTTACACCAGTTAGAATGGGCATCATCAGAAACTCTACAAACAACAAATGCTGGAGAGGGTGTGGGAAAAAGTGATCTTTCCTACTTTGTTTAGTGGGAATGTAAATTTGTATAGCCACTATGGACAACAGTATGGAGGTTCCTTAAAAACTAAAAATAGAACTACCATATGACCCAGCAATCCCACTCCTAAGCATATACCCAGAGAAAACCATAATTTGAAAAGATACATGCACCCCAATATTCATTGCATCACTATTTACAATAGCCAGGACATGGAAGTAACCTAGATATCCATCAACAGATGAATGGATAAAGAAGATGTGATATATATATATATATATATATATATATATATATATATATAGTGTGTGTGTGTGTGTGTATACACACACACACAATGGAATATTACTCAGCCATGAAAAAGGACAAAATAATGCCATTAGCAGCAACATGGATGGATCTAGAGATTGTCATATTGAATGAAGTATGTCAGACACAGAAAGACAAGTATCGTATATATATATATATATATATATATATATATATATATATATATATAAAACTGATTCACTTTGCTGTACAGGTGAAACTAACACAGCATTGTAAATCAACTATACTCCAATACAAATTTAAAATAAAATAAAAATACTGATTCTGCCAGTACATGAATATGGTATATATTTCCATATGTTTGTTTCATTTTCAATTTCCTTCATTAGTACTTGAACTTTTAAATATACAGGTCTTTCACCTAATTGGTTAAATTTATTCCTGAGTATTTTATTTTTGATGCAGTTGTAAATGGGATTGTTTTCTTTCTTTTCTTTTTTTTTTGCGGTATGCGGGCCTCTCACTGTTGTGGGCTCTCCCGTTGTGGAGCACAGGCTCTGGACGCGCAGGCTCAGGGGCCATGGCTCACGGGCCCAGCCTGTCTGCGGCATGTGGGATCTTCCCAGACCAGGGCACGAACCCGTGTCCCCTGCATCGGCAGGCGGACTCTCAACCACTGTGCCACCAGGGAAGCCCCAGGACTGTTTTCTTTATTTCTCTTTCTGATAGTTTAGTTTATTAGGGTATAGAAATGCAGCAGATTTTTGTATATTGATTTTGTATCCTGAAACTTTACTGAATTCATTTATTATTTCTAACAGTTTTTTTTATTAAGTCTTTAGGATTTTCTATACATAATATCGTGTCATCTGCAAATAGTAAAAGATTTACTTCTTTCTTTCCAGTTTGGACGCATTTTATTTCTTTTTATTGCCTGTTTGTTCTGGCTAGGACTTCCAATACCATGTTGAATAAAAGTGGAGAGAGTGGACGTACTTATCTAGCTCCTGATCATAGAGGAAGGCTTTCAGCTTTTCAGTGTTGAGTATGATGTTAGCTGTGGGCTTGTCATATATGACCTTGATTATGTTGAGGTACTGTTTCCATGCCAACTTTGTTGACAGTTTTTATCATAAATAAATGTTGAATTATTTCAAAAGCTTTTTCTTCATTTATTGAGATTATTAACCTTCATTTTGTTAATGTGGTATATCACATGACTGAATTGTGGATGTAGAACTTGGAACAGCTGTATCCCACAAATTTTGGTACATTTCAATTTTTGTTCATTTCAGAGTTTTTTATTTCTCTTTTGACTTCCCTCTGAGCCATTGATTGCTCAGTAGTAAGTTGTGGGTTTTGTTGTTTTGTTGTTGTTGTTTTTAACATCTTTATTGGAGTATAACTGTTTACAATGGTGTGTTAGTTTCTGCTTTATAACAAAATGAATCGGCTATACATATACATATATCCCCATATCTCCTCCTTCTTGCATCTCCCTCCCATCCTCCCTATCCCACCCCTCTAGGTGACCACAAGCACAGAGCTGATCTCCCTGTGCTATGCAGCTGCTTCCCACTAGCTATCTATTTTACATTTGGTAGTGTATATATGTACTTGCCACTCTCTCACTTTGTCTCAGCTTACCCTTCCCCCTCCCCTTGTCCTCAAATCCATTCCCTACATCTGTGTCTTTATTCCTGTCCTGCCCTTAGGTTCTTCAGAATCTTTTTTTCTCTTTTTTTAGTTTCCATATATATGTGTTAGCATACAATATTTGTTTTTCTCTTTCTGACTTACTTTACTCTGTATGACAGACTCTAGGTCCATCCACCTCATTACAGATAACTCAATTTTGTTTCTTTTTATGGCTCAGTAATATTCCATTATATATATGTGCCACATCTTCTTTATACATTCATCTGTCGATGGACACTTAGGTTGCTTCCATGGCCTGGCTATTGTAAATAGAGCTGCAGTGAACATTGTGGTACATGACTCTTTTTGAATTATGGTTTTCTCAGGGTATATGCACAGTAGTAGGAGTGCTGGCTCGTATGGTAGTTCTATTTTTAGTTTTCTAAGGAACCACCGTACTGTTCTCCATAATGGTATCAATTTACATTCCCACTAACAGTGCAAGAGGGTTCTCTTTTCTCCACACCCTCTCCAGCATTTATTGTTTGTAGATGTTTTGATGATGGCCATTCTAAATGGTGTGAGTTGATACCTCCTTGTAGTTTTGATTTGCATTTCTCTAATGATTAGTGATGTTGAGCATCCCTTCATGTGTTTGTTGGCAATCTGTATATCTTCTTTGGAGAAATGTCTATTTAGGTCTTCTGCCCATTTTTAGATTGGTTTTTTTTTGTTTTAAAAATATGGAATGCTTCACGAATTTGCATGTCATCCTTGCACAGGGGTCATGCTAATCTTCTCTGTACCATTCCAATTTTAGTATATGTGCTGCCGAAGCAAGCACAGTAGTATGTTGTTTAATCTCCAACATATGTAAATTTTTGTTATCTTCATGTAATTAATTTCTAGTTTAATATTGTGTTCAGAAAGACACTTGATATGATTTTAATTATCATAAATTTATTAAAACTTGTTTTGTAGCCTAACATATGATCTATCCTGGAAAATATTCCATGAGCCCTAGAGAAGAATGTGCATTTTGTTATTTTTGAGTGTAACGTTCTGTATATATCTGTTAAGTCCATCTGGCTAACACATCCTTTAAGGCAGATGTTTCCTTATTAATTTTCTTTCTGGTTGATCTATTCATTTATGTAAGTGGGGCATTAAAATCCCCTACAACTATTACTGTCTATTTCTCCCTTTAGGTCTGTTAAAATTTGCTTTATATATTTAGATGCTCCTATGTTGGATGCACAAATATTTATAAATGTATTCTCTTGTTGGATTGACTCCTTTATCATTATGTAATGCCCTTCTTTGTCTCTTACTACCATCTTTGTTTTAAAGCCTATTTTTTCTGATATAAATATAGCTACTCCAGCTTTCTTTTGGTTCCGTTTGCACAGACTGTCTTATTTCATCCTTTCACTTTGAGTCTGTGTGTGTTCTTACTCTCTTGTAGACAGTATATATATATGGGTCTTGTTTTCTTATCAGTCAGTCACTCTGTGTATTTTGGTTGGAGGATTCAGTCCATTTACATTTAAAGTAACTATTGATAGGTATGTACATATTGCCACTTTGTTAATTCTTTTCTACTTGTGTTTGTAGTTCTTCTGTGTTCCTTTTTTTCTTCTCTTGCACTCTTCTTTTTTTAATAGCTTTCCAAATTTTATATTATTTTTATTCATTAAGTGAATAATTATTTTAGCTACAAAATATTTAAATATACAAGCAAGTGAAATTATATGTTCAACAAAATTAAATTACAATCAGTGATGTGTTTCCAAACATGTTTGTTCTTTTGAATTTATCACACCAAATTTACAAGTGTTAGTTTTTCATCCTAAACAATCTTCATAATGTTTTAGAAATTTAAATGTTATCTTTCAGATAAATTTTAAAATCACCCTGGTGTCTCTGTAAGAGTGTACCAGTTTAAATTATAATTATTTTTAATTGAAGCATAGTTGACTTACAATATTATATTGGTTTCTGGTATACAACATACTTATTCAATATTGTTATAGATTATACTCCATTTACAGTTATTACAAAATAATGGCTACATTTCCTATGCTGTAGAATATAATTATTTATTTTATACATAGTAGTTTGTATCTCTTAATTCCCTACCCCTATCTTGCCCCTCCCCCTTCCCTCTCCTCACTGGTAGTCACTACTTTGTTCTCTATAGCTGTGAGTCTTTTTCTGTTTTGTTATATTCACTTGTTTTGTTTTTAGATTCCACATATAAGTGATGACATACAGTATTTATCTTTCTCTGTTTGACTTATTTCACTAAGCATAGTACCCTCTAGGTTCATCCATGTTGCTGCAAAGGCAGAATTTCATCCTTTTTTTTGGTTGAGTAATATTCCATTTTATATATATATATATATATATATTTTCAATATATATACCACATCTTTATTTATTCATAGGTTGCTTCCATATCTTGCCTATTGTAAATAATGCTGCTATGAACATTGGGGTACATGTATCTTTTTGAATTAGTGTTTTTGGTTTTTTTAGATGTATACCCAGGAGTGGAATTACTGGATCACATGGTAGTTCAATTTTTAATTTTCTGAGGAACCTCCATACTGTTTTCTACAGTGGCTGCACCAATTTACATTTCTACCAACTGTGTACAAGTGTTCCCTTTTCTCCATATCCTCGCCAACATTTGTTATTTGTCTTCTTTTTGATGATAGCCATTCTGACATGTGTGAGGTGATATCTCATTGTAGTTTTGATTTTAATTTTCCTGATGATTAGTGGTGTGTCTGTTGATCATCTGCATTTACTCTTTGGAAAAATGTGTATTGAATTCTTCTGTGCATTTTTAATTCTGTTTTTTGTTGGTTTGTTTGTTTTTGATGTTGAGTTGTATGAGCTTATTGCAAATATTTTCTCCCATTCAGTAGGTTATCTTTTCATTTTGTTGATGGTTTCCTTTGCTTTGCAAAAACTTTTAAATTTAATTAGGTCCCATTGTTTATTTTTGCTATTGGTTCTTTTCCCTTAGGAGACTGATCCATAAAAATATTGCTGCAATTGATGTCAAAGAGTGTTTTGCCTCTGTTCTCTCCTAAGAGCTTTTTCACGTACTACATTTAAGTCTTTAATCTATCTTGAGTCTATTTTTGTATATGGTGTGAGAAAATGTACTAATTTCATCCTTTTACATGTAGCTCTCCAGTTTCCCAGCACCACTTATTGAATCTTGTTCTCTTCCTTTGTAGTTTGATGAATTTTTTTTTTACTGTTATGCTTATATAGCTCGCTCTCTCTCTCTCTCTCTCTCTCTCTCTCTCTCGGTATTTACTAAAGGATTGTTTTGTGGTTACCAGGAGGCTTTTGTATAATAACATAACATTCTATTTTAAATTGATAACAACATAAGTTTGATCCCTATATCTCAAAATTTTTACTTTCCACCTCACAGTTTATATCTTTATGTCTTGTATATCCCTTAACTAATGATTGTAATAGTTGTTTTTACTGCTTTTGTCTTTTAATCTTTATACTAGCTTTATGTGATTAAACCACTAAATTTACTATATATTTACCTTTCCAGTGAAATATTTTCTCTCATATGTTTTCTTGTTAGAAATTAAACTTTTTTTTCATTTTAAATAAGTCCTCCTAACACTTCTTGTTAGGCCAGTTTAGTGGTGAAAACTCCTTTAGCATTTGCTTGTATGGAAAACTCCTTCTCTCTCCTTAAATTCTACCAGATAACTTTTCTGGGTAGAGTATTATTTGTTGGATTTTTTATTTTTTGTTTCAATACTTTGAATATATCGTTCCACTCCTTTCTGGCCTGCAAAGTTTCTGCTGAAAAATCTACTGTTAGTCTTATGAGTGTTCCTTTATATATAACAAAATATTTCACTCTTGCTGCTCTTTAATATTCTCTCTCTGCCTTTAACTTTGACATTTTAATTATAATGTGTCTTGGTGTAGGTTTCTTTGGATTCATCTTATTTAAACTCGGAACTTCGTGGATCTGGATGTTTATTTCTTTATCCAGGTTAGGGAAGTTTTCATCCATTATTTCTTCAAGATTTCTGCTATTTTCTCTCTCTCCTCTCCTTCTGGGACACCTATAAGTTGAATGTATGTCCATTGGGTTTTGCCTCATAAGCTCCTTAAGCTATCTTTACTTTAAAAGAAAAATTACTCAATTTATTTTTTGCTGCTCTGATTAGGTGAGTTCTACGGCCTTGTCTTAAAGTTGACTCATCCTCTTTTATGCTTCATCTAGTCTGCTATTGAATGTGTCTAGTGTATTTTTCAGTTCAATTATTGTATTCTTCAGCAGTGATTTCTATTTGGTACTTTCTCATATTTTCCCTCTTTTTATTGAAGTTTTGCTGTGTCCATCCATTCTTCTCCCCAGGTCAGTGAGCATCATTATGACCATTACTTTGAACATTTTATCAGGTAAATTACTTATCTCTATTTCATTAAGGTTTTTTTCTTTCTAGGTTTTATCTTGTTCTTTTAGTTGGAATATATTCCTCTGTTTCTTTATTTTGCTTGACTCTGTTATGGTTTGTATACAGTAGATGAAATGAAGGCTTCTTCCAATATTGAAGAGTGGCCTCATGTAGGAGATAAAACTTATTATTCAACCCTGCTCCAGCTCTTTGTCATCTCTCAAATCTTTGTGCTTCTTCAAACAGACTATTATATTTTTAAATGCTCCCAGTATTTGAGGATATGCCAAAAACTCTCAGAGTTCCTAAGAGGAGTATCTCAATACCTAGTTTCAAGCTGTTTGGAAATTCTGTTCTTTTTTCTTAAAATTGTTTTGCCTCTTCAAGGTTTACT
The DNA here is from genome assembly GCF_963924675.1 of Phocoena phocoena. Classification (NCBI taxonomy): domain Eukaryota; kingdom Metazoa; phylum Chordata; class Mammalia; order Artiodactyla; family Phocoenidae; genus Phocoena; species Phocoena phocoena. Next base: position 114,549,423 of record NC_089219.1, on the reverse strand, counting down.
GTCTTTCCATACAAATTTTAAAATTGTTTGTTGTGGTCTGGGAAAAAAATGCCATTGGTATTTTGATAGGAATTGCATTAAATCTGTAGATTGCCTTGGGCTAGTATGGTCATTTTAACAATATTAATTCTTCCAATCCAAGAACATGGTATAGCTTTCCATCCATTTGTGTCATCTTCAATTTGTTTCATCAGTGTTTTATAATTTTCTGTATACAGGCTTTTTACCTCTTTAGGTAGGTTTATTCCTAGGTATTTTATTCTTTTTGATTTGATGGTAAATGGGATTGTTTCCTTAATTTTTCTTCTGATAGTCTGTTGTTAGTATATAGAAATGCAACAGACTTCTGTATATTAATTTTGTATCCTGCAACTTTACTGAATTCATTAATGAGCTCTAGTAGTTTTCTGGTGGCATCTTTAGGATTTTCTATCTGTAGTATCATTTCATCTGCAAAAAACTATATGCCAATAAAATAGACAACCTAGAAGAAATGAACAAATTCTTAGAAAGATAAAATCTCCCAAGACTGAACCAGGAAGAAATAGAAAGTATGAACAGACCAATTACCAGTAATAAAGTTGAATCAGTAATTTAAAATTTCCCAAAAAACAAAAGTCCAGGACCAGATGGCTTCACAGGTGAATTCTACCAAACATTTAGAGAAGAATTAACACCTATCCTTCTCAAACTATTCCAAAAAATTGCAGAGGAAAGAACACTTCTGAAGTCATTTTATGAGACCAACATCACACTACCAAAACCAGACAATGGTATCACAAAAGAAAAATTGCAAGCCAGATGAAATAAAATTTGTATTTTAAGGCAAGAAAAGAAAAAATGACCAGTGAGATTAAAAGAATATCCAATTCACCAATTAGAATATGAAAAGATGCTCAATTGCATAATTCACCAGGGACATGAAAATTAAAACTGCATTAAGATAATCCTAGCACAGTGGCTAAAGTTTACAAGATTATAATACCAATATCAGTAAATATTTTACAGCAACAAGAACTCTCACACACTGGTTGATAAGGTAGGAATTAGCACAACCACTCTCCAAAATAATTTAGCAGTACCTTCTAAACAGAGCCTTCTAAAATAATTTTAAGAGCCAAGAATTCTACTCCCAGGTATATATTCAACAGATATGCGTGCCCACATGCACCAAGAGACCTATACAAGAATATATGTAGCAGAGCTATTTGTATTAGCTTCAAAAGCAAGTAAAAGCTCTTTGTTCCCTGGAGGTCCTCCTGCTGTACTGAGATGGAATAATCTCTATTTACCCTTATATGCTTTTCTTGTCTCAGAATGAAGTAGGTAGGATATAACATAATATATGTAAGGTGATATGCATTTGCAGATATGAGATTAAATGTCCCCTTAAGAAGACCAAGGTATAGACTCAGAAAGAAAGGGTGGGGAAAACTATTTGAAAATAAGGAACTGGCATTTCTCATGGCAGCTAATGTCTTAGTGATCTTTGCTGTCAGTATACCAGGATGGAAACTTGAGTTTTAAAAAGTTATAAAATCAATTCACAAACATAGTAATTTTTAAAAAGTTAAACAGTATAGAAAGACATAAAATAAAATGTCTCCTTCCCATCCACAGTTCTTCAAATATAACCACTATTTTAGGTATACTTTCCAGGAAATAAAAAAGGATACTTTGTCAGTTTATATACACATGTACTCTATTTTTTACATCTACTCCAATGTGTTAATACTACAAATACCAATCTACTCCTCACTTTTTTCTCTTCACATTAATCAAGTTTGTCTTGCCTTCTTATATGTGCAACTTTATCTCATTCTTAATGTCTGCATTTTATGTCATTGTTTAGATGTATCAGAATATTCTTAAGCTGTCCTATTATGTTGCTTCAAGTGTTTTGGCTATTATAAATAATGTCACAAAAACATTATTTTAGAGCTATTTTCCATACTTTCCTTAAGGTATTTTCCAAGCAATAGAAATGTGGGGTCAAGGATATGAGCTTTTTAAAAACCCTAACATTTATTTTTTCACTTTGATCACTGGGCAGGAAACTTTGATTAGTAGTTGAGGATGGGTACTTCCACTTCCTTTTTTCTAATTTACTAATGCATCCTGCTCTTTGAAAAAGCTGTTTCTCAGATGTCTTCCTTGGGGCTACTGTGACAGTGTACAACTGTAAGATCAAGGCCAAACCTGGTATTCCTGAGAAAACCTCTCTTTTGGTCTCAGCCCTGGGCAGGCCAAGTCTTCATGCTGCTGTGGGTATCACTGCTGGTCCTGGGTAAGTAGAACAGCTCAACGTGGGCCCTGGGTGGGGTTGGGACAGCACCTCTCTACCATGGACCTGGCCTTTTCTTGGGGCTCAGCCCCTGCTCAGAGATTCTTTTCTGCCTGGGGAGATTATATTCTCTGGCTTCACTGTATAGCTCAGAGATTTCTCCCTTGAGGCTGAAAGCGTGGTCAGAGCTTCAACTTTACAAAGAAGGAAACCACAGTGACCACAACACTTAAGGGTTTATTCATTTTTTTCTACAACAAATGTTACTTGATAAAGTCCAGAAAATGTATTATGTTTGCTTGTTCATATTGTCTCATTCAGAGAAGACCCTAGTTTTCTCTCTGCAGAGGAAGAGTGTTTATCCCTTGTATGACAATGCCAGAACATGGTGCTGGACATGGGAGGGAAAGTTTTCTAATACAAAAGATGTCTCCTTCTTTTGCACACAAATGCAAACCACAGCTGTGATTGTCAGATAAAGAACACAGGGAGGGGGAGACAAAGACCGAGACTCATAAGGAGAAGTGGGCAAGGCAAGGGAAAAACCTAAAATTCATGACATTCTTTCTTTTTCCCTCCAGGTTTATTGAAGTATAGTTGACAAATAAAAATTGTATATATTTAAGATGTACGAGATGTTTTGATATACATATATTATGCAGTAATAACCACAATCAGCTAGTTAACATTTCTCTCACTTCACATAATTACCGTGTGTGTGTGTGTGTGTGTGTGGTAAGAACACTCAGGATGAACTCTCAGCAAATTTCAACAAAACATTATTAGTCACCATACTCTACATTAGATATCCAGTACTGCTTCGTCTTACAACTGAAAGTTCATTTCCTCTGACCAACATCTCCCCAGTTCCCCTACATCTTACTCACTGCCTGGCAAACACCATTTTATTCTCTGCTTTTGTGAGCTCAACTTTTTCAGATTCTACATGTAAGTCAGATCATGCAGTATTAGTCTTTTTCTGGCTTATTTCATTTAGCATAATGTCCTGTAGGTTTATCTATGTTTTCACAATGACAGGATTTTCTTTTTCTTAAAGCTGAATAACATTCCATTGCACATATATATATATGTATATATGCAATGGAATATTATTATACACCACATTTTCTTCATCCATTATTCAGTTGACAGACACTTAGATTGTTTCAATATTTTAGCTACTGTGAATAATGCTGCAATGAATATGGGAATGCAGGAATCTCATCAAGATACTTATTTTATTTCCTTCAGATACATACCCAGAAGTGGGATTGCTAGATCATATGATAGTTTTACTTTTATTTTTTTTAGAAACTTCCATACTGTTTCTGCATAATGACTGTGTGAATTTATATTCTTACCAACAGTGTACAAGGTTTCTTCATCAACACTTGTTATCTTTTGTCTATTTGGTAATAGCCATTCTAACTGGTGTGAGGTGTTATCTCCTGGTTTTGATTTGCACTTCTCTGATGATTATTAATGTTGAGCATCTTTTTATATACTTTTGGACACTTTTATGTCTTCTATTAATATCTATTCATGTCCTTAACTGTTTTTTAATCAGGTTGTTTGTATTTTGCTGTTGATTTGTTAGAGTTCCTTAGACATTTTATATATTAACTCCTTATTGGATATATGGTTTGCATATATTTTCTCCCATTTCATAGGTTACTCTTTATATTATTGTTTCCTTTGTTGTGCAAAAGCTTTTACTTTTGATGCAATCCCATTTGTTTTAGTTATTACTTTTGTTGCCTATGCTTTTGGGGTTATATCCAAAACTCATGTCCCAGATCAATGCCAAGAAGCTTTCTCCCTATGTTCTCTTTTAGTAGTTTTACAGTTTCAGGTCATATATTTAAGTCATTAATCTACTTTGAATTGATTTTTGTACATGGTGATATATAAGGATCCAATTTTTTTTTCACGTGGATATTCAGTGTTTGCAGAATGATTTACAGGAAGAACTATTCTTTCCCCCTTGTGTGTTTTTGGCACCCCTTTTGAAGATCAGTTGACTGTAAAAGTGTGGACTTATTTCTGGGCTCTCTGTTCTTGATCCATTGATCTATATGTCTATTTTTATGCTAGCTTTGATTACCATAGCTTTGTAATAAAATTTGAAGTCAGGGAGTATAATGCCTCCAGTTTTGTTCTTCTGGTTCAAGATAGTTTTAGCTTTTGGGGGTCTTTGTGTACCTATTTCAGTTTTTTTCTTTGTGATTACTATGGGACCTTATAAAATATAACAGACAATTTAAGTTAAGAAATGTATTTCAATCACATATTAAAACTCTACACTTTTAGTTCTACCCCTATTTTGTTATGGATATCACAATTTACATATTTTATATTGTATATATATTAACAAATTGTTTTAGCTATAGTTATTTTTAATACTTTTGTCTTTTTAAACTCTTTTCACTAGAATTAAAAGTGATTTATATACCACTATATAGGATGCTATGGTCTGAATGTTTGTTTCCCCTCAAACTTTATATGTTAAAAATTTGACACCGAAGGTGATAGTATTAGGAGATGGTGGGACGTTTGGGAGATGATTATGTCATGAGGGCAGAACCACCATGAAAGAGATTAGTGCCCTTGTAAAAGAGGCCAAAGAGAGCCCTCTTATGCTTTCTTCCATAAGAGATTATAGTGAAAATATAGCTGTCTATGATGAAATGCACTGTACTGGAGATGAGTCTGCCAGTGCTTTGATATCGGACTTTCCAGGCTCCAGAGCTTTGAGAAATAAATTACTGCTGTTTATAAGCTACCCAGTATGGCATTTTTTTCATAGCAGACTGAATAGAATAAGATCCAGTATTCAGAGTAGTTTGAATATAACTATACTGATCTTCCTCAATTCATGATGAGGTTATGTCTTGATAGACTCATTATAAGTAGAAAATACCATAAATCTAAAATGCATTTAATACACTCAGCCTACTGAATATCATAGCCTAACCTAAACTGCTTTAAGCATGCTCAGAACAATTACATTAGCCTACAGTTGGGCAAAATCATCTAACACAAATCCTATTTTATAGTAAAGTATTGAATAGTTCATGTAATTTATTGAACACTGTACTGAAAGTGAAAAACAGAATGACTGTATAGATACAGAATTGTTGTAAGTTTACCCTTTTGACTGTGTGGCTGACTGGGAGCTCTGGCACACTGCTGCTGCCCAGCATCACAAGAGAGTATCATACCACAAATTGCTGGCCCAAGAAAATATCAAAGTTCAAAGTATGGTTTCTACCAAATGTGTATTGCTTTTGCACCATCACAAAGCTGAAAAATCATAAGTCGAACCATATATATACTCACCTTTAACAGTGAATTTTATAATTTCATGTGTTTTCATGTTGCTAGTTAGTGTCCTTTAATTTCAACTTAACGAACTTCCTTTAGCTTTTCTTTACAACAGGTTTTATGGTAGTTAACTTTCCCAGCTTTTGTTTATCTTGGGAAGTCTTTATCTCGCCTTCATTTTCAAAGGACAGATTTGCCATGTATCGTACTTTGGGTTGGCAGGGTTTTTTTCTTTCAATATTTTAATTATCCCACTCTCTCATGATCTGAAATTTTTCTACTGATAAATCCACTGTATGTTTATTAGGGTTCCCTTGTGTGTGATGAGTTGCTTTTCTGCTGATTTCAAAACTTTCTCTTTGTCTTTGACTTTTGAGAGTTTGATTATAATATGTCTTGGACCTTTTGATGTCTAGCTTATTTGGGAACCTTTGGGAATCATGGATCTAGATGTTCAATTCCCTCCCCAGATTTGGGAAGTTTTAAATTATTTCTTTAAACAATCTTTCGCTCTTATTCTCTGCCCCTTCTGGGACTTCAATAATGCATATATTGATTGGTTTAATGTTATCCCATAAACCACCTAGGTCGTCTTCACTCTTTTTTGGTCTTCTTTCTTTTTGTTCCTCTAACTGGGTAATATGAAATGGCTTGTCTTTGAATTTACTGATTCTTTCTCCTGCATGATCACTTCTGCTATTGAAGGTGTCTATTGAATTTTTCATCTTAGTCATTGTATTCTTTAGCTCCAAGATTTCTGTTTTGGTTCTTTTTTATGTTTTCTATTTCTTTGTTAAACTTCTCATTTTGTTTATCTATTGTTTGTGGATTAATTTACTTGTCTGCTTTTTCTTATAGTTCATCGAGCTTCTTTAAGACTATTATTTTGAAATGTTAGTCAAGCAGTTCATGGATCATTAGAGGAGTTACTGGAGCTTTATTAGTTTCCTTTGATGTTGTCATATTTGCCTGACAAATATGATCTGTGTAGCTCTGCATTGGTGTCTGTGAATTTAGAAAAGCAGACACTCTTTCTGGTATTTACTTGTTTGAACTGTTAAATACTCTTGCTTCTTCCATGAACTTATAGGACTGCCTCCAGGATCATGGTTGAGCTTGGCTGGAGCTGGATCTCATGGTTATTGCTGGGTCTGCATTTGGGTCTGAAGTTGGCAAGCCTGTTACCAAGGGCATGGATGGGTGTGATTTCTGCTAGGTCCCTGAGCATTCTCTCATTGGGTTGTTTGGCTGGTCCCTGGGAAGTCAGGACTTCCCTGAACTTCAGTAGAGTGGTACCAAGGGCATGGATGAGCATGGATTCCTCGGCAGAAAAGGCTGTGGCAGGACCATGGACAAGTGGAGCTAGAGTTGAGTTTACAGGAGAATAAGGCAGCTTTCAGTCTGTAGCTGGGATCATAGTCAGTGAGTCTTCTACCAGTGCATGTGTTTGTCTTCTGAAAGTGGCCCTCCTTGGTCTCAGGCTCCAATGGGGTTTCACAATCTCTAGATCTCAAAGCTCTAAGTTTTTGTTTGTAGATGGCTGCCAAAACTTTGTTCTGTAGAGGGTGGAGACAAAGACTAGAGACCTCCTCTTCTACCATCTTGTTCATGTCACTCCCAACATGTGACATTCTCTTTGTGCCTGTGGGTGTGTATAAGTCTATCAATTCACACATATCACCTGGTTCGTTTTTTACCAAAGTTGAAAATATTAGAATAAAACATATTTATTCATTTGTTCAACAAATTATTTAGTAACATTAATACACAGCACTATGCTAGGTGCTGAGAATGATGGGAAGACACAGGAGGCAGCATTTCTGTGCTTAGGAAGCTCATAATATAGAAGGACCTTCAACAAGGCCAATGTACAAGAAATATCTATGTAACAAGATCTCAGTTAAACAATTGTCCAAGCAAAGTTACCAATGATCGTATAAGTGGTTAACAAACTATATGCCAAGTAGCTGGTAATGACTTCATGAAACAGATAGACAGTAGGAGATGAAGGGGACAGGGATGAGGTGCAGCACAATGTGAGAAAAAAAGACCCCATAGTTGGAAGCTGCATGGAATACTCCAGAAATAGGAAGCACATCCTAGTGTGGCACCAAAACAAAGGAGCAGGATAGGGTAAAGGCCAGGAACATGTGCTTTGGGGTCAAACAGGATGGGTTCAAATAAATGGGTTAAAAACTCAATTCTGCCCTTAACAGCTACTTAAACAGTTTCTGGTCTGTAAAATGGGGATAATCATAGAACTTTCCTCATAGGGATAGTTAGGAAGATTACATGAAATAATGTATGTGAATATCTACCACAGAGAATACACTCAGAAAAATATTAGCTACTTATAAAACAATACAAATCCATGGTGCCAAGATATTTAGAAAATGGCAAATAATCCATTGCTCTGATTATAACACTTAGGTTTGGATTATTTCTCATCATCCCCATGTGGACAGGGATAATATCCCTTTTGCTCACTGCTGGATTTCCATTGTCTTGTCCAGTTCCTAGATACAGTTGGCATTCCACAAATTTCTGTTGAATGAATGAATCACATCTGTCCCTCATCTGGAATGTGTAATCAGTTTACAAACTAGTCAATTTTGCCTCCTCTGCCTCTCCAATACCCCTTTCTCAAACCTGTATTCTCCCAAGTAGAGATACTTACTAACTTAGTACTTTAATTAATTCATTACTCAATAAATGTTTATGAAATGTCTCTTATAAGCCAGGCACTGTTATAAATTCTGCATGATATTTGGTGAACATGAGAAGTCCCTGCTTTCTCATAGCTTCTATTCTAGAGAAGGGAAAGTAAACAAACCAAGTAAACAAGCAAATAAGATAATTTCAGATAAACATTCTGAAGAAAATTAAATATCATCATCTGTTGCTCTGCCTTCCCTCCAGTCCTTCTGCTTTATATCTGCCAGAGTGCTCCAATAAGTTACAACTTTTAATCTTGTCACTTTCCTACTTGAAACGTTGCCATGGCTCCCTGTTACTTTTATGATGAAACCATAGCTACATACTATCCATAACTTAGGCCCTGCCTATCTGTCTAATTTGATTTCCCCTAAACTCTCTACCTTCCAGAACCACTGCTGCATTCAACTTCTAAACACCAGTGTTATTTCTTCACATCTGTGCCTTTTCTGTCTTAATTACACCCCCCATCAGCTCTTGCCACACACAAACACCTTTGCCTGGCTGACTCTTATGTTCTCATTCAGTCTTCTCAAGCATCACTTCCTTCAGGTATCTTTCATCGCCCACCCACCGTCTTTGCCACACACTGACTCACATACACAGACCCTACATAGTGGGATGGGTGACCCTTCTGCCTTCAAGATGCCCATGTGTATTTCTGTTACTGCACTTATACCCTGTATTATAATTATATTATTTTGCTTAGGGTTTCTGTTTATCCCACCAATCAACTTCTTTTATCAGATACCATTTTTTATTCATCTTTTTTATTCACGCTTTAGTCCAATGACCAGTATAAATAGACATTTGACAAATGACTATTATATCAAAAAATAAATTTTAATGAAAGAAATAATAAATGAATGAAAAAAAAACAAGCATTCCCTTTGAAAAGCCAAAGATTCCTTGCTCTGTGCTCATCTCTGGCTCTTTATATTTTTACAGCTCCTGTCAGTGGACAATTTGGTGAGTTCTCCTTTCTTATGTACTTCAGTGTCCCTGGATAAGAGTGTCTCCCTAATAAATATGAAATATTTGTGATGATTGCCTGAGGATCTCTAATATCTCCTGTTTCTCTTGCTGAGGTCGTCAAAGATGTGAAAGTGTCACCTGGTCTATTGGCATTGCCTAAGAGCCAGGATAGCCATGTGGTCATCCTCTGACCCTCCCTGGAAGCAGCAGCAAATGTACAAGTAACTCCTGGCCTTCACTAGGTCCTGCACTTACTCCTATTGCAAATGGACCCCAGATAACAAGGCAGGACATCTTAATTCCATATCAAATGTGCAGGACTTGGGATAAGACGTTCTCCAATCAGCAAGCCTGCAAAACTTCTCTGAAAACATCACACTGTGGAGATACCAGTGGGAATGTTGCCTTCTCTGAAGTTTTAGGAGTAAAATCCTCCAGGAAATGTGTGGGGAGCATAAGAACATCCAACAAATGGTCCCTTAAAAGGAAGAAATACACAAAAAGAGGAGATTGAGGGAGAAGACAAATTGTCTGTATCCCACATTTTTTTTAAGTTCTAACACTTAATTGCCAATCTTCTGGGTCAGAGTATTTTGGCTATTTGAGGACTCATAAATAGCAAGAATTCACTACCACCTCTCTCCTGTCCAAAATCAGCTGCCCAGTGTTTCATCCTTAATTAGGTCACCTCTGGATTCTAACTAACAACTTGTCCATTCCTTGCTCTACCACAATTAGCTATGATGGGATTTTTCTGGGCATTTCCTGGACATGATCTATAAGATGAAGGTGTTAGACAAGTTAATCTCTCAAGCTTTTTCCAGTGCCAAAATCTTAATATGATTTATCCTTTTTTGGAAAGTGCAAAACTGTGATTTTAACAACTCCCTGGGAAGTTCTTATGAGTTTATGAACATGATGAAGTGGCAGGGGCAGGGGATGACATTTCTCAGGATCAAATTCCATAACAGACTAACCTACCATTTTTTTCCCATTGACATTTGGCAGTGAACCTTGCCTGGTGTCACCCTCTTGAAATCATTTTGCTCATTGTCATCCCCTCAGCAATCACTTTCTGCTGGGTGAGTGCTTTGGTTGAAACACAGACTTGAGCAATCAGTGACCTTCCCAGGGGGATTTCTTAGGGATTCTCCAAAGCCAGGACCTCCAGTCTGGGCCTCACAAACCACTGTGATGGGGAGTGCAGGCCACTCTACCTCAGATTCTTTCTCTTTCATCCACAGCAACTGAACCAAAATCTGTAATTTTCCTCCATTCTCCATGGACCACTGTCTTCCAAGGAGAGAATGTGACACTGACTTGCAAAGCATTTCACTTGGATGCATCAGAGAAAATAAAATGGTATCGTTGGTATCTTCTGGAAAAAACACAAAGTGAAACCTCAGGAAACACCCATGAGGTCCATGAATCTGGAGATTACAGATGCCAGGCCCAGGACTCACCCCTGAGTAATCGTGTGGGCTTGCTCTTTTCTCCAGGTGGGAAAGAAATGAAAGAACAAAGTTTAGAAATAATAAAATTACCCAGAACTCAGCTAGATTTACTAATTCAAAAGCTATAGAAATAGGGCCCAGGAATTTATATATTTTACAAGCTGCTCAGGAAAAAGGAAATTTGAGAAGCAATTTATCTGAATGGTTTCTGAAACTATGTATAGTTTGAGGCTTATAAAATTTATTAGGAATAATAATCTACATGAGGATTTGTTAATATTTGACAGATAGATAGATAGATAGATAGAAATTTCCATTTCTGTCCTAAAGCCACCTGTTTTGAGTTGAAGCAGTATCTTTCTAGTTATAATGCTCTTTAATTTAGTGAACAAGGAAGCAGTATAGTAGCAAAGAGCTAAGACCTTCTTTGACCTGACAATTCCCCTCTTAAGAATTTACCTACTGAAATAATCATAGCTATATACAACCAAAATTGAAGAACATTAAATGGTCAAGAAAAGAAAACTCATTAAATAAATTACCTTACTGCCATTGTAGGAAAACTTTGTGGTCATTGAAAACCAGATTAGGGAATGATATTTATGACATAGGAAAGTGTTCATAGCAAAGTAAGTGAAAAGCAAGTTATCAAGTAGATAAATATTTTAATTTCATAAAAAGAAAAGAAATACACACAGACTCTCATATACATACACATAGAAAAAAGAACTTGAAAAAATCTGGGTGGTGAGATGATAAGATTAATTTACATTTCCGTTTACAAAATTTTCTCAAACGTATGTGTTCCTTTTAAAACCAGAAAAAAAGAGGGATTCCCAGGTGGTCCAGTGGTTTGGACTCTGCACTTCCATTTCAGGGGCACGGGTTTTATCTCTGGCTGGGGAACTAAGATCCCGCAAGCTGCGCATCATGGCCAAAAAATAAAATACGAAATAGATAGATAGATCGATAAGACCAGAAAAAAAGAAATGATAATTATTTTAAGAATCCTTTTTCCTAGTCCCTCTCTTATAAAATCTATTGGAATAATAATGAAAAGAAGGGAGAAACAATCAGATGAAACAAATAACTGCCCATGTGTTTCCTACAGCCAACCTGATCCTGCAGTCTCCACTTGATGTGTTTGAAAAAGAATCTGTAATTCTGAGATGCCGAGCAAAGGCAAACACAGTACTGAAAACTATAAAGCTGTACAAGAATGGAAAAGTCCTGGAAGATCACACTGTGGAGATACCAGTGGGAATGTTGACTGACTTCCCTATTCATCAGGCAAGTCTGAAGGACAATGGCAAATATCACTGTACTGGAGTTAAGGAAGATAATGAGTTGGTTTCTTCAAACTCGGTCAAAATCGAAGTCCAAGGTAAAGCCTTCATTATTTTGTGAAATAGGTTAGTCTAAAGGAGGACCCCTGAGATTGTAGAGGATAAAGAGGGTGGACTGTAATACCATTGAACCTCAGGGCACAGTCCTACAAGGAACAGAAAAAGTACTATTGTGCTTTGGGCTGAAGGATATTAGTAATCAAAGGTGGCATCTCTTCTGCCTGCTTTTGTATGCTCTGCTTGCTCGTGCTGAGGATGAACTGTGTTTTTCTCCAGAGCAGTTACAAGCCTTACTGCTCCAGGGACTGTTTTGATTCTTCTCTCTAGAGCTGTTTCCACGTCCTGTGCTGAGAGCCAGCTCCACCCAGCCCACTGAAGGAGGATCAGTGACTCTGACCTGTGAGACCCAGCTCTCTCCACAGAGGCCAGATGTCCAGCTCCAGTTTCACTTCTTCAGAGACAGACGGTCCCTGGGGTCAGGCTGGAGAAGCTCCCCAGAATTCTGGATCCACACCATATGGAGAGAAAACTCAGGGTCTTACTGGTGCCAGGCACAGAGCATGAATCCCTCTGTCCAGAAACAGAGCCAGAGATTACAGATACAGGTGAAAAGTAAGTGTTAGTGAGGTAAGACTTGCTAAGGCTGGGGCTGGGAAGAGCCGGGCAGAGTGGCACAACAGTTGTTTATTTTTTTCTTTCAATCCCATAAGATACAACTATTTCTTTTTCTTCTGAAGTTTCTCTTCCTTGACACCATTTTTATTTTCCTGGTAGACCTATAGGCATAAGCCATGGGATATGGCAGAGCCCTCTGACTGGGCTGGATGGACTCTGCTCAGCCAGATGGACAGATTTCTAGAATGCTAGATCCCTGGAGCAGAGCACTTAAGAATAATAAAACAAAGGACAAGAGATTGGGGAGTAAATAGTTTCAACTTGCTGTCTTTAAGAATGGTGTTTTACCCACGATTACTTTTCCCTACGTCTCTGAAACTGTGTAGGTCCTCATGCATGACTGCTAACCAATTGTCAAATGCCTCTTCCGATTAAATTTGACCCATCTCATAGGAGACGTGTTTGAGCATTAGGAAAGATGCAGATCTGGGGTGCATGCTTTCCTGAATGAGGAAGGGGTGAAAGCGGTAGCATTCTCCATAAATTCACTCCCATTCCTAAGCAAAAAAGAAGGTTCTATGTTTCTTCTAAACTGTCCAGAATTTATTAATCTTTGTTCTCCAGTCACAGGCAACAGGTTTTTCTTAGGTCCCTGGTTTGGACTGGAAAATTGAGAGGAAGTGGAGAGGGTGTTACCCAACAGTTGCAAAATAGTAATTTCTAGCATAGGATCTCCCCTAGCATAATTGATGGAACCCCAGTCTCAAACCCTACTCCCTCTCTGTTCCCAGGTATCTTCCCTTGTTCTTTAAGCCCCCAGGATGACTCAGAAAGGCACTGCCCTAAGCCAACATCCTAGTGTAAAACCACAACCACCTGGAGTATAGAACGCTTTCATCACAGATTTTCCCAGTTTTAGGAGGACTGTTATGTGTCCACCTCCTCTGACCATCTAACTGACTGGCAGAGGCGTTAAGAATTGCTTATTCCAGGGCAAGCTTTCTGTATATGCCAATGATTGATTTCCAACTAGCCATTGCAGTTGTCACAGCTTCAGAACAAGCACCTCTGATGGCAGGTCTTCCTGTCCCCTTCACCATCCACCACTTCCCCCCCAAGCAACACCACTGTTGGGCACCGGGTGTAATTTCTAGAATGATTAGTCCATGTTCTAACAGGTAGGGCATGAGGGGAGGGTGGGCAGGGTTGCCTCTTTTTCTTGTGCCAGATGCTCCACCATTTCATTAGGGAGTTGTTCTCCCAAACTATGGATGGACCACAGTCGCTCCACCACTTTCTCCCTTGTCCCAAGGAACAAGCCCAATTCTACTCCAGGCCAACTTCCCATCGGGTCAGCTGACTTAGCCCTTCCCATTCTGAGACTCTTCTTCTATGACTCATTCTGTGACATCCCAATACCAAGAATCCCACATGTCATTTTTATTCATTTAGAAGTTGTTCCTGACATCCGTATATACCCTCGCCCAAAGTTGGTGTTTGAAGGGCAGGAGCTGGTGCTCATCTGCTCAGTAAATGGAGTTCCAGGCCCCATCACAGTTTCTTGGTACAGAAAATTCAAGCTGAAGACAGACAAAAAGCTTCACCCTTCCTCAAAAACAGAATTCAAGATCCCTGTGGTGCAAAACAGCCATGATGGAGAGTATTATTGTGTTGCCAGCAATAGTCGCTCCTCCTTCCGCAGTGACCCAGTGACCATCAATGTGAAAGGTGTGTCTGCCAGATATTGTCTGAGGGATGGCTTTTCAAACTTCGTGAAAACCACAAGGTGGTTGGGTGGGAGTTAATGTTGATAGTTGCCAATAATTTACTACTCTGAATAATCTACCAGAAGTTAGAGACTAACAGGAGTGGGATTTAGGGATAGAAGGAGTTATGGGAGCTTTTGGAAACTCCTAGAAAGGGAGGTCAGAGAAAGTACTCAGTGATTGGCATATGTCTGGACTCTTCATATTTACAAATTACTTTTTAGCTTAAATGCAGTGGCTCCTGGGATAAAGCCAGAACAAACAGAATTTTAGAACTGGAACAATCTGAGACCATGTGTCTTCACAAGCCTCATTGATTTAAGGATGTGCAGGGATTCCCTCCCTCCCACTACCTCGTTGTCTTTTTTAGTTCCAAATGACACATCCTTTCACCACCCTCAGGGCTCCTAGGGCACAGGATATTGGGAAGAATGAGATAGAGTTCCAGATCTCTCCTGTGAAACCAAGGGAGTCTCTCTTTCAATTCTGTATCAGTTTTATCATGAGGCTGAAATCCTGAGGACCCCAGACCCCTATAGTAGAGGAACTTCCCTAAATCTCTCTGCCCACAGAACATTCTGGGAATGACTCCTGTACTCAGACAATGACCTGGGGACCCAGGCAGTGAGGAGAGGCCACTCTCCATCAGAAGTGAGTTAAGTCTGACCACCAGAAGTCACAGGATCAGGTTGTTTGTTACCCCACAATCTAAAGACTGCAGCTACAGAAATTCACAGGCTTTTGGTTCACATGGCACCACGGCAGGTTCATTGCCTCTGCTTGGCAGATCTGAGCTCCTTCCTGTGACCACACTCTCAGGAATTCCTTACAGTGAATCATCAACAGTAAAATACACAGTCTGACCAAAACTCTCCTAACATAGCTGTGAAAACTTTTCAGGGTCCAGATGCTGTCAGAGTTCACCATTATTTGGTTTAGATGATACGCAGTCTTTGATTTTTCTGTCAATCAAAAAAAAAAAATAGTCCAGCGATTCCTGGGTCTAATCTTCCTCTTACTGAATCCCAACAAATCTCTACTCCCTTACCTACTTCCTGCTTCTTCCCCAATTTATCTATATTAGTTTGCTCAGGCTGCCATAACATAATACCACAGACTGGGTGGTTTAACAACAGAAATTTATTTTCTCACAGTTCTGGATGTTAAAAGTCCAAGATCAGGTGCCAGTAAGATTGGTATTTAATCAGGGCTCTCTTTCTGGTTTGTGGTAGGCCACTTCATCTCTGTGTCCTAACATGACCTTTCCTCTGTGCCCTGGGAGAGAGAGAGGCCTCTCTCTTCCTCTTCTATGAGGACACCAGTGCCATCTGATTAGGGCCCCACCCTTATGACCTCATTTGACATTTATTTCCTTAAAGGCCCTATCTCCAAATACAGTCATATTGGAGATTAGGACTTCAACATATGTATTTGGAAGGGACACAGTTCAGTCCATAACACCATTCTAATATCCCCATTGGTTCCCAGGCCTTTGAACAACTGTCTCTATCTTGTGGTCTCATCTTTCAACAAGTTCAGATACCATCACACCCCTTAATAAGTCTGTAGCATCTGTCTCTCTCCCCCTCCTTGGTCCCTGGCATCTACAGAATTCACTGTTTTTCTCTTTTCTTTCTTTATCCTTCAAATCCCCAGATGCTTGAGTTTCCAATCAATCTTAATAGTTCTCAAATCATTTCTCTATCCCAGAGTTGTGGAGATATCTGTTGTTCCAATCAACAATTAATTATTGGCAATAACCAATGTGCAAATCCATGTAGCAACATCACAGTTACTCCAACCATGTAACTATGGTTACTACACCACCCCAAACTACACCACCTACTTTACCAGTATCTGATGCCATCTTATGCTGAAAGCTATTAAGGTAGTTGTGGTAGTGAGAGGAAAATAGCTTCTGTAGAGCCCTATGCTGTTTCCTTCATTGGTGGCAAACTGCAGTTCCACTTTCAAGGAGATGATATGATTCAGCATTAGACCATGAGTAAGGAGACAGACTCAGGTCCTATCTGGCCCTGAAAACAGCCTGCTGAGGGACTACAGGTGGATCTCCTAACCTTTTCCTGACTCAGTTTTCTCACCTGTAAATAGAGAGGGTCAGGCTGGATGCAGGGAGAGTGTAGGAACAGAGGAGAGCGTCCTGGAAGAGTATGTGAATCTGGAACAGAAATGGGCCAAGGGCAGAGGCCTGAGGCCAATCCCAGCCAAGGGAGAAGTGTAGAGCAGGGACTGATAAGGAGACTCAGAGAGGCGTGGCAGGTGAGGGAACAGATCTTCCATGGTCATATGGCAAAGGGAAGGGACAAGGTAAATCTGTCAGTCTGGTGGAAGCAAAATAAGGGACTTCTTCCCAGAGAACATCATTTCCTCTGGAAAACAAGAATGAGGGTCACCTAACAAAGGGAGACAGGAGAAGAGAAGGGCCAGGTCTGATGGGAAAGGAGAAGACCAGCATGGAAAACAAGAGAGAGCTGGGGAGAAAAGCCTGGGAGGCACTGGGCTGCCCTGAGGGCCAGTGGACTTCAGACTGGACATCTCACTAGCCACTGATTGAAAGCTCCAAGTGTCAGATGCACTTGTTGACTGTTTCTTTCCCTCAGTCTCAACCTGTCCTCACCCTCAGCCCTCCTGGGACCTGGACTTTTGTGGGAGATGAGGTGAGCTTTGACTGTGAAGCTCAGAGAGGTTCTCTGCCCATCTGGTATCACTTTTTTCATGAAGGTGTGCTGCTCATGAAGATAGAAGCTACTTTATGGAGAACAATGTCCTATAGATTCTCTCTGACTGAAGAGCATTCTGGGAACTACTACTGCACAGCTGACAATGGCCTTGGCCTCCAGAGCAGTGAGACCTTGAGACTCTCTGTCACCAGTAAGCTCTGGATTCCTGTCAGTGACCCATCCCTGACCCTCTCACACCAACCTTTTCAGAGGTCTGCATGGATCTTCCAGTTTCCTACCCCAGTCAACCTCATGCCTGTCTTGGTTCCCTTCTTATAGAACCAGCTATCTGTGGGCCTTAATCCTCACCCATCCCTGGCTCAGCCAGACCCCTATGATAGCTCAGCACCTCCCCCAGCTTTTACCAAATGAATTTGTTTTCTCAAATTATCTTCTCAGGCCCTGTATGTTCAATCTCCAAGCCAATTTCTCTTAACTCCATGCACAGAAGCATCTCATGTTTCCCCAATAACACTTACATATTAATTTAGCTACAAGCACAGTCATATGGGCATATAGCAGGCAAGACATTACTTTCTCCAAAGTGTTCTCAAGCAGTTCAAGCTCTTCCGATAGGTTTAAAGAGGGCTGAAGGTGAAGGGAAGGGAGGAAATTGTTTCCTGGAAACCAGCTCATTTGTTTTCTGGGGTTTCCGTGATCCTTTGACTTAACCCAGTAAAATAAGTGTCATTTCATTGTATTATGTTTTTAAATTTTTTGTTGCAGTATGACATACATTTATAAAGGTATATGAACCATAGTTGTACAGATCATGGTTTCCCATGGAACCATGAAAAAGTGTCATTTTAGGAGCAAAATTGCTTCTGTTTTCACTTGGAATCTTTGTTTAGTAGAGAGTGAAAGTTCAGTTTTCTTTTCAGAGAAGAGAAATATAAATAAAAAAATCTTGAATCTGGTATATCAGATCATTTTAGGTCAGAAGAAAAAAACCCTGATGTCTCCCGTGGGTGAGGGTTTGTTAAGGATATCCAGAGATTAAAAAAAAAAATCAACAACAACAAAACAAAAAACAGGAAAGACATTATATTCAGATTCATGGAATAAGAACTGGGAGATCTCTCAGAATTCAACTTATTTCTCAAAAACAGATTATACTGATGTCTGAGGATCTAGAAGCTTTCATTATTCTCTACTCCTAGGCCCATCAGCTATTTCCTTTCTATGTCCTTCTGACCCATTGTTCTTACTGCTCCTAAGTGCTTTCCACCCTCATTCTTATGACTCTATCTTATAACTTATCTTTACTCAAAACTCCTGTTAATTTCAGCATTGACTGCCTTGGACTTCTAGGTATGATGTCCTGCTCTGTATTTCAGCGTCTGCCCCAACAGCCAAAGCAGTGCTTCCAACTAGTCTAACTAGTCAAGCAGCCCAGCTCTAAGACACCTCATAGGTCACTGGCAAGTCTATACGTAGAATGTTCTTAAACCAACTGCTCACCTCTAATTCAACAAATGATGGCCAAGAGAGCAGGGTCACTTGGGACAACATGACATGTAATGAACTACGTTTAAGAAAATACTTTTTCTAGGAACGATATGCACAGCAGGACCTCTGAGGTTTCCTAGAAAGAGCCAGTGTACATGAAAAACACCTTGCTCGGGTTGTCTGATGTCAGCGTGTGTCAGAAAATCTGAATTCTAGCCCTGAATATGAAAATAGCTAGCTCATAATTTGGGCAAAACTTTTAAATTTTCTTTGTCTTGCTGTTTTCACCTTCTATTGAAAGTTAGATAAGACAGTAATTAGCGTCCCTTAGAACCCCAGAATTCTGTGATTTGAGTTGGAATAGGAACCCAGAGGCCATGAATTCATGAAGCTCTGGAAGAAACAGAGTGAGGGAGAGGCTGAGCGGCACTCGTCAAAGCCCCAGACAAGACAACCAGGGAAATCTGTGGGTGCCCCAGAGCTGGGCTTGTTTACCTGGCAAAGCAAGGGAGAGCATCAGTTTCACAGAGTCTCATCATCTCTCACAGCAGGGAGTTAGGTGAGGCACTTTTAGGGCTTTGGGAGCAGGAATTGGTCAGAGTGTGATTGTAACTGCAAGTGTGGTTTGGTCAGAATTTGTAAATTAGGCAAGTTTCTGTTATAGTCTGTGGTCTTAGGAACCCATGAGTCCACTTGGAGTTCTTATTACTATGGTCCTATCTTGGAACATATGGATCTGAAGGACCTCTTGCTCCTCGATAGCTGTTTCAGATCATAGAAATAAAACATGGCCAGAGGAAGACATTATCCCAATATAAATTGTTGAGTAAAGAGATTATTTTAAAATTGTAAATGATCTGAGGCCCAGACTCCAAAGCCTGAAGCCAATCTACCTAGGAAAGCCCCAAGCCCTAAGACATCCTCTTTCTCATTATGATGCTGTATTTTCTTCTCAAATTTAGCAATATCTGAAACCCCTTTATTTCCCATTTCGTGTCTGTCTTCCTCAATACCAGAGTATAAGCTTCATGAGAATGGAACCTTATCAGTTTTGGTCTGCACCTTATCCCTGTGCCTACTTGGTGTCTGGCATAGAGTAGGTCCTCAGTCAGCATTTGTAACTCCATGAACAAAAAGGCTTTGAGATGAGATGAGGAAAAAAAGAGCAGGGAGAAAACATTGGTCTTTGCAACTGTTTATATCAATGGAACAGAAGTAAATGAGCCCTAAATTAGCAAACAAGTTGAGAAGCTTCACTGTGAGCCATGCAGATTTTCTGGCAGAATAATCTGGGTTGTTTTTTTTCCCCAAGGGAATATACCCCAAAGAGAAGACACAGAAATTTCTTGGGAATGTGAGCTAATAAGATATACCCATTTTGAATCTATCAACAGCCCTGGGTCACTAAATCACTACACGCCCCCCATACACACACACAGCTTTCTCAAGCAAATACAAAACTCAGAATATAATTTTATTCATTGACGTAAAAGCCATAAAGAAAACAAGTCCAATATGAGAATCTTATATGTATAGCTGATTCACTTTGTTATAAAGCAGCTACTAACACACCATTGTAAAGCAATTATACTCCAATAAAGATGGTAAGAAAAAAAGAGAGATTATAACAGAAAAGAAAAAAAAAAAATATATATATATATATATAACAGAGCTCAGGAGAAAAACCAAACCTATGTTAAAAATAAAATCCAAATTTGAAGCAGTAAGAAGAGAATGCATACTTCCAAAATCTGTTACTGGAATGGAGAATTGGTTTGAGAAAATAATACAGAACACAAGGTAGAAAGACACAGAAAAAGGCAAAAAGAAAGTAAAATATGGAGATCAGACAACGAAGCCCACAAGTGTGGATAATTAAGTGTCTAAAGAGAGAAACAAAACTCAAAGACATAATAAAAAAGTTTCCTGAAGTGAAGAAAACTTGAATATGTATATCAAAAGACATATCCTGATGAGGTTATTGACTTTCAAGGCTAAAAATATACATGTGTGTGTGTGTGCACGTGCCCGTGTGTGTGTGATAACAGCAAAAAAAAAGAAAAAATAGCAGTCATCTCAAAAAGAAAAAATATGCAGTTGGTCTTAGTCTTTACACAGAAGTCAATGCTAAAAGAGAGAGGAATGGTATTCAGACTTGGACTTTCAGAGGAGAAATGAGAACTGAGAATTTTATATCAAATCAAAAAAACATTTTCAAACGTGCAAGAATTCAGGGAACTTAGTACCCATTAACACTTCTTGAAAAATTACTTGATGAAAAACTCTAGCCAGCCAAGGTATGAATAAATATAAAAGGCTCCAAATGAGGAAACTATGATATGAAAAGTGAAGAATCTATTCAGATCAGTAGTTCTCAGCCTTGGCTGCATATTAGAATCACCTAGGAATTTTGAAAAAAGACTTTTTACTAAGCTCTCTCCAGACCAATTAAATTCAGAATCTCTCAGATGGGGTCTCAGAATCCATATTTTTTAACGCATCTTCAGTTGAAAATATTATACAGATATGGTTGAAAATCACTGATTCAGACATAAAAACAAAGGCTAAGCAACATGAGAGTTATGGTTACAGAAGAGAAAGCAACTATTATAAATGCTGAAAATGTAAAGAATATATGTAACAAAGGAAAATCAGTCAGAGGGAGAAGAGGAAATTAAAAAACCAATGTTCTCATGATTATTATTATTTCATAATGGAGAACAAAAATTGACTTGATAATTTAGAAAAATTAATGACAGATTTCAAAGTTTTCATTTTGTAAATAATTTCTGGATACTTTATAGAGAACAACTCATCATTAATGTATTATAGTTCACTAGCAGTCCATAAAAATTCAAATAATAAACTGTAAGGTCCCATAGGATAGAATAAGTCAATTCTTCAGATGGAACAACTGTAGAGTTTAAAACTAGGAAAAGAGAAATGATAAGAAAAATAAGCCTGTGCATTTATATGACTATAATTGATCAGAGAGTGGGGAAAGGAAACTCTTACATACTATTAGTGCAAGTGTAAATTGGTTGAAACTTTTTGAAGAAAAATTTGGCATTATGTATCATTATTTGAAATGCCCATATCCCAATCCCAGAAATCCCACTTCGAAGAATTTATCCTAAGAAATGCATTGACAAAATACAATGATATATATACAGAATTGTGTAATGCAGCCTTATTCAAAATTAGAAAACAATAACAACCTAAAGTTCCATAATGAGGAATTGCTTCAGTGTATTACAGTAAATTCATACCATTGAATGCTTTGCTGTTGTTAAAAATAATCAAGCAATATTTACCCTAAATTATCAAATTTTAAATTTAGAGGAGTTGCATTTTATGCATGTAAATTATACCTCAATAAAGCTGATTTTTTAAGTGACTGAGATAGATCTTTAGGTAATAACACAGAATGATGCTCATGATATTTTGCTAAGGGGAAAAATCAGGTCATAGACCAGTATGTATACTGTGATCCCATGCATGTATGTGGGTTTTTTATGCATTTGTTTATGTGTTGATAAGAATAAGAGTTCTTACACATAGAAAAGATCTAGAAAGTGTCACCAAATAATCATCAGGGGTAACTTCTGAAAAATAAAAATAGAGCCAATGGGAAAAGATCCTGGTATCAACTAACTCATTTTTGCTCTCAGTTCCAGTATCTCACCCCGTCCTCACCCTCAGGGTTCCCAGGGCCCAGGCTGTGGTGGGGGACGTGATGGAGCTTCACTGTGAGGCATGGAGAGGCTCTCCCCCGATCTTGTACCGGTTTTATCATGAGGATGTCAGCCTGGAGAGCTGCTCAAGCCCCTCTGAAAGGGGAGCTTCCTGCAACCTCCTTCTGACAGCAGAGCATTCTGGGAACTATTTCTGTGAGGCCGACAATGGCCAGGGGTTCCAGCGCAGTAACACAGTGTCACTCACTGTCAGAGGTAAGTGGACCCAACTACAGCACAGCCAGGAACAGACCATCTCCCACACCTTCACCTGTAGCCACGATTGGAGGTACCCCAGGGCCATTTGCTGTGTGACATCATTGCTATACAGCCTCCAACTGAGAGTTCTGTATTCTACATTTTCAGGAACTCGCACCTTCTCTTTGCTTGCTTTGCCTCTCTTGGGAGCAGCAGTGCAAGGCATTGTGACTAAAAGTTTCCTAACGTACGAATAAAGGCTTTTAAAACACAAATTGCATCCTGGCCAACAATGATCAGCAAGAAAGGAAATTATAAAGTTCAACATGTCTCACCTCAGAAGAGATTTAGTTGGAGTTTCCTTTGTCAGTCAATCAATAAAAAGGCCAACTCATCCTTTCACTGGCTCATGAATTTCTCTCTAGCTTCTCCTGACCCTGTCCCAGAGCAACTCAGACCTCCAGCCAGAACTCCTGCTAAAAGACCTTTCAACATCATTCTCCTGACATCTTACCTCTCATTCAGCTATAGCACTCTCTCTCCTACCTGGCCTCTCATGGGCTGACCTCCTAGTCATGCCCACTTTCAGTGCAGGCTTGGCACCTCACTCATAGTCTTCCTCTCTACCCTACACTCTGTCATCATTCCATAACTCGTCCACATGGATGACCCACTCGACACCATGGCTTGTCATTCTTTCCGCCACCCACTGACACGTACGTACACTATTCCAATCATCGGATCACAACCTCTTATCCCTCTACTTGTTTCTTCAAATCCTCCAATCACTAGGGGCAGGACAGGAATAAAGACGCAGATGTAGAGAATGGACTTGAGGACACGGGGATTGGGAAGGGTAAGCTGGGATAAAGTGAGAGGGTGGCATGGACATATATACACTACCAAATGTAAAATAGATAGCTAGTGGGAAGCAGTCACATAGCACAGGGAGATCAGCTCGGTACTTTGTGGCCACCTAAAGGGGTGGGATAGGGAGGGAGAGAGGGAGACGCAAGAGGGAGGAGGTACGGAGATATATGTATATGCACAGCTGATTCGCTTTGTTATAAAGCAGAAACTAACGCACCGTTGTAAAGCAATTATACTCCAATAAAGATGTTTAAAAAAAATAAAAGAATACAGGAATTAAAAAAAATAAAATCCTCCAATCATTATTTTACTCAGACCTCAACAGAACCCCCAGTTCATTAACACCTTTACTTCCTCCCAGACAATCACACCCTCGACTCCCACCACCATTTGAGTGTTTGTCTCTGTATCCATCCAGTAACTCATCCCTCCTCTTCCTAAGGTATAGAAGACTGCTTCCTATGAAAGGTGAACATCATCTCACCTCTAGAGTCCATCCTTCCTTGCATTCTCAGACACTTTGAACAACTTTCTCTCCTGCTTTATAGGATCCTTCCCATTGACATTTAACGTGCTATGTCTCTCCCATGTCTAAGAAAAAACCCTAACTTGGTCCCACTTATGTCTCCAGCCACGGCTCTATTACGGCTAAACTTCCAAAAAAGAGTCACTTGCACAGATTGTCTCCATTTCCTCCTTACCTTCTTGGATTTAACACTTGGTTTCTTCCGACCTTTATATAAAAAATGATTCTCACAAAGGTCACAAATGACCCCCATGGCTTTAGATGCAATGACCATTTTCCAATCCTCACCTTACTTGGTCTCTCAGAAATAGTATTTCTTTCTTCTTGAAACCCTCCCTTCCTTGGCTTCAATGACTTCACCTTCTCCTGGATCTCCTTTCTCTGCCACTCCTTCTCAGTTCCATTTACTAGCTCCTCCTTTTATAGACAAACTTTAAAAGCATTGGCGTGTCCCAGAGCTTTGTCCTGCATGTACCCTCTTCTCTTATATATGTTCTTTCTCTGGATAATCCTGGGGGTATCATCTATAAATGATTCTTAAACTTTTATCTCCAGAAGAGACCTCCTACCTGAGCACCTGCCTATGCCATATCTCTTAAAGGCTCATGAATTTGACCATCTCTACACCTAAACTCATGGAACTCCCCCCATATCTGGTCCTCCTCCAAGTGTCCCTAGCTCTGTGAAAGACACATCCATTCACCCATATATACAAGGCAAAATCCCAGGAGTCTTCCTTGCCATTTCTCTCCCTTGGTCTCCATAGCTAGTTAAACATCGACTCCTATTGATTTTATTTCCAAAGTAGTCCTTGGATCTTTTCTTTCTATCTTTACTGCCACTATCATAGTCAAATCTACCACCATTTCAATTACTGCAATGCCACCACTCCACCCCTAATAACCTCTCCATTCCATTTCTGTCCCATTACAATCCATTTTGCACACTGAGATCAAAATTGTCTTTAAAAAAGACAGGTTTGATCATCTCATGCCCCTGTATAGAGACACTTACAGGTTTCCCATTGCTCTGTGAAGAAGGATCAAAATCCGTACCATGGCTTGCGAAGCTCTGCCTAGCTCTCCAGCCTCCTATTTCATGGCACTCTTCAAACCCTTCTCTTACTGCTGCTGTCACCTCGTTTCAACAGCTCAAAAGCTCCAACCTTCTTCCCAGCTCAGGGCCTTTGCGCACACTGTTTGCCTGCCTGTGCAGTCTTCACTCCCTTCCTCACCTGGTTAATTCAGATGTCACTTTCTGAGGAAGCACTACCTGACTAACCCATACTAGATCAGGCCCCATTATTATACATTTCACAGCATCCTATTCTTTACTTTGTATCAATTATAAATGTTTTAATTATATATTTGTATTTCTATTTAATTGCTCTCTATCATCTCAACTAGATTGCAGGCTTCATGAGGGCAGGAACTGTGTCTTTCTCACTATTGAATCCCCAGTATATTGTGTAGTTCCTGAGACTTTTAAACTGCTCAATTAATTTTTGATGAATGAATAAATATAAAAATGAGCCAATAACTTGATCAATATTTATTCTCTTTTGGGTCTTATTTTTGATGCGGCCAAGGCTCGGTTACATCTCTGGCTATGTAAGCAGCAGTCTCCCCTGTTTCTCATTTTCTATTGAACTGATTTCTCCTTTTCTCCAATTGTCTTCTGACTTCTCAGATACTTGGGTTTCAATTTAATCTGTTTTCAGATTCCCCAAACACTTTTGCGATTGTATATCGAAGTATTCCAGACTATATATAACACTACACAAATGATTTGTTTCTTCAGATATGAAGAAATTATAGCTGAGTTCTGAGTGATGTCACAAGGTCATTAAAAACAGAAAAACATTCTCCAGCTTGAAATGCCTTTTCTATGGAAGAACATATTTAAACATGAACTGATGGTTAACTATCTTTCTTCCTTCAGTTCCAGTGTCTCAGCCTGTCCTCACACTCAGGGCTCCAAGGGCCCAGGCTGTGGTGGGGGACATGATGGAGCTTCACTGTGAGGCATGGAGAGGCTCTCCCCCGATCTTGTACCGGTTTTATCATGAGGATATCAGCCTGGAGAGCTGCTCAAGCCCCTCTGGAAGGGGAGTTTCCTGCAACCTCCTTCTGACAGCAGAGCATTCTGGGAACTATTTCTGTGAGGCCGACAATGGCCAGGGGGCCCAGCGCAGTAACACAGTGTCACTCACTGTCAGAGGTAAGTGGACCCAACTACAGCACAGCCAGGGACAGACCATCTCCCACACCTTCACCTGTAGCCACGATTGGAGGTACCCCAGGGCCATTTGCTGTGTGACATCATTGCTATACAGCCTCCAACTGAGAGTTCTGTATTCTACATTTTCAGGAACTCGCACCTTCCCTTTGCTTGCTTTGCCTCTCTTGGGAGCAGCAGTGCAAGGCATTGTGACTAAAAGTTTCCTAATGTACGAATAAAGGCTTTTAAAACACAAATTGCATCCTGGCCAACAATGATCAGCAAGAAAGGAAATTATAAAGTTCAACATGTCTCACCTCAGAAGAGATTTAGTTGGAGTTTCCTTTGTCAGTCAATCAATAAAAAGGCCAACTCATCCTTTCACTGGCTCATGAATTTCTCTCTAGCTTCTCCTGACCCTGTCCCAGAGCAACTCAGACCTCCAGCCAGAACTCCTGCTAAAAGACCTTTCAACATCATTCTCCTGACATCTTACCTCTCATTCAGCTATAGCACTCTCTCTCCTACCTGGCCTCTCATGGGCTGACCTCCTAGTCATACCCACTTTCAGTGCAGGCTTGGCACCTCACTCATAGTCTTCCTCTCTACCCTACACTCTGTCATCATTCCATAACTCGTCCACATGGATGACCCACTCGACACCATGGCTTGTCATTCTTTCCGCCACCCACTGACACGTACGTACACTATTCCAATCATCGGATCACAACCTCTTATCCCTCTACTTGTTTCTTCAAATCCTCCAATCACTAGGGGCAGGACAGGAATAAAGACGCAGATGTAGAGAATGGACTTGAGGACACGGGGATTGGGAAGGGTAAGCTGGGATGAAGTGAGAGGGTGGCATGGACATATATACACTACCAAATGTAAAATAGATAGCTAGTGGGAAGCAGTCACATAGCACAGGGAGATCAGCTCGGTACTTTGTGGCCACCTAGAGGGGTGGGATAGGGAGGGAGAGAGGGAGATACAAGAGGGAGGAGATACGGAGATATATGTATATGCACAGCTGATTCGCTTTGTTATAAAGCAGAAACTAACGCACCGTTGTAAAGCAATTATACTCCAATAAAGATGTTTAAAAAAAATAAAAGAATACAGGAATTAAAAAAAATAAAATCCTCCAATCATTATTTTTCTCAGACCTCAACAGAACCCCCAGTTCATTAACACCTTTACTTCCTCCCAGACAATCACACCCTCGACTCCCACCACCATTTGAGTGTTTGTCTCTGTATCCATCCAGTAACTCATCCCTCCCCTTCCTAAGGTATAGAAGACTGCTTCCTATGAAAGGTGGACATCTCCATCTCACCTCTAGAGTCCATCCTTCCTTGCATTCTCAGACACTTTGAACAACTTTCTCTCCTGCTTTATAGGATCCTTCCCATTGACATTTAACGTGCTATGTCTCTCCCATGTCTAAGAAAAAACCCTAACTTGGTCCCACTTATGTCTCCAGCCACGGCTCTATTACGGCTAAACTTCCAAAAAAGAGTCACTTGCACAGATTGTCTCCATTTCCTCCTTACCTTCTTGGATTTAACACTTGGTTTCTTCCGACCTTTATATAAAAAATGATTCTCACAAAGGTCACAAATGACCCCCATGGCTTTAGATGCAATGGCCATTTTCCAATCCTCACCTTACTTGGTCTCTCAGAAATAGTATTTCTTTCTTCTTGAAACGCTCCCTTCCTTGGCTTCAATGACTTCACCTTCTCCTGGATCTCCTTTCTCTGCCACTCCTTCTCAGTTCCCTTTACTAGCTCCTCCTTTTATAGACAAACTTTAAAAGCATTGGTGTGTCCCAGAGCTTTGTCCTGCATGTACCCTCTTCTCTTATATATGTTCTTTCTCTGGATAATCCTGGGGGTATCATCTATAAATGATTCTTAAACTTTTATCTCCAGAAGAGACCTCCTACCTGAGCACCTGTCTATGCCATATCTCTTAAAGGCTCATGAACTTGAACATCTCTACACCTGAACTCATGGAACTCCCCCCATATCTGGTCCTCCTCCAAGTGTCCCTAGCTCTGTGAAAGACACATCCATACACCCATATATACAAGGCAAAATCCCAGGAGTCTTCCTTGCCATTTCTCTACCTTGGTCTCCATAGCCAGTCAATCATTGACTCCTATTGATTTTATTTCCAAAATAGTCCTTGGATCTTTTCTTTCTATCTTTACTGCCACTATCATAGTCAAATCTACCACTATTTCAATTACTGCAACGCCACCACTCCACCCCTAATAACCTCTCCATTCCATTTCTGTCCCATTACAATCCATTTTGCACACTGAGATCAAAATTGTCTTTAAAAAAGACAGGTTTGATCATCTCATGCCCCCATATAGAGACACTTGCAGGTTTCCCATTGCTCTGTGAAGAAGGATCAAAATCCGTACCATGGCTTGCGAAGCTCTGCCTAGCTCTCCAGCCTCCTATTTCATGGCACTCTTCAAACCCTTCTCTTACTGCTGCTGTCACCTCGTTTCAACAGCTCAAAAGCTCCAACCTTCTTCCCAGCTCAGGGCCTTTGCGCACACTGTTTGCCTGCCTGTGCAGTCTTCACTCCCTTCCTCACCTGGTTAATTCAGATGTCACTTTCTGAGGAAGCATTACCTGACTAACCCATACTAGATCAGGCCCCATTATTATACATTTCACAGCATCCTATTCTTTACTTTGTATCAATTATAAATGTTTTAATTATGTATTTGTATTTCTATTTAATTGCTCTCTATCATCTCAACTAGATTGCAGGCTTCATGAGGGCAGGAACTGTGTCTTTCTCACTATTGAATCCCCAGCATATTGTGTAGTTCCTGAGACTTTTAAACTGCTCAATTAATTTTTGATGAATGAATAAATATAAAAATGAGCCAATAACTTGATCAATATTTATTCTATTTGGGTCTTATTTCTGATGCGGCCAAGGCTCGGTTACATCTCTGGCTATGTAAGCAGCAGTCTCCCTTGTTTCTCATTTTCTATTGCACTGATTTCTCCTTTTCTCCAATTGTCTTCTGACTTCTCAGATACTTGGGTTTCAATTTAATCTCTGTTTTCAGATTCCCCAAACACTTTTGCGATTGTATATCGAAGTATTCCAGACTATATATAACACTACACAAATGATTTGTTTCTTCAGATATGAAGAAATTATAGCTGAGTTCTGAGTGATGTCACAAGGTCATTAAAAACAGAAAAACATTCTCCAGCTTGAAATGCCTTTTCTATGGAAGAACATATTTAAACATGAACTGATGGTTAACTATCTTTCTTCCTTCAGTTCCAGTGTCTCAGCCTGTCCTCACACTCAGGGCTCCAAGGGCCCAGGCTGTGGTGGGGGACATGATGGAGCTTCACTGTGAGGCATGGAGAGGCTCTCCCCCGATCTTGTACCGGTTTTATCATGAGGATATCAGCCTGGAGAGCTGCTCAAGCCCCTCTGGAAGGGGAGTTTCCTGCAACCTCCTTCTGACAGCAGAGCATTCTGGGAACTATTTCTGTGAGGCCGACAATGGCCAGGGGGCCCAGCGCAGTAACACAGTGTCACTCACTGTCAGAGGTAAGTGGACCCAACTACAGCACAGCCAGGGACAGACCATCTCCCACACCTTCACCTGTAGCCACGATTGGAGGTACCCCAGGGCCATTTGCTGTGTGACATCATTGCTATACAGCCTCCAACTGAGAGTTCTGTATTCTACATTTTCAGGAACTCGCACCTTCCCTTTGCTTGCTTTGCCTCTCTTGGGAGCAGCAGTGCAAGGCATTGTGACTAAAAGTTTCCTAATGTACGAATAAAGGCTTTTAAAACACAAATTGCATCCTGGCCAACAATGATCAGCAAGAAAGGAAATTATAAAGTTCAACATGTCTCACCTCAGAAGAGATTTAGTTGGAGTTTCCTTTGTCAGTCAATCAATAAAAAGGCCAACTCATCCTTTCACTGGCTCATGAATTTCTCTCTAGCTTCTCCTGACCCTGTCCCAGAGCAACTCAGACCTCCAGCCAGAACTCCTGCTAAAAGACCTTTCAACATCATTCTCCTGACATCTTACCTCTCATTCAGCTATAGCACTCTCTCTCCTACCTGGCCTCTCATGGGCTGACCTCCTAGTCATACCCACTTTCAGTGCAGGCTTGGCACCTCACTCATAGTCTTCCTCTCTACCCTACACTCTGTCATCATTCCATAACTCGTCCACATGGATGACCCACTCGACACCATGGCTTGTCATTCTTTCCGCCACCCACTGACACATACGTACACTACTCCAATCACCGGATCACAACCTCCTATCCCTCTACTTGTTTCTTCAAATCCTCCAATCACTAGGGGCAGGACAGGAATAAAGACGCAGATGTAGAGAATGGACTTGAGGACACGGGGATTGGGAAGGGTAAGCTGGGATGAAGTGAGAGGGTGGCATGGACATATATACACTACCAAATGTAAAATAGATAGCTAGTGGGAAGCAGCTACATAGCACAGGGAGATCAGCTCGGTACTTTGTGACCACCTAGAGGGGTGGGATAGGGAGGGAGAGAGGGAGACGCAAGAGGGAGGAGATACGGAGATATATGTATATGCACAGCTGATTCGCTTTGTTATAAAGCAGAAACTAACGCACCATTGTAAAGCAATTATACTCCAATAAAGATGTTTAAAAAATAAAAGAATACAGGAATTAAAAAAAATAAAATCCTCCAATCATTATTTTTCTCAGACCTCAACAGGACCCCCAGTTCATTAACACCTTTACTTCCTCCCAGACAATCACACCCTCGACTCCCACCACCATTTGAATGTTTGTCTCTGTGTCCATCCAGTAACTCATCCCTTCCCTTCCTAAGGTATAGAAGACTGCTTCCTATGAAAGGTGGACATCTCCATCTCACCTCTAGAGTCCATCCTTCCTTGCATTCTCAGACACTTTGAACAACTTTCTCTCCTGCTTTATAGGATCCTTCCCATTGACATTTAACGTGCTATGTCTCTCCCATGTCTAAGAAAAAACCCTAACTTGGTCCCACTTATGTCTCCAGCCACGGCTCTATTACGGCTAAACTTCCAAAAAAGAGTCACTTGCACAGATTGTCTCCATTTCCTCCTTACCTTCTTGGATTTAACACTTGGTTTCTTCTGACCTTTATATAAAAAATGATTCTCACAAAGGTCACAAACGACCCCCATGGCTTTAGATGCAATGACCATTTTCCAATCCTCACCTTACTTGGTCTCTCAGAAATAGTATTTCTTTCTTCTTGAAACCCTCCCTTCCTTGGCTTCAATGACTTCACCTTCTCCTGGATCTCCTTTCTCTGCCACTCCTTCTCAGTTCCCTTTACTAGCTCCTCCTTTTATAGACAAACTTTAAAAGCATTGGTGTGTCCCAGAGCTTTGTCCTGCATGTAGCCTCTTCTCTTATATATGTTCTTTCTCTGGATAATCCTGGGGGTGTCATCTATAAATGATTCTTAAACTTTTATCTCCAGAAGAGACCTCCTACCTGAGCACCTGTCTATGCCATATCTCTTAAAGGCTCATGAACTTGAACATCTCTACACCTGAACTCATGGAACTCCCCCCATATCTGGTCCTCCTCCAAGTGTCCCTAGCTCTGTGAAAGACACATCCATTCACCCATATATACAAGGCAAAATCCCAGGAGTCTTCCTTGCCATTTCTCTACCTTGGTCTCCATAGCTAGTTAAACATCGACTCCTATTGATTTTATTTCCAAAATAGTCCTTGGATCTTTTCTTTCTATCTTTACTGCCACTATCATAGTCAAATCTACCACCATTTCAATTACTGCAACGCCACCACTCCACCCCTAATAACCTCTCCATTCCATTTCTGTCCCATTACAATCCATTTTGCACACTGAGATCAAAATTGTCTTTAAAAAAGACAGGTTTGATCATCTCATGCCCCCATATAGAGACACTTACAGGTTTCCCATTGCTCTGTGAAGAAGGATCAAAATCCGTACCATGACTTGCGAAGCTCTGCCTGGCTCTCCAGCCTCCTATTTCATGGCACTCTTCAAACCCTTCTCTTACTGCTGCTGTCACCTCGTTTCAACAGCTCAAAAGCTCCAACCTTCTTCCCAGCTCAGGGCCTTTGCGCACACTGTTTGCCTGCCTGTGCAGTCTTCACTCCCTTCCTCACCTGGTTAATTCAGATGTCACTTTCTGAGGAAGCATTACCTGACTAACCCATACTAGATCAGGCCCCATTATTATACATTTCACAGCATCCTATTCTTTACTTTGTATCAATTATAAATGTTTTAATTATGTATTTGTATTTCTATTTAATTGCTCTCTATCATCTCAACTAGTTGCAGGCTTCATGAGGGCAGGAACTGTGTCTTTCTCACTATTGAATCCCCAGCATATTGTGTAGTTCCTGAGACTTTTAAACTGCTCAATTAATTTTTGATGAATGAATAAATATAAAAATGAGCCAATAACTTGATCAATATTTATTCTCTTTTGGGTCTTATTTTTGATGCGGCCAAGGCTCGGTTACATCTCTGGCTATGTAAGCAGCAGTCTCCCCTGTTTCTCATTTTCTATTGAACTGATTTCTCCTTTTCTCCAATTGTCTTCTGACTTCTGAGATACTTGGGTTTCAATTTAATCTGTTTTCAGATTCCCCAAACACTTTTGCGATTGTATATCGAAGTACTCCAGACTATATATAACACTACACAAATGATTTGTTTCTTCAGATGTGAAGAAATTATAGCTGAGTTCTGAGTGATGTCACAAGGTCATTAAAAACAGAAAAACATTCTCCAGTTTGAAATGTCTTTTCTATGGAAGAACATATTTAAACAGCATGAAGTAATGGTTAACTATCTTTCTTCCTTCAGTTCCAGTGTCTCAGCCTGTCCTCACCCTCAGGGCTCCAAGGGCCCAGGTTGTGGTGGGGGACATGGTAGAGCTTCACTGTGAGGCCCAGGGAGGCTCTCCCCCGATCCTGTACCAGTTTTATCATAAGGATGTCGCCGTGGGAAACAGCTCCGCTCCCTTGGGAGGAGGAGCATCCTTCAACCTCTCTCTGACCACGAAACATTCTGGAAACTACTCCTGTAAGGCCGACAATGGCCTGGGGGTCCAGCAGAGTGAGATGATGCTACTCAGTGTCATAGGTGAGTTGGTCCTGCCCACAGACAGCACAACCAGGGACTGACCGCTTTCTCTCCCCGGCAGCAGAAATGGAGCTCCAGCACTCCTGTTTGCTGGTGTGACCTCCCAGCATATTTCCTGCACATAGAATTTCCAGTTGAAAGTCTGGGATCCTTCCTGTGGCTGTGCTTTCAGGAACCTGGACCTTCCCAGCAGCACAGTTCAAGAAGTCTTGAATGCGATCAAAACTCCTCACTAACAATGCAAAGAGGGTTTTTAGAACCAAGACTATATTTTGATCTGCAATTATGATACAAAAGGGAAAATAACGAATTCTAGGTATAGGTTTCGTTGCCCCAAAAAAGGTCGTGGTTTTTCTCTCTTTGACTTCCAACAAACTTCCTACAAACTTCTACTCTTGATCTTCTTTCACTACCAGGGATATAAACATGCCTCATATTTCCATATTAAAAATTCTATATTAATATTAGCTAGGTACATAGCTTTTAAGGGTATACAATCACAACCAATCCAAGTTAGTTTACAAAGTGATTCTTAAAGCAGTGGGGACACAGAGGTGAAAGCAGGATGACATGGAATGAAAATGGTCACCCATTAATCAAATTCTTTCATTCTCTAAGCTGTCTGACATCTTGCCATTAGGTATAAAAACCAAAGGAAAACTGCTTCTTGTCATCTCTGAATATGCTTTGTGATGATCCCCTACAGGCCAATCTTATGGTAGAGCAAAAGTATGCTAAGGGGTGTTGAGATGAATGTTCTAGTGCTGGTTCTGAAGATACTAGCTCTATGAACTTGGCCAAGCATATTTCCCTATATTGACCTCAATTTCCTCATTCACAAAGTGAGAAAATGGAACTAGATGAATATCAGGGTCATCCCCAACCCTAGAATCCTATTATTTTGGTGCACAGGGAATATGGTGTATGTCAAACTCAAGGGTTCCTGGAAGGAGACATGCTAAAGGAGGAGCTGGGAGTCACTGCTCCTGGGATACAACCCAGAGAAACACGAGACCATGAAATAACATGCAAATGCTTTCTGAAGTACATAAAGCAAAACACAGGCTGATACTCTTAGTCTCCTTTGGCTGGGTCCCTGAGTATCATAAGAAATACAGACAAAATCATATGAGCAGGTTGATTTAGGCATACCAGCCCAGGAGCCAGCATCCCATCAAGGTGGCTGGGGCAGCCATCTCTTTGGCATCTAGCAGGCTACCTGATTGCAGATTTGATTTTTTTCCATTCAACTAGTCCATTCTTCTTCCCCCAGTGGTAGGCAGCACCTGCCTCAGCCAATTTTCCTCTAAGGTTCACAGGGACTCTTACCGCATGGTTTACACACTCACCTTTTAGATCCACCACACAGGCATGTACTTCTGACCAAGTGCCACTCCCTCCCTCTTCACAACACAGTGGACTAGCACATCATATCCCTCACACTCTGTATTCGTGATTTTATACACATCCTCATTCCTTTGTTTCTATGATCCCTGGTGCAAATGCCTATTATTTATGCTGGTGCTATCACACCTAAAGGACTTCTTGCTGGATGATTGTGTCTGAGTCCTAGAACTAGGACACATCATGGAGAACTACAAGAAAAAGGAATACTTATTATCATTGTTACTACCATCATCATCATCACCATCATAAATACTTACTGAGCCCTTGTATGTGCCAGGCCCTGTGCTTAGTACTTGACATGCAATATCTCATTTAATCTTTAAAATAAACCACTGAGGTTAAAAATGAGATCATTTTTATCCTCAGTTTGCAGGAGAGGAAACTGAAGCTTAGAGAGGTGAAGTAACCAGCTTAGAGACACAGCTAGCAAAGGTAAAGCCAGGTTGAAAAATGAGCCTATCCAACTCAATGTAAATCTACACTATAATATCTCTCATCCTTTGTGGCCAGGTTTAACACAACTTTTTAATAATTTATTATTCTGGAAGAATACATAAACTTTCACGATAAAAAGTCAAATGGAACAAAAGGGTACTTTCAGGTATATTTTTCTAGAAATATTAAAATATATTATAAACATAAAGGCATAGAATTTTTTACAAGTACAATCATATTACACATATAGCTATGCAACTTGCATTTTTTACTTGATATATCTTGGATATCTTTCGTGTTTTATTAGCAAGTCAACTAGGCTGTCTCCAGTTTTTAGCTATTATAAAAATTCTACAATAGAAATCTTTGTGCAACTATATTTGCAAATACTTTTCTAAATAGAAGTATAGTTACAATAGTATAGTTACAATGTGTACAGCAAAGTGATTCCGTTTCATATACGTATATATATATATATATATATATTCATTATCAGATTCTTTCCATTGTAGGTTATTACAAGATATTGAGTATAGTTCCCTGTGCTATACAGTAGGCCCTTGCTGGTTATCTATTTTATATATAGTAGGGTATACATGTTAATCCCAAACTCCAAATTTATCTCATCGCTGCCTGCTAGCCCCCTTGGTAACCATAATTTTCTTTTCTATGTCTGTGAGTCTATTTCTGTTTTATAAATAAGTTCATTTGCATCATTTTTTTAGTGATAAGTGATATCATATGATATTTGTCTTTCTCTGTCTGACTTCACTCAGTATGGCAATCTCTAGGTCCATCCATGTTGCTGCAATGGCATTATTTCATTCTTTTCTATGGCTGAGTGATAGTCCATCGTATGTATATGTACCACATGTTCTTTATCCATTCATCTGATGATGACATTTAGGTTGCTGCCATGTCTTGGCTATTGTAAATATTGCTGCTATAAACATTGGGGTGCATATATCTTTTTGAACTAGCATTTGCCCAAGAGTGGAATTGCAGGATCATATGGTAACTCTATTTTTACTTTTTTGAGGAATTTCCATACTATTCTCCATAGTGGCTGCACCAATTTACATTCCCACCAACAGTGTAGGAGGACTCCCTTTTTTCCACAGCCTCTCCAGCAATGTTTCTTGACTTTTGTTTTTTAACGTCTTTAGTGGACTGTAATTGCTTTACAATGGTGGGTTAGTTTCTGCTTTATAACAAAGTGACTCAGCTATACATATACATATACCTCCCTATCTCCTTCCTCTTGTGTCTCCCTCCAACCATCCCTATCCCACCCCTCTAGGTGGTCACAAAGCACCGAGGTGATCTCCTTGTGCTATGCAGCTGTTTTCCACTAGCTATCTATTTTACGTTTGGTAGTACATATAAGTCCATGCCAGTCTCTCACTTCGTCCCAGCTTACCCTTCACAACCCCCGTGTCCTCAAGTGCATTCTCTACATCTGCATCTTTATTCTTGTCCTGCTCCTAGGTTCTTCATAGTCTTTTAATTTTTTTTAGGTTCCATATATATGTGTTAGCATACGGTATTTGTTTTTTTCTTTCTGACTTACTTCACTCCGTATGACAGACTCTAGGTCCATCCACCTCACTACAAATAACTCAATTTTGTTTCTTTTTATGGCTGAGAAATATTCCATTGTATATATGTGCCACATCTTCTTTATCTCTTCATCTGTCCATGGACACTTAGGTTGCTTCCATGTCCTGGCTATTATAAATAGAGCTGCAATGAACATTGTGGTACATCACTCTTTTTGAATTAAGGTTTTCTCAGGGTATACGCCCAGTAGTGGGATGCTGGGCCGTATAGTAGTTCCATTTTTAGTTTTTTAAGGAACCTCCATACTGTTCTCCATAGTGGCTGTACCAATTTACATTCCCACCAACAGTGGAAGAGGGTTACCATTCCTCCACACCCTCTCCAGCATTAATTGTTTGTAGATGTTTTGATGATGGTCATTCTGACTGGTGTGAGGTGATACCTCATTGCAGTTTTGATTTGTTTTACTCTAATGATTAGAGCATCCTTTCATGTCTTTGTTGGCAATCTGTATATCTTCTTTGGAGAAATGCCTATTTAGGTCTTCTGCCCATTTTTGGATTGGGCTTTGTTTGTTTTTTCTGATATTGAGTTGCATG
Source organism: Phocoena phocoena (assembly GCF_963924675.1). Classification (NCBI taxonomy): domain Eukaryota; kingdom Metazoa; phylum Chordata; class Mammalia; order Artiodactyla; family Phocoenidae; genus Phocoena; species Phocoena phocoena. The sequence goes on along the minus strand of NC_089219.1, from coordinate 114,512,002 downwards.
AGCTGTTTGTAAATTTGGGGGATTAATCCTTTGTCAGTTGCTTCATTTGCAAATATTTTCCCCCATTCTGAGGGTAGTCTTTTCGTCTTGTTTATGGTTTCCTTTGCTGTGCAAAAGCTTTTAAGTTTCACTAGGTCCCATTTGTTTATTTTTGTTTTTATTTCCATTACTCTAAGAGGTGGACCAAAAAAGATCTTGCTGTGATTTATGTCAAAGAGTGTTCTTCCTATGTTTTCCTCTAAGAGTTTTATAGTGTCCGGTCTTACATTAGGTCTCGAATCCATTTTGACTTTATTTTTGTGTATGGTGTTAAGGAGTGTTCTAATTTCATTCTTTTACATGTAGCTGTCCAGCTTCCTCAGCACCACTTATTGAAGAGACTGTCTTTTCTCTATTGTATATCCTTGCCTCCTTTGGCATAGATTAGTGGACCATAGGTGCGTGGGTTTGCCTCTGGACTTTCTATGTTGTTCCATTGATCTATGTTTCTGTTTTTGTGCCAGTACCATCTTTTCTTGATTACTGTAGCTTTGTAGTATAGTCTGAAGTTATGGAGTCTGATTCTGCCAGCTCTGTTTTTTTTTCCTCAAGACTGCTTTGGCTATTCAGGGTCTTTTTTGTCTCCATACAAATTTTAATATTTTTTGTTCTAGTTCTATAAAAAATGTCATTGGTAATTTAATAGGGATTGCATTAAATCTGTAGATTGCTTTGGGTAGTATAGTCGTTTTCACAATATTGATTCGACCAATCCAAGAACATGGTATATCTCTCCATCTTTTGGTATCATCTTTAATTTCTTTCATCAGTGTCTTATAGTTTTCTGCATACAGGCCTTTTGTCTCCCTATGTAGGTTTATTCCTAGGTATTTTATTCTTTTTGTTGTAATGGTAAATGGGAGTGTTTTCTTAATTTCTCTTTCAGATGTTTCATCATTATTGTATAGGAATGCAAGAGATTTCTGTGCATTAATTTTGTATCCTGCAACTTTACCAAATTCATTGATTAGCTCTAGTAGCTTTCTGGTGGCATGTTTAACATTCTTTATGTATAGTATCATGTCATCTGCAAACAGTGACAGTTTTACTTCTTCTTTTCCAATTTGAATTCCTTTTATTTCTTTTTCTTCTCTGATTGCTATGGCTAGGACTTTCAAAACTATGTTGAATAATAGTGGTAAGAGTGGACATCCTTGTCTTGTTCCTGATCTTAGAGGAAATGCTTTCAGTTTATCACCATTAAGAATGATGTTTGCTGTGGGTTTGTCATATATGGCCTTTATTATGCTGAGGTACGTTCCCTCTGTGCCTACTTTCCGGAGAGTTTTTATCATAAATTGGTGTTGAATTTTGTCAAAAGCTTTTTCTGCATCTATTGAGATGGTCATATGGTTTTAATTCTTCAAGTTGTTAATATGGTGTATCACATTGATTGATTTACGTATATTGAAGACTCCTTGCATTCCTGAGATAAATCCCACTTGATCATGGTGTATGATCCTTTTAATGTGTTGTTTCATTCTGTTTGCTAGTATTTTGTTAAGGATTTTTGCATCTATATGCATCAGTGGTATTTCTCTGTATTTTTCTTTTTTTGTACTATCTTTGTCTGGTTTTGGTGTCAGGGTGATGGTGGCCTCATAGAATGAGTTTGGGAGTGTTCCTTCCTCTGCAATATTTTGGAAGCGTTTGAGAAGGATGGGTGTTAGCTCTTCTCTAAATGTTTGATAGAATTCACCTGTGAAGCCATCTGGTCCTTGACTTTTGTTTGTTGGAAGATTTTTAATCACAGTTTCAATTTCATTACTTGTGACTAACTTGTTCATATTTTCTATTTCCTCCTGGTTCAGTCTTGGAAGTTTATACCTTTCTAAGAATGTCCATTTCTTCCAGGTTGTTCATTTTATCGGCATAGAGTTGCTTGTAGTAATCTCTTAGGATGCTTTGTATTTCTGTGGTGTCTGCTGTAATCTCTCCTTTTTCACTTCTAATTTTATTGATTTGAGTCCTCTCCCTCTTTTTCTTGGTGAGCCTAATGGTTTATCAATTTTATTTACCTTCTCAAAGAACCAGCTTTTAGTTTTATTGATCTTTGCAATTGTTTCCTTTGTTTCTATTTCATTTATTTCTGCTCTGATCTTTATGGTTTCTTTCCTTCTGCTAACTTTGGGTTTTGTTTGTTCTTTCTCCAGTTCCTTTAGGTGTAAGGTTAGATTGTTTATTTGAGATTTTTCTTGTTTCTTGAGGTAGCCTTGTATAACTATAAACTTCCCTCTTAGAACTGCTTTTGCTGCATCCCATAGGTTTTGGATCATTGTGTATTCATTCCCATTTGTCTCTAGGTATTTTTTTATTTCCTCTTGGATTTCTTCAGTGATCTCTTCGTTATTTAGTAATGTATTGTTTAGCCTCCATGTGTTTGTGTGGTTTTCTTTTTGTTTTTTTTGGTTTTTGTGTGTGTGTGTGTTTGTGTTTTTTAATGTTTTTTTTCCCTGCAATTCATTTCTAATCTCATAGCATTGTGGTCAGAAAAGATGCCTGATATGATTTCAATTCTCTTAAATTTACTGAGGCTTGATTTGTGACCCAAGATGTGATCTATCCTGGAGAATGTTCCATGCACACTTGAGAATAAAGTGTAATCAGCTGTTTGGGGATGGAATGTCCTATAAATATCAATTAACTCTATCTAGTCTATTGTGTCATTTAACGCTTCTGTTTCCTTATTTATTTTCATTTTGGATAATCTGTCCATTGGTGTAAGTGGGGTGTTAAAGTCCCCCACTATTATTGTGTTACTGTCGATTTCCTATTTTAGAACTGTTAGCCATTGCCTTATGTATTGAGGTGCTCCTATGTTGGATGCATATATATTTATAATTGTTATATCTTCCTCTTCAATTGATCCCTTGCTCATTATGTAGTATCTTTCCTTATCTCTTGTAACATTCTTTATTTAAAGTGTATTTTATCCAATATGACTATTGCTACTCCAGCTTTCTTTTGATTTCCAATTGCATGGAATATATTTTTCCATCCCCTCACTTTCAGTCTGTATGTGTGCCTAGGTCTGAAGTGAGTCTCTTATAGACAGCATATATATGGGTCTTGTTTTTGTATCCACTCAGTGAGCCTGTGTCTTTTGGTTGGAGCATTTACTCCATTCACGTTTAAGGTAATTATTGATATGTATGTTCCTATGACCATTTTCTTAATTGTTTTGGGTTTGTTTTTGTAGGTCCTTTTCTTCTCTTGTGTTTCCCACTTAGAGAAGTTCCTTTAGCGTTTGTTTTAGAGATGGTTTGGTGGTGTTGAATTCTCTTAGCTTTTGCTTGTCTGTAAAGCTTTTGATTTCTCCATCAAATCTGAATGAGATCCTTGCTGGGTAGAGTAATCTTGGTGGCACGTTCTTCCCTTTCATCACTTTAAGTACATCATGCCACTCCCTTCTGGCTTGTAGAGTTTCTGCTGAGAAATCAGCTGTTAACCTTTTGGGAGTTCCCTTGTATGTTATTTGTCATTTTTCCCTTGCTGCTTTCAATAATTTTTCTTTGTCTTTAATTTTTGCCAATTTGATTACTGTGTGTCTTGGCGTGTTTCTCCTTGGGTTTATCCTGTATAGGACTCGCCGCGCTTCCTGGACTTGGGTGGCTATTTCCTTTCCCATGTTAGGGAAGTCTTCGAGTATAATCTCCTCAAATATTTTCTCTGGTCCTTCCTCTCTCTCTTCTCCTTCTGGGACCGCTATAATGCAAATGTTGTTACATTTAATCTTGTCCCAGAGGTCTCGTAGGCTGTCTTCATTTCTTTTCATTCTTTTTTCTTTATTCTGTTCCGCAGCAGTGAATTCCTCCATTGTGTCTTTCAGGTCACTTATCCGTTTTTCTGCCTCAGTTATCCTGCTCTTGATTCCTTCTAGTGTAGTTTTCATTTCAATTATTGTACTGTTCATCTCTGTTTGTTTGTTCTTTAATTCTTCTAGGTCTTTTTAAAACATGTCTTGCATCTTCTCCGTCTTTGCCTCCATTGTTTTTCCGAGGCCCTGAATCATCTTCACTATCATAATTCTGAATTCTTTTTCTGGAAGGTTGCCTATCTCCACTTCATTTAGTTGTTTTTCTGGGGCTTTAGCTTGTTCCTTCATCTGGTACATAGCCCTCTGCTTTTTCATCTTGTCTATCTTTCTGCGAATGTGGTTTCTGTTCCACAGGCTGCAGGATTGTAGTTCTTCTTGCTTCTGCTGTCTGCCCTCTCAAGAATGCAAGAGTTTTCTGTGCATTAATTTTGTATCCTGCTACTTTACCAAATTCATTGATTAGCTCTAGTAGTTTTTGGGTAGCATCTTTAGGATTCTCTGTGTGTAGTATCATGTCATCTGCAAACAGTGACAGCTTTACTTCTTCTTTTCTGGTATGGATTCCTTTTATTTCTTTTCCTTCTCTGATTGCTGTGGCTAAAACTTCCAAAACTATTTTGAAAAAAATGGTGAGAGAGGACCACCTTCTCTTATTCCTGATCTTAGTGGAAATGGTTTCAGTTTTTCACCATTGAGAATGAGGTTGGCTGTGGGTTTGTCATATATGGCCTTTATTATGTTGAGGTAAGTTCCCTCTATGCCTACTTTCTGGAGGGTTTTATCATAAATAGGTGTTGAGTTTGTCAAAAGCTCTTTCTGCATCTATTGAGACGATCATATGGTTTTTCTCCTTCACTTTGTTAATATGGTGTATCACATTGATTGATTTGTATATACTGAGGAATCCTTGCATTCCTGGGATAAAACCCACGTGAGCATATTGTATGATTCTTTTAATGTGCAGTTGGATTCTGTTTGCTAGTATTTTGTTGAGGATTTTTGCATCTATGTTCATCAGTGATATTGGCCTGTACTTTTCTTTCTTTGTGACATCTTTGTCTGGTTTTGGTATCAGGGTGATGGTGGCCTCGTAGAATGAGTTTGGGAGTGTTCCTCCCTCTGCTATATTGTGGAAGAGTTTGAGAAGGATAGGTATTAGCTCTTCTCTAAGTATTTGATAGAATTTGCTTGTGAAACCATCTGACCCTGGGCTTTTGTTTTTAGGAAGATTTTTAATCACAGTCTCAATTTCAATTCTCATGATTGGTCTGTTTATATTTTCTATTTCTTCCTGGTTCAGCCTTGGAAGGTTGTGCTTCTCTAAGAATTTGTTCATTTCTTTCAGGTTGTCCATTTTTTTGGCATATAGTTGCTTGTAGTAATCTCTCATGATCCTTTGTATTCCTGAAGTGTCAGTTGTTACTTTTCCTTTTTCATTTCTAATTCTATTGATTTGAGTCTTCTCCCTTTTTTTCTTGATGAGTCTGGCTAATGGTTTATCAATTTTGTTTATCTTCTCAAAGAACCAACTTTAAGATTTATTGATCTTTGCTATTGTTTCCTTCATTTCTTTTTCATTTATTTCTGATCTGATATTTATGATTTCTTTCTCTCTGCTAACTTTGTGAGGGGTTTTTGTTGTTGTTCTTCTTCTATCTCTAATTGCTTTAGGTGTAAGGTTAGGTTGTTTATTTGAGATGTTTCTTGTTTCTTGAGGTAGGATTGTACTGCTGTAAACTTACATCTTAGAACTGCTTTTGCTGCATCCAGTAGATTTTGGGTCGTCATGTTTTCATTGTCATTTGTTTCTAGGTATTTTTTAATTTCCTCTTGGATTTCTTCAGCGATCTCTTGGTTATTTAGTAGTGTATTGTTTATCCTCCATGTGTTTGTGTTTTTTTACAGATTTTTACCTGTAATTAATATCTAGACTCAGCGTTGTGGTCAGAAAAGTTAGTTGATGCAATTTCAATTACCTTAAATTTACCAAAGCTTGATTTGTGACCCAGGATATGATCTATCATGGAGAGTGTTCCATGAGCACTTGAGAAGAAAGGGTATTCTGTTGTTTTTGGGTGGAATGTCCTATAAATATTAATTAAGTCCACCTTGTTTAATGTATCATTTAAAGCTTGTGTTTCATTATTTATTTTCATTTTGGATGATCTGTCCAAATGGCTGTTAGCATTTGCCTAATGTATTGAGGTGCTCCTCTGTTGAGTGCATAAATATTTACAATTGTTATATCTTCTTCTTGAGGTGCTCTTCTGTTGAGTGCATAAATATTTACAATTGTTATATCTTCTTCTTGGATTGATCCATTGATCATTATGAGTGTCCTTCTTTGTCTCTTGTAATAGTCCTTATTTGAAAGTCTATTTTGTCTGATATGAGAATTGCTAACCAGCTTTCTTTTGACTTCCATTTGCATAGAATATCTTTTTCCATCTCCTCACTTTCGGTCTGTATGTGTCCCTAGGTCTAAAGTGGGTCTCTTGTAGACAGCATATATGTGGGTCTTGTTTTTGTATCCATTCAGCCAGTCTATGTATTTTGGTGGGAGTATTTAATCCATTTACATTTAAGGTAGTTATCAATATGTATGTTCCTATTACCATTTTCTTAATTATTTTGGGTTTGTTTTGTAGGTCTTTTCCTTGTCTTCTGTTTCCTGTCTAGAGAAGTTCCTTTAGCATTTGTTGTAAAGCTGGTTTCATAATGCTGAATTCTCTTAGCTTTTGCTTGTCTGTAAAGGTTTTAATTTCTCTGTCGAATCTGAATGAGATCCTTGCTGGGTAGAGTAATCTTGGTTGTAGGTTTTTCTCTTTCAACACTTTAAATATGTCCTGCCCCTCCCTTCTGGCTTGCAGAGTTTCTGCTGAAAGATCAGCTGGTAACCTTATGGGGATGCCCTTGTATGTTATTTGTTGCTTTTCCCTTGCTGCCTTTAATATTTTTTCTCTGTATTTAATTTTTGATAGTTTGATTAATATGTGTCTTGGCCTGTTTCTCCTTGGATTTATCCTGTATGGGACTCTCTGCCCTTCCTGGATTTGATTGACTATTTCCTTTCCCATATTAGGGAAGTTTTCAACTATAATCTCTTCAAATATTTTCTCAGTTCCTTTTTTTTTTCTCTTCTTCTCTGGGACCCCTATAATTTGAATGTTGGTGTGTTTAATGTTTGCCCAGTGGTCTCTGAGACTGTCCTCAATTCTTTTCATTCTTTTTTCTTTATTCTGCTCTGTGGTAGTTATTTCTACCCTTTTATCTTCCAGGTTACCTATCTGTTCTTCTGCCTCAGTTATTCTGCTATTGATTCCTTCAAGAGAATTTTTAATTTCATTTATTTTGTTGGTCATCATTGTTTGTTTGCTCTTTAGTTCTTCTAGGTCCTTCTTAAATGTTTCTTCTATTTTCTCCATTCTATTTCCAAGATTTTGGATCATCTTTACACTCATTACTCTGAATTCTTTTTCAGGTAGACTGCCTATTTCTTCTTCATTTGTTTGGTCTGGTCATTTTTACCTTGCTCCTTCATCTGATTTTTGTTTCTCTGTCATCTCATTTTGCTTCACTTACTGTGTTTGGGGTCTCCTTTTCACAGGCTGCAGGTTCGTATTTCCTGTTGTTTTTGGTGTCTGCCCCCAGTGGCTAAGGTTGGTTCAGTGGGTTGTGTAGGTTTCCTGGTGGAGGGGACTGGTGCCTGTGTTTTGGTCAGTGAGGCTGAATCTTGTCTTTCTGGTGGGTAAGACCGTGTCTGGTGGTTTTTTTCGGGTGTCTGTGACCTTATTTTGATTTTAGGCAGCCTCTCTGCTAATGGGTGGGGTTGTGTTCCTGTCTTGCGAGTTGTTTGGCATAGGGTGTCCAGCACTGTAGCTTGCTGGTCATTGAGTGGAGCTGGGTCTTAACATTGAGATGGTGTTCTCTGGGAGAACATTTGCCATTTGTTATTACGTGGAGCTGGGAAGTCTCTGGTGGACCAATGTTGTGAACTCCGTTCTCCCACCTCAGAGGCATAGGACCTGACACCTGGATGGAGCACCAAAACCCTGTGAGCCACAATTTTGGGAAGTCTGAGGTCTTCTGCCAGCTTTCAGTAGGTGTTCTCTAGCAGTTGTTCCACATGTAGTTGTTTTTCTGATGTATTTGTGGGGAAGAAAGTGATCTCCACGTCTTACTCCTCTGCTATCTTGAAGGTCTCAGTCCTGTTGACTTTTTTTTTATTCAAAATATAAAATTTATTCAAAAGCAATAAAATAACAGTTTCTATGAAGTGTGAACTGTATATAATAAGTAAACACATCACAGTACCAAACCTGTTGACTTTTTAATGATGGCCATTCTGACTGGTGTGAGGTGATACCTCACGGTAGTTTTGATTTGCATTTCTCTAATAATTAGCCATATTGAGCATCTTTTCACATGTCTGTTGGCCATTTTTTACATAACTTATGTTAGCAGCCCTAAAGAAAATAGTCTTAGAAGTAGATTTGCTGGGTCAAAGTTTATGTGCATTTTAAATTAGATATATATTTCCAAATCACCATTTAAGGAAGTGTCTCAAATTTGCATTCCCACTGAAAGAATATCAGGGTGCCTCTTAATCCACAACCCCATCAGTATTATCTGCCTTTTTAAGCTTTGCCAGTCTGATGGGTGTTTTTATTTGTATATACTTAATTAGTAACAAAGATAATGTCTTTATATATTTTTTGGCTATTTGAAGTTTTTAGTGATCCATACCTTTTTCACACTATTCTGTTGGATATTTTTGTGCATTGAAAGTTATTTGTGGATTCAGGTCACTAACTTTGCCTGTCATATGTGTTTCAATATATTTTCCTTGATTGAGATATGACTTTTATTATTTGTTTATATTATTTTTTGTTCCTTTCTGAATATGTTAGAAGTAGGAACTTCTATTGACTTTTTATTTTTTCCTCAGTTCCAGTGTCTCGCCCTATCCTCACCCTCAGGGCCCCCAGGGCCCAGGCTGTGGTGGGGGATGTGGTGGAGCTTCACTGTGAGGCCCAGAGAGGCTCTCCCCCGATCTTGTACCAGTTTTATCACAAGAATGTCACCCTAGAGAGCAGCATGTCCCACTCTGGACAAGGAGTGTCCCTCAACCTCTCACTGACTGCAAATCATTCTGGAACCTACTCCTGTGAGGCCGACAATGGCCTGGGTCCCCAGTGCAGTGAGGCAGTGACACTTTCCATCACAGGTAAGTTTCCTATTCTCAGGCCACAGATGTGGCCAAAAGATTTCCTCCTAGGATACTCTGATAATCCTTGTAATGCCTGACCAGGACAGTGTTTCTCAGGGACAGGTACACAAAACTAGGTGTTCTCCAAACTGTTATTTTCATTAAGTGTTTCTGAAGGCTTGTCATTTGGGTGGGAAAGGAGGCTAAAGAAGACCACCGAATTTAATACTCTTCAGCTAGCATCATCCATCCTGACCCTCAACCCTTGCATCAGCCACAGACATGAGCTTCCCCACCAAGAGAAGTTCCATCCCCTGTGCCACACTTGCACCTCATTAGCCTCAGGAGTCCTGGTCCCCTCAGTTCATCCTCTCTCCCAGGCATCAGCTTCAGGGATCAGGGCAGTTCAAGACCACAAGCCTCTCCATCTGGCTCATGCCTGGGGTCTCCCCCTCAGGGCTGACAGGGAGCAGAAGTGGCCCTGTTGTCACCAGTGTCACCGGGGGGCTGCTCAGCATGATGGGTCTCGCTGCCATAGCACTGTTGTTCTACTGCTGGCTCCCGAGAAAAGCAGGTGAGTAACTCTCTGGTTAACCTTTGCTTGAGTCCCTGTCCTTCCCACCTCCATTCCCTCGGGCCCATGCTGCCTTTGGAACCAACCCCAAGCTCTCAAAACCTCCTTTCTGCACAATTCCACAGCTCCTACCTTCCTCTCTAGATCCTCCAGATTTGTCTTCATCAAATGCAAAGTTTCCAGTACAGCCCTATTGGGTGTAAGATGTCTTCACAAGATGTAGTTTATCTGACATGACAAATTACAGTGTCTTTCCCTCTCTACCTTTACAAGACCCCCAAGGAACGGAAGAGGAGAAGAAAAACTCTGAGAAATAGGAGTGAGAACAGAAACCAAATGTAATTTGATAACGTACTGATTTTGTAAATGTATCGTACTTTCGTAGCCGATCAAGTCTATTTTCCCACATTCAGCTATTGACCATTGTTCTTTACAAACTCGAAGTTAAAAGATTATGGATTGGGGCTTCCCTGGTGGCGCAGTGATTGAGAGTCCGCCTGCCGATGCAGGGGACACGGGTTCGTGCCCCGGTCCGGGAGGATCCCACATGCCGCGGAGCGGCTGGGCCCGTGAGCCACGACCGCTGGGCCTGCGCGTCTGGAGCCTGTGCTCCGCAATGGGAGAGGCCACAGCAGTGAGAGGCTCACGTACCACAAAAAAAAAAAAAAAAAAAAAAAAAAAGATTATGGATTGTGAGCTACCCTTTTGTATTATAACTATACCCCTCTGGAATCCAGGATCAGTAGTTTTTGCCCAATCTGCCACCTCCCTTGGACATAGCAAAGGAGGGTTCACATCTTAGAGACAGTGACTCCTGGAAGGTTCTAGGTGAGCCTCCTATGAGCTGTGCTCCTTGTGAAGTCTTCCTTCTCCTGGACTCAATGTCTCTCTGCTTTCCTTTGCAGGAAGAAAACCTACATTTGATTCCTCCAGGTAAGACCTGCCTATATTGCTGTATGGTTAATGAAATACCCACCAAGTATGAAAATGGAATTAAATCTGGTTACTGCTGAGAGCACGGTCACTGCTTCATGTCACTGAGATGGGTTGTGCCAATTTCATGTTGCCACCTCCCTTGGGATATCTCAATTCCCAGGACCTTCTCACCCATCAGCTTAGCTAAATAGGCCTTTTTCTTGCAGCAAGTGTTAATTGCTTTTTATTTATTAACTTACATCCTTGGTCCAATGTTGCCTTGGTTGTTTGAGTGTTTGAGTGACACTATGACCACTGAATCCATCCGTTTCCTAAGATGGTCTTAGCTTAATCAGCCTGGAAAGCTCTGCTCATGGTCAACCCAACCTAACCAACATCGTTGTGATGACAGCCAAGAAGATGGAGTCATGCAACTTGGCCACCCCGAGAGACCTCTCTGCTAACAGGAGGTGGTGCCTGTGAAGAAAGGGCTGCCATCTTGGATTCCAAAGGCTGACTTTAGGAGTCACACCACAGCTCACAAACTATCCCTGGTCAAGCTTATGGTAGCAGCATCCAAACCATCCTGAGTTCCTCTGAGCCTTTTTGTTTGTTTGTTTTTTTGGCCATGCTGCACAGTTGCAGGATCTTAGTTCCCCCACCAGGGATTGAACCCGAGCCCTTCTTAGTGAAAGCACCAAGTCCTAACCTCTGAACCACCAGGGAATTCCCACTTGAGCCTTTCTAATTATGGATTTCACTCAGATACTGATCTCTCTGGGAGTGTAGACCTTGGAGCCAGGTTTGAATCTTGGCTCTTTCCCTTTCTAGTTACATAGTCTTGAGCAAGTCATTTTACTTCTCAGAACCTCCATTTTTTCCATCTAAAAAATAGAGATAATAATAGAATCAACTTAATATTGTTATAGGCACTAGCACAGTGACATACAGGTGATCATAAAGTCTGGATTAATATTATGATTTATAATATAATAGTCCATAACAATAGACCATTTTTTATATGCTCATCTATGTTTCCAGGTTTGGCAACTATCCTGTGGTAAAGACTCACTAACAGGGAATGATCCTTATAGCTACTTCGTCAGGATTTCTGGGAAACAACAATGCTTCTATCTTACAGGAACCCGTCAGCTTCAGACCCGCAAGAGCCCACCTACCACAATGTACCAAGCTGGATAGAACTGCAACCAGTGTACAGCAATGGTGAGGACAGAGGACCCTCCATTTGGGCAGGGACCCCAGGGTTGGTCCAGGAAGTGGTGGGACAAGAAATGAGGAAGGGACAGTACAGAGGCCTGGAGGGCTCTGCCACCTCCAGAGAACAAACTCTATCTGGGGGAGGAGGAAGTAGCAAGACAAGGGGCAAGAACCTTAGAGTCCTCTCAAACTTCAACTTCTCTCCAAGTAAATCCTAACAGAGGAGACGTGGTGTACTCGGACGTCCGGACCGTGAAGGTGGAGAACAAACAGGCAGGTAAGACCCAAGGACCCTTGATTTTGGTGGTCTATTGCTATGTGTGGCTCAGTCTCCACCCCTTCAGTGGGTCTGGGCCAACCAGACACAGAACTGCCCCTCAGGCTGGGTCACTGGGCTTCTTACTTTGTGCTCACCTACTCTGCTGCGATTAACCCAAGCTCACTGTGCAGAGCTGCTTTCTCCATTCTCCATGGATGGCCTCAGCATCACTTGAGTAACAAAGTCATCACCCTGGGCAGTCAGCCCCTCAGAGCTTCAGTGTCCCATCTGTGGAATGAGACAGGACTGTCTATCATTCCCTACCTACCTGTACCTGTTTTCTACTGCTGCTGTGGTAAATGACATGAGGGCTTAAACAACACAAGTTTATTATCTTACTGTGCTGTAGGTCAGAAATCTAACACAGGTCGTGCTGGGCTAAAATCAGTGTCTGCAGAGGTCCTTTCTGGAAGCTCCAGGGGAGAATGCATTCCCTTGCCTTTTCCAGCTTCTAAAGGACACTCTTTTCCTTTCTGGGGCTCATGGTCCCATCCCTCCATCTTCAAAACCAGCAAGTGGCACCTCTCTAACCATTTCTTCCATAGTCAGTGCTCCCTTTGACCACAACTAGAAAAAGTTCTCAGATTTTAAAGTTCTCCTTAAAATTCCACCTGGATAATCTAAAATAATCTCACCATTTGAAGGTCCTTAATCTTAATCACATCTGCAAAATCCCTTTCTCCATCTTAGGTCACATATTCACAGGTTCCAGGTATCAGGACATAGACATTTTTGTGGGAGACATTATTCTGCTTATCACACTCTCTCATAGGGTTATTGTGAGGATCAAACGAGGAAGTAGATGTGGAGATGCTATTACAGCAGCAGAGTTTAAGCAGCTTTTATAATGAGTATATGCAGGTTGTCTGTCTGTGTCAGTAGTCCTCACTCATGGTAGATGGTCAGCCATGAAGAATCTCAGCCTGGTTTTGTCCTGCTCAGAGCAGGAAAGGGAAAGTCTTTGGGGCTATTCTAACTTTGTTCTGTAAAAAGTGCGATGTGATTTTTAGCCATTCTGCTTCCTTCTCTGGTTTTTTGATTCTTCTTGTATAAAATTTAAAGAACTCTATTTTGTTCCATTCTTGGTTCAGTGGCCCACCTCTAAAACATATGAACTCATTCACACTTACAATCTCCTTTGATGTGTATTGTTGTTACCCCATTTCACAGATGAGAAAACAGAGGCAGAGAGACCTTAAATGACCAGCCTGAAGTCACAGAGCTAACAAATGACAGAAGAGTCTGTCTCTAGAGTCCAAGCCTTAGGCCAAGCTCTGCTTCTCAGGGCAGTTCCAGGGAGCCTTGAGGCTCATTCCAAGCCAAAAAGAGAAAACCTTGCTTGATGAATGCCATATTTCATTACAGCTTTAAGACAATATAATAATAATAACAAATTCTATTATCATTTCAACATGTATTGAGCAGTTCCTATGTGACTGGTACAGTTCTGAGTACTGTAAATAAATACATTAAAAAAAAAATATATATATATATATATATGCCATAAATATGTACACACACATATATTTAAAGTTTGTTTGTTTATAGCCCTCAGAAGTGTACCTGCACATTGGAACTGCTCAGCACATAACAGATGTTAGAAATCAAACACACACACACACATAACCCTATAGGTAGGTATTATTATTCCCAACATACAGATGAGACACCTGAGGCAGGAGATACTGAGTGACTTGCCCAAGGCCACAGAGGTGGCACGGCTGACCTGGGGCTCAGTCTGGGGTGGTCTGGATCAGAAGTCTGCTCTGAACCACTGCACTGCCTCTGCTCCAGGCCAGGCTGCTTCTCCATAATATACACTATGAATCTATGATCAAAGCATGAACAAGATAAAAAGTAGATTTCTTTCTTTTGAGAGTCCCTGGGGAGCTCAGCATGAGGAACAAAGAGTGGAGTGATGCTGAGGAGAGAGTTGGTCGAAGCTGTGAGGTTGAATTTCTTAGGAAAGGTTCAGTGCAGCCACATGGAGATGGCTGTGACTGGGCTGATGGCACAGATGCAAGGAGAGAGTTCTGAGTTCACAGATGAATGCTTCCTTTCTTTCCACAGCAGCCTCTGACCCAGAGCTTCTCAAGAACACGGTGAGTCCCGTGACCTGTGTACTCTCCCACCTAGGGCCTGCTGGCCTCTGGCCCTCACCTATGTGCTCCTTCCCCCAGGATTCCTGCGTCATCTACTCCCAGGTGAAGGGGGCTTACACCGCAGCCCCTAAGCCCCAGCTCTTGGCTGCATCCACTCCTCACAGATGAGTCCACGCAGCTCCCGACTGCTGTCTCAGTCTCTGCACCCAAAGCCACCCTTGGGGGAGAAGGGACATCAAAGCGGGAAGATTTAAACCTTGGGTCCTAGACCCAAGGCCACACCCAGCAACCTGTGCATCAAGTGCCCACACCCTAGTGTGAACAGAACACAGGGCCCCGCAGGATTCCCACCTATTTCCAAAGTGACAGCCTTGGCCCAGTGGTCTTTTTCTTAATGCCATGTGCTCCCAACCCAGGGCCCATGATGTTGCCTGGCTTCCTTAATGAACTTCAGCTTTGGTCACTATTCCAAGTCCTACTCCCATACACATCCCCACCATTCCTCCATGAGGACTGCCCCTAAAATCTGCCACGGATAACCTGCTTTCAGTGGTGCTTTTCTCAGTTGCAGTCAGTCTGGTAAGGCTACAGTGGGCTCTGCCAAATGGGACAGCACACACCCGTGGAGACATGGACACTGGGCTCGTCATGGACCTCCCCATGATGGGACTGCATTCCACACTCCCCCTGTCTGAAACTCTAAGCTCAGAATCTGACACCAGGATAACTCCTCTCCTGCCCATGTGCCAATATCTACCTGCCCAAGTAAGTGGATTTCACACCCTAGGTCCTAGATCCTTCCCACCCTGCCAGAAGTAACCCAGGACAGTCAAGGCCAGGAGGACCAGAGATGCAGATAGAATACATATTGAAATATAGGAGGTGCTCTATTACTATTTGATTGATTGAATGAATGAATAAATGAGGAAGATATTATGGGTCATTATGGTGTATTCCTACCCTCAAACTGGCATCTGATCCAGTGTGCTCCCTAGTAAATCCAAGAAGTACTCTTTTCTCTTCCCTGAGTAGGAAATAAACTAAGAGAAGGAGCTTGAGTGAGGAAAGCTATGTTCAGAAAGCAGGAAGCCTTCTCAAACTTTAAAGTGCTTATGTAAGGAGGGTGGGAGGGAGACACAAGAGGGAGGGGATATGAGGATATATGTATACATGTAGCTGATTCACTTTGTTATACGGCGGAAACGAACACAATATTGTAAAGCAATTATACTCCAATGAAGATGTTAAAAAAATAATAAAATAAAGTGCTTATGGGTCACCTGGAGATCTTGTTAAAAGGCAGACTCTTATTCATTGAGTCTGGGTGGAGGCTAAGATCCTGCATCTATAATAAGCTCCCACGTGATGCTGATGCTACTGATCCTAGGAGCATACTGAGTACCCAGGCCCATGAAGAAGTAGCGTGGGCTCTGGCTGCCCACTGCCCAACTCCATGGGGGCCACTCACGTAGATCACACACTCCCTGCACCATCCTTCCACTAGAACACCATCAGATCCTGCTGCTAAGAGAACTTCTCAGCAACATGCTGGGTTTCATCAGCCTCCCTAGGTCAGTAAAAAGCAGCTGCCATCATCTTCGTTTCCCCACCTCAGGCCTCGCACTTTCCCATAGAGGAAATGAATATACTGTGAATAAATATACCTCTTAGCCTTCTCCATTCAAAGTTGATCTATCTCGCCTCTGAGCCATGGGATGTTTTGATCCATTTTTATGATGTCCATCACACCTCATCTTGATCTCCACCCTCCGGTGGATTGTACAGGGGGAATCTTTTCCAAGCCACATTGCCTGGATTAATAAAATCCTTGACGGGGCATTCAGGGCCCTTCTCCACATAGTACCACCTACTTCCTTCTCCAGCTTTTTCCGTGGTCATTGTCCTCCACACCCTACACTCAATCACCAGGTGATCTTCCCCATTTTCTAACGTAGCCACTCTGCACTTCCTCCTCTTAGCCTTTTCCATCATTTGCATATGCTAGAATCCTGCTTATTCATTGAGCCCCAAGTCAAATGTCAGCCCCTACCGGAAGTGATCTGTCTTTGGACTCCCATAGCACTTGTATACCGTGAGACATGGAATCACTAATGGCTGATGTTTGGAGGGAACTTAGAGTTTATCTAAGCCACTTCTTTAATTTTGTGGTTGTAAATTGAGAACGAAAGAGGAAGAGCAACTAGCTGAAAATTAAATAACGAGCTAGTGGCAAAGCACATACTAAATTAAACCCAGGACTCCTGGTACCCAGGACAGTGCTCTTTCCTTTACACGGCTCCTCTGCTACAGAGACGTGTGCATTTTTGTGTTTCTCCAACAAGACTGAGAGTTCCTTAAAAGCAAAGCCCAAGCAGCCAGCATGGTACCTGGCATTCAATTGGTGCTCAATGAACTGTTGTCGAATTGGATGTCCATTAACTCCCCCTGATGAATAAACATCACCTCTACAAATTTGTCTATATCATTACCTGCTCTCTCTTAACCCAAAGAAGTGCAACACATGTCCTTCAATCTTAGAGTTTTTAATAATCCCAATAAAATCATTGCTACAAGGTCCACCTGTCAGTTTGAGATGAATGCTGTGTATTGTTCAAAACAAGAACAAGATACTTGCATGAACTGCAGGTATCTAAAACACCACATAAAACCCAATCAGTTGTCCCCACAAAACTTGCTCTCCTTACTGTGTTCTCTTTCTTCCTTCCTTCCTTCTCTCCCCTCCCCCTTCTCCTCCTTCTTCCTCTTTTCTCTCTCTCCCTCCCTCCCTCTCTTTTCCTTCTTCTTCTTCTTTTTCTACTTGAAGATAGCACTCTACCCACTCACCCAAGACAGAAGATGCATAGCCGTCTGTGAGTCTCTACATTGAATTGGTCACCCAAGCCAATCCAGTCAACTTTCTTTTCTTTCTTTCTTTCTTTCTTTCTTTCTTTCTTTCTTTCTTTCTTTCTTTCTTTCTTTCAGCTGTACCACACAGCATGCGGGATCCTAGTTCCCCAACCACCAGGGATCAAACACGGGCCCCCTGCAGTGGAAGCTTGTAGTCCTAACCACTGGACCACCAGGGAATTCCCCGTCAGCTTTATTTTTGAGATATCTCTCAAATCACATCCTCCTTTTAGTTCCTACTGCCACTTCCTTAGTACAGGCCCTTATCACCTACCACCAGCACTACATAATAGCCTCGAAACTGGTTTCCCAACTTCTAGATTCTCTCTTTGCATAACCATCCCCAACAGATTTGCCAGTTAGACCTCCCAACAGAGTTGCTAATATGACCTTTCTAAAAACCAGCTCTATTTATTCCTCTGCTTGAAATCCTTCAATTATCCAGATTTCAGGCTCTATCAGTGGACACAAGGGTCTTCAGGATTTAGTTCCAACTTACATTTTCAGCTCCACCTCCCAATATCCCCTTTAACAGACAAGAACACACACCATGTGCTCCTGTCACACGAACTTCTTTTCATTTCCTATACACACCACCTTCTTTCAAGCAGCCATGGCTTTCTTCCTAGTAACTTTCCCCTTTTTGTTTGGTCAAACTCACTCATCCTGCAACACTTAGTTCAAATGTCAATACTCAGTGAGGCCTCATTTCTCTCTACAGGTTTCTATAACCTTTGGCATCTATGTTTCTTGTAGTCCTTACAAAAGTG
Organism: Phocoena phocoena; assembly: GCF_963924675.1. Lineage (NCBI taxonomy): Eukaryota > Metazoa > Chordata > Mammalia > Artiodactyla > Phocoenidae > Phocoena > Phocoena phocoena. Next base: position 114,494,132 of record NC_089219.1, on the reverse strand, counting down.
TGTGTGTGTGTGTGTGTGTGTGTGTGTGTGTGTGTGTGTGTGCACGTGTGAGTGCATGCACCCACGTGCTTCTCTCCCTGGACTACTTAAAGCCTCTCTAGGGTTGAGTGTTATGGTTAGTTCTATTTTATAACCCTCCCCTCATCCTCGCATCATGCCCCACACACAACACAGCGCCTGGTGAATCACAGATGCTCAATTCATAGTGAATAAATGAATGTGCAACAGTGTTGAATGGACTTTTCCTGTTTCCCTCAGAAAAACGCTTAAGCCCCAAAGCTGAGCTCAACAGTCGATAGTAACTCACATGTTCTGAAGAGGAGCTTCTGGACACATCCCACAGGATTGACTCAGAAGTGGCCACATGACCCTTGGGTATTTCCCTGGTTCCTCACACCTCCTCTATCAGCTGAGATCAGAGTTCATTGAAAGAGGTGATGGAGGAGATCGGTGGTCTGGTGAGGGGCACTGGGTGTTTTACTTTCCCTCCCAACTCCAGCCAGGGGAAGGCAGGACTCCTAGATAATGGCTTAAAGAAGGGAAGACAGCCCCTCATCTCACCACTCAAGGGGAACTGTTGAGCCTCAGGTAGAGAGCAGAGCCCGGTGAGAGAGCTTTTAAGAAATCTTAACACAAGTGCCCTGGGGTTTGGGGGTGTTAGAGAGCACACTATTCCCCACTCCTCTCATGGGAAGGGAGTTCCATTAACACCACACTCCTGGCCTCTAGTGGTCTAGCCCCTCTGTCTTCTTTTCTCATAGCCAAGAGCAGCCCACAGGACCATGTGTTCCCCTCTGTCCTAAGTTTTAAAAGACCTGCCTCTACAGAGGGATACTTACAGTTTCATAACCCCAACCTCAAGGTTTAGCATAGGAGGCTTCAAACCCTGAGAAACAAAAGTAGAGAATTCACAGGAGCAAAATGCATAGCAAGAGATGGAGGCTTCTGCTCGAAGCAGGGCAGGCGGCTCTATGCTTTGGTGGTGCTTACCAGGCAGAGATCATATGGGTTTTTTACTGTGTTTTTTTATGACAGTGTATTGGAGTTGACTTTGGCTGCTGAACTTGAGACAGAAGCTTTAAGTCTTAGGCTGTGGTGTTTTGTGGCAGGGCACTAGAACTTAGACGAGATTTTGACCGAAGGCTGTAGGGCTGGGGATACACGCACTGACCATTAAGCAATGGGGAGCAAGTGCACTGGGCTCTTCTGGGTGCAGTGGCCCTGGACACCACCTACACTATTCCCATGGCTGTGTATTCAGGAAGTTGCTTCTGCCAGTCAAGGGTTCCAGTTCCTTATGGCACTTGGGGGCATGACTTGACAACACCTCCCTCATACACATTCCATGAAACTTCCACCTCCACTCCGGGGCTCCCCTATTGGGCTGAAGTGCAAATGTGCAGGGAAGTTAACTTTGGGATATTGAAGGCAATGGATAAATGTTGCTCCTTTTGTCCTCTCCACAGCCCCCTCCCTAAATGCACCATTCAGAGATGTAAAAGCTTTATTTATATGACCTCTCCGAGGACTCCTTGAGTGACCAGGCAATCAACCTATTGCAAAACTGTGGCCAAGTTGGGTCTACACATTCTTAAATGTGTTCTTCTTTCCCAGCCTCCCTCCTATTCCCTCTCCCTTCTACTTCCCTGGGATTATACTCACCCACAGTATGTTAGCACATGAGCTTCTACTTCAGGCTATCTTCTAGGTGAGAGTCAAGGGCCCCAGCAAAGCCAGCAACTTTGAAAAAGGGACCACTGTCCTTCAACAGATTGGCTTTCTTGAACAGCTGTGGCTGTGACCAAGCTTCAGCCATAAAACAGAACCTTTTCATTCAAGGCCTTTGATATATTGGGAGCCAGGGCAATATTTTCTGCTTTCAATGCAAGGCAGCTGACTTCCATGTGTGTCACAGAGCTTTTCAAGCTGTTAGGTGTTAGGGCCTTGCCAAGGTAGGAAGGGCTGGGTCTGCTGACCCAACCTCAGCTGAACCTTTTAACAAGGACGCCAGAGATATGAGCCTGAGCTGTAGCCCCGTGCTGCCTCATAGAGCAAGAGGAGAGACATTTGCCTCCACTACAGAACTGCAACTAACATAAAGACAAGGGGAACATATTCCCTAGGAGGGGGGTTTTTAGGCCTAACTGCAAATCCACAGATGACAACAGTGAGAGCAGCTCAGGACTAAAGGAAAAGATCTGCTCACCGTCTGTGATGGAGGCCACATTACCCAACAAAGCTCATACCCAATGCCGCTCTGAGAAGGTGGTGGTAGCACCAGGCTCAAAAAAAAAAAAAGGAAATTTTAAAATTCTTCAGTGGAAAAGAAAGGTACCACTTAGGTGAATTCTACCCCTTTCCCAGTATGGTGAATTCATAGTAGCAAAACAAAACTTAAGATTTCTTCCACTTTAGTTAAAATTACAGACTCTAGACTTTATAACAATTTCATTATGGTAAAAAGATCTTTTCCATTTACCCTCTGTGATTCAGACACCAGTTTCTTTGGCAATGCTAAATGCTGGTCTCCGGGGACATAATTTTGTTAGGATAAATGTTTTAGGACCTTGAGATTGGCTTCTTTTCTAAAGGCAGTAAGTCTAGGGCCCGTGCTATGATACTCTGACATGTCCTATTAACTCTCTGGATTATTTTAAATAGTGTCTTAGTCTGCTCAGGCTGCTATAACAAAAATACCATAGACAGAGTGGCTTAAAAACAACAGAAATTTACTTCTTACAGTTCTGGAAGCTGGGACATCCACAATCAAGGTGCCAGCAAATTTAGTGTCAGGTGAGGGCCTGCTTCCTGGTTCTTAGACATGTCCCCACATGGCAGAAGAGGCAAAGGAGCTCCCTGGGGTCTCTTTTATAAGGGCAAAATCCCCTATGAGGGATTGTGTGTTGGATTTGACATAGATGAAGATGCATTGGAAATATTTAATAGGAGTGTAGAAGAGTTTGTGTTAACAAATGTTGACATGGTTCAGTGTGATGTGTGCTCATTATCTAACAGAATGTCTAAGTCATTTGATACAGTAATTATGAATCCTCCCTTTGGGACCAAAAATAATAAAGGGATAGATATGGCCTTTCTGAAGACTGCTTTGGAAATGGCAAGAACAGCAGTATATTCTTTACACAAATCCTCAACTAGAGAACATATTCAAAAGAAAGCTGCAGAGTGGAAAATCAAGATAGATATTATTGCAGAGCTACGATATGGCCTGCGAGCATCATACAAGTTTCATAAAAGAAAATCAGTGGACATTGAAGTGAACCTAATTCAGTTTTCTTTTCTTTTTAAGCCTCCAAAGACAAAAGCAGCTTAAAATCTAATTAAAATGAATAAAAAGTATGTTTACTAAAAACAAAACAAAACAAAAGCTGCGGCCTCAGCCGTCTTCTGCCCTCATAACCTAATCACCTCCCAAAGACCCTCACCTCCTAATACCATCACACTGGGGATTAGGTTTCAACATATGAATTTGGAGGGGACACAAACATTCAGTATATAGCAAATAGTAAGGTACATCATCTATGTGTTTGCCTTGGGATAATTTGAGCATGAAAAATAATATTACTAGTAATAAATGATAACACATTAAAAGAATTTATGAGATAATTATTCTCAAAGGCAAAAAAAGAGCAGTCAAAATTTCTTATTTACAGAAGACAACAAATAATAAATGTAGAAGGAATGTTGACGTTAGGAAATCACCACTTTGCAATCCCATGGTAACAATTGATTCAGGCAAGGATCGCCCATGGATGTTAAAATTACTGGTAAGAGGTTGCTAGGCAACAAGAGATCCACAGGGTGTCAGTGCATCACCACCCACAGTACAAAAGGGGAAATGTACCTTTATAACGGAGAGATCTGGCAGCGCTAGTCTTCAGTAAGTGATCAAATGTGGCATCACTAGTAGTGGGGGACACTGACCCTCCGTGATCTTTAATGTGGTGCAGTGGGAAGTCCAGTCTCACCTTCAGAGTGCTCTTATCAAAGAAGCTAACCCAGAACCTACATGAGGAGACAAATTCAGAATGTGGGCCATTCTGAGAGAGATTCCCCAAAACTGTCAATGTCACAAAAGATGAAAACAAAAGGACAGTGTGACAAAGGGAAACTGAAAAGACACACCTAATAGGAACCTTGATTGGATTCTTGATCAAAAAAAAAAAAAAAAAAAGCCATAGGAGAAATTAGGGAAAATTTCATATGGACTATATATTATTATAATATTGAATCAATAAGCTGATATTACTATATAAATATTTTTGAAAATACTTTCAGATGATTCAGTAAATATTTTTTAAATTCTGTGTGTGTGTGTGTATGTGTGTGTGTGTGTGAAAGAGAGAGAGAGAGAAAGAACAAATTTGGCAAAAAAATGGTGAATGCGAGGAAGGGCATGGCAGTGTTCATTGTACTATTCTCTTTTCCAACTTTTCTGAGGTTTGAAAACTTTTAAAATAAAGCATCAGGTAGGGGAGAAGCACCTCAGACACTTGGCATTGAATTGATAGGTGCCCTGAGATGCTGATAGAACTTCACCCAGCCCTGTGAGCCACCCTCTCCACTACATGTGTCGCGAGAATCCTGCTTGGCTCAGGCACTGAGACACCCTGGCCAAGGACAGAGCCACACAGGACATTGAGGATGATGACTGGGGTTTTTAACTTAAAATATTTTACTTTAATTTCCTTGGGAATTTAATTTTTGAGCTGTCATTCTTCCCTGGGGATTTCCTAATGGAATGGAGTTTGTTCTCAACATCAGAGTATCTTTGTGTTGGCGCGTTATGATTGGAGAAGTAAATGATGTCATCAGACCTCAACGCAGAACCTCTAATAGACGGTTAGGAAATACGGATGAAATAACTAGGGGCGGGTAACAGAACAGAGAGGAAACTCAGCTTCAAGTACACTGTGAGCTGGAGTGGACTCTAGTTAGTCCACTGTTCTGACCCATTTCAGAGCTCTCTACAAAACCTGAGCGGCTCAGCTCTGCTCCCAGAAGACTGCACAGAGGAGGAATATTTGGCTTGGGGACGCAGCCTCACACAGATGGGATCAGTAGATATCCTTTCTGCTGCCCACACCGTGATCGACCACAGGCTTAAGGGATAAGCACAGTGAGTTGCACAAAAATCTAGGGAACATTAGAATTTTCCCTAAACACCTCTTATTCTTCCCCATTTAGTGGACAATGGACAATGTTTGTTCACATCTTCACTGGTGAATCTATTCTATCCAAGTTAGAGACACGGGGATTTGTTCCCTTTCTCCTTCCTCTTTACTCTGGACCAGTATAAGTCTGCAATCTAGATAAGCCTGTCTTCTCTGAAGACTGAAACTTTCCCTCAGGTGGGTTGTCTCAAGTTCCAGCCTGGAGAGGGGTAGTTAGCCAGCCCATTTGGTTCTCATACCTCAGCTTTATTAATAATTACATTAGGATTCTCCAGATAAACAGAACCAAGAGATGACCTATCTATAAGAAAAATTGATTTATTATAAGGAATTGGCTCATGTGATTATGGAAGCTGACAAGTCCCCAGATTTGCATTTGGAAAACTGGGGACCCAGAAGAGCTGATGGTGTAATTGCAGTCCAAATGCCAGCAGGTTAGAGACCTAGGAAGAGCCAAGATTTCAATTTGAGTCCAAGAAAGGAAGAAAACCGATGTCCTTGCTTGAAGCTAGTCAAGCAGGAGAAATTGTCTCTCACTTGGAAGAGGGTCAGCCTTTTGTTTTTTGATCAGGCCTTCAAATGATTGGATGAGGCCCACCTACATTAAAGGAAGGCAATCTGCTTTACTCAGTCTATCAATTCAAATGTTAATCTCATCCAAAAACACCCCCACAGATATACCCAGACTAATGTTTGTACAAATGTCTGGGCACCCTATGGCCCAATCAAGTTGACGTATAAAATCTATCATCACAATCATAAGGTGGTCAACTGGCTCCAATATATCTTTTGGTTTGTTTCTCAGTTGGTTCAGAACTCTGACAGGGAAGAGTGGTGTTATTTGGGGGGTGTCCTCAAAGAGGAGAGGTACCTGTCTGGCCTCCCTCACTTTGGTAGTTAAATGAATGTCAAACCTTTCAAGGGCACACCTGTTTTCTCTTTCTGTTTTGTCCTTTGTTCCTCCTCAAGGTTCGTCTTTCTCTTTGACCTCTGGCTGGCCTGCACAAAATCTCCAGATTTAACTCTTTCGACGTCAACTAGCCAACCTTGCTGTCTTTCCCCTCTTCCAATCTCCTCTGATCAATACAGCCCCCTCATCAGAGACCTAACTCATAAGAAAAGCTACTATTTATTGAAGAATTAATAAATATAAGGCAGCATGCCAGGCATTATGCTAGATATGGAAGCAACCTAGATGTCCATCAACAGATGAATGGAGAAAGAAGATGTGGTACATATACACAATGGAATACTAGTCAGCCATAAAAAAAGAATGAAATAATGCCATTTTACAGCAACATGAATGGACCTAGAGATTGTCATACTAAGTGAAGAAAGTCAGACAAAGACAAATATCATGTGATATCACTTATATGTGGAATCTAAATAGTGATACAAATGAACTTATTTACAAAATAGAAACAGATGCACAGACATAGAAAAGAAACTTATGGTTACCAAAGGGGAAAGGGGGAGAGGGATAAACTAGGAGTTTGTGATTAACATATACATGTAACTATATATAACATAGATGACCAACAAGGACTTATTGTATATCACAGGAAACTATACTCAATACTTTGTAATAAACTATATGGGAAAACAAGAATATATATGTATAACTGAGTATATATATTATATAATGTACATATAACTGAATCACTTTGCTGTACACCTGAAACTAACACAACTCTGTAAATCAAATACACTTCAATTTAAATTTTTTTAAATAAATTGATAAATAAATTTTAGCCATAACAAGAAAAGAGCACACATTAGTAAGTTGGAGCTAGCGTCAAAGTCCATGCTCTTAGCCTCTTCACCCAATGTCCTTGCAGGGTTTCATGGGTCACTAGTCCTGTTTGGAGAGAGACATCTGTGAAGAAGCAGAGAGCAGATGAGAGCTGAAGCCGGAGGCCTGGCTCCTGTATGGCCCTACCGCCCACTATCCAGCCTCTCCAAGCTCTGCTCACCTCACCTGTAAAACAGGAAAATAATATCAGCTGCTTGCCTGGAGTACTCATTGAAAGAGATAATGTTGGTATAAACCCTGTGCAGGTGTCCTCGGAGCAGGTGGCGAGGTACCCGCATTCACTGCCAGGTTTGCGCTGCTGTCTCTGCCTTTGTTGGTCCCCGCTCCATCATTACAGTGAAGCAGCTCCTGAACTGCCAAAAAGATACTCCAGAAGAAAATAGTGGAAAATAACTTGCTAACCTTTTTAATGTGAAAGGAATGGGATGATTAGGTGGGAGGTGGGAGAATACATATATTAGCATTTCAGGGAATGACCTATGTATGTAATTTGGGTTCTATCTGGTCATTTAGCAGGGAAATAAAAGCAAAGGGGTGATTTTGCTAGATATACATACTCTCCCAGGTCTCTTGTTGACAAAAGATCATGTCGTTTGCTCACAAGAGGGCTTTGAATAAATTCTAATTCCTTGGGCCAGAGCTCAGCACATCCTGTAGCTCTAGGTTTTCTGGTACCAGGCTGCTGAAGAGATCAAGGGCTGGGGCGGGGGGTGGGGATGAAAGAGAGAAAATGAGAGTGCTTAGGCTGATGGGTACTTCAGGGCTGTTTCTCCAGGCTCCAGCCCTCAGCCTCCCTTCCTGCCTGACCATCGCCATTCTCATCCAGATCTCTCCTGTGCTTGTTCCACACCTCTGAACTCACACGTCCACCTGCGTCTCCAAGTGGAGAACCACAGTGCAAACCTGATGGATAAGTCTGGTCCAGAGCTGGCCATGTGGCCATGTCAGTGAGAAGGGGCGGAAATTAGAAGAAGAGATGAAAGAGTAAGGTTGAGAGGAAGGTGTCCCTCACTTACCCTCCTTCCATTTGTCCAGGCTGCTCTCTCTCAGTCGAGGACACTACATTGCCTTGGCAAAAATAGAATACGTTCTGTAGGGGAGGGGAAAGAGGTTCTGTGACCATAACTATGGAGTAATAGGGGTATAGGGAGGGTCAGGGAATGGCTCAGAGGGACCCAGCAGGACCAGGGATTCTAGGGCTGTGACTCAGGCTTTGAGGGATGGGAGAGATCAGGGGGAGGTCAGTCATCTAATTATCAAATCTTATTATTAGAGGAGAACTTGAAGGTCATCCACTATTAATGTTTTTCTCATGCTTGGGTCCCTTTGCACTATCCTTCCTGAGCCATCATCCAGCCTATGCTGGAATACCTCCAGGGAACTCAGCACCTCATATGGTCTGAAATTACAGAAGGTTGGAGCTGGAAAGAAGCCTTGAGACCAGCAGGTCCAGTGAATGCTGGGGTGGGAAATCCTCATGCTGCCTGATAGCTTTGCACTCTGGAAGTCACCGCCCTGTAACTCTTAACTTTAAGGAGATCCTGCTCCCTGGACTTATTAACCATATTGCCTCCTCCTGGTGTCACCTTCAAAGAGCTGGGCCAGCGGAGTATGCCAGTGTGGGAGAACCCCAACTCACCTCATTGCCATTCATTCATTCACCAAATTTTATTTTGTGCCTGCAACTGAGTGAGGCACTACGCTAGGCACTTGGAATACATCAATGAATACAACAGATCAAGACTCTGCCTTCAAGAAGCTGACAATCTAGCAGAGGAAAAGATACTAAACAATAAACATGAAAAATAAGTAACATGTGTAGTAATTTAGAGGGTGGTATGTGCCATGGAGGAAGAAGAAGAAGTAGAGCAAAGTAAGGAGAATCAGGAGTGGCCAGGGCAGGCTGCAGTTTTAAGTAGGGTGACCATGGAAGTCCTCATTGGGAAGGTGACGTCTGAGCAGAGGCATGATAGGTTCATCGGATGGACAATGGGTCTCTGAAGGAGGAGAGTCCTGGGAAGAGGGCATAGGCTGCAAGGCAGGGTCATACCTGACAAGTCTGAGGCTAGATGGCAGGGAACAATGGTGGAGGTGGAGAGACCAGTTAGGAGGCTGTGCACGGTCCAGGTGAGAGATGATGATGGCTCCCACAAGCATGGAGACAGTGGTTGTGGTCAGAAGGGGTAGGATACTGGGGATATTTTGGACATAGAGTACACAGGATTTCCTGATGGCTTAGATGCGGAATACAAGAAAAAGAAAAGAAATCAATGTGACTCTGAAATGGTTGACCTGAGCAAGTAGAAGGATGGCAACTCCATCCTGAGCTGGAGAATGGTGGGAGTGCAACAAGTTTGGGAGAGAAGATGAGGAGTTTAGTTTTGAACAAGTTGCATTTGAGATGTGTATTGGACATGCAAACGGGGATGTCAAGTAGACAGTCAGGGATGGAAGTCTGGGCTTAGAAGAGAGGTCTGGAGACACGCACATGGGAGTCCCTGGCATAAAAGACAGCACAACATCATCAAGGGAGTGCCCAGTGGCAGAGGGTCCTGCGGGTCCTTCATGACCGCTTCAGAAACATGCTTTGGCTGCCATGTTTCAGGATGGTTCAATGGTCAATGAGCACAGTAATATACTCCTCTCCCTCTCCAAATCCACCAAATATTAATTTTTATCATTTATTGGTGACTGACCTAACAGTTCCACATGTATTATCTTAGCCCATCCCAAAATAACCAGTGAGGGAGCTGTATTATGCCCATTTTATAGAGGAGGACACCAAGACCCTGCACACACAGTTGTTCAAGACCACGGAATGATAAACGATGAAGCCAGGTTTCAAACTCAGGAGGCCAACTCTTAATGGCTATGTTATATGGGAGTATGTGCTCTAGCAAATCTGTACGTTAGCAATAACAATAAATCCAAAAGAGAAAATAACCCACATCCAAGAAAACGTGGGACTCAGGTGTGCAGTGAAAACCTCCTAAGCTGACAACAGCATAGCAGCCCTAGAAAGTAACCGGTCCAAAGACAGAGGGCTCTGTAGATTGTGTGTGAAGATTGTGTTCAGAAAGCAAGCCACTTCTACTATGCAAATTATATGAATAAGAGCTCAAAATAAATATCCTAAGCAGGTCGTAGTTAATTCTAAACAATAAGATGAAGATATGCGATTCTCCAATAACAACAAGTAAAATGACAGTTAGAAACCTTGGGGAAAACCCAGTCTAAGAAAGTCATTGTTGAAATTTGGTGCAAACTAAACTGTGGGATAATTGTGAGTAAACAACAGAGTGGAAGGATATAGGACTTCATTCATAGAATATTCTCCTTTGGGGGGCCAAGGTTTAATTACATGTTACTTTCTTTCTTTTTCTGTGGGCCTAATCACAACACTTGGTTCTGCAGTGTTTACATAATCATAATGCCGTAAATACTATTTAAGGGGTTTCAGTATTCAGAACCAACCCAAAGCATAGAACACTTAATTATGGTTACTTTAGCCTTTAACTGCTATAAACATGCTCAATATAAAAATGATAGTATGGCTGACAGAAATCTGGAGGAGGAGAGCAGAGGGACATCTACATGCACTGATTTCCTTGTTTTGCGTAGTGGAAAATCAGTAGATTTTGTCTAAAGATGATACATCAAGAAATAGAGATTTAAGTACACTCTTAAATCGTATATCTAACCACTGGAAAACCTAGTAACATTACAGATCGAAACCAGGAAGGAGAGGGGGCAGGAAGAAAGGAAGCCCATATAATGCCCTAAATTCTTTACCTTTCCTGCAAGGTAGTTAATAGATACTACCTAAAGTTGGTAAATCAAGAATTTACATATATTGCCATGTTATTTACATTTGTGTGCTATTAACCAGATGACTCAGAAATTGTTCATTGCAGTAGTAAATGTGGAACAATAAGGAAGAGAAACTTTAGTTTTTTTAATTGAATGCCTTTATCTATTGTTTGAGTTTTAAACACGAGCGTGTATTCTTTACACATGAATATGTCTATTTAGTATGGAGGTTATTACGGCACACTGAAAATTCAAAGTAAAGCTGTAGTTCCAACCAGTGACCACTAGTTATCACTGGTTTCCTGGCTGGTGCCAGGTCTGGGAGCAGAGTCCCCCGTAACAACCTGGGGGAGCTGCCTCCTGTCTCCTCAGGGCCTGGATAGGGAAGGAGAACAGAGGAAGGCAGCAGCTGGAGGTCAGTGGCTTTGCCAGCAGTAGGAGCTGGCATTCTGTGCACAGCCAGTGGTGCCTCAGACATGGGCAGCCTCAGGTTGGAGAGTGGGGAGCACACAACTCCCCTGTGTGGTGAGGGTCCTTTCTGGGCCAACGAATTCAGCGCTGCTGATAGGGGAACAGGGATGCAGAGGGACAAGTAGATCTGATTGTTCGCTCTCAACTCCCGCCTAAATACAACCCATGGTCTTTCTGTCCATCCTTAGCCTCTATGCACATTCCGCTCACGCACCCAGACACCCCCTAACACACACACACGCGCACACACACACACACACACACACACACCTATCAGTGGCAAATAAGAGCTTCAGCATCAAAAGTCGGCACAGACTGCTCTTCAGACAGCTTAGGTCGTAGACTGCTGGTGCCCGTGACGGAAGATAGACCGCGGGACTTCAGTACTCAGACTCGCCACCAGGGAGAGCTTTACTAACATTTAGATGAGTTTGTGCGGAAATGTTTTTAGATAAGTTATTTAAGTCACAAAAAATAATTAGGGTAAAAACAAAAGGTGATTTGGAAATGTTCACAGGTTGATACAAACAATTCAGCAGTAAAGTTATCAAAATTTTAAAGTGCATGGTATTCAACGACTTATTTTTAATGCTGAAAAGATAATTGTGGTGTCAAGGGAACAATTTCACTGTTCCTTTCCAACAGCGACAAAAAAATTTTTAAGTAATTTCTGAATTTTTAAAAATTAAAACCTAAACCCAATGTAGTGATTTTGTAATTTGCTAATCACTTTGTAGTGATTTGGTAATTACTGTCTTCCACCTTGCAGACAAGCTCTGCCCCATCTCCAGCTCCCACTAAGGGTGAAAAAATACACCTGAGACTTTTGGCCATGACCCCCACCGGTCTCCCCTTTCTTATGTTGGCAGCTACCCCAGGGCTTGCAGCCCATGAGGTTTTCACAAAAACTCTCAGTAGCTATTAAGCCTCAGGTTACACCTGTAGGGGTTCTTGAACTTTATACCTTGCCTACTTTTGTGTCCCTAGCCTATATCCCCTGAATAAAGACCAGTAAAATCCCGAAAACAAAGAGGCCCAGGAACAGGCAGGCACAAGGGAGCTGGGTCCAAATTCAGGGTCAAGGGAAGAGAAAAGCTCATTTAAAGTGGCTGGTGAACACTTCAAAGGGAAAGAAAGAAAAGTTAGGCCCTGGGCCCTGTGGGAGGGAAGGAATTGGGTCCAGAGTGGTCTGGGATTCCTACAGGAGGGCTGGTGGGACCACCAGACACTCTGTAGCCTCTCAATCCACAGAGGGACTGGGAGCCACATTCATGAGGTCACTGGCCTCAAAATGGAAGGAATCTTCAGTTTCCGTCCTTCCTCTAAGGCCCTTGAAAGCCACTAACCCTGTGTGGTGCATACAACTTGCACAGGCCACCACACAGGGGCGTGGAAATGTAACAGGTGCAGGGCTCAGGTGACCAAAAGTAAGGCATGTGGCAGCTGTGTGGCCAGTGGGTGAGGCAGGCGGTCAGGTCTCTAGAGGCAGCTTCATCATCCACAGTGTTTTCTAGAAGAGCCAGTGATGATAAGCAGATGGCCGAGCATCAGAGCGAGATGTTCCACAACAGGAAGTACTAAATGAAAGAGACGAAGCTCGAGAAAAATCCACATCAAGAAAATACACAAAATATCCAAAGGATCATTTCAAAACTGGGCTCTGGGTTCCTGAACCCCTGACAGATGCGGAGAGCACCCTTCTCAGAGGTTCCCACCATTCTAGGCCATCTCACATAGCCCCCACCTCCACCCGTTCTGGTGAGAGGCTATTTGTAAAAGAAAAACCAGAAAACAAACCCAAAAAATTAAAACATGATAAGAAAATATTGTCATGTGGACTTGAAGAAACTGTCAGATATCGCTGCCCTTGGCACAGCTGTGTAAGAATGCACAACACAAGTTCTCACACGTCCCTTTTGGGGTCAGCTTGCTACTGTCTTGTGGAGATAATAACCATTTTCCCAAGGGGAATGACAACTTCTTGATCATCAATGACCTAATGTCTGAAACCTCAAAAACTCCCCACTTGGATGCAGGAGGCTTTCACAGAATATTTTCTACATTTTATTCTTTGTGAAAAGCTATTTTCCTAAGACTGACAATCCAAGTAATAAAATGAGTTCTTTCAAACAAACAGAAAAACAAACAAAAAAACCCCTCAAGACAAATGATGGGAAGCAGCCTCAGTCTGACAAATAACTCAGGAAAGCCTCGTTTCCTCTGGGCGGGCATCCACAGAGCCATTCCTCATGGAGAATTTATACTCTCCCTCCCTCACAACCAGACCATCACTCCAGTCTGGCCATCTACATATAATTGCAAAAAGACCCTTGGTAATATTGTGGAAAGATGGAAATATGCTTGACTAGGACATAAATACCAGTGTTCAATGTCTGTAAGAACACCAGCTTGCTCCAGCATATATGGAAGAATTTATCACCCAGTCCGGCAAAAGCTATACTCTGTGGGTCTATTACCCCATGAACAGTCAGCAAAGGAGCGTGCCTGTATTAAAAGAAAAGGAGGGTTGTAAAAAGACTGAGCAAAGCCAGAAGCATCCAGAAAGGAAGCTTCTGGCTAGGACTGTAGCAGGAAGGGGAGGCAAGGTGGCTCAGAGTTTCTCACCTGGACTTCTTCCTGGTCTTTGGACTGACATCCACAAACATACCGGAAAATTTGCCCTGGTGCCCCACTTGAAGGAGCTGAGAAACATTCATCCTGATGGAAGAAAGTGCACCTGCCTCCAGCACCCTCCAGAGGGGACAAGTGTGTATGTGTGTGTGTGTGTGTGTGTTTCTCTTGCCAAGGGCAAGAGGTGAGAAGAGTAGAGAAGACAACTTCCTTTTATTAATTCACTTGCTTTGTTAGCCGTGACGATGGAAAGGCTCCAAAAGGGTTAGGGTTTCCTTAAAGCAGAGGCATGTCTCTTTCTTTCCCTTCATTCAACCCTTGTCATTTTAGTCATACCATCGGCACACAGGCTTACGATCTCATTATAGAAAGGTACCAGAGCATCACTACCACACATCGGCGCACATGGGTCCCCACAGTGTTGTCACACCCTGGCATCACTGGACATTGTTACCACTTGGCAGACCTCAAGCCCCTTCATGAAAGGGCCGGCTTCTGATAGTGGCTGGGAGGCTGGGCCTGCGTGGTAGGCACCCTCAGAGTCTGAGCAGACAAAGCCTCACTTCCCCCCAGGGCATAAGAACCATCCAGGACACCGTGGGTCCTTGCAAGCTCTCTGAACACCTGTGGACAACCCCAGGCTCACATGTAAGGAGCCACTAGGGCAGGTTCCCTCCTATCCCCAAAATCGGTTTTCACTGAGACAGATGTTTCCTGTGAGTATCTTCATGCTGTGAGTCAGTGACCTTTTTGTCCTCTGACAACATGTTTCTCTCACTGGAAAGCCATTTTCACACACACACACACACACACGTGCACACACACACACTCATTTTTAATCACATCTCAAGCATCTTCTATGCTTGAGAAGACTGGTAGAGAACCATTAACATTGGTTGGGATTGCCAGGCAGTCTGCTAGGCTCACTCCCCAGCTAAGCCACTTACAACACATACCAGCCTCACAAGACATATGATTCAAAGTTTTGTATTTGTAAATTTGTAAATTGCTACATGCTCTAGACCTTCTGAAGACCACTGATGTTAAAGTCCAGCTTTCCAGAGGTCATAATAGTCTTTACAGTGTCCCCTCCTCAGCAGCCCATGCCTGATCCCACACTCCCACGGCCACGCAAGCTTTCCCCCGCAAGTCACAGACCACCCTGAAAGAGTTGTCTGTACCATCACGGAGGCACCGAACACTTCTGGACTTTTCACAGCTTTTTGCAACCTTGGGCGCAGGAGAGAGAGGGAGGGGGTTGACACATGATTTTTCTCTATTAGCTCCATAAATTTTATAAATCCAAACCGTCTCTATAATCCAAACCTTTTAACAATATTTAACAGCATAAGCCTCCTCCCAGTCCAACCAGATGGACCACTTTGGCCCTTGCCTGTAACTGTAGCTACATTGCAGTAACTGTAGCTCACCTCTGCTGAGGTCCCCCATGTGTCTGGCACCGAGCTGGGCACCTCACTGTGCTTATTACAGCCAACCCTATGGGGCAGGTGCAACTAATATATTCATATTCTCATTTTAGAGAAAAAGGAAGCAGAGGCTCAGTGAAGTTCACTACCCTGCCTAAGCTCACCCAGTTAGAAAGTGACAGAGCTGGGCCTATGTCTGCAGAGCCTACATGGTCACCTGCTTTCAGAGAGTATCTCCAGGTGGTCCAACGCATGTGGGCCCCGCAAAACCTTGCCGCATCCCCAGGCCACACAAACCCCCTCCAATCCTTGTGCAACATCAGACCCACCCACGTCTCCCTAAGGACCATTTCTGCCCCTAAAGGGAAACCCTGAGATTGCACCCAATGATGCTACCATGCTGCCAGGGGCTCCCGAGTGAGCCCAACGGTCAGACTCCCTGAAGACGTCTGATGTGTTACTTGGGTCCGCTTGTCCACGTGCAGTAAAGGCAACCTACTAACACTGGGTTGTGGTGAAGGAAAGTGCAGCGTTTATTGTAAGGCGCCAGACAAGGAGTTTGGGGCAGCTAATGCTCCCAAAGCCTCAACTCCCAGATGGGCTTCAGGGAGGCATTTTTAAAGACCAGCTGAGGGAGGGGAGTCGCAGGGTGTGTGATCAGCTTGTGCACAATTCTCTGATTGGTTGATGGTGAGGTAACAGGGTGGTGCCACAGGGTTAACATGATCAATCCTCAGGCTCCACTGGGTTGGGGGCTACGTGCTCATGGTCATCAAGTAGTTAACTTCTTCCACTGGTGGGGGTTTTAGCATCTGTAAAACAGCGCAGAAAGTGTGCATGAGGTACTGTTATCTAGGTACTTCAGAGAAGAACTAAAGCAGAGGACATGGGGTCCTGCTCGGCTATACATGCTCCCTGGGCTCAAGGTCTCAGTGTCACTTGATCCTGAGGAAATTATTGTCAAGTTCAGTCAGGTCACACACATTCTACAGTTGATTGTTTGCAGGCAGGAAACTAATCATGGAGAGGATGGTCGAGTCACCCAGTGTAACAGTTGGATCTCAGAGCTTAGATCAGGTAGATTTTCCAGGGTGGGCAGCATCTCTCTCAAATAGCACAGATCCAGGGCCTGCAACACAGGGGCTCTGCGGCCAGGTATCCAGTTCCAAGGAAAGTGCTCGGAGCATCGCTGAGAAGGGCTTTGTAGAAACTCTTTGCATCTGATCTCTCCCCAATTCTGAAGAACCTGAAAACAGCGAGGTCTTCACGCTCCTCTTTTCTTTTTTCTTTTTTTTTTTTTAACATCTTTATTGGAGTATAATTGCTTTACAATGGTGTGTTAGTTTCTGCTTTATAACAAAGTGAATCAGTTATACATATACATATGTTCCCATATCTCTTCCCTCTTGCATCTCCCTCCCTCCCACCCTCCCTATCCCACCCCTCTAGATGGTCACAAAGCACCAAACTGATCTCCCTGTGCCATGCGGCTGCTTCCTACTAGCTATCTATTTTATGTTTGCTAGTGTATATATGTCCATGCCACTCTCTCACTTTATCCCAGCTTACCCTTCCCTCTCCCCATATCCTCAAGTCCATTTGCTAGGAGGTCTGTGTCTTTATTCCTGTCTTACACCTAGGTTCTTCATGACCTTTTTTTTTTTTTTCCTTAGATTCCATATATATGTGTTAGCATACGGTACGGAGCCAGAGGAATCAGGCTCTCTGACTTCAGACTATACTACAAAGCTACAGTAATCAAGACAGTATGGTACTGGCACAAAAACAGAAATATAGATCAATGGAACAGGATAGAAAGCCCGGAGGTAAACCCACGAACATATGGTCACCTTATCTTTGATAAAGGAGGCAAGAATATATAGTGGAGAAAAGACAGCTTCTTCAATAAGTGGTGCTGGGAAAACTGGACAGGTACATGTAAAAGTATGAGATTAGATCACTCCCTAACACCATACACAAAAATAAGCTCAAAATGGATTAAAGATCTAAATGTAAGGCCAGAAACCATCAAACTCTTAGAGGAAAATATAGGCAGAACACTCCATGACATAAATCACAGCAAGATCCTTTCTGACACACCTCCTAGAGAAATGGAAATAAAAACAAAAATAAACAAATGGGACCTAATGAAACTTCAAAGCTTTTGCATAGCAAAGGAAACCATAAACAAGACCAAAAGACAACCCTCAGAATGGGAGAAAATATTTGCAAATGAAGCAACTGACAAAGGATTAATCTCCAAAATTTACAAGCAGTTCATGCAGCTCAATAACAAAAAAACAAACAACCCAATCCAAAAATGGGCAGAAGACCTAAATAGACATTTTTCCAAAGAACATATACAGACTGCCAACAAACACATGAAAGAATGCTCAACATCATTAATCATTAGAGAAATGCAAATCAAAACTACAATGAGATATCATCTCACACCGGTCAGAATGGCCATCATCAAAAAATCAAGAAACAATAAATGCTGGAGAGGGTGTGGAGAAAAGGGAACACTCGTGCACTGCTGGTGGGAATGTGAATTGGTAAAACCACTATGGAGAACAGTATGGAGGTTCCTTAAAAAACTACAAATAGAACTACCATACCACCCCGCAATCCCACTACTGGGCATATACTCTGAGAAAACCATAATTCAAAAACAGTCATGTACCAAAATGTTCATTGCAGCTCTATTTACAATAACCCAGAGATGGAAAAAATCTAAGTGCCCATCATCGGATGAATGGATAAAGTAGATGTGGCACATATATACAATGGAATATTACTCAGCCATAAAAAGAAACGCAACTGAGTTATTTGTAGTGAGGTGGATGGACCTAGAGTCTGTCATACAGAGTGAAGTAAGTCAGAAAGAGAAAAACAAATCATGCTCCTCTTAATGGGTTAGGCAGCCTCCTTCATTTAATGAGAATTCTCTTATTCTGCCCCCACTCTCCAGGTCTTCAGGGACCTTGGCAGTTCCTTTGTTTTGTTTTGTTTTTATCATTTTTTTAGAGTACAAGTTCTTCTTGTTTCAGGCTCCCTGTAACTCTCTACTGTATAAATAGGACCTTGGTCATAGCAGTACTTGTGATGAATATCTCACATTCTTTTAACTGCATTTTGTCCATGACCTTTCTAAATTTATCACATTTGTTTTAAACAACCTTATATTGTCGTCATTCTCCTTCTCAGACTTTGTGGATTTTCCCCTAAGGCGCCATAGTTGATGGGCCTTCCACTTGTGAGGGGGTTTTGGGTGTTGCGCCTACCGTTCTTTTTTTTTTTTTAACATCTTTATTGGGGTATAATGGCTTTACAATGGTGTGTTAGTTTCTGCTTTATAACAAAGTGAATCAGTTATACATATGTTCCCATATCTCTTCCATCTTGCATCTCCCTCCCTCCCACCCTCCCTATCCCACCCCTCTAGGTGGTCACAAAGCACCGAGCTGATATCTCTAAGCTATGCGGCTGCTTCCCACTAGCTATCTACCTTACGTTTGGTAGTGTATATATGTCCATGCCTCTCTTGTGCTTTGTCACAGCTCACCCTTCCCCCTCCCCATATCCTCAAGTCCATTCTCTAGTAGGTCTGTGTCTTTATTCCTGTCTTACCCCTAGGTTCTTCATGACATTTGTTTTTCTTAAATTCCATATATATGTGTTAGCATACGATATTTGTCTTTCTCTTTCTGACTTACTTCACTCTGTATGACAGACTCTAGGTCTATCTACCTCATTACAAATAGCTCAATTTCATTTCTTTTTATGGCTGAGTAATATTCCATTATATATATGTGCCACATCTTCTTTATCCATTCATCCGATGATGGGCGCTTAGGTTGTTTCCATCTCCGGGCTATTGTAAATAGAGCTGCAATGAACATTTTGGTACATGACTGTTTTTGAATTATGGTTTTCTCAGGGTATATGCCCAGTAGTGGGATGCTGGGTCGTATGGTAGTTCTATTTGTAGTTTTTTAAGGAACCTCCATACTGTTCTCCATAGTGGCTGTACCAATTCACATTCCCACCAGCAGTGCAAGAGTGTTCCCTTTTCTCCACACCTTCTCCAGCATTTATTGTTTCTAGATTTTTTGATGATGGCCATTCTGACCGGTGTGAGATGATATCTCATTGTAGTTTTGATTTGCATTTCTCTAATGATTAATGATGTTGAGCATTCTTTCATGTGTTTGTTGGCAGTCTGTATATGTTCTTTGGAAAAATGTCTATTTAGGTCTTCTGCCCAATTTTGGATTGGGTTGTTTTTCTGTTACTGAGCTGCATGAACTGCTTGTAAATTTTGGAGATTAATCCTTTGTCAGTTGCTTCATTTGCAAATATTTTCTCCCATTCTGAGGGTTGTCTTTTGGTCTTGTTTATGGTTTCGTTTGCTATGCAAAAGCTTTGAAGTTTCATTAGGTCCCATTTGTTTATTTTTGTTTTTATTTCCATTTCTCTAGGAGGTGTGTCAGAAAGGATCTTGCTGTGATTTATGTCATGGAGTGTTCTTCCTATATTTTCCTCTAAGAGTTTGATGGTTTCTGGCGCTAAATTTAGGACTTTAATCCATTTTGAGCTTATTTTTGTGTATGGTGTTAGGGAGTGATCTAATCTCATACTTTTACATGTACCTGTTCAGTTTTCCCAGCACCACTTATTGAAGAGGCTGTCCTTTCTCCACTGTACATTCCTGCCTCCTTTATCAAAGATAAGGTGACCATATGTTCGTGGGTTTACCTCTGGGCTTTCTATCCTGTTCCATTGATCTATATTTCTGTTTTTGTGCCAGTACCATATTGTCTTGATTACTGTAGCTTTGTAGTATAGTCTGAAGTCAGAGAGTCTGATTCCTCCAGCTCCGTTTTTCATTCTCAAGATTGCTTTGTCTATTCGGAGTCTTTTGTGTTTCCATACAAATTGTGAAATATTTTGTTCTAGTTCTGTGAAAAATGCCAGTGGTAGTTTGATAGGGATTGCATTGAATCTGGAGATTGTTTTGGGTAGTAGAGTAATTTTCACAATGTTCATTCTTCCAATCCAAGAACATGGTATATCTCTCCATCTATTTGTATCATCTTTAATTTCTTTCATCAGTGTCTTATAATTTTCTGCATACAGGTCTTTTGTCTCCTTAGGTAGGTTTATTCCTAGATATTTTTTTCTTTTTTTTGCAATGGTAAATGGGAATGTTTTCTTGATTTCACTTTCACATTTTTCATCATTAGT
The DNA here is from genome assembly GCF_963924675.1 of Phocoena phocoena. Lineage (NCBI taxonomy): Eukaryota > Metazoa > Chordata > Mammalia > Artiodactyla > Phocoenidae > Phocoena > Phocoena phocoena. The sequence goes on along the minus strand of NC_089219.1, from coordinate 114,473,541 downwards.
GCATAGGAATGCCAGAGATTTCTGTGCATTAATTTTGTATCCTGCAACTTTACCAAATTCATTGATTAGCTCTAGTAGTTTTCTGATAGCATCTTTAGGATTCTCTATGTATAGTATCATGTCATCTGCAAACAGTGACAGCTTTACTCCTTCTTTTCTGATTTGGATTCTTTTTATTTCCTTTTCTTCTCTGATTGCTGTGGCTAAAACTTCCAAAACTATGTTAAGCGCCTACCGTTCTTATTGGGATCACTCTATAAATCTACAGCTCTGACCCCTGCGTCTCCACTGCACACATTGTCACACATTAAGCCCATGGCCACCTTTGATCCTTTTATAGTGACAAAGGCATAATTCTCTCCCTGGTCTGTTAGCAATTTAGAGTACATCATCTCTTTTCAAAAAGAGCTTTAAGAACCTTCTTAAGGCAAAGTGACTTCTAGGACACCCAGATGTCTTAGAGAGGGCAGTGGCAACATTTTCTTCAATTGACCCTAATAAGAGCTCAAGTGATGTGGAGATGGTGACGGTGGAGACTTGAATGGACACTTTTCAGAAGGTCATGGAACAGAGTGGGCTTGGGCCCACGACCTGGATCAATGGGTCCTACGCACCTGCTCTGAGGCAGCCCCTTCTTTCTCAACCTACCTGCATAGAGTCACTGAAATCAGATTCAATTCTGAGCCTAAAGAACCTCAGGGCTGCAATGGGGCCAAGAGGCCTTCTAATCTCTCTTCCCACCAAGTTCAGGAGACCCTTCAGTAGAATGCCTCCCTGATCAAATGGTCATTAGCTGCTTGTTAAGCACTTCTGGTGGTGGGGAGCTTATTACCCAGAGGGCATAAGGTCAAGGAATGTTAGAGTCACCACAAAAAAAAAAAAAACAAAAAAAAAAACAAAGAGAAGAGAATTTCTAGCCAAATTATGTACATTGTTGGACCATTGTAATTTTTAGAAATGCCTTCCTGAAGACTTCCTCACTGTAAAAGTCACCATTTGTTTCCACGTTCTGTTCCCAGCACATTAAATATAATTCTCTCCTCCATATAGTTGCTCCAAATAGCTGAAGAGACACAGGGAGAGACCAGGGACTGGTGGTCACCTCATTTCAAGACTCATTTCAAGACCAGAGGAACGCTGAAGTTTATCCAAGAGGAGGCTGTTTAAACCATCAATGAAGTTGCAGTTCTGCCTCCCGCCACTAGGTGTCACTGACATCAAGTGTGACAGACGTTACTTGTGTTCAGGCTGAGAATCAGAGATCCCTTTTATTTTTTTATTTTTTTTGATCTTAATTATTTTTCTTATTAAAATAGAATATATACCATCCAGAAGAATACCAGAGTGTAAACATTAAATATTATTTTAAAACTTTTACTCAGAAATTTTTATGCATCTATTTTTTTTTTTTTGGTTTAGAAATGTAGATATAAGAATATAGCAAGCATTCATGTACCCAAAACTCTGTAAATAAAAAAAAAATCACATCTACTTTAGGTTTTTAAATTATAAACCATTACATTGTAATACATAACTATTTAATTAAATAACAATCTAATGAGGTAGGTACAGGGAAATAAAGGCAAATGTCTAAATCTAGAAAAAAATTATGGATGACTTTTATCCATGGAGGTAAAGACCCATTTTTTTTTGTCCCTCCTTAATTTTAAGAAAAATTAAAGAGATAAGAGCAAAGGTAGAGAGGAAAAGCATAATGAGTATACTGAGAGATAATAACTTTGATAATAAACAAATTAACGTAACTAATGGCAAAATGTACACAAATTAAGATTTAATGAAATCTTGGTATATGTGTGAAAAAGGCAAAGATGGAACCCCAAAATAAATTCTTCCCTTACTTGTTTATAATGCCATTTATACCTTTCCATTAATGATGTCAGAGTCTACTCTCCCCTACACTCCAAAAAAGAAATTTCTTATTTTTTCTCCAACAGAGGAACAAATGGGAACAGATTTTAAGTAAAGGCAAGTAAGTTGTGAAATATTAACTATTTCCTGAGAATAGTTCAAAATAAGATTGTATTCCATAGAATACATCCCACGAAGGTGGAATGAACTCAACTATGGGAGTTTCAGTAAAAATCTACAGGGACGATCCAGAGATCCCTTTTAAAAGTAAAAACTCACCACGCATATATTGAAATCCAATTTTCGCTAACTTATTTTATTATTACATTACTCAAAGGTATATAAATACGAAATGTATACACTGCATGCTTATCTAATAACAATAAAAATTTTAAAATTAGAAAGAGCAATAAAATTCAAGTTAAGGTTAATTTAATGTGGTGGGTAGTGTTATTTTGCTGGAACTAAGTTGGTGATTTTGAATTTAATCGGACTAATGTGCATTCACATTTTTTTGGTCCACTGGTTATGGACTTGAGTCTATTTACTACAAACATGATGGATCATGATTAGAGTCATTTAAAAATTCCTATTTAAAAATTTACTCATTTTAAACTATCAACCAATTCTTTGATGAGCCAATAATTTGAAAAATGCAATCTCATTACTTCAATTCACTCATACCCCATTTTACACAATCCCTTGCAGTTTTGATTCATTATAATGCTAATTACCTTTGAAATATTCTCCTAAAAGAGTTATATATAAATACAAACCATTGCAGTTACTGGTTACTATCAACATTTTCCTTGTGCTTCTCAGCCAATGACAGCTAGTCAGACCCTGGGCAGCAAAAACTACCAGATCCTCTTCATCCTTCCTGACACCCCCACGAGGTGCAGACTGAACTGAGATGTGCAGTTGCGTCACCCCTCCTCTGGAGGTCCTAGCAGCCTCAAGACCCCACCATAGCTGCCTCCACCAGTTTTTGCTTCAAAGACCACTGACTCCAGAGCTATGAGCCTCTGCAGCTGGTCTCATCTGTGAGGCCGAGTATCTGGGTTCCCCTCCTGGCTCAGTTCCGCAGCCTCAGCTCTGAAACTTAGGATGCAGGGTCCAAAAGGGGCTTTGGCAGAAAAGCATCAAATGCTGGGAAAACAACTGGAAAGCTAGGAATCCATGCCAGGACTCTACTCACTCTCAGCCTCTAAAAATTAAAGGATGAGAGGAGCCCCATCAGCTCACCTGAGCTATCAATTCTTTCCCGTGGCACTACTGTACACAAGGAAACACATGAGGATGTGGCCAAGCATCTGTTGAAAAAAATTCCCCAATATTCCACTGTAACTTCAACCTTCTTGCCAATCGTTTGCAATGGGAGCTGGTCTGCATCAACACCGATGAGTGTCTGAAGTGTGAGAAACTGCTTAACTCCAAGTGAACCCAAATATCAGTCCTGCAACAGACAAGATACCCCTGCTATTCTTCTTGCTCCAGTTTTTAAAAAAATCTTTGTAACTTCTGCAAAGCTCTTCATCCTCATCCAAGAATTTCTCCCAGAAGGGATTTTCAATGAGCGGTGTTTACCAGCATACTGTTTTCTCCAAGCTCAGCTCCTAGAGATAATAATACTAGTAATGATGGTTACCAAAGTGGCTGGGCCATGCGGAAATGGAAACACACACACACACGCACACGCACACGCACATACACACACAAAACTCAAAGGCATGCTCCTCTCACCATGAAATACAACCAGCTCATAAGTCCAGGGCACTGGCCTGAAGTGCAAGTGTTCTAGCAAAGTCAGAGAAAAACCACAGAGACTAAGCTCTCAGAATGGCTTCCCCTAGTCCCTTGTCTAACCCCATCTGTTCCAACAACTGAGTAGCTACGGCGACACCTGGCCCTACCAGTTAGGTTCTAAGGGCAAGATCCAAACAGAAAGGGGGCACAGTTTTACTCATAATAATAACTCAGATTATTTTATTATATATTATATTATTATTATTATAACTCATAATAACTCAGACCCAAGAGTCCCCACTCCACCCAAGAAGTAAAAACCTGAATGGATCTAATACACAGTTGTAGAAAAGTTAAAACTTTTCTCTAGGAAACACAAGAAAATCTTGTTGCACACTTGAAATCAACAACTTTTACTGTATGTAAATTACAACTCAATAAAAACTAGTCAGCCCCTGAAAAATGAACCTTGCTCCCTCCTACCCCTCCATTCCTCCAAGCTTTCTCCTACTAGATCTGGTCTCTGGCATCCTTTACTTTGCCTCTGAAGCACGTATTATTTGTAATCAAGGACAGGTGTGTCTGTTTCTTTACCACATGGCTCTCTCTTTAGGTGTATCCCCATGGGAGATCGCCTGCGCATCACTGATGAGCCCAGTATGCTGCCTCTCACCCTTTCCTTGGAAGGTGAAAAGCAGAGGACTCTGAACAAATCCTGGTCTGGCATTGGGGTCAGTTCCCAGCAGCGTCTGTATTCTCCTTGAGACTCAGGGCTTCTAAGCCTGTCAAGGGGATTTGACAAACTCTGTTTGCCTTCAAAGGATGTATTCATTCACACATTTACTCAAATGTACACAGTGAGGTAGCCCATACCACAGTCAATAAATAGATGTTTCCATCACTTCAAAAAAATTCCCTTGTATCCCCTTCCTCTGGATCCCCCCTGATCCAGGCCACACTAATCTACTTTCCAACACTCTAATCTTGTCTTTTCTTGAAGTTTATGTAAATGGAATCACACAGTAGGTAGTCTTTTGTGTCTGACTTCCTTCATTCAGCATAAAGCCTTGGAGGGTCCATCATGTTTTTCTGTGTACTGTTTGTTCATTTCTTTGTGTTGCTGTGTAATATTCCACAGTGTGGAATGGACGTACCACAATGTGATTATCCGTTTACCAACTGATACACATTTGGGCTGCTTCCAGTTTTTGGATATTACCAATAAAGACACTATGAACACACCTGTCTTTGTGTAGACATGTTTTCTCAGGGCTGGGACTAGCGTGAGGAAGTCATCTAAGGTTCAAAATTTAAGGAGACACCGACTCTCTGGTCCTACTAATGCAACCCCGAGAGTTGAATTTTGCTCTCTGGGTTCCTATGTTGCTTCACATAATCTCAGCCTTGTTTTTCACTTCCTTAGGACTGCTGAGTCAATATCTAAGAATAGAACACTGAGTCGTATGGTTAAGTGTACATTTAAAATTGCAAGAAATTTCCAAACAAATTCCCAAAGTGGATGTGCCATTTTCACTACCTCCAGCAATGTGTGAGAACGCTAGTTGCTCCAAATCCACTCCTACAATTGGTATTTTCAGTCTTCTTGTGTTAGCCATGGTAGGGTTGTGTAGTGGTATCTCAGTGTGATTTGCATTTGCATTTCCCTAATGACAAATGACATTAAGCACTTTTCCACCTTTCAGGTGCTTCTTTGCAATTTGTCCTTTAGTGAAGTGTCTTTCAAATTATTTGCTCACTTTTTTAGAGGTTGTTCATCAATGGTTCCCTTGCCTCTCAGTATTCCCTCATTTTTGCCAGTTGCTCTGTCAGATTTGGACTCTGTTCTTCAAGCCCATCTGGCTTCAGCTTTTTACCAACAAGCTGTACAACGTTGGGGTATGAATTCAGGTTTTTAAAAAAAGATTCACAGTTCTGATTTTTCTGTATCTCTGTCAATAACAGATTTCTCTCTGCCATACACCTACTTTTCTACGAGGTACCTTGGTCCTTCCCTCATATGTATAGTCTAGCTGCCACCCAGGGATTTAGACAATTTATTTTGTGACTTGGATCTCACTCCTTCTAGATCGTCATGCTTCCAGATTTTCCCCCTTGAAACTACCAGCTGCTTGACAACCCTGAACTCTGATCTCTGGTACCTTTAGCTGGCAAGGCGGTGGTTTCTCTTGATGTCGTGCTCCGTAGTCATAGCTGGGGAATGGGGCTGGAGAGGGGTGTTGGCAGTGCCCTTGGGGGCACTTCTCCCCTCCACTCTGATGACAAATTGAAATTACAATAAAGTCATCACAATTCACACAAAAATGGAGTCAGGAGGCCATCGAGGATCTGGTGTCAGACACGTCTCTGCACCACAGAGAACGTGAACTTTCTTTGAACTGTACCAGACCCAAGGATACCACCAGGGCATTCAGAACAACACCTGCCAGCTGCAACCTTATGGTCTCAAGATTCCCTCTTGTAACTATGCATCCATTTCAGACCCCAACCTGTCCTTGCTTAACCGGCACCCTTACTTCCTGCCGTCTTTGATTAGAATTCTTGAGAACTCAGGTAATTAACTGTAACCTTGCAGGTTTTGCCTCATAACCGCCATGCTGTAGTCCCATGGAACACAATTCAAGTACTTCTTGAATCTGTGTCTCCCGGGCTGCGGTTCTAACAAGTCCCAATAAACACCTTTTTATTTCAGTCAGGTCTCCGTTTCTAAAGTTTTGGTTAACAACTCTTTCCCAGCTTCTGCATCTACCAGCCCAGGCCCAGCATCTTGGTCTGAGGCTCTGAGAGGTGGAAGCCTTGAGAACGCAGGTTACGCAGCTGCCGATACAGAAGGGTAAAGTCCCCCGCTTCTCCTCCTGCTGTTGCATCTGATGCCATGGCCTCATGCCATCAGCACAGAGCCTGGTACAGTGCAGTGCTCAAAAAACATTACCTACTAGTACCATTATTCTGAAGATAAACTTACATGGGTGAGTAATACATGATTATGAAACGGTGTCTTGCGTCAAATCCTGGCATCAGTCCTTTTTAGTTGGACTCACGCAGGCAATGTACTTAACCTCCCTGAGCCTCAGCTTCTTCATCTAAAAATAGGGATGGCTCTGTCCCCTACCTCACAGGGTCTGCAAGGACAAGATGACCTGTTACCTATAAAACACTTAGGAGAGGGCCTGGTACCTAACGAGAGCCGATAAATGTTAGCTATTATTACACTTAATCCTCCCAAATCCTGCAAGGGTTTTTATCATTCTCCTATTGTTGTTGAGGAAACAAAGGCTCAGAGCATAAGTAACTTGTCCAAGGCCACCCAGCCAGTCACTGGTGAGTCCAGACTGTCTTCCTCATGTCCCCAGTGGAAATGCATCTCTCCAACTCCAGGGCTCTCTGTGCTTCCAGTATAAGACTTATTATAGTGCAACTAACACTGCGGCGACGCCCTCGAGGGCAAGGCCTGGGCCTTACTCATCTTTTGTGTACCAGCACCTGACACCAGTCAGGCCCTGGCAGGTGATCAAGAATGCTTGCTGACTTGAGATGAAGTGAGGTGACTGGGGTTGGAGCGCTGGAAAAGGCAGGGCTGGATGTGAGCCTGTATCTGGGCTGTCGGAGGAAGGAGTCAAGATGACTCCAGGTTTCCAGCCTGGGTAGGTGGGAGAAGGGTGGACCTGTTAACTGAAAACCGGAAGTTGGGAGGGGCTGATGGCTTGGCTTTGAGAAGAAAGTGGGGAAAGGGGAGATGCAAAGGTCAGGCTTAGGCAGGCTGTGATGGAGAGATGGGGACCCTTTAATTAGGATCCGGGGCTGTGAAAATCCACTGGCGGCTTCCCCACCCCCTCCCCACATGGACTGGCTTGTGACCTGAGGTCAAGGTCCCTGCCCTGGACTTGTTACTAATGGGAGACCCGAGACACACCCAGGAAGCCACAGGGCTTGGTACACTTACACGGCCACCTATCAGCGCCCAGGAAAGAAAAGGGTGTCTGGCCGGATTGAAGAAGAGCCCTGGAATGAGGGGGTGTGGGGAGGTCAGTCTAGGAGAACTTCCTGGAGGAGGAGGGAGGAGAAGGCTCAGCTTTGGTCAGGAAGGCAGTTAGCTGCAAAGGAGGGAGACAGAATGTGGGATGGGGGTGCTCACTGCAGGGAAGATGAGGCTTCCCGCCCTTGGCTGGGATTCTGGGCCTGGTCCCCTAAGCCGCCAGCAGGGGAGCTGGAGGAGGAATACATCACAGCTGTTGTGAGGGGGCCCGAAGGAGATCTCTAGGGAAACAGGACAAGAATAACCATTCTAATGCCCAGCACCACCCCATGCACGCTGCCTTCTCTCCTGCGGAGGCTTCGCTTTCTGCCACGTGGACACCCCTCACTCTCACTCTCTCCTTCCTCCCTTCCCCATCTTCCCACCCCAGCCGACTGTGAGGGGTAACGGCGGGACCACCAGTCCCAGCGCTTGGGGGAGAGTGGGCCTTGCCAGCTGTCTCCTCCCTCCCCTTAGCCCATCACGATCCCTTCTTCCCGGTTCTGACAGACAAATCGGGCACCCGCCCTCCCTGCCTCCAAGCCCCCTCCCCCTCCCTCCACTGTCCGGCCAGCCCTCAGCCCCTCCCCTGAGCGGGATGACAGTGATGCAACCCCATACCCAGAAGTGAAGGGGTGAACGAGGTCCCCTCTCCCTCCCTCTTGGGCCTCTGACCCTGCTCCCTGACGTCCCCCCAGCCCCTCTCTCACCCGGTCCCGCCCCCGCCCCACCCCCCGTGCCCCCGCCCCCGCTCTGCCGTGGGAGGGCCCAGCAACTCCCTGCCCTGGCCTGGCGGGTGTGAGTCCCTGGAGGGCAGGGGAAGCTCGGCTTCTGGGATTTCCCCGGCCTCTGGCCAGCAGGAAGTCTTCCTCTGGAGAGGGGAAACCTTGCTCCTGGCCTCGGGCCAGCTGCTGAACAAGACCAAGGTTCAGGGCAGGAGCCTGTTTCCCTGGTCAGCTGGGGACTCCCGCTGACCTCTGCTCTTCAGGCTTGGGGGTTTAGGCCTCAGAGGCCCAGAGAGCGAGGTCAGGGTGGGGGAAGAGGACGAAGGAGACGCTGGGGACAGTGGGGCAGAGAGACTGGGCGCCGACCCCCACCTGCATCAGCCGTCCCGGCTTTCCCTCCCATCCCCGGCCTGTGGAGCGCTGGGGTAGGGGCTCTCTGGACGTTTCTCCTCTCCCCGCTGGGTGTGTGTGCCAGGCGGGTGTGGCCTGGGCACAGGGCGTTGATAAGGGGCCGCGGCAGCACCGCCCGCCGCAGCCCTGCAGGACCCAGGGTGGCCTAGAGCAGAGCGCTGTGCGGGCACAGTCCACCCTGGCCTCGTCCTGACACATCCGGGAACCGGGGGCGGGGAAGGAGGGTGCCTGGAAGGCTTTCTCTGGTGCCTCGGTCTCGCCTCTCCGAGGCTGTGGAAGGTGATAAGCCCTGCGAGTGGGGCTGGGGGGAGCGGCCTCCTTTCCCAGGGTCTCTGGCGGGCAGAGGACCCCGCTCTCCTCTCCGAATCTCGCCTCTGCCCTTACTCCCCGGTTGCCCTGTTCCCGGGCTCCAAATGAGCCCCTGGGGACCCCTCAGCAGCAAACACAACAGGGAGAGAGCAAGAGCCAGCCCCCGGGAAGCAGGGCAGACAGCACTCGTGACTGTGCACATTCCACCCCGCCCCGCCCCGCCCTCAGCCACCCCTCCCCATCTCCCACTCCTCCGCCCCTCAAAACCCAGGCGGGGTCCCCTTCTCAGGGATCTTCTTGGGGCTGGGCTGTCCCCCACCCCCCCGCCGGTAGCTTGGGAAGGGGGGGAGGGGAGGGGGAGAAGGAGAGGCAGGGAGGTTGGCTGAGACAAAGGGGGCAAGCCTGGGTGGGAAGGAGCCGCTGCGTGGGCTGGAGTTGGGGACTGAGCCAGGTGGCGACAGCCCTGCGGAGCCGAGATCAGGGAGTTTCCGGGGATGAAGGGAGAAGCTGCGCGTTGGGCCAGCGCCCCCTGGTGGACAGTGCTGCCGCGGCAGCCACCCAGTCTCCCTGCCCTGCTGCTGTGGCCACCGGGGTGGTCTCTCCTGGACACGTGGACAGAGTGGAGAGCACAGCCCTGCACAGGACCCAGGCAAGGTCCTCACTAGCGAGACCTGGCTTTGAGAAGCTGTACAGGAACCAAGTTCTATTCCAGTGCCCATCGACCCTGTCCACCTCATTTTCTCACCCGACCAGCAAGTGGTGGGTTATCATGCAGTCTTTGAGGCCCCTTCTGGCATGGGCATCCCGAGATTCCAGGTCAAGATGGATCTGATCTGGCTCCTCGTTACCTGTCTGATCTCAGGATCTCCTTCCCCTCTTGCCTCCTCCCCTCTGCTCCAGCCACGCTGGCCTCCTGTTCCTGGAGCACACCAGGCACGGTGCCCCCTAAGGGCCATTACGAGGGTTGTCACCTCCACCAAGGAAGCTATTCCTTGAGATGTCCACTCTGTCACCTCCTCCCAGTCTTTTCTCGAAAGTCTTTCCTTGGATGAAGCCTGTTCTGACCTTCTGATGTAAAATTAAAACCACGCTCCCAGGTCTGGATCCTCCCTACCCTGCTTTTCCCAGAGCCCTTATCAGCGTCTAACACACTATACCACTTCCTTATTTATCATGACTGTGGTGTAGTGGCTTTCTTCTTCTAATGGAATGATGAGGGTAGAGGGTTTTGCTGGATTCATTCATGGATGTATCTTAGCACCTGGAGCAGTGACTGGCACACAGTAGGAGTTCATTAATATTTGTGGAAGGAACAAGTATGCCATCGAAGAGGGTCTGGGCTGGGGGCAGACAGGTCTACCTCAAATAGCTCATGGTTAGTGCAGAGATGTGGTTGTGCTACTGACAATAAAATGGGGTTTCGTTGTAAGGAGGACACTGCTGATGAGCTGCCATAGGTGGGGAGATGGAGAGGAAGGTGAGGGCTTGTGGGGAGAACAGAGCATAGCTTGGCTCCTGTACTCACTGCATCACATATGTGACCATGGGATTCCACGTTCCTTCTTATTTTTTCAACCAAAGCCCTCCTGAGCGTCTGCTAAATCAGTGTCTGAATCGTCACATGTTTTGGGAAATGCCAGCTTACAAGATAAAGCTTGACTCTGAGCATGACCTCCAGGGCCTTCGTGGTCTCTTCCTGTCTCTCCAGACCAGTCTCAAACGTGCCCGACGTTTCACCCATTCCACACAGTTCTCTATTTGCTCACAGTTCTTTCAGCTTCCCACCCCCTCTTCAAACTCCTTCCCGCTCAAACACCACTTTCCCCACCCTGCCAGTGTGTATTGTCTACCCTCCATCACTGTGTGTGTCCCATCCAGCCCTGTGTCTCAGTTGCCTTGTTTTGTTTTGTCTGCTGCCCCTCTGGACCTGCTCCTCTCAGGCAAATATGAAGTCTGCTCACTGCATCCCCAGGGCCTGTCCCATGAGCTGCTTCAGGGGACACAGGATGCGTGGAGACAAACAGAAAGGATTCTCACAGCTCTGCGTCTGCAGCCTGGGGAAGGGACACCAGCTGCTCCCTCCGTTTCCCCCCGCCCCTTTGGTTTCTTTAGTATCTTCCTCTCCATGGACACCTCTCTGCCCTCAAAATGCTCTGGAGTCGGCATCCCAAGCATGACTGGATCTCACGAATGAATTATATTCAAAGATACGAATAAATAATTCACAAAATAGAAAATAAAACCAGCTAAGAAACATTTGAGAACATGTTGTAATTTACTTGTAGTCATAGAAATGCAAATTAAGCCGTGACATCCCATAGGGTCCGTAATGTGCATCAGGAAATGTGAAATATGTCATCTGCCTCGTTACCCACATCCGCGATGAATCCTAACAGAAATCCCCAAATATTGGAAGTACTTTATGCTCCAAATGTGTTCACAGAACTTTTTGTTAAAGACCTTCTTAGTTGTGAAAAAACAATACAGAAAGAACATAACAATAAATGTATAGCTTAATGAATTATTATAAGGAAACACCCAATATAAACACCACGGGTCATGAGATGGCACACCCCGGCACCCCAAGAGTCTCTGTGTGCCCCTTACAAATCACAAGGACCCCCTCACCAGATATAATTACTTCCTTACTTTTCTCCATAATTTGACCACCTCTGTAGGCATCCACAAACATGGTGATTTACTTTGCCTGTTTGGGCGGTTCACACAAGAGAAGATACACAGTTTGTGTCCTCTCTCTCTGGCTTCTTTCACTCAACATTACAGGAGCCTTTTTCTTGTGTCCCCTGGAGGCAGGTGCATGCATTTCTGTAGACCAGGTAGTTAGGGGCTGAGCTGTAGGGATTATTTGGGAAAACGTATATAAGCTCCTAGCACAGTGCCCTGAACGTGGTGGGCACTTAATACAGTTTCATTCTCTACCCCCCTCTATGACATGAGCCCTGCTCCATTTCTGAAGCAGGATTCTCTCTGCTCCCATCCCCAGTACTGAGCTGCTTCCTGTCCTGCTACTACCACTTCTTACCAGCACCCTGAATCTAGATTCTCTCCCCCTGGCCACCAGGGGCAGTGCAGTGTCAGCACCAGGGTTTTATTCTCTCTGCTCCACACAGGAAGAACCCCCACTCCTGTGAGGGCTCCTTAGGATTTTCTTCCAGCAACAAGACAAAGCCAATCCTGGTGGAGCCCACACCTCTGTCTCCCACCCCTCATTCTTCACTATGACCCTTCATTGACAAGACGTGCTGATTCACATTTCAGAAGATGGATCTTTACATTAGAAATGGGAATGATTTAACCTGTATTTCAGAGGAAGAGAATACTCAGACTTTGGGGACATTTTTTCAAAGAAGTTGAGGCAAGAGAAAAAAATCTGGAAAGTGGAATGTGTAGGGATGGGAGACAGGGATGGTGGGGAAACAGGGAAGCTGCCTGGCTGGGGAGGGGCACTGGTGGGCAGGGTGGAGCCTGGAGAAACAGCCCTGGTGCCTTTGATTCTCTGTCCTTTAACAAAATCACTGTTGTGTCCCACTGCTCAGTTCCAGAGTCTTGTGCCATTTTGCAAGGCGGGTCTTTTTGTTATTGCCACTACCGCATATCAGGTCCCAGGAAGAATTCCTGAAAATTCATATGATTAAGGAACAGACTTTATCAGGAAAACTTTTGCCAAGAGAAGTTGGCAAAAAGAGGAGAGGAAGTGACCCCGGCTCTCTTATCACCCCATGGAAATGAGTGGCTGGACCTCAGTGATTTGCTGGACACACAGATTGAGGCTGTGCTCCAGAGGAAGGACCCTGCTCCTAGGTCATTCTCCCTTCTTACAAGGCAAGGGGTAAGAGCAGCCTTGACAGCAAGGGGACAGACATATCACTGACCTCAAGAGTCCGGGTTAGGTGCCAGCAATTTATTAGAGTTTTCTGGGAGTGCAGGCAGCCCAGCGCCAGGGACTTGGGGGACGTGGGACATTTGTAAGCCCTCTTTCCTGGGGATAGAGCTAAGGACCTCATGGGATGTTGAGGGTGGGTGCAGACTCTCCCAGCAAGAGGATGAACCCCCAATACCAGTTGGGATGGTGTCCAGGAAAACCAGAGTATTCAGTTCTGCTTCTGGCTTTCTAGGAGACCTGGGCAACAGGCAACCAGTGCTCACTGAATCCGTGGATGAAGTCCTGTGCTCAGGTTTGAGGGAAACACCAGGCTCTTAGCCCGCAGTCGCTGTCCCCAGTCCTGAGCCTGCACTACACCTGGGTCTGGGCCGTGCTGGGGCAGGGGTGAAGCTGGTGCTCAAGGGGTTAGGTCAGGAGAAGTGGGGCAAGGCAGCCTGGCTGTTAGGACCTCTGGGAACTGGGTGGTTGGCAGGCCGAGCAGCAGAGTTCAAAGCAGGCAGGCGCCTCTGGGCACTGACTGGAGTCAGGAATTCCTTCGGGGGAAAGGCTAGCTCAGAGGCCAAGGGGCCTTTATCTTCAGTGATACCTGGTGCAGGAATTCGTTGGTGGTTTCAGGCGGCAGCTGTATCATCCTCACATCCAGGAAGCATTTATTCGGCGCCCGCTACCTGAAGGGCCTGTGGGAGGCCTGAGGACGCAAGTGGAAAAGGCTGTCCTGGCCTCAGGGCTCCCTTTCCCATGGAGGCCACAGACCCTGCCTGCAGCCGGACCGGGACCAAAGTCTTCTTGGTGGAAGGTATTAGTCTTGCTGCTCTCCTGTGTTTTCATCACGTGGATGTGGCTGTGACACTGGGCTCTGTCCACATTCCCTGGATCCCGCTGGCCCTGCCCTCCTGGCCTCAGCCCCAGTCTGCTTGGCCCGGCTCTGCTGCCCTGCATGAGGGGCTTGTCCACACCCCTCCTCTTGGCTGGTAGAGTCTTGATCTGAGTGGTGGGTTTACCGGGAACTCACTGCTGCTGGTTTTGCTCATTACCCTTTGCCTTGACTCCTGCCGTGAAAGTCCATCCTCTTAGGGCCTGGCCACGCGACCCACCACCCCCCGCATTCACATCAGCCCTCTGCACAGTGAGTTGTACGGCTGGAAGGGGCCGTGGAGGGAGTCATTTCTCCCCCACCCGGTACCGTTTGCTTCTCTCCCCAATGCTGAGACCCCCAACCTTACCTGAACCTTACGAGTGAGGAGGGATCTGGGGAAAACCTAGGCAGGCAATAGGCTCACTTACTCCCCTTTTGTCCTTTCCCCCTCAGACTGTCATGCTCCTGGTAAATTTTGATGCATGAGAAGCTGATTTTTTTTCTTTTTAAATTAACTTTAAGTCCATTGCTTTGGTCATTTCTAACATCCCTAGAGCACAACATGTTGGACCAGTCTCCTCCAGTTTACACCTGCCTTGGCCTCTGTCAGGAACGGAGACCCTGCGCCACAGGACCCCCAAGCTACATCTCTGTCCATTCCTGCAGCCCCTTCCCCTCTTGGTGGCTGTGTGTGCTTTACCTGTTTCCTGCAGGTTATCTTGCATTCTTCCTCCAAGGGGCCTTCCTGCTTTATTTCAGTTTTCACATGGTCTGTTTTGTTCTCCTTGATGAAAGAAAATGCTTCTTAAGAGCCTCTGTACGGTAGCACATAGAACCTGCACTGAAATGATTTCTGCTTCTATCTCCCCCGCTAGAGTTTGGACTCCTCTAGTACAGTGACTTTGCCTCCTGTCTTTGTATCCCAGTGGTGCTGCACACAATTGACACTTATTACATGTTTGTTGAATGTTGACCTGATGTTGGAAGACACCCTTTCAGGAAACCTCTAGGACAGTTTCATCTTCAGCCGCCAGGTGGCACTAACGCCCAGGTGCTGCGGGTGGGCCGGGAAGGAGGATGCTTTGAGGGAGGCTTAGGCGCTGGTTGCAGGTGGTGCTGGTGGGTCATGGAGTCTTTTCCTTTTCTCCTCCAGACTGTCTTGGTCTTCTTAGAGTTTTATTACAAAGCGCCATAGACTAGATGGCTTAAACAACAGAAATTTATTTTCTTATAATTCCAGAGCCTGTGAAGTCCAAGATCAAGGTGCTGGTTGATGCCCTTCCTGGTGAGGGCCCTCTTCCTGGCTTGCTGTCTCCTTGCTGTTTCCTTACACGGTGAAGAGGGAAAGCTTTGCTATCTCTTCCTCTTCTTATGAGGGCACTAATCTCTGTATTGTATCTCACAGCTTCTACCTGCATATTCGACTGTTTCTGGCAACACTGAACACATCCACTGCTGAAGGAATAGCACACTGCAGCCAGCATCTGGCCCCGGGTAAGTCAAAGTGCTGACTATTAAAAGCACTTTAAAGAGCATCACTTACAAAAGCAGGGAATGACTGCACAGGAGTTGCAAGCTGCTCTGCCATGTCTGCGCAGCTCCTTTATTCTGCAGAAACCTCAATTATTTGTCTCAGATTTTAAGAAAAGATTGCCTTAAAGCTACAGGAGAGAAGCAAGGAAATAGACTGCTTTAAAGGAGAAACCAGCACAGAGTTAAAGCCAAATTTTTCTTTCTTTTTTATTTATTGAAGTATAGTTGAATTATAATATTATGTTAGTTTCAGATGTACAACACAGTGATTTGATATTTTTATAGATTATACTCCAAACAAAGTCATTGTAAGTATTGATTATATTCCCTATGCTATACATTACGTCCTTGTAACTTATTTATTTTATGCCTAGTAGTTTGTGCCTTTTAATCCCCTTCCCCATTTTGTCCTTCTCCCTACCCCCTTCCCTCTTGTAACCACTAGTCTGTTCTCTATGTCTGTGAGTCTGCTTCTGTTTTATTATATTTGTTCATTGCGGGGCTTTTTTTTAGAGTGAACAGATGATATTTCAGATAGCCACTCTTCAAGATGAGTCAATTTCCTTGAAAATCCAATCCATATAGATTCATATGCTGTGCTGGCAGGAAGACTCACTGAAACAGCCAAAACCCAAGAGCTAATATTCTTTTGGCCAGAATAATGGAATTATTATTTTCCTAGCTATCAATCTAAGCAAACAGAGCCATCTGTCAGGCGAAGCAAACACACACACCTTAAGTGCAGTTGCCTTGACAGAACTTGGATTATACTACTAACCAGGGCTGTAAGATGTGTTTTGACCTAGTATATAACGGATGCTTTTGAGGCATTCCCTAATTAGCATTTACTTGCTTAAATTAATTACTCAGATTTCTTCTTCACTAGCTTATTAAACTTTGTTGGATATCATGCACAAAACGGTTGAATGTGGGCATTGCAGAGCAACAAACAGTGGTGTCTCCAGTTCGATACAGTGTTGACACGGTGACACATTAGTTTCAAAATTGGATATTCTTGATACTAGGTCCCAAACCGATTAAGACAAGGCTGAAACTCTATTAAAGGCTATTACAAAATCGGAGATTTCAATGAGATACAAGACTTCTAATACTGAGTTTACAATAGCCCAGTTTCTATCATTTGATTTGCTAAAGTCCACATGAAATAGATCTACTCTATATGTGACAGCCAGTAGCTTCAATGTTCTTCAAGGAGGAGTTAGTGGACTTGGATTTGGTTTCTCAACAGTGAGTAGTCATATTGGTCACTGTTCCTCATCCTCCCTCAACCTTCCTCAAATGCCAAATATCTCTGTTATTCACCAATACCTTTCTTGATTTAGCTATTAACCAGCAAACTCACTAAGAGCCAAAAGGTTCCAGCTGCTCTGGACTCCCCCTTAGATTAGTGCCAGCTCCCAGAAGCAACAAGTCTGGGGTAGGTCCTGCTTAAGAAGGGACAGACAAATCTTATCTCCATCTTTAGCTCCAAGGGACAAGGTAGGTTATCCAACTTGGCAAATCATCACACAAATACAAAATCGCTCTCACTATGGGAATTCCCCGGCTGTCCAGTGGTTAGGACTCAGCGCCGTCACTGCTGTGGTCCCTGGTTCGATCCCTGGTTGGGGAATTAAGATCCCGCAAGCTGTGTGATGTGGCCAAAGAAAAAAAATCCCTCTCACTAAAGCTGTGTTTTCCTCATGCCGAACCACTAGGTGAAAAGGGTCAAACTAAGCCAGTCACTTGCAAGAGGGGTAGGTAGATGGAGACTGTTGGAAATGTACAAAATTTTCCTTCTTCGTTTAGTGCAATGCAAAGCCATTCTAGGGACTGCAAAATGTGACTTCCCAAGTGTGCTTCAAATACGTCAATGGCTGGTGCACTGGGGCTTTCCTTCATTGTGTACCTATAACTTTTACTAATGTGTTAGGTAAGGGGCTTTCCATTCGCAAATTCCACGGAGGGTCCTCCCGGTTCATGAAGGCCCTCATTTTCAGATGGCTAAATAATTCAAATGATGGAGGCCTTGTCATGCTGGCTAGTGATGGCTTCAGGAAGAGACAACAACTTGGCCAATTCACAGAAGTCAAAATATTCTTTTCCCTGGTGGGGGAGAGTGGCATCTTGGGATTTCTCCTTTCTCAACACTTGTAAATCAGAAAAATAAAATGTGGATCCGTGGCCTTGTCTCCTCATGCACCACATGCTTTATTATAGGTGCTATTAGGTGTACACTATGGTTACATGGCAATCCAGTAATTATCTTCACTAAAATTCACAACACCATTAACCATCTCAGTGACAGCCCTCCAATTTAACATCTTGGGGACTTCCTCCCCTTCTTCATCATTTATTTGCCAATATTTCCTTGTTATAAATATCCCCCTAGTGATTTTCCTTGGCAGTCACACCTGTGCTGTCTACTGTGTGTACCTTGACTATAAATAAGAACAATTCTTTAAAAAGAAAGCCCTCGAAATAATTCCTATAGTTAGAAGGAGAGCCTTGCTATGGGATGAATTCCCGGTCGTATTCGGTAAGTATTGGCTGCGCTGGAAGTGACCCAAGAGGCTCCTAAGCCGACCTTGTTAGGGTCTTGACATCTCTTATTATGCAAACTTTTGAGAATCTGATGACTTAGGAACCCCTTTCTAGAAAAATGCACCCACCTAAAAAAAGCAATAAAGAAAGAAACTATCTCAAAATGAGAAAGTTCTCTTAGAAATAGAGATAAGAACTCAAAGCAGACTCTAGGTCCATCCACCTCACTACAAATAACTCAATTTCATTTCTTTTTATGGCTGAGTAATATTCCATTGTATATATGTGCCACATCTTCTTTATCCATTCATCTGTCGATGGACACTTAGGTCTGTCATACAGAGTGAAGTAAGTCAGAAAGAGAAAAACAAATACCATATGCTACACATATATGGAATCTAAGAAAAACAAAAAAAGAAAAGGTCATGAAGAACCTAGGGGTAAGATGGGAATAAAGACACAGACCTACTAGAGAATAGACTTGAGGATATGGGGAGGGAGAAGGGTAAGCTGGGACAAAGTGAGAGAGTGGCATGGACATATATACACTAGCAAACGTAAAATAGATAGCTAGTGGGAAGCAGCCGCATAGCACAGGGAGATCAGCTCGGTGGTCTGTGACCACCTAGGGAGGTGGGATAGGGAGGGTAGGAGGGAGGGAGACACAAGAGGGAAGAGATATGGGAACATATGTATATGTATAACTGATTTACTTTGTTGTAAAGCAGAAACTAACACACCATTGTAAAGCAATTATACTCCAATAAAGATGTTTAAAAAAAAAAGAAAAGAACTCAAAGCAGGAATAAAAAATTACTGAAAGGCATTACCCAGGACAGATATCAAGGTCAACATCACCAGTGAGGTCATGTTGACAGTATGCACTCCTGAGATGATATAATAAGAAGGGCATGTTACCCCAGTTGTCTTCCTCCAAAAGCCTGTAACCTCAGAAACATCACACAAATCCCAATGGAGGGACAAGGTACAAAGTACTTGACCAATACTCCTTAAAACTGTCAACATCAAAAATAAGGGAATTCTGAGAAACTGTCACAGCTAAGGGAGTTGAAGGAGACATGACAACTAAATGTAATGTGCTGTCCTGGATAGGATCCTAGAACACAAAAGGGGCATAAGGGAAATACTAAGGATATCTGAATAATGTGTGGACCTAACGATAACAGTTTTTTGATTGTAAGAGATTACCATACTACTGTAAGATGTTAATGATAGGGGAAATGGTGTGTAAGGGGATGTGAGAACTTTATTATCTTCATTATTTTTCTGTAAATATAAAACCCTTCTAGAAAATGTCTATTACAAATTAATAAAAGTTTGAAAACATAAAATTGAAAGAAAAAGCTTCCACAAAATGAAAGAAGAAGAAAAAGAAACTGGATCTGGAGGTGAGTGGGTGGGACACTGGGCAGCAGGGGTTTCATGCCCTTTGGCTCTTCCTGGGCAGAGATGGTCAGAGCTGGCAGGAACCAGCCTGTGGGGTGGACCCACTCAGTGTCCTTACGTGTATTAAGCCTGGAGGAAGTTGAAAGCAAAACAAGGGAGATATATGTGGAGATAAGTAACTTCCTTTTGGGTCTCCTGACTCTTTCCTGGCTCCCCTGACTGACATGAGCTGTTTTCTCAAAAGTGTTTCCCAAATACTGGCCTGTGCTAAAGGCAGCTAGGGGAAAAATCCATGGGGTTGGGTCTGTGAGGTAGAAGGTGGCCCTGAGGCAGGTGCACAGATGCCAGGAACCCGCATGGCCCCAGTGGCCTTTCTAGGTCCCCTTCCCATCCCCTCTCCAAGAAGAATCTGCCCCTGGACCTAGGTGCTGTGTAATCTGACCTCTGGTGGAGGGTGTGCATGGGCACGTATGGCGGGGCGGGGGGCATTTTCTGGTCTCTTTTGCATCCTTAGATCTCTGATGAAGAGTGAGTTCCTCTAGGGCCTGACCCCACCAGGAGTCCTTCCTCCCACCCCTCCCCCCAGTTTACAGGCTGGGAACTCTGGACAGTGGGGAGTGAGGAGAGGCCCTCTGGGAGATAGGGGACTTTGACCCCAGACTCCCAAGCTTCTCCTTACTCCAAGTGGTCTCAGCAGTGCTGAAAACCCCTGCTGAAGACTTCACAGGAGCTTCAAGGGTAGAGGTGGAGGCCTGTTCAGGATTCCCTGGGCTGATGGGCCCTGACAGATCACCAGAGGCCCTGCCCCTGTGACTTCCTGCTGCTGCAAACTAGATGTTCCTTTTTCACTTTTGATTTAATATAATTTTAAAAATTTTTATTGAGGTGTAATTGACATACATCATTATATTAGTTTATAACATAATGATTCAATATTTACATATATTGCAAAATGATTAAGTCAATAAATCTAGTTAATATCTGTCACCATACATAGTTACAGATTTTTTTTTCTTGTAGTGAGAACTTTTAGATGTAGTCTCGGCATCTTTCAAACATGCAGTACAGTATTTTTAACTATAGTCTCCATGCTGTACATTACATGGCTAAAACTTATTTATTTTATAACTGGAAGTCTGTACCTTTTGATCTCCTTCCCCATTTCGCCCACCTCCCCCCATCCCCCCCCCCCTTTGGCAACCACCAACCTGTCTTCTGTATCTATGAGCTTGCTTGGTTTTTTTTTAAGATTCCACATACAAGTGAGATCAAACGGTACTGGTATTTCTCTGTCTGACTTACTTCACTTAGCGTGATGCCCTCAAAGTCTATCCATTTTGTAGCAAATGGCAAGATTTCATTCTTTTTAATGGCTGAATATTATTCCACTGTGTATGTATATATATCACATTTTCTTTATCCATTCATCCACTGATGGACACTTAGGTTTTAGGTTGTTTCCATTTCTTGGTTACTGTAAATAATGCTGAAATGAGCATGGGAGTGCATGTATATTTTTTCAAGTTAGTGTTTTCATTCTCTTCAAATAAATACCCCATAGTGGAATTGGTGAATCATATGGTGTTTCTATTTTTAATTTTTGAGGAACCTCCATAGCGCCTGCATCAATTTACTTTCCCAAAAACAATGTACAAGGGTTCCCTTTTCTCCACATCCTTGTCATCATTTGTTATTTCTTGTCTTTTTGATAATAGGCATTCTAACAGGTGTCAGGTGATATCTCGTAGTAGTTTTGACTTATATTTCTCTGAGGCTGGTTATATTGAGCATGGTTTCATGTACTTGTTGCCCATCTGTATGTTTGGGAAAATGTCTAGTCAGATCTTCTGCCCCTTTTTAAATTGGATTGTTTGTGTTTTTACTGTTGAGTTGTATGAGTTCTTTGCATAGTTTAGATCTTAACCCCTTTTCAGATATAAGATGTGAAAATATTTTCTCTCATTCAGTAAGTTGCCTTTTCCTTTTGTTGATGATTTCCTTTACTACACAGAAGCTTTTTAGTTTGATGTAAGCTCACTTGCTGCTTTTTGCATTTCTTGCTTTTGCTTTTGGAGTCACACTTAAAAAACTATTGTCAAAACCTAGGCGCTTTATGGTTTCAGAATTTACATTCAATTCTTTAATCTATTTTGAGTTAATTTTTGTGTATGGTATAAGATAGTGGTCCGGTTTCATTCCTTTTTTTAACTTTCTATTTTATATTGGCGTAGAGTTGATTAACAGTATTGTTTTAGTTTCATGTGTACAGCAAAGTGATTCAGTTATACATATATGTGTATCTAGTCTTTTTCAAATGATTTTCCCATATAGATTGTTACATGATATTGAGCAGAGCTCCCTGTGCTACACAGTAGGTCCTTGTTGGTTATCCATTTCAAATATAGCAGTGTGTACATGTATGATAGTCCCTAACTATCCCTCCCCCGAACCGTTCCCCCGGGGCAACCATAAGTTCGTTCTGTAAGTCTGTGTATCTGTTTCTGTCTTGTAAATTTTAGTTCATTTGTATCATTTTTTTTTTAGATTCTGCACGTAAGCAATATCATACGATATTTGTCCTTCTCTGTCTGACTTACTTCACTCAGTATGACAATCTCTAGGTCCATCCATGTGGCTGCAAAATGGCACTATTTCATTCTTTTTAATGGCTAAGCAACACCCCCAATGTTCATTGCAGTACTGTTTACAATAGCCAAGACCTGGAAGCAACCTACATGTCCATCAACAGATGAATGGATAAAGAAGATGTGGTACATATATACAATGGAATATTTCTCAGCCATTTTCATTCTTTTGCGTATAGTTATCCAGTTTTCCCAACACCATTTATTGAAGAGACTGTTCTTTCCCCACTGGCTTCTTTGTCATAAATTAATTGACCATATATGTGTTGGTTTATTTCCGTGTTCTTTATTTTGTTCCATTGACCTATGTGGGTTTTTTTTAACATGTTTATTGGCGTATAACTGCTTTACAATGTCGTGTTAGTTTCTGCTGTATAACAAAGTGAATCAGCTATATGTATACATATATCCCCATATCCCCTCCCTCTTGTATCTCCCTCCCACCCTCCCTATCCCACCCCTCTTGGTGGTCACCAAGCACAGAGCTGATCTCCCTGTGCTATGCAGCTGCTTCCCACTACCTATCTATTTTACATTTGATAGTGTATATATGTCAATGCTACTCTCTCACTTTGTCCCAGCTTACCCTTCCCCCTCCCTGTGTCTTCAGGTCCATTCTCTACATCTGTGTCTTTATTCCTGTCCTGCCCCTAAGTTCATCAGAACCTTTTTTTTTTTTAGATTCCATATATATGTGTTACCATATGGCATTTGTTTTTCTCTTTCTGACTTACTTCACTCTGTATGACAGACTCTAGGTCCATCCACCTCACTACAAAGAACTCAATTTCGTTTCTTTTTATGGCTGAGTAATATTCCATTGTATATATGTGCCACATCTTCTTTATCCATTCATCTGTCAATGGACACCTAGGTTGCTTCCATGTCCTGGCTATTGTAAACAGTGCTGCAATGAACATTGTGGTACATGACTCTTTTTGAATTATGGCTTTCTCAGGGTGTATGCCCAGTAGTAGAATTTAGCTTTCAGACTTGAATTTCTGAGGATAACACTGCGGACTTTGAGATTGTCCTTCTGAGGGGTGGATGTTCTTGGGGTGAATTAGCACCCCTGAAACAGGTCTGGGAAGATATAGCCATGGAGGAGCTCACCTTCGTTTTCCCACAGAACACGGCAACTTTGGCCCTCGGGGACCCAGTGTCTATCAGAAGGGGAGGTGCTGGGTGAGGTCACGCTGCCCCTGAAGCCACCTCAGGGCTCAGTGACCGCAGCAGATGGTGACCTGGACAGGAAATGAGAGCCCTGGCTGTGCCGAGGCACTGGCGTGCTCAGTAAATATTTGCTGAGTGGAAACCAGCCATGGCTGCCATGTACAGCTTAGCTGAAAGCTGCCTGTCGTGTTCAAGAGCATATGTGACACCCCAGCGTCCTCACAGGAGGGCTGGGACCAGGGTGAGCCAACAGGACACCCACTCTCAGGTGCCGACCCTGCACTTGCACCAGCCTGAGAGTGGGGTCTCCTTGCTTCCCTGTTCACAGGGCCTGGGGCCTGCATCAGAAGAGGGGGACAAGAGCCTGTGACCTGGTCACATCACAAGGGGGGCCATCTGAGCTGCATCTGGAAGGGTCTTCGGGCATTGGGCAGGAGGGAAGGTCTTATTCCATTGAGTGGGAGCTGGTGTGCAAGCTGGAGGCTGATGGGGGTTCTTTCTTAGGCCCATAAGGGATGGGGAGTGACCCCTAAAGTGGGGAGGTTTTCCCAGTTATCTGTTCCTGCTGGGGCTCTCCCTCCCCTCTGTGCTCCCAATGGGAGGGTCTCAAAGGTCTGTGGGCACCTTCTCAGGGACTGTGAGTGGGGATCTGCAGAGCCCACTCACCTCCCTATGGGGTAGACTAATGTGGTCTGAATGCCTGGGGTGGGTAGAAGGATGTGCTGTGTTGTGGTCTGTCCTCCCCCGCTGGACAGAAGAGAGATGTTGACAACCAGTCCAGCCAAGAATCTCTAGGGAAATCTAGTGATAAAGGAGCCCAGCAGAAAGAAGCCGAAAGATGTGGCTGGGGTGAGAGTCACGGACAAACAGGAGCCCTCTCAGGAGCTGGGAACAAGCTCAGGGTGAGAGCAGTCTCTCCACTGGGGTGGCGGGGGGGGCCTTCTCCAGGTTTAAAAGGTAATGTCATTGGTGTGACAGATGGGATGGATGTTAAGACTAAGATGAAAAGACCCTGTGAAAGCTGGACTGTGAGACTACCTAGGAGGACACTTCACTGCCCTGGGAAGGAGCACAGGTCCACCAGCCTGCAGCTCACAGACAGTGAGGGTCCCCGGGCCCTGTTGAGAGACCAGCTGAGGTTTCTCAGGCCAGCAGCCTTTGCAGGTCTGGCTGGGCTGGAGGCACAGACCGTTTGTGATGTACTGAGTGCAAAAGGAGGAGCTGGGGTTGAATAAAGGCCACCTTGATCACAGAGGCTGCTGAGATGCAGCCACAGACCTTAGTTTTCCTGCCTGGAATGGTGCTAGGGAGGAAAGAGGTTGCCCTGGGACAGGCCTGGCCTCCCCCTTTCATGTGGCTTCTCAAGGTCTGAAACCATCTTGTGTGGGAGATTCAATGCACTGAGAGGGACTTGGATCTGGAAAGACCATTGGTATGAAAGGACAGGAACCTGGTCCCAGGCCAGGCTCTACTACATATTAGGTTTATTCATTAACCTCTTTGGATCCTCAGTTTCTACATCTGTAAAATGGGAAGATAATTGTAATAATATCTATCTGTCTCTCATAGATGAAAATGCTTTGTCGATTTGAAAGAGGTAGACAGGCTGGGGGTGTTGATGATGATTTACGTTTCCAGCTGCACAAGGTGGCTGAGATGCTGCCTTAAGAGATTTCCAAAACGTCCCTGGTGGGGTCTCCCTGGTGGCGCAGTGGTTGAGAGTCCGCCTGCCGATGGAGGGGACACGAGTTCGTGACCCGGTCCGGGAAGATCTCACATGCCGCGGAGCGGCTGGGCCCGTGAGCCATGGCCGCTGAGCCTGCGCGTCCAGAGCCTGTGCTCTGCAACGGGAGAGGCCACAACAGTGAGAGGCCCACGTACTGCAAAAAAAAAAAAAAAAAAAACAAACAAGAAAAACCAAAATGTCCCTGGTGTTCTGCCAGCGTGGAATGTTTACTGTCTGTCTCTCTTCCAGTGTCCCTGGCCTGTAGCTGCATTGCTGTTTCCCTCTCTCTAGGCTCCTCCTCCCTCCCCAAATCCTGAGCAGATGGTTTACAGACCCAGACAATGAGATATCATCTCACACCAGTCAGAATGGCCATCATCAAAAAATCTACAAACAATAAATGCTGGAGAGGGTGTGGAGAAAAGGGAACACTCTTGCACTGCTGGTGGGAATGTGAATTGGTTCAGCCACTATGGAGAACAGTATGGAGGTTCCTTAAAATACTACAAATAGAACTACCATATGACCCAGCAATCCCACTACTGGGCATATACCCTGAGAAAACCATAGTTCAAGAAGAGTCATGTACCACAATGTTCATTGCAGCTCTATTTACAATAGCCCAGAGATGGAAACAACCTAAGTGTCCATCATCGGATAAATGGATAAAGAAGATGTGGCACATATATACAATGGAATATTACTCAGCCATAAAAAGAAACGAAATTGAGCTATTTGTAATGAGGTAGATAGACCTAGAGTCTGTCATACAGAGTGAAATAAGTCAGAAAGAGAAAGACAAATACCGTATGCTAACACATATATATGGAATTTAAGGAAAAAAATGTCATGAAGAACCTAGGGGTAAGACAGGAATAAAGACACAGACCTACTAGAGAATGGACTTGAGGATATGGGGAGGGGGAAGGGTAAGCTGTGACAAAGTGAGAGAGAGGCATTGACATATATACACTACCAAACATAAGGTAGATAGCTGCATAGCACAGGGAGATCAGCTCGGTGCTTTGTGACCGCCTGGAGGGTTGGGATAGGGAGGGTGGGAGGGAGGGAGAGGCAAGAGGGAAGAGATATGGGAACATATGTATATGTATAACTGATTCACTTTGTTATAAAGCAGAAACTAACACACCATTGTAAAGCAATTATACTCTAATAAAGTTGTAAAAAATAAATAAATAAATAAAATGTAACAGCATAGCCAAAAAAAAGAAAACCAAAACGTCCCTGGTGTTCTGCCAGCATGGAATTTTTATTGTCTGTCTTCCAGTGTCCCTGGCCTGTAGCTGCATTGCTGTTTCCCTCTCTCTAGGATCCTCCTCCCTCCCCAAATCCTGAGCAGATGGTTTACAGACCCAAACACAAGAGGACTAACAAGAGGACTTATAGGACATGGGAGAGCGAAAATATGAAACTTGCTCCCCATCACTCTGAGAGTGACCAGTGGGTGAGTTGCCTGGATTTTGAGCCCAGACAAGAAGT